>NC_134710.1:367960669-368705669 GCF_043290135.1 Rhipicephalus microplus
TTATCAACGAAAAGATAGGACGAAAACAGAAAGTCGGAGTGCCAACCCATGCGATGTGTGTAGCACCTCTCACATAACGCCAGCGCGGGCTGAATCGTAGCTCTAACAGAGGCAGAGATCAGGCGGGAACTCAACCGTCTTGGCGTCCAGGACTCAAAATAGGCAGCTCTAGGGGACACTGTAGGTGACACACGTAACGATGGTAAAATTTCGTCATATTCTCAATATGTTTCCTTGATGACCAGCTATTGACTTTTACTATGGTATTTCATTGACTGGACCACTGTTTACACCGTCCTGCTGGCCAAGGCACGCTAACACTGTAGGTCACTGCAGTGTTAGCGTGCCTTGGCCAGCATCGAACGTAAATGAAATAAAAATAAAGGGGAACTGAAACACACAAAAAAGGAAAAATTTTTATCCAGGGGCTATTTTCTTTTTTACGCACAATTAAGCCAAGTTAATCATGGGGGACATTAATTGCTGTCTTTAACTGTGAGTCTAATTATGAAGCCATACACTGAAATGAATCAAAGTGAACTAAGAAGTACCCCTTTTGTCTGTGGGATCCACACCCACGAGAGACGGCGCGCACAGGAATACTCAACGAAGTTGAAGGGCAAGCGCCTTCCATCGTAGCTCAACTGTCAAAGCATCAGGTACATAATTCGAAGGTAGTGGGTTTGGATCCCAGCCCCAAAATGGGTTCTTGGTGGTGCCCTTCACTTCCTTTCTGTATATGTCTTAATCATTACACTTCGGTCAAAGACAACAAACACACTATCCCCTATGATTTCCTTAAGTTGACTATCTGTTGGATTCATTTGCCTCTCATGAAGTTACGATGCATGACGAATCGAACCATATACATTTAAAGCGATCCTGCGAGTTCTAACTCGACTCTGTTCACAACCGTGCGAAATTAGTACACAGTTTGACCGCATAGCTGCGTGAACCGGGTTCACAGCTCCAGGCAGTATCGGGGGTGACAGTCGCGTAACTATAAAATAGTAAAACGAGAAGCGAAAGTAGAATCCCCGGGTTGGTACATTAACTCCCTCGACGGCGCGCTTCATCGGCTATAGGTGTCCCTGTTCCCTGAGACGATACGTGCTGCAGTCGGCTGGTTCGTCTCAACAATGACTTCAAGGCCCAGCAAATGATGTGCCTCCGAATTCGGTCAAAGTGCCTGAGACTGAAAGTGCGGGTGAAGGGCGTCAGCGGGCGCGTCTTCGTCTTTGCTTTTGCAGCGCCAGTCATGCGTGGCAGCGCACTGCATCGGAAGTTCATTGGAAGAAAGCGCTACCCGCGGTTCCGCCTACTGGGGAGAAAAAAGCGCTCCGCGTGTTTGAAAATTGATTTACTATAGCCTCCAACCAATAGTGCCCGTTCCCCCCCCCCCCCGAGCGGAATATGAAGCCCCGCGCGCCTTTAATAAACTCACGTTATATCAATTTCAATTTTATTAGCTTTAATTACAGAAGCAGGGACAAACGCACAATATCTACTGAGGTGTAAGGCATCTCGGCAGAACGGCCGCCTCTATTGATAACTCCCGAAAGACATGCCGAACAGTCTCAAAGTTTAGATGGCTCAGAATCGCCCTGCGAGTGCTTTGGAGAGGCAGGTTTGTTGAATAAAGTTTCACTTATACAACAAAAGTCTTACTCTGTTCTCTAAAGCGATGAACGATCGAAAATATAAACAGCAGACATGGTTCCAAGCTTAGCGATACACAGAAATAATAATAATAATAATAATAATAATAATAATAATAATAATAATAATAATAATAATAATATAATATGTAGAGCATTTCACAGAAGCTGCAAGGACGGGTACGCGAAGTGATGACTAATGAAGTGCAAGGACCCAAAGAAACGCAATGACTGTAAAAGACGCCGTATCGGAGGCTCCTTATTCATTCGAGCCGCCTAATGATTTTCAATGTACTCTGTACGCATTGTGCACGAGCGCATTTTCCATTTCACCCCCGCAGAAAAGCGGGTGCCGTAGCCGGGAAGCAAACCTGCCAATTCATCGTTTACCCCGCCAGGATGAGATACTGTGTCGAGCCATAAGGTTAGACAACGTTGTTGGCAAGAAACCGGGTCAAGTGGACCAAGGGGCTGAGAGTTTATGCACACTGCAGTGATGGTTCAGCACATGCTCTACAGAGCTACTCTCGATACCTTTCTCGACAGGAGAGACGGATTAGCTCTTGAGTCTTGGCACGCACGGCCCGCTATCTGGACTGACTCGGAATAACACTACGGAGCAATAAGCACTTATGATTTCGAGTGCGAATTTCGCGTGCCGTGTGTCTAGGTGCGACAGGGCAGGCTTCCCCCAAAGTTATCTGATTGTTACCAACACTAATCCATTCCTACGTAAGCCCCAATGAACAAGGTCACCATTTGGCCCCATGCGCAACGTACGGAGATAGTTAGCCCAGTTCAACTACTCTCGCATAGTATGCAACCTATAGAAAGAACAAGCCTACACCCGTACTGAAAATTCACAAAAAAAAAAAACTCGTCTCAAGAACAACAAACGCCCTCGGCCCATGGGCACACACAGTGCTTCTCACGCAACAAAATTGTTCATTCAGATCTCAGAGACAACGCACTCATTAAAGCAGTCTTTTTTTGTTAACGGTTGCAGTATGCTCTGCGTATGTTCTGTATCTTTCACGTGCTTTATGTATCAGGTTATCGTAGCCATCTTGAGCATCATGCGTGCCACCAGGCAAGCCTCTCCAGCACTGATTAGGTAGGCCCTCTCCTGATAAGAGCTTTATCTCCATACGAAATTATACGGAAGAGCACAAAAAACTAGTACATGACGTCATGCACTGGTAAAGCGATGTGGAGATTCGCGGGTTTAGCTGCAAATGCGCGCAGTTACTTATCCACCCAGCCAACATACCCGCCGTCAGACAAGCGAACAGGCTGTCGGGACAAGCATATAGAAATAAAACAAAATGCGCGCGCACATATCGGGAGCCTTCTTTTTTTTAAGTGAACGAAACCGATATTCCTGCTGTTTCAAGGGAAAAATGATTGCCCGCGCTCACTAGGTTTTTGCTGATAACGAGGGCTCCCTCCCGCTTCTATACTACAAAAAATCTCAAGAACGTTGTGAGGAAAGCGGCGGCTGATAAGTGCTGTGCAGTGCTCGTGTCTACGAGTCACGTTATCTGCAGCGACGGTCTTATCGACACTGTCCTCTCCTTTGCACACGAAGAGGAGCCTGCGCAGCCTCTCGGACCGACGCTCCCCGTTCGCGGCGAAAAGAGCGTGATAGCACCCTTTCAACGAAAGTATCCGGTCAACGCTGGCTAGCTGGCTACTGGTCGTTTCTGCAACAACTCCTGCAGCGCTCGCTACACCCGACGAGTTCACCCCGAGAAGTTTTTTTTTTTTTTTCGCAAAAAGAGCAACACTGATCGACTACGTTAGTCAGTCTGTGCTTGCAGTATTTGTCGAATGAAACTATCTTTCACTTTCACTCAAAGCTCTTATTACGTAATAATAATAATAATAATAATAATAATAATAATAATAATAATAATAATAATAATAATAATAATATAACAGCTTTACGTCCCAATAGCATGATATGATTATGAGAGACGTCGTAGTAAAGGTCTCCGGAAATTTCGGCCGTTAGAAGTGCACCTAAAGCTAGGCGCTGTTGTGCCTCGCCCAAGTTCCACGTGGTCTTCGCGGCCTGCTGGCACCTGGCAGCTGTTGATGAGTCAACCCTGCACCGGGACGGCGAAGGACGCGGACAATCGGGAAAAACCACGTCGCCGGCTCCTCTTGACACAAAAGTCGTTGGCCAAGCTTTTGTCCGCCGCCGAGAGCAACACTCCGAAGCAGCGTCGACCCAGCAGCTGTACGGGGTATTCTGCCTTGCTTGAGTCAACCTGGCTGCATCAGGGAGCGACTTTGCGCATGGGATTCCACGTCATCTCACTGTGGTGGTGGTAGTGGTTACAATGAAGAGGAAAAAGGCACCTAATTTCTGTCTGCCTTCAGGCGACACGGCGCAGTGCCTTATAGGGGTGGGGGGAAGGAGGGATAAAAAGAATAGAAGGAAAGTAGAAGCAGAAGAAGACAGCCAACGAGAGGAAAAAAGAAGGAGATAGGAAAGTGGGGATCCGGTCGAAGCAGTCCAAGGGCGGGGTGCCACAATGCGAGAGCTACACGGCGTCAGGAGACCGCGGAGGGCGAACCAGTCGGCGGGAGCTACGCTGAAGTCGGAGATCGCGAGGGCACAACCGTCCAGCTTGAAATCCTGCGAGCGAATCCCAACTGCCACGCTGGCGCGTGGGGTCTCCCTCACCAAACAGCGAACTGGGCATGCCTTGCCCCCTTTCCTAGGTTCAGAGGGAGGCGGTGTTTGGCTTTCCCTCTTCGGGGCCGGAGAGGAAGACGACGATCTCATTGGAGTATCCTGCGCATAAATTATCTTTGCAAGGGATCTTGGGAAGGCGGACGATGTATAAAAACGCTAGCGCAGAGGCGCTCGTGTGTGATTCTCTTTTCATGTTGTACCACGCTACCATGTAAATACTGTATATAAACATTTTTTTCTCCTTCTCCGGCTTCTCTACTCGTCCTCTCCGGGGACTCGGATGGCCCGAGTCCGCACCACGCTACCCAAAGGCGCAACAGTGGCTGGCAGCTTATGGGATTCGCCTGCGTCGGCTGCATCGAAGTGGTGAGTGCCGCGTGTTTGCTCTTCTTTTCGCCAGACTCGTTAGCGCAGATGGTCGGTAACGTGGTAGGGTGATTGTGGTAAATTTTGATTCGCAGACCAAGAATTGGGTGGCTCGTGGGCAAAATTACCTTAGAAGAGAAACGGTGTGCATATCTAAGATGGAGAAGTTTAAGGTCCAAGAACTCCTCGAAATTTGTCAGGAGCTGAATATTTCGGTCGGCTCGGTTAAAAGAAAACAACAAATTTTGGAGCACTTGGGAAAAGAGGAAGTGAGTTTAGAAGAGGCCATTGAGGCCAGAGAAACCATTTTGGCAAAGAAAGAGGAGCGTGAGCGCTTAGCCCGTGAACAGAGAGAGGAGGAAATAAGGAGGGATCGCGAGGATAAAGAACATGAAATCCGTCTGAAAGAACTGGAGCTTCGTATGTCCGTGGGAAATCGAAATTCAGGGGGTGGAGAATCAAAGATAAAGGATCTAATCCACACCTTCAAGGCGGGTGACGACATTGCATTATACCTCGTGCATTTTGAGCGAGCATGCGAAAATGCAGGGTTTAGTAGGGAGACTTGGCCACAAAAACTGATATGCGTACTACCAGGCGAAGTGTCCGATGTTATCGCAAGAATGAATAAAGAGGACTCCGAGGTGTATGACAGGGTAAAGGCTGCATTGCTACGAAAATGTCGCCTATCGACAGAGGCTTTCCGCCTGCGGTTCAGGCACTCTAAGAGGGGCAACGAATCTCATTCAGACTATGCCTACCAAATTAAAGCCAACTTTGAAGAGTGGCTCAAAAGCGCGCAAGTCTATGGCAACCATGACAAGGTCATTGAGTTGATGGTACTTGAGCAGTATTACCGGGGAATTCCCGAGGAGGTAAGGCTTTGGGTGCAGGATAGGATGAAAGACGTAGACATGAACAGGGCAGCAGAACTCGCCGAAGATTACTGCTCACGCCGTAGTCTCCGCAGTACACCACGAACTTCGGAAAAAAATGAAAAGGTAGAAAGCTGGTCGGGAAACCAGGGACGCAAGAGGTTTGCAAGAAATAACTGGAAACCCGAGAATTCCAAGTTATTAGACAGTCAGCAGGGAAAGGACAGTGAGGGGACTAAGGCGGCACCTTCATCAGGTTCAAAGGCGCCTGGTGACATAGCGCATGCGTTAGAAGCGCGGAAGCCAGTTGTTTGCTACAGCTGCGGAGAAAAGGGCCACATGGCCAGGAGCTGTAAGAGGCACATGGCATTTGCCACAATTCAGGAGTCAGAGGATAGCTTAAAGCTGTTGAAGCCTTACATGAGGACACTCTCAGTGAACGGCCGAATGTGTAGGGTATTGAGGGACTCGGCGGCCACAATGGATGTAGCGCATCCAAGTTGCGTATCTTCCGAAGACTATATAGGAGAGTGTGCCTGGATTCGGCAAGTGGCAGAAAAGCAAAGCGTCTGCCTACCGATAGCGAGGGTTGTAATCGAGGGCCCTTTCGGCCAATTGTGTACGGAAGCAGCAATTTCAGCCAACCTTCCGGAGCACTTCCCTTACCTATTTTCAAATAAGTCTGAGGAAATGTTAAAAACACGTGGAGAATCATTTGCCACCGAAATAGCTTGCATGGCCCTTACCCGTTCGAAGGCGCGCGAGCTGACGCAACAGCTGAGCAGCTCACCCTCTGGGGAACAGACGTCCGAGGGCAGTGTAGGAAAACCTGAGGTAGTTGCGACGGAAAATGAGTCTGCCATGCGAGTTGTCGAGACGGAAACTGGGGCTATGGTCGGCAACAGCGAGGAAATATCTCTAACGCCCGAAAACGAGGACTTGGTGACAGGCTCGGTGTTAACACCCGCGTCCACCAGTTGGTGTCAGCTAGCCAGAACCGACCGTGCAACGCTAGTGGTCGATCAAAAGGCGGATCTCGCACTCTCTATGCTGCTAGATGCCATACATAAGGAAGGTAACTCTAGAAAGAACGTTTCGTTCTACACCCAAAACGAGGTGTTGCATCGCAGGTATGAGAACGCTAAAGGGCGGGTCTACAACCAAGTGGTAGTTCCACTAAAATACCGGCGGAACATTCTCGACCTGGCCCACAGCAACGCCTGGGCGGGCCACTTAGGTATAAAGAAAACGAAAGCTAAGCTGGCTCAGGAGTTCTACTGGCCCGGGTGCTGGAAGGATGTAGAGATGTTTGTCCGTGAATGCGACACTTGTCAGCGGATAGGAAAATCAACAGACAAATGGAAGGCACCAATGAAACTAGTGCCAATAATCACAGAACCCTTCCGTCGGCTCGTGATTGACATCGTGGGGCCTCTGCCTCCATCTAAATCAGGATATCGGTACGTCCTGACCGCGCTGTGCGTTGCCACCAAGTTCCCGGAGGCAATCGCACTGAAAGAGTTGAGTTCAGTATGCGTGGTGGACGCATTGTTGTCTATTTTTTCTCGGGTGGGTTTTCCCTCGGAGATACAGTGTGACAACGGAAGTGTGTTCACAAGCTGCCTTACGACTACATTCCTAGAACGCTGCGGGATAAAAATCGCGCATAGCTCTATTCACCATCCACAGTCGAACCCTGTGGAACGCATGCACTCGGTCATGAAACGCGTTTTGCGAGCTTTGTGCTTTGAGCATAAAAGTAACTGGGAGGGGTGTATACCAGCTGCGATGTTTTCTCTGAGGTCGGCCCCACACGAGAGTACGGGTTTTAGTCCGGCTGAACTTGTCTACGGCAGGAACTTGAGAGGTCCGCTGCACTTGATACGAGAGTCATGGACTGGATATGGGGAGGACCCTAATGTGGTTTCCTATGTACTGGATTTATTGGGGCGACTGGGGACTACACGCGAAGTGGTGGAGAGCAACATGCGCGCAGCACAGGCGCTTTCCAAGGCCCGTTACGATAAGTCAGCTCGAAAGCGAGTCTTTAGAGTGGGCGATGAGGTGATGCTGTTGTGCCCTTCAAGAAAAAACAAGCTGGACGTACAATGGGAGGGACCAGCGACAGTGATGTCAGTGCTTTCAGACACCAACTACGAGGTAAAGTGGGGCCGGAAATGCCCCAAAGTGTATCACAGTAACCTAATGAAACCCTACATGCGACGAAAAGCAGTAGTAAACCTTGCACTCAATGTTCCTGAGGACGAGGGCGCGGAAATCCTTTGTCTTTCCGATGGCACGGTCAGCAGCACATTGTCAGATAGGGTAGACACAGGGAACACCCTAAGTAAGGCTCAAGAGGAAGATTTAGAGCTTTTAGTACAGGAATTCGCTACCGTTTTCTCCGAGAAGCCAGGCAAAACGGATGTGATTAAGCACGACATTGAGCTGACGGTTAACAAGCCGATCAGCTGTAAGCCGTATCGGGTGTCACCTAGACAGAGAGAGATACTAGAGGCCGAAATTCGCCGCATGATCGACCTAGGTGTTATCATCGAAGCAGACAGTGATTTCACCTCGCCTTTGATTTTGGTTGAGATTCCGGGCCGTGATCCAAGGCCATGCGTGGACTATCGCCGCCTGAACTCTGTAACAATCGACCAGACTTACCCTATTCCTAACATTGAAGAGAGGGTAGAGACAGTGTCTAAGGCGAAATACATTTCTACGTTAGACCTTGTTAGGGGGTATTGGCAGGTCCCTTTGACAGAGCGCGCGAGTCGATACGCTGCTTTTATCTCACCCCTGGGCACTTTTCGTCCTTTGATGATGAGCTTTGGGCTCAAGAACGCGCCGTATTGTTTCAGCCGCCTGATGGATAAGGTTCTCCACGGGCTCGAGAAATTTGCGCTGCCTTACCTAGACGATGTGGCGATATTTTCGGACAAATGGGAAGACCATGTTGAACACCTTCGGATGGTTTTGGAACGGGTCAAAAATGCAGGTCTTACGGTAAAGAGAGAGAAATGTCATTTGGGCTGTGCTGAAGTAAGCTATTTAGGGCACATTGTAGGAAATGGGCGTCGTCGACCGTCCGAACTCAAGGTAGCCGCGGTGGTCGGTTATCGTCGTCCCAGCACTAAGACCGAGATGAGAGCATTCCTCGGCCTCACAGGTTACTATCAGCATTACGTCCCGAATTACTCCGAGATTGCCAGCCCTTTGACAGATAGTTTACGCAAGACCGAACCTGTGAACATTCAATGGGACTCTAAAAAGGAAGACGCTTTTCAGAAGCTGAAGCACGCATTGAGTGAGAAACCCGTCTTGAGGGCACCGGATTTTGCAAAACCTTTCACTATTCAGTGTGATGCAAGCGAACGCGGTTTAGGAGCAGTGCTATGTCAGACGGACCAGAGTGGAGAGGAGCGGCCGGTTTTGTATTTGAGTCGCAAATTGAGCAGCAGGGAAGAGGCTTATAGCACTTCGGAAAAAGAATGTGCTTGCATTGTTTGGGCCGTACAAAAACTAGGCTGCTATGTTGCTGGCTCTAAGTTTATTATAGAAACTGATCACTCTCCACTAACCTGGTTACACCAAATGTCACCTAAGAATGGTCGTTTGCTCAGATGGAGCATAGCACTGCAGCAGCACAATTTCGAGGTGCGCTACAAGAGAGGTGGCCTTCATACAAATGCAGACGCCCTAAGTCGAGCGTTTTGACTCGTCAAAAGACGCGGAAGGTTTGTTTGATTTTTTTGTTTACCTTTACCTAGTTTATGTGTACTCTTTTTTTTTCTTTCAATGTGTTACAGTGAGGGCATAGAGAAATTTTTTTACTGACTCCCTCGTTGTCCCGAGCTCTACAGTTTGCTTGTTTAGCTTGATTATAATGTTATCTCGATTCCAAATGGAATTACGTATGAAAGAGTTACTGGACACTTGTCCCGATTGGTATGCACATTGTTTCCTTGAGCTTAAGTTATTAAGATAAGATGTTTGCTTTGTAAAATCTGAGGCCTGGCGATGAGAGTGGCGTGCACGCGGTGCTTGTCGCATTGTGTGTGGCTGACAAAGGTCGTTTCTTGGAGCTTGTCACCCACTTTTCACCGAAGCGGGGCGCAGAGGCCAGCTCTTGGAGCATTCCAGTTTGACCAGGCCCTTCGAGAAAGCAAGAGCCTTGCCGGAACGTCGCCGACATCGACCCGGCCGAGCTGCATGGAACAACTCGACCTCCCGATGTATCATCTGGCGGCGGGGGTGCTGTTGTGCCTCGCCCAAGTTCCACGTGGTCTTCGCGGCCTGCTGGCACCTGGCAGCTGTTGATGAGTCAACCCTGCACCGGGACGGCGAAGGACGCGGACAATCGGGAAAAACCACGTCGCCGGCTCCTCTTGACACAAAAGTCGTTGGCCAAGCTTTTGTCCGCCGCCGAGAGCAACACTCCGAAGCAGCGTCGACCCAGCAGCTGTACGGGGTATTCTGCCTTGCTTGAGTCAACCTGGCTGCATCAGGGAGCGACTTTGCGCATGGGATTCCACGTCATCTCACTGTGGTGCCACGCTGGCGCGTGGGGTCTCCCTCACCAAACAGCGAACTGGGCATGCCTTGCCCCCTTTCCTAGGTTCAGAGGGAGGCGGTGTTTGGCTTTCCCTCTTCGGGGCCGGAGAGGAAGACGACGATCTCATTGGAGTATCCTGCGCATAAATTATCTTTGCAAGGGATCTTGGGAAGGCGGACGATGTATAAAAACGCTAGCGCAGAGGCGCTCGTGTGTGATTCTCTTTTCATGTTGTACCACGCTACCATGTAAATACTGTATATAAACATTTTTTTCTCCTTCTCCGGCTTCTCTACTCGTCCTCTCCGGGGACTCGGATGGCCCGAGTCCGCACCACGCTACCCAAAGGCGCAACAGCACACAGGCTTCTAGCACTTCACCTCCGTCGAAATGCAACCGGGTGCCGTCGCCACTCGATCCCGTTATCTTCGCGTCAGTAATCAATCACCATAACCACTAAACTATGTGGTGGGTCTTACTCCACGGTATGAAGAAGAAGAAGAAGAAGAAGAAGAAGAAGAAGAAGAAGAAGAAGAAGAAGAAGAAGGAGGAGGAGGAGGAGGAGGAGGAGGAGGAGGAGGAGATGATGATTACATTAATTAACATCTCATTCTCTTAGAAGAAACGAGATGACAATAAAAAAGCACCAGACCCATTTTGTTTTTGTGTTTTGTCATCATCATTATTGGTCTGAAACCACCGCAGAACGAAGCTTTCTCCCAATGATATCCTATCGACACTTTTCCGCGCAAGCTGATTCCATTTAGCGCCTTTGAGATTTCTTAGTTCCACCTATTGGTCGTTTTCGTCTGCGCTTCCGATTTCGCGAAACCATGCTGTCGCTCTAACTACTATCCTTTGTCTACTTTCGAGACATTGCCAACCGAAGCCCCCCGCCCCCTCTTTTTTTTTCTTTTTGCCTTGACATCTATTAAGATATTGGATACTCCTGTTTCATCCCTGGGCCACATTCTGCTTTATTTCTATCACTTTGCGTTACGCATATCACTTCTCGTTCCATTGCACGTCGTGTGTTGCTTAGCTCCTGTTTGTTCTAACAAGGTTTTATTACACCTCCTGCAGCACATAGCGTTTGGTTCTCTCATCCTTATATTTTATGCCTTCACTGAAGTCTGTTTATAGTGTATATCGTAAAATTATTTGCACATCTAGAAACTTCGGATTTATAAATCCCCCCTTCCCCCCTTTTTTTTTATTTCATTCACGCGTCAACACGATAAACTCATTTCCCTCATCTCGTCTACTGGCCAATTATTACATTCATATTTTTGAATCCCGCCCAGGGCTTCTGAAAGGTGTGAGCCTTCTTCTTGGGGTCTGGCTATATTAATAATACCTTGGCATTCCATTAGAATGTTCTTAGCAGTTCGCCGGACTTTTGTCGCAGCAGACACATGTGTTATCCTGTTGAGAGTATTTGCTCAGGCATGCTTTTGGCCTGTGGCAGCTAGCTCTTGCTCAAAAAGCAAAAAAAAAAAATGGTGCCCCTTGTGTTTTAATAGAAATTTTTTTTCTGGTTTTAATTTTGATGTCGCCATAGGAGGTCCCCCCTATCAGTTCCTCTGAAACTTTGGACCTCCTCCTGTACTATTCCAACCATGTGACCGAATATGAAATATAGTCAAGAGTCCGACGAAATCCCGTCTGGTCGGGATCAAGTCTGTGAACAAGGCTCCCATGTGGGGAGCCGAAACGTATTTTTAAGTTTTGTGTATTTCACCTTGGTCGGCGTTTTTTGTTTTGTTTTTTTGTTTTTGTTATTTTGCACGAATATGAAATATGTAATAAACTTCACTTGACTTTCTCTCTTTACTGGCTTTCTTGTCTCCACCAAGTTGAGCCCAACGCCACCCCTCAACTAGACAGGACACTATTCATATTGCAAGGTTTGCTTTGGCGAGTCAAAAGGAACGCCCTCGCCATACATTTCTTTCTAAACAGTCAGCACGATCATTCCTTTTCGAGGTGAAGTGTAGCATAGAGTAAAATTCTACGAAGATCGAGGAGGAGTCTTCGACACGTATCTGCAGGCATCATTTTAGTTTCCTCAGCTGATCCAACATAAACCCCTGCACTTCCTTAGCTTGAACGTGCAAACTCGCACCTGGTATTCTCTAACAGTTCATTGGATCTCTGACCACAGCGTTGGCTGCCTAGCATCCAATATGAAGGGCTAACCACTCTGTATGGAGAATGGCAAGCATCTCCTACGAACTATACAAGCACGCGCGTTTCACTATAAACTACCCAGATCACCTGTCAGTTCAGGAACCACCATCACCTAAAGCAAGGAAAATGTTCTTATGTGTATTTACATTTGCGAAATACAAAATAGTGCGAGAGATAGCTCTCGCAGTATTTGCCACGTTACCACGTTATGCTGCCTACACCAATATGCCGTTGTAGTCACTTCTTATACTGAGAAAGGCCTCAAAGTCTCACTATTCACACACACGCACACACACACACACACACACACACACACACACACACACACACACATATATATATATATATATATGTGTGTGTGTGTGTGTGTGTGTGTGTGTGTGTGTGTGTGTGTGTGTGTGTGTGTGCGTGTATATATATATATATGTGTGTGTGTGTGTGTGTGTGTGTGTGTGTGTGTGTGTGTGTGTGTGTGCGTGTGTGTGTGTGTGCGTGTGTGTGTGAGTTTTACACCTCAGTTCTGTTTAAAATACTGGAGTTCCAAAGATTTATAATGACAAGCGACGCATGCACGCTGCACTCTTGGGGTAGCGAAGAGTGGTTGCATTGCTGTTCCCTTAGAAACTGTGGAAGGTTGCTGCTGTGGTGACACAGCGGATGACGGGGTGGGTTGTCTAATTAATACGAACTTGAAGCTCAATTAAGCCCGCGGGGATACTAAGCGAGTGAGCGAAAAGAAAAAGAAAAGCAACTGGACAATGATGCTCATAAACAGCTTCGCCACGCGTCAGCTCTCGTGATCTCATTGCTATTTCTAGGCGGTAGAGAAATAAAGAACACTTTTGCGAGTATTACTTAGCAGATCTAAACTGTTGACGTGTATTGTGCATATACACGCTGGACGAGGCTGTGATACAAGAAAAACAAAGATAATCTGGTGCCAGGCAAGGAACGGATTACAGATTTGACAGCACCACGCTCTGCTGATGTCGTTGTTGAGTAACCATACTTTATGTATGTTGATGCGTGTGTTTTGATGTGTGTACGTACATATACGCAAGCAAAATTGAAAACTTTGGGGGGGAAGGGTTCGATCCCGAACCGCCATTTCCTTGGCTACACCCTTGCACACAAGGTACAATATTATATCTTGCACACAAAATATTATACCTCATTTCTACATCGCAGCTCCCCCCCACCCAAAAAAAAAAAGAAAAAGAAAAAGAAGCACTCCAGAAAAGCTCACGTTCTGTGAATGGACCGAGCCGCTGACAAGAATGTTCACGGCTATACGCTAAGCCTCTTGTGGTTCACTTTTTATAAAGCCCTCTATTTAGCGTGCAATTCGAACCTTACCAGTACTAGTCTAAAATAGTGTAGCAGCTCCTTAGTTCCACCGCGATTGCCGAGGCTATTGTGCATAGGAACGAACCGAACACGTTGCTCTGACCGACATTCGACATTCTTCGTGCATATCATTTCCTCGTATAAAGTGACCTCCATCGCCAACTCGCTAAGTCACGCTCCGAAGTGGTGTGCCGCCCGGCACCAGATACGAAGTGAGTCATCGATCGGCAGTGTTCGATGATGCGTGACGGCGGGCCTCCCGATGCAGGAACACGACACACAGAGGGGCCGGTTTCTGCCCCCCCCCCCCCAAAAAAAAAGTCCGCCCCTCTCAACAGATATGGGAGGGCTGATTTTGGAAGTAAACCCGTACTTTTCCTGACCGGCTCAACCATTGAAACAAAGCAAGAAGTGCGCCGGATGCTCGAGAGAGCGTAAGAGTAAACACCAGGGTCATTCAATGCTCTGGTTAAGCCGAGGTAACTATTGATGCCTCCGCGTGAACTTGAACGCACCGCTGCCGATTGATTGATATGTGGGCTTTAACGTCCCAAAACCACCATGCATATGATTATGAGAGACGCCGTAGTGGAGGGCTCCGGAAATTTCGACCACCTGGGGTTCTTTAACGTGCACCCAAATCTGAGCACACGGGCCTACAACATTTCCGCCTCCATCGGAAATGCAGCCGCCGCAGCCGGGATTCGAACCCGCGCCCTGCGGGTCAGCAGCCGAGTACCTTAGCCCACCGCGGCGGGGCCACCGCTGCCGAGACGGCAACGTTCGAGAGCCCACAGATACACGCAAAAGACCACCTTGGCGTATTCTACAGTATCGAGCTCGATCACTCATCTATTCGTTTGGCTTTCTTATACATAGTTTTTAACACTGAAGCTATGAAACTGTACGTCCCTGTCTCTGACCAGGAACGCGCAACTAGGCACGTGCAACTTTCTGAACCAGGTATATGCTTCCAGAAATCGAAGCATATATCTGTAGTAGTATGGTTCGATTTCGCATCCTTCAATTTATAGGTATTCCGGGCGAATAATCTGCAGACGTACACACCCACCCACTTTGACAGCCTTTTGATTTCACGCAGAGGCACGCGTGCGTGCGCCATCTTTCCGTGACGTCATATACCTACGGGATTGATGGTCGAAATTAAAAGTGTGGTACGACATTATTCCAATGAGGAACCAGATGGCTCATAATTTTTTATCTGTCACTCCCACAGACTACCAAACGCATTTCCGAGCTTAGAAGTGACTGTATTTAGAATGGTGAACCTCATATAAAAAATAAAAAACATATCAATAAATGTCAATACACGTATATATATATAATATATATATATATATATATATATATATATATATATATATATATATATATATATATATATATAAGGGAAACAAGTTATATTTAAGGGCTCGTTTTTCGTGTTTTTACACAATAATAATGAGATATAACAGACAATAACGCCGAGGAAGTTATAGGGGAAATTATTAGGCCAAATGTAAAGTAAATAAGAAGAAAGAAAAGTGGGTGAAAAGATAACTTGCCGTGGGCAGGATCTGAACCTGCGACCTTCGAATAACGCGTTCGATGCTCTACCGCTGAGCTACCACGACATCTATCCCTCCAGCCACTTTATTGGGTATCTATGTCAATTTAAACGTGGGAGTGTCAGTCAGCGCCACTAGTAGCCATGGCGGCGAGTGTGGCACACTCTTTTTGAGCCTGTTTGGCGTCACGTAGCACGTCGACTTATTACTAACTGGCAGCTGACCAATAGTCCTCCGTATACAACCTAAGGGCACCAAGTCTGCCAGTACGAAACCCTCGTTAATGAGTAAGGGAAACAAGTTTATACTTAAGGGCTCGTTTTTCGTGTTTTTACACAATATTAATGAGATCTAAGAGACAATAATGCCAAGGAAGGTATAGGGGAAATTATTAGGCCAAATGTAATGTAAATAAGAAGAAAGAAAAGTGGGTGAAAAGATAACTTGCCGTGGACAGGATCCGAACCTGCGACCTTCGGTAACGCGTTCGATGCTCTACCGCTGAGCTACCACGACACCTATCCCTCCAGCCACTTTATTGGGTATCTATGTCAATTTAAACGTGGGAGTGTCAGTCAGCGCCACTAGTATATATATATATATATATATATATATATATATATATATATATATATATATATATATATATATATATATATATATATATATATATATATATATATATATATATATATATATATAAAGTGGAAAAAATTCACGAATGCAGTATGGACGCGCGACAAACTCATACGCCCCATAGCTGTACACCTCACCACCAGGGGCACAGCCAGCAATTGTTAGGGTGGGGGGAGGGGGTTAGACCATACTTCATGTTTGTGCATGCGTTGATATGTGAGCATGTACACGTATATACGGAAGCAAAATTGAAAAATTGAGTACTTCAATGTGTCATTTTTTTTCGTTTCTTTTTCCCTTTACTAAAACGTTATCGACTACCGACTTCGATAATCGTTAATACGGTAGGGCGCAGTGCTCGCGACAAGCTTCCCGATAACAGCAGAAGCATAACTGCCCCCCAAAAATTTGTGTTTTTTGGGGGGGAGGGGGGTATGCATGTTCATGCGTGCATTCGTATGCGCGCGTGTATATATACACATACAAAATTGAACTTCTGCAGGGGGGGGGGGGGGCATGAACCTCCATTTCCCTCTCTGACCCTCCATGGATACGTCAGTGGATCGCAAGCACATCGACTTCGCCGAGGGCCTCGGACGCACGCACTATTTTCGGAAATCCCATGGACAGACGAAGCGGCCACGCGGAGCAATAGACATTTCTCGGTGTGTATAGTATATACTAGGGAGACGTGTAGCTTATAGCTTTGTTGCACCGAATTGAGGGTCGCGAAGGTTGTGCATGCGCGCAACACTAAAAAAAAAAAAAAAACGGAAGCGTGACAGCCGTCCCGCCACCTACGCGCTGTGAGCCTGTCTTTTTCCCTTTTTTTTGTTCCACTTTCGAATTCTGCAGAAGCGGCGACGGTGCAGAGGGGGCATATATTAGACGCGCGAGCGGCTTCTTCAATGTGCATGCATCGTTCCCGCGCGTGCACCCGCATAGCGCTACAAACGTGCGAGCCGCATCGCTCCGCCCTCCTTTCGCCCTTCTGGCGGACGCTTTCACCCCCGCGCGAGAAATGTCGTGATTTACGGGCGAGTGATATTCGTTCATTGCGTGAATACATGCCGCGTGTCAAACCCGGTCGGCGTGCTTGAACGTGTCTGGTCCTCGTTTCAATTGAAGGCAACTAAAGCGCCCGGCGACTGCGCGCGCATACAGGCATCGCCAGGCGAAGATCGCGCCTGTGCGCGCTGGCGCAGGCTATAAGCACGACGCCAATAAACTCGCGCGCTCCCCTGCTTATTCCGAGCAACGCCGACTAAATTTCAAGGCCGAAAGGCTGCCGCAGTGACGTCAGAGGGTGGGGGCCCAGTTACGCCGCGAACGCGGCGGAAAGCCTGTGTTTCGTTCACGTTTTAGGAGAACTATAAGGAGAACCAACGCTCCCGCTCTCGCAGCTGCTGCGGCTTGATTGGGCCGAATAAAAGTTGTGGAAAAAAAAGTCTTACTGAGCATGCTCAGTTGGGCAACTGGGCCCCCAACCTCTGACGTCACTGCGGCAGCCTTTCGGCCTTGAAATTTAGTCAGCGTTGCTCCGAGGCGCACCTGCACAAAACGGGCGCCTGCCTGTCACCTTGAGACCACCGGTCTGGGTTCTACTGCGCGAAACGTAGTCACAATAACCATTGCGGTTATTATGAACCAAAATATGATTATAAGAGACGCCGCAGCGGAGGGCTTGGAAAACTTCGACCACCTGCAGGGTTCTTCAACGTGCACCTAAACCTGAGTACACGGACCTCGAGTATTCTCGCCTCTATCGAAAATGCATGCCACAGCGGCCGGGATTCGATGCCGCGACCTGCGGGTTGGATGCTATATAGTCGGTGGTCTATATAGTCAACCACTATATAGACCACCGCGTGCTGGATACTCGTAACGTCATATTGCACGTTCGTAGCTTTGTATACAAGTGAAAGTATACGTCGCAGAATAGAAAGCTTATTTCACGGTCTCCTTGGTTCATTTTATAACGTGCTGACAGCATTCTTCTCAGCAGTTTAACTAATCCGATGTTCGCTCACACGGCCCTTATATATCAAGGGCTTCTACTTGGAACTTCCGCCTGCTATAATACCATCCGAAGTCGGATGGCAAACTTCATAAGTGCGATTTGAGAGACCCTTTTATGGAACGTGTATATTTTTCATGACCAGGACCCCCGACCACTGAGAAGCATACCTACCTGATTTCAACAGTACGCTAAAAAAAGCAGATAATTTGGTGGTTCGCAAAAAGCAAGCATCCCAACATCCTGCTATGTCAAAAGGTGAATGCGGTTTCATCTTTTATTTTCCCCACCCCACTCTACCCCCAACAGCTGCAACTCACCTGATGAAAAAAGCAACAACAAAACATTACCGGTATATAAAAAGGCACCTTAAAAAAAGAAACATCACACAGCAAAATTATAGCTTAAGAGCAGTAGCGGATCCATAGAGAGGGGGGGGGGGCGGTAGGGGCGATAGCCCCCCCTCAACTGTCTGTCAGCATCCCCCTCCCCTAAATGCAGTGCTCGAAGTCCACCTCCTATCACCAATTAAGACAAATGAGTGAAACCGCTGTGAACACACATTAACAGTATTTTTGCTGCGAAGGTTTTTTTTCTGCTAGTAAAAACAAAACAGTCATGACCACGCCCCCCTCTTTGGTGTTACTTTAGGTGACCGCCCACCCTCCCCCTCCATTGAGTGGCTGGATCCAACCCTGCTCAAGAGAGGCGAAACAATAAATAGTATTGCGCGCACACTTATTGCTTCATACTTGTGCGATGTATAGATTCGTGGTCTCTTCTGCGAAGTGATGTTCCCACTTTGTTATCTTGCATTTTCACATGTCGCCGTCCTCAGAGCAATATTAGAGAGCTTTAGAATTGGGTATGCCCAAGACACTGGATCCCCAAGCTGCGTTGGTTAGGCTGCTCTCGAGTTCGGAGGAGCAGCTGAGTTTGAGAGTTGAGCCAAACGCACGTGGAATGTCATACGTGGTGGTATTAAAGATATGCTAGACGCGGGTCACACTGCGGTCCGGTTCACGCTGCGTCTGCGTCGTCTCGCTGGCGACGCGAGACGACCTGCAGAACCCACGTAAGATTTCGATTTTTGGGTCTTGGGTGAATACGAACGCAACAACCCAAGTGTGGCTTGGGTTCTGCGCGTGCTCACGGGAGGCTCACGATTTTCTTGGGCTCCCAAGCCCATAGAGTTTCCCAATATACACTAAAGGGAACTCTGGCGCTAGTGTCTATGGGAGCTGCAATGCACAGCGCTTCAGCGAGCGTGGTAATGATGGATAGTACACACATTTGTCTAAACTTTGTACTTCTGGCCTGCTCTTGGCTCCGTGTGTGTTCGTGTGGCTTGAAGCTGTTTTCTCACGAAACAAAAATCAGCGAATGTTCAGCGATTGCGCTTCACCACCCTATTTTTTTTCGAATTACCTTTCCAAATTGGGTCACGAAGTTCAAAAGGGTTGAATATTTCTTCCAAAACAAAATCGAAACACAGCAATAAACGAAGCCGCAAGTACGATTCGCCACCCGCAAGTACGAAGACTAGGCAAATGTGTGTACTACCACTCATTCCCATGGTCACTGAACGATCGCAGCGCCAGAGTGCCCTCTAGTTAATTTTGAGAAACTCTATGCCCAAGCCTTCTCGGTGCCCAATTAAAGAACTCTCATTTTGCTTCGGAGAGCGCTTGTGTCGGTGCAGGAAGCGTTCAGATCCTGCCTACCAGCGCATTCAGCAATGTAGCGCCGAAGCAACAGCCTATACGTCCGGCCAGCGCGGTCGCGTGGACGATGGACCAGAACCGGGCTTGGCTCCCGCCGCATTTTTTATAAACTCGCCGTGTCGCGAAGACGCGTGCATGCGAGACACGTTCCGCGTCGCTCGAGCCGCAGACATACGGCGGGGAAACTATGGCCGTTTCCGGTGCTTCCTGTTTTGCAACACGCCGCAGCAGTGTTCGGCAAGGTTCGTCCGAAAGATGCGCGGCCTCCTCCCGACTTGCGATTGTGTCTACATGAGACCGGCCGTACGCACGCCTGCTAGATGGCGCGGCGACGCGTTTGCCGACGTTCCGGAAGCCCATATGAGAAAAGCTGCTCTTCAAACACTGTCGAGTCGAAAGTCTCGCAAAATTTTTCGCATTTTCTCCGAGTGCATTAGCCATTAATGTACATCTGCATTTAACAGGTCATGCTAGAGATTCGTGCATGTACTGTGTGTTGTCAGAGCAGGTTACATAACACAAGCGGCCTTATTCACAAAATCTCACTTTCGTAAGCAAGTTTTCCCGTCAGTAAGCCGGAGTCATTAATAATATGATCCATCATGTGACTGGCTTGAATGTTTCCTTACGATAATTTGTAGTGCAAAGACGCTTCAGTGAATACGGGCCAAGGTTGTCTAAATTTATAGTGCCCTAAACCACGGCATGCCTCGTAATTATATCGTGGTTCTGGCACGTATAGCGTCGGATATTATATTATTATTAGTTTTACAGGCCGTGACAGGGAATGTTATGCGCTACTTTGTCGATGCGTTGGCTCCGCACGAATGCCGTGTCTGTCCAAAGGACCGTTTCGACCACTGTGAGGCTTAACTAAATGAGTGCACAGATCATGTGATCAGAGAGAGAGAGAGAGTTTACAGTTCCACCAAACAGCGTATAATTTCCATCACCGCATATACATTTGTAGATCACAGTGACATCGACTTCTTCGACCGAAAGACACGCAAGCCGGGAGAGGCACTCGTTTAGTGGTGGATGTAATCAGGCTCTTAATGATGTCATGATGATGGCGGCGGCGAAAACACTTAAAGGCAAGTCTGGCAACCAGCGATCCAATCTCGGCAGTGTTATGTTTGCGATGGAGAACGTGCGTGCCACCTAAGTGTGTTCAAGCCATGAAGCGAACCTTCGGGTTTCAGTATAGCGACACAGAAACTGGAAAAAAAAAATGTAGGGGGGGAGGAGGAGGACGCGCACGCTACAACGATATACCTGGCCTGAAAGAAAAGATTGGACCGCTACTACAAGCCGTGTTTTATACAGAAAGAAACCGACAACTCCCCATACCCCCAACACACCTCCCCCCCCCCCCCACCACCACCACCACCACAAAAAAAAAAAAAAAAATAAAGTGCAGCCGTGCGTGCACACGTGCATGCGAAGAGATCGAGATCGAGCGTGCCTAAACCAACATTCGCCGAAATCCCTTGGCAGGGAAATAGCGCCGTGAGCTTAGACCAAACGGAGTGCGCGGAAAGAGAATGACCGATCGGGGCTGGCCTTAAGTAACCGTGACGAGGACGCCGTGCGCTGTTTCGTAGAAGGAAGCTCCCGCCACATCGGTATGCCTGCGTATTGGGGGGGGGGGGGGGGGCACGGTGAAGATCAGTGCCCCAACCAAGTCTCCGCCCTTCAGTGCGACGTCTGTATCGCGCTCCATCGAGAATAAATTGGCAGCTATGGGTAAATAAGAATACGGAAGTTGAGTGGAAACTCCGAGACATGAAAAATTCGCGAACACGGTGTGTCCTTGGAAACGACGTTTCGACTGTCAAAACATCGGCGTCAGCGGTTACTCGCACGACACATATCGAAACATGAAATCTCGATCAACTTCTATGTTTACTTCACTCAATCATGGGCGGAAGAGCGGTTTGTGGATTCTTGTGACTCAGATAGTATGACAGCGCCCTCGGACAGCTGTAGCAACGTTCCTTTATTTTTATTTATTTTTTATTTAATAATACTGTCAACCCTCGCTTGAGGGTCATAACAGGGAGGGAGTACAATAGTACGTACAAACAGAAAACCAAAACAACTGGCACTCAAATAGCAATGCACACAATAAACCAAAATTGGCAGTAGTTTAATTCAACCATGACCAGGATAAGCATCGATTTCTCTGTCAAAAGATTGCACATTGGTACTATTAACAACATGATGGGGTAAACAATTCCATTGTTCTGTAGCATCCAGAAAAACTTCTTTTAGACTACCACAGCGCATTTATTTCCAACAGCCGTCTATTTGCGTTCAACATTATCTGGCTCCCCACTGACAACCTGCTGTAGTATTGCTTTAGATGTGGATATCACGCAGGCCCCTTGAGGACTCTTCTCCGCGTGGATTCTACCATGTTCACCTCTACAGCAGTCATTTCGTTATGCTCATCTGTGCGCCCCTACAGATTTCGCTATATTGAACCTCGTGCCACGATTAAAATCGTGCATTCCGCATTTACTGTTTTTAATTATTAATTTGGACAGTCGTCGACTGCCACAATTACGGTACGAGGTCTCCATTCTCTATAGAAACACTCCGTTAATCAACATCGGATGTGACCCATTCGAAACAGGCACCGAAAGTACGTAACGCACATTTGAAACTGAAAATGGAGACTATCCACACCTCGGAAAGCGGGAAAGCGGAAGGGGTGACGTCATATCAGTACACAATTGATCCCGGAATCGAGACTGAAAACCATACAATGACCGTGAAGCCGCCGAGGGGAACCCGCTCTCACTTTTTATACGGTCGAGTGATGAATGGCGTTGGCTTTCTGCAGCAAGGCCGTGGTGCTTATTTTGTTTCCAATTTCGGTGACATGATGAAGTCTGTTATGTCAGAGCAAAAACTGCACTGGCATGTGCTTTGAACTAATCGTAGTGATTTGTTGGGCGACCAAAGAACTGAGGCATATAGCAAGTATGCAACAACAAGGTAAAAGCAATACAAACATTTTCTATCGGTACATACGCACAATATTTAAATGAATGAATCAATCAATTGATCAATCAACCAGTTTTATAGCGTATTTTACATGTAATGGTTGGTTATTTGTATGAGGTAGCACCCTAGAGCCCATTCAAGGGAAGTTCCAGGCAAGGAAAGTTAAAAGGAGTCTCATTAGTTGTGGGTATACTAGAATGTAGTGGGTTACTTTAGTCCATGCATGTAATCCAATGACATGCTCCAATTGATGCGTCTAAAACGAGAGGGACGATAAGCGAGATGACTGAAACAGCAGTGAGAACATTCGCACAAAATGCGCGCTCGTTTCAGTCACATGTTATCGCAACAATTCAAATTTTCGGTACAGGATAACTCACCTTGATTATTGGTACTGTTAGCACTTGTCATCCATTACAGGCTTGTAGATTATGTTTACATATTTTATCATCAGAAAGTAATAATTACTTAGTTTTGAATTGTACTTTATTATTAAACTGCTCGAAAATCGAGAAAGCCATTTCATACTCAGCAGCAAGGTGCTACAGATATTGAACGGCCACGTTTGTTACTGACAACCCTTCAGAATAAAAAAAAAAATGTCGCACGATACTTGTTGTAGTAGTGAGCTAGATTCAAATCAATGTTTTATTTCAATGCTTTCTTTTCTTCTTATATTCAAAGTTAAATTAGAGCGCACTACCCGACAGTCTCGGCAAAACACTGTGGGTATCCAAATCTTTCCTTTCGTGTATTCTGCCATTGGCTAGGTACCTTCGTTAATGATATATGCTTAGATTTAGGATTTGACGAAAAGTTGTCTTATACGAACAATCGTATGTAAGAAGTTTTTTTTTTCTTGTGCGCGTACACGTGTGTATGAATATCGGCACAAGTTTCATTGTTCTAGAAGAAGTGCAATAGCTATAACTCTCAGAGCTTACTAATTAGTGCGCGGTTGCTTTCGTAACGTACCACCTGTGAGCTAGAGATCTGTTAAACGATTCTCTCACCACTGCATTCCTAATAATATAGAAGCCATTAAGATGATCTTACACGTACCATGATTCGTTACAGGGTCTGTCGCAATTAAGCTCCATGCTTTATTGACACATCGTTCTGAGATTATGCATCGAGCCGTGTATGACGAGACCAGAAATATCCAAGGTATAACGCTCACATAGCTTCTATATATGAAATATTCTACAATATACCTATAGCCGTTTTTTCTTGTTCGCCGGCGTTAACTTCCTGCCATTTGCAGCTCGTTCAAGTGGTTTACTCAGTGTAGACACAAATGTCTTCTTATTTTTAGAAGTAAATAAATTGTTCTTGCATAATCTCTCATACGAAGGGGTCATTGTTATGCGCGTAAATAATACAAAACATGAACACAAAGCGCGAAGGACTCCGTCGAGATTTTCTCACCAAGATTTTCTCACTATAGCCGCTAGAATTACTTCAAATTATTTTATTTTTAATTTATGCAATGCGTCCTTGCTGTAAACCCTTGTGTTAATTACGGGCCGGCTTAGTCCTCGTCATGAAAGTAGAGCGTGAAAAGAGGGAGAGGCCACATGATGAGGTATAATGGTCGTGTTCAGGACTTGGCTAACCAGAAGAGACCTTGCCGCACGCCACTGTTAAATAGGACAGGCTCGATTAGCTGTAGCTACAACGTATCAAGCTAAAAACTAAAGAGAATAAGCAGTACTTATTCTGCTATACCTTTTTTGTTAGTTTGTTGGCGCATCAACTCTGTCTATATGAATTGTCTAGCAAGTAAGTTGATTAGCTCGAGGACGCCGGTTCGACTTTCAACCATGGCTGTCACAATTCCATGGGGGCCAAATGCAAGAACACTCATCTACTTACAGGTTTAGGTGCAAGTTTAGGTGTAGTCGAAATCGATACGGTTTCCCTATATAGACGGCGTGCCTCATAATGATATCGCGCTTTTGGCACACAGAATCTCTTGCGTTCCTAAAACTATGTGTTGACAAAACTCGAACCTGATCGTCATGACGGCATGAGTTCAAGCACTTCCGCGACGCATGTTCCACGTGTATAAATTGGGTTGCGCACAACATACCGTGCCACGCCGAAGCGTTTGCCCTTTAATTCTGCGCAGACAGACAGGTGCGTTATAAACGATCACGTCGAGTTCTTTTATCTCTTTGTGCATATTCATTTGTTTACTTCGACTTCGTACTATATGTATACACTCACCTGTTCGGTTGGCACACCGGCTGCAGCGCAGCGGCGCAGAAAATCACGTGGCCCTCGGAAGATAGCACGGGCAGGCAGGAGTCGGGCGGCGGCACGGTCGTGTTGGTTTTACGCGACAAAACACCGGCTCAGTCATGGCGTTTTAACTTTATGTTTCTGTACACGCGTACCAGACTCGTGTGACACACACAGAATGCGTGCCACCTGTCCATCATGTAGGAAGCACGCTGCGCACTTTATGGTCAGCCGGTTATTCCGCACTCCTTTGCGAAAATATGCGGAGGTCGACGCTGCGACGATGCCGCGCATGGTCATAGCACGCGTCGTGCGCTAACAGCCTATACAATCAATACAAACATAAGTGAAACCTCGCAGATACCGCAGGGTAGTCCGAGCGACCGCAGCCGGCCACTCGAAATACTCGACAGATCACTCCATGATTGATGTCGTTCGTGATCGATAAGACCGACCACGGGAGCAAGCTGTTGAACAGCATTTTTTACCTATACGTCAGTTGACTATACAAACGGGTCTCGCGTGCCGAAGCCAATCTAATTATGCCCGGGTTACGCCCTAGCATATATGGCTCGGAATTATATTGAAGTGCATCTGGTATTCTTATAGAGGGGGGGGGGGAGTGATTTTAAATGAAAAGAAGAGAAAAGTGAGCCCCGTAACTGTCTCTCAGGGGGAGGACACCTCAACAGTAACTCACGAGAAGTGGGAGAAAAGAAGGGATTGAAAGGATAGGATTAAAAGGTAGAGAGAGGAAGGAGAGGGCGAGGCGCACGGACAGCGAACGACGGAAATGAGTAGAAGATAGGAAAGATGGAGACAGTCGCAGGAGTCCGAGGACGGGGCACCATTGGCGAGAGCTCTTGTCGGCGTCAGGAGGTGGCGTAGGGCAAGTCCAGTAGGTCAGAGCTGCACTGTCGTCGGAGATCGCGAGGGCACAACCAATCGGCACGGAATCCAGCGAACGAGTGTCTCTTATACGCACGCAAATAGCTAAGCATACATGAGAGTTATTTTAGCCCATTTCGAAATAAAACAGAATATGTCGAGTAGCCCTCAGAATGGTTCAAGTTTTGTGTTGCCCATTCGATGCAGAGAAACCTAATGCGGAAAGCGGCAAACAAAAGGCTAATGATGGCGCTACGCCAGGAAATATAGTGTTGCTTACTGGTCATAAGCGGAAAACGCTTCCATTTCCTCAATGCAATGCAATTCATAATTTGGGCAATACTGAGAAAGCACAAGCAATTCAATCAGCTTGCTGTACTACTGAAATTCTTCGCTGCAGCATGCGGCTATAGCGTTGCGCTGCCAAGCACAAGAGTTCAGGTTCGATTTCCGTTAATGGCGGCTGCACTTCAACGGGGCCGAAATGAAAAATTGCTCATGCATCTATACTCAGGTTTGCGTTCCAACAACCGCAGGATGTCATTAGAAAAAATAAAAAAAAGCTAGAAGAGCGGCCTTTCAGAGCCTTTTCTAATCACTCATTGGGTAGCTGCTGCAAGCACGCTTGCTGGGTACCCACTACGGCATTAATAATAATAATTTCTGGGTTGTATGCCACCATTCGCTATGTTATCCTTCGTCGTTCTTCTGAGAAGCGTGGTATCCGCTAAACACTTGCAAGGAATTTTGTGCCATCTGTTCATGCAGTGGCTGACGACGATGAGAAATTCTGCCTAAAGTGGGTATGCGACACAGTTAATAGGTGATAAAGAACAAGCTTTTGTAATGAGTTGGAGTATCGAACGACCCACTCGTTTCATTATTCGGTATGTGAGACGCCTGGTTGTTCCTTTGCTGTTCTAAAATGCTTTATTACTCATATTAACGCGATTCCTTTCCTGACATCAAACCTGCTTAAGGCAACTTTCCGATCTAGTCTCAAGCACCACCGGGGCTCGGTGAGCTGGTACACTGCGAACCAATCCCGTGTTCAAGGCCCACTGTGTCCTTGGTGTTTTTTTTTATTTACTGAGGTTTTTTTTTTCGATATACTGGTTACGGACACCGGCGGCGGTGGCGGAGAACTATACGGCACCTTGCGTGATCCGTGTTTAGATCTCACAACAGCTTTCGTTGTGAAAAAAAAAAAAAAAACCCGAGATCACCCATTAAGTTGTGTATCATGATCACATTGTGGTTCTGGCATAACAGACCTTAAAATTTAATTTCATTTTTGCAGGAGCATGTACGATTCTCCATGACTATACTTGACGCGCGACGTTCCAGTTTTCCGGTAGCGTTCGCAGCACGCAACAGAGAGTGACGGAACAGGTGAAGCAACACATGTTGCTGTAGCACGCAGCAGCTAGGTGTCTGAGTGAGAAAGGAGATACGTTTGGCGTGATATAACTGGCAGAAACTACTCTCTATTCATATGAAAGTTTTGTAAGCTTATCTTATACCACCACGTACTTTTTCAATAGAAAAACCTACCATGCATGTTTGCCAAACAACGGGGCGAGTGCAGCAGCAGAGGCGTTCATACGTATTTGTATATACGAACGGCTCAACGACGGCAACGACTTTCTGGAACGATGTCTCCCCACTATCATCTTTATTATTTTTTATTATATTTCACTCAAGCGCGACCCCGCGAACGAGTGCACCTGTCGCGTCAGCACGGGCTCGAAACGGCCGCATGGAAAGGGTGTTGCGTGCGCCCGTGTGCTTATCGCAAACATATAGGCGTTGCGCCGTGCTCACACCGTCAGGCACTGCGCCGTGCTCCCGACCGGGTTGCAGAAATTAGGTGCCTTTTTTCATCTTCTAACCACTACCACCACCACACCGGGCTGCAGAAATTAGGCGCCTTCTTTTGTTGCGATAGCAATTATATGGACACGCTCAGTTAGATTTTGCCGCCAGCGTCGGCGTCGATGTCATGCATTATATATATATATATATATATATATATATATATAAACGAAATAAAGAAAGAAATCCAGAAAGAAACACTCCGCTTTGCGGAATCGAACGTGGGACCTCTGCGTCATGAAAGCGAGGCTTCAACCACTGAGCCAAACTGGAGAACGTTCACCACCACTCAAACGGCAAGCTATTTATATCTACCACGTACGGCTGCTGCGTTTTCGGCATTACCAGAAAGATGGCGCAATGAGCGCACGTCACCACATCGCGCAGCGGCGCCCGCTCTAATCTCCTACGCGTACTTTGCCCGGCTTAGAGAAGGGGAGCACCGCTCCCTCGCGCGCCCTTATCTCGCGGTGGCGAGGAGGGGAGGACCGTACGCCTTGGCTGGCCTCGGGCTTTACGTGGAACGATTCTGTTGTAGTTACTGGGCGCACAAAGGTCACTGCAATCATTGCAGTCTCCGTTCGCGAAAAGCGCGTGCTTTTCAGACTCAGCGAAGTAACAGATGAGACGCTTATCCGCGTGTTTCTTCTCATCACTACCACCATACAGTTTCCTAATAATATCTAGAGGGGACTCCGGCACTGCATCGTTCAGGAACCATGGAAATGATGGGTAGTACACTGATTTGCCTAGTCTTCGTACTTTCTGGCGGCGAATCGTACTTGTGGCTTCGTTTATTGCTGTTTTTCGGTTTTGTTTCAAAGGCAAGAGCGAATCCTTTTGAACTTTGTGACTCGATTTGAAAAGGTAAGCCTAAAAGAAATAAGGTGGTGAAGCGCAAACGCTGAACATTTGCTTATTTTTGTTTCGTGAGAAAACAGCTCCTAACTACACGATCACACACGGGGCCAGAAGTACGAAAATTAGACAAATCCATGTACTACCCATTTCTCCCATGCTCGCTGAAATGCCGTGCGTTGCAGCTCCCATAGACACTAGCGCGGAAGTTTCCTCTAGTGTGTATTTAGGAAACTCTATGACACCACACGAGTCATCCGTTCTAATAGGTCGCTGTGGGAACGGCGAGCTTTGGAAGAGGCGAAAATGTGGGGACCTCGTTCTGTCATTCACAACACTCTTCACGTATCTAAAAAAAAGGTAAATATCCACCAGAGTAGTACATTACCACCGACGAATATGTGTACTTTTGTGGTACATACGAGCACCAGGAGAAACGTTCCTGGTGGTTAGTTGGACACTCGGCTTGACGCTCAAGTGTTGGTGGCCCATTTTCATGTCTGGCAACGGAACCCAATTAATGAATAATGGAGAGCTGAGCTATAGTTAGTACGTGTTCATTCTGAAAAAAGACAGGGTGAGCAAACGCTTAGGAAGTCAGACACCACTCAATTAATTAAATTAAGAATCCAATAATGACAGTTTTTGGAGATGCGAGTATGCACTACACATACGCATAGTTATGTGCGCGGTGTACTTGGGTTTCACTGACACCTTTTGTTCATGGAGGTGATTCCCTCCAGCTGTACATTGTGGACTAGAAGTAATGAAAACTAAAACTGTAATATGTGGACATATTTTGTTTTCTAGTTTCTCCTCATCTTACCTGCCCATATACATTGCCCCAAATTGTAGAGTAGACAAACTATTAGCGTGGTTAACCAACGCCCTTCCCTCTGTCTCAGCTAAGCGCGAGGGCGCGGTCCCGCCGTGGTGGTCTAGTGACTAAGGTACTCGGCTGCTGACCCGCAGGTCGCGGGTTCGAATCCCGGCTACGGCGGCTGCATTTCCGATGGTGGCGGAAATGTTGCAGGCCCGTGTGCTCAGATTTGGGGGCACGTTAAAGAACCCCAGGTGGTCGAAATTTCCGGAGCCCTCCACTGCGGCATCTCTCATAATCATATGGCAGTTTTGGGACGTTAAACCCCACATATCAATCAATCAATCAAGCTCTAGGGCGCGGGCTCGATTCCCCGCTTCAGCGGCCGCATTTACATGTGGGCGAACTGCTAAGGTGTGCCTAGATTTAGGCGCAATTTAAAGTGCCTTCTTTTTTTTCGAAATTAATCCGGAGGTCCGGGCCCCATGTGCACTACAGCGCCTCTCGTAATCATATTGTCATATGTGCACGTAAAGACAGCAGCAGTTATCATTATTATCTCCCTGTCTAACAAACCAAGGCTACACGCTGACCACCAGACGCGCGTGAGTTTTTGTAAATGTCTTTTCTGTTTGCACCATTTCTTTGTTAAAGAATTAAAAAAAAGCAAGATCTGCCATCATCACTCCTCTAGCTATTTTGTCTTCGGGAACTGTACCTACGTTATGCACTGGACATAAGCAACCTGACTTCACAACGCGCCACGTAAAGGAGGATCCAAAAGGATACAGCATTGCATACTATACCGTCGCAGCACTCTATTGCAGTGAACGCGTTTCACCTTCGTCCGTGTTAGTGGAGGGGATTCGAGGACGCGGACGCGAAACCGGACATACGTGTTACCACACATGGAGCTGACCTGGACGTTACTCATATATCTAGCTTATCAGTTTGCTAGGTGTGACTCACACGTGTATATATCTCGTTTACTTGACCCTGTAGCCCGTGCTCTTTTTGGTGCCTTCATATGCGCGTATATTCTTCGCACATGTTTCTCCTGCAGTGAATAAGCCAGTGTCGTATAGCTGTCACGTGTCGGGCGCCGATGTCAGCTCACTTGCGATCCCGAGATAGTAATACATACACGTGGGAGGGAAAAAAATGTGTTCAGGGGAAGCCTATAACGTGTTCTGATTCTTTCTTTCTTTCTTTTTTTTTTTTGGTGCCAGCACAGATTTTATTCGGAGCTCAAACCTATACTTTATATGAGGTACAAGGTTGACATCATCAGCTCCTATTGAAAGCTGACTTCTGGTAACTGAATGTCGTCTAAGAACGACGATTATGCGTTATGCGGATTATATACGCTACGCAACAAGAAAGGAGAAAAAAAAGAATGGCAGGTGAAAAACTATTGTTCTTCCGTTTGTAGCCCAAAACTACACAGGAAATTATTCAAAACGGAAAACTGAGTCAGTCGGTCTGATGTCATAGTTGCATCGCTTTTCTAAAAAAAAAGAAAAGAAAACAGCATTGAAGAAAGAACTTTACACTGTATGGGCTGTCTCAACGAAATTTTCACAAAAGTAAAGTAAAAAGGTCATCCATTCACATTTACAAGTGCTCCTAACGGTAAAGAACTCGTCTGGCTGATGCCCCTTAACTAAACACACGCACGACGTCTACGTCAAATTACGGCAAATGCTGACCAAATATTTGTACTCTTTATCCGGAAGCCTAACCGATGGCTGGCTCACACATACTTCGTGCACACTTCTCCCATCTTTTGTAGTTTTATTTTTATTTTATTTACTTTTTTGATAGAGATGCACAATCCTAAGCACGACTACACAGGAAATATGAATTTAAGCATCCTAATTGACAAAAAAAACTATGGCATATTTGCATTATTGTTGACAAGCCTGAAGGAAAGAGAAGGTGGACGGCCTCCCGTGTTTCTTCTTGTTTTTTCTCTTTATTTCTCTTTCGCCCTGTTTTTTGTATGGCTTTTTCTTATCTGTTTCTGCTTCAACTTGTTTCTCTCTTTATTTCCTTCTCTTTCAAGCTTTTTCTACCTTTCTTTTCCCATATTTTTATCGCTTCCAGTTTCTTTTGATCTCTCCCATTCTTTCTGTGTGTTTCTTTTTGTATCTTTCTGTTTTTTCACATTTCTTTTTCTCTTTTTGTTTTGCTCTTTGTTTTTATATCATTTTTGTGATTGTTTATTTTATTTCTGTATCTCTTTGTCAGTCTTTCCCTATCTTTTTATCGCTTTGTACCTCTATTTCTCTTTCTATATTTCTTTTTCTATATTTTTGTTTTCCTCTCTCTCACTCTTCTACATGCTTTTTTTCGTTTGACGCTCGCACCTGCTGCATTCGGAGGTGAGGCTTGCCCAATTTCTGTCGCATATATCCACCCGAGTTTTTTTTTTGTTTTTTTTTCTCGCGTTGTATTGATTACGGCCGGATGAAACAGCTCAGCTGCTAAAAATTCTGCCTGGTCAGGAATTGTTCTTCGCTCTTATAAACTTTCACAAACCTTGCGGGCTTCGCACATACGACTTGTCATACTCGAGAAAACGAGGGAGGGGAATACGCGCAGGATCCTTTTACGCGCAGTTCAAAGTTACGTGCATTGTCAGAGCATCGCTCGACGCGTGAAAAGAAACAGCAGTGAAATATTGATTAGTCATACTGCACTTTCCAAATTCGCAGTAACGATAAATGCAGACATGGGTTGGTTATAGAAACGCGGCATCATGAAACACAGTTTGGTTCTCGAAGTATATACGTTGCACGTTATTATGCCACTCTTGCATTCATTATCGCGCACGTTGCGTGTGGAACCAGCGGCTCACTATATATACATATATTGTGCACGTGCGTCACGCAACACCCCTTCGTCACTTCCGAAATGCGCCACCGACATGCCCGGGTAACCGACTCCGTCGCCTACCGCTGCCGTGTTGTATCCTCGTGCTTGCGCCCGTTTAGTTTTGCCTCACGATGCAAGTTTGACGAATTATGAGCTGCTAGTGAGGCAAGTTGATTTAGTAGTCCACGAAGAGGGAGCAGAGCTTCGGGGTGTTTTTTCGCTTAAAGTTATTACCTAAAATTGAGAACGCACATTGCAATTTTCCTAAAAGTACCGGCGTGTTTGGCTGGCGCGGATCAACAAAAACCACTTGAATAAACTCTGTGATATTTGCGTCTTCAGGTGCAACTTCCGTACGGGTGAATGCCATAGCCAAGCACTTACCTGCAAACAGAGATAGCTTACCAAGATACTGTACATACAAACTTATCCGTGGTTAAAATTGTGATGGTTAGGTAGGCGGTTAAAAGCGCGATGGCGATCGCGGAAATTTGGGTATTGCATTGAAACAAACTGTGAAAATGGGTGCGAAACAATATTAGTTCACTTTGAAGTATAGCCGATCGGTTCGAGTGGGGGGGGGGGGGGGGACAGGATTTTTAAAAATTGGTCAATTAATTCCATAACACGGTCTCCATCATGTTCAGGGACTCTACTGTACATTAGCTTACAACAAAAGTAAAATACAAGGTGAAAAAGGTGTTAAAACACACGCAAAAAAAAAAAAAGTGATGACCGCGGCATTACCGCGGCACGCACCACGCATAGTCTCTATCTGTCTCGCATAATGTTTTCCTCGGCTGTTTCCACAAATTTTAATCAAAGAGGCTCAATATCAGCACTGTTTAAAACACTTATAGGGGGGGGGGGGAGACGCTGCTACATTGGTAACGTGGGCCGCAGCATTATATTAATATTATATCTCTTGTAAACTTGCCTAACTCGGCACGACTCGTTTTCGATGGGAGCTGCTGCGCTTCGCTCATCCACTTTTAAAAATGCGGCTCGAGGCCTTCACTTGTTCTTGGGCCCCGCAATTTGTAGTGTTTGCAGTGAAAGCGAGATGATGGGCCCTCGGAGGTCGTGGCGGGCAGCCGGTGTACGCAGTGGCTAGTATACGTGTCGCACATTTTGATTTTTTGGTCTTGTATTGAGTGAACAAGCGAGGCCTTCCTGATCTGATGAGCCCGTTAAAGTACGACAACAAAAAAACCGCACTGCTTCCCTTTGAACATCGCGCACAGCAACAGATGACAACCGCGCTGCAGCACACGAACTGCTCTAGGTACCCAAGGATGTACCCGGGCATGGCGAGAGAGGGCGACAACGGCAGAAGTGACATCACATGAACACTATGTATATTGATATATTGTCGGTCACTTGCATTCTTGAAGCCATTTTCCAGGAGGAGTTTCAGTACATAGACCACCATTTCTCGAGTAACTTTTGCAGACTCCGAGGTATTCCTGGAGAAGTTCAAAGAGGTCAGCGTAAACTGCTCTATCGAGGGGCTTTCTATTCACGAGCTACCTTTACTGCGACAAAGAGCCTTATGTATACGCGCTAATGGTATACTGTATTGACAACGACCAGCATGAAGTCTCTTTCTAAACAATCGTTCTATAACGACACAATAAAAGAAGGCAAGCTATATAAGCGGAACCATATTGGCGCGTGCGGATGGCCTTTTTCGAAGGGTAATTATTGTCAACAAGCTCACAGAACATCACCTTTCGCATTGATCATACAGACATGCGAAAGCAAAATACAGTAGTCGTCCTTCCTCTTTTTTTTTTTTTTTTTGTTTCCATGTGCTGGGTGTACACCCAGCTGGAAGCTAGAAGCTAAGTTGTCTGCTGCTGACATGTTTGCCGTCTCTCAGTCTTTTTCGCTATATATGAGTTACCGAGTCTGTAACCACGTCTATAGGCTGCTTATAGCATACCTCTAGATTTTATTCTCGCATGAATACCGTACTATGCGATTTGTGCGCAAAAAAAAAAACACAAATGTAGAGAAGCTGCGACTGCATGGTTCAATGAGCTCACAGCAGTCAACCATTGGATTAGATGACGCCGAGTGCAGACTGATGTGCAAAGCTGGAAAAAGATCCCCCGTGCTCTACACAATAGAGCTGTGCCTGAGCTGGCAGTGTATCGCCACCCCATCGAACCTTTTCATCGGGGGCGGGCCACTTGAGTGCCGCCGCACGGCAGCCCTGAATCAAGAGGAGGAAAACACGCATCACCGGCGAAACAGGCGCCCTTCCCTCTTATCGAACTTGAGAGCTTGCCGCAGGGCATGTCGCCTTGCCGCACGCTCTTATTCCCACGTGCCAGATTGTAAGTCAAAGCATTTGGATCGCCGCGAAATCAATGCGCACTTTCTGTCTCGCGAACTGTCGTTTGCGAAGCAAAGGATTGATTGATTGATTGATTTGTGGGGTTTAACGTCCCAAAACCACCATTTGATTATGAGACGCCGTAGTGGAGGGCTCCGGAAATTTTGACCACCTGGGGTTCTTTAACGTGCACCCAAATCTGAGTACACGGGCCTACAACATTTCCGCCTCTATCGGAAATGCAGCCGCCGCAGCCGGGAATCGAACCCGCGACCTGCGGGTCAGCAGCCGAGTACCTTAGCCACTAGACCACCGCGGCGGGGCTGCGAAGCAAAGGAGTCTATGTGCAAGGCGATTCATGGATGAAGTTTCACCTTCCACTATACTAACGAAACACATGGTCCTTTCAGGGACAGGCACTGTAGTAATGCGTTCAGATTTCATTTTAAACTCACTGTTTTACTCGACGGGCACCAAGAACGCGGTATATGCAAGCTCTTTTTGCTATGCAGGCCACTCTGCGGTCACTCGGAGCAGCATAGCAAGACCCGAGTCTGTTCTTTCTGCATCCCCTCCCATTAATCAGCGAAATCAACGCGAACACAAAAGAGCACATGCACGCATCATATCCGCGGTGCTTTCTCACACGTAGCATAACTATTGCGACCCCGCGCTTGCATTGCACCTTGATTATATTATCCGTTGTGCAACCACTGTAAAGTTACTAAAGGTTACGTTCAATCTTACATTAAACTAAAAGCAACTTTTTCATCATTTTTCGAAGCCATTAAATGTCAAAATACCGCTGCCGCGTTTGAGTCCGCGTAATCGCACTTGATCTCAGTTCGAACTTTCATCGTTCCGCGGGCTGCAAAACGCGTAGAAGCCGTCGAGAGTTTTATTTCAAGTCCTTTAGCGACTTAACTTTACGGAAGTTCGCAAGGTAGAGGAAGGTTGAAGAAAGGGAAATGCTGTTGTGTAACTTGTTTTTATCAATGCGAAGCTACTAAGCGAACCAGTACGGGCAGATTTCAGTTGCGGGTGAAGAAAAAATATGAAGAAGAATAAAGAGAAGCGCTTGTCTTGCGTATTCTTCCCTGTCCCGTCTCGAGTAACGCGCTTCGCAACTCGGCATTGTAAACCGACTAGCCCAGAAAAAGGTCCTCCTTAAAAAAAGTAAAAAAAGAGCTCACAAAGCTTCAGAAAGAAAACTGCACTCTGAAGAAAAAAACTGGTCTGGTCAGAGACGAAATCTTCTTCAGCTCTGAAGCTTTCTTTCATTGTGAATGTATGTGGACTTCGTGCTAAAAAATTGGTAGACTACAAACTTGCACCTAGGTTGTTCATTCACCTGCCCAAATGCTTGAGGCCCGTGTGCTCTAAAGAACCTCAAGTGGTCGAAATTTGCGGAGCCCTCCACTACAGAGTTCCTCACAATCATATAGTGGTTTTGGGACGTTAGACCTCAAGAATTATTATTATTACCTGCACCCCCCTCTCTCTCCCCCCGCCCTCCGCCTATTTCTGCTGAACGCGCATTAGTCCTGGATGACTCACATTAGCACAACATTTTTGCTGGCTCGCCCTCACACGCTTTCCTTCGCGCCCTCAGCATTCACAGTTCGACTTTCTCCCCTTTGGACCCGAATTGTAATACACTTTCTACAAATGTGTCCAATTCACATACCGTAAATTCAAGGCACTCAATATTATTTCCAAGAAAGACAATGAAGTAATGATTTCTGGTTTTCGGGTATTAATTGTAATTAGCAGGTAACTCCATATTTAATTAATGTGAAGCCAATCCCGTTACATTTCGATATAATTAATTATGAAACTATGAACTCCATATAGCGCACACAATTAGTTTTTCATTGTATTCATGTCGAGAAACGGAAAGTAATGTGACGTTGGTCCTGGAATTCAGGACGTCAACCGACCGTTGAATGTCGCAATACATTCATCGCAGTCATCGGCTTGAGTTATACAAGGCAGAATAAGGTTACATCAAAACGTATATACTGACTATGCGTAAATTCAAGTTCATCCAATCGGCAACGTATCGTGCTCTCCTTTGGCCACAAGTTGACACAACTATAACATGAACGAGTCGCGTACACAAACGGAGCCACCGCCGTCGAAGGGGTTATAAAAACATAAAAAAGACGGCAATAGCGAAAATAAACTTTTGTGCCCCTGGAGCTGCAGGCACCGTAATGCAACGAACAGAGAAGAAGTATAAACACAGGTAAGCTGTGTTTGTCTGGCAACTTGGAACACAGCTATAGGCGTGCGCATGGGGAGAGGGGATAGTTAACTTTCACCACATCTACTCTCCTGCCCTTGCAGTGATCAAGTCAGAAAGATAACACGCTTACTAACAGGCGCAAAAATGAAAATGAAGCGAATAAGTGCTTCTAACCACGGCCGGCCTTCATTCCCCGGCTTTCTATAGGGGTAAAGGCGGGACCAAGTGTTATTTGAACAGAACAGCGGCTGTTATGTCATTATGGTCAAACACTTATACATCCATAACATTGTACCTTAAACTAAAGGCAGACCAGGCTTCTTTGAGTAAAGATTTGGGACAAGCCCGGACAGACTTGGCGGCTCCCTTTAGAGAACGAACCACCACACCTCCACACCGCAGCTTACGCTGCGCCACGAATGCGGCATACCCCATCCGTTGTCCCATCAGTGAGAATCAGGTAACATCGTTCGAGCAACCCAACGACCTACCACTGCCGCGAGCCTTCGTCAACGGGGCCACGAGTTACCCGACGTTCCCCAGCAGTCAAATGTTCCGTCTTCGCCGTTCGGTAAGTACATGCCGGTAGTCTGCGCGGTCCTCAATGTCCAGCCGAACGTATACGTGCTGGCGCGGGACAAACAAAACCCGCGAACTGTCTGCGTTGTAATTGCGGGGACGCCGGCATTCACCACACAAACGACGTCGATCAGAGCGGCTTGGATCGCGTTCCCAGCATCCGCGCCCATGTGTGGCTCAATGAAGCAACTTCGGCACTTCCGGCCCGCGTCTGAACACTCGGCACGCAAGAACCCACGCACTTCAGGCGTACCACCACGAGAGAAGGGAGAAAAAAAAAAGAAACCTTTTGATTGTGATACGAGCGGCACTGTCACGCTTCAACAGCGACGTGCATGCGTGCCATCGTACTTTTCGCATCGACGGCCGCCTATCGTCTACACTAAAGCAGGCGCGACCCTTCGACGTAGGGAAAACCGAGAGCTAGAGTGTTTTAGTTCACTCTATGGGGAGAAGAAACAAGCGAAGCCAGCCTTTCTTGAGAACAATAAAAGGTACTGTGGTATGAGGGCTCTTCAACTGGCCTGGACTGTCAAGGGAGAAAATGCGTAGCAACGAGAACGTTAATAGCAAGTGGCTGACACAGGGACGTTATTTTTATTTACCCCTGCTGTTATTCACGCTGTACATGGTGCGCATGGAAAAAAAAAGCGCTAAAAGGTAACGAGATTTGTTTTAATCGGTCACACAAGCAAGGCGGCATGATGATTGAGCCGAATCTTCCAGTTTTATGCTCACGATAATGTCTTATTTGCGGACAGTCGATATGATATACAGCGGCTGGTGGCTATATGTGGAAGAAAAGGTGAAGCTCTAGGACTAGGGTTTAGTGTAACTAAATCTGAATGATTTGTATTCAGTGATCCCGGTGATCAGGCGGTGTCCACACAGGGTCAAGAAATATCGAGGGTAAGCGAATTCAAGTACATCGGAGTGTGAGTAAATGAGAGTGGTTTGACAGCGAAAAGCCACGGCAGCAAAGGGAAAGAAGAATGCTTCAATAATGAAGCACAGGGCTTTATCAGGATACACCAGGTACGAGGTGATTCGAGGTTTCTCGATAATGAGTAGTGGCTCCGGGGATTACATTTAGTAACTCAGCGGTGTGCATGAGGTCACAGGCGCAATCAGGAATGGATGTGAATCAAAGGACTGTGGGACGCCTCCGTAGGGCGCTTACGGAAATAAGACAAATGAGGCTGTAAAAGACAATACGGGATGGGCAAGTTTTCATGTGTGGGAAACTCAGAGCAAAACGAGGTTTGCAGAGAAGCCAGGGAATGTAAAATAGAGTGGATTGACAGAGAAGGTGTTTAGGTATTTGTAAATGAAGAGCGTTGGCACGCAACAGATGAAAATAGCTGGGAGGCTCACCAGTCATACGGCTGTAAGCGATATGGCAACAAATAGCATTAGATGAAAATTCGAAGAGTATATATAAAAAAAAAACTGCTCTGAGTAACTACAGATTGGGCAAAAACGAAATAAGGTCATTTTATGACAATTCAATAAACATCGCGGAACACGCCTAATATTGCTGGAAGTTGTCCTCGGTGATCAGTGATTGGAGATGCACTCTGTTCAGCGCAGGTTTCACTGCTCCCTGAAGTGAACATAAAACGTTCATTTCAAAGAGCAGAGACAAAGCGCCTCTACGAACATTTCTCGGTAGTGAAAAATGAAGGCCAGGCAGTGTACAGGTAGTGAGAGCTACTTCGAGGGGCGAGTTTCGAACGCCTATTGAAGTTCACGGAAGGGAAATATAACGTTCGGCGGTTGAACAAGCTCCGCTTAAAAGCACAGATAGACACACGATCCGCGTGAAATCCGCGCGCTCCTCTCGTTTCGCGAGGTTCGAATTTGAATATTGGCGGACTGCAAGCTGGCAAAAAACTAAACGACGATCTCGATTTGCAGCCGCGCGTTTGCAGCGTGACGCTCTTTCTTTTTGTCCGGCCTGCGTCGGTCGGCAACCACTCGGGCTGCTTTCCTTTGTGGACCCGGGAGTCGCAGAGCCTGCTACAAAACAGTCTCCCGCCGTGCGCGCGCTTGTTGACCGTCTTCTATTCGCAACACACCGCGGCGAACGCACACAGGCGGGTAGCGCGTCGGCAAGAACGCGATGACCCACGCAGTCGTCGATTGCGAGACGCAGCCGCCGCCGCCACAACGGCTCTCCATAAATATTCTCGATTTGCGCTCGGAGGAAAGCCGGCTGCGTTTTACCTGAGCAGGTGGTCCGCGGGCAGGAGTGGCGAGGGAAACGACGCGCGGTGAAAGAACGGACGGGGGAGAGGGCGAGCGCTGGGGTGCCTTTGTAGAAACACAGCCGTCCCGAACAGCGACTGCTCAAACCTGACGTACATATCGCGTTCGAAGCGCGCCCGTTCATCGCGAATAATCGAAACAACACCACGCGTGAGGTTAATTGATTGTCACAGGAACTTACCAACTTTTCCAGCGCGCAGGTAAGTCCGCAGGGAGCTCTTGTTCCGCACCGCGCGCGCACACACACAACACTCGACAGACCACGCGCGCTCGCGCGGATGCACACGCCGGCCGTTCAAACGAAAAAGCCGCCGAGCGACGGTGGCGCCAAGCGCATGGGACCGCGGTTGGCACTCACTGGACCGTCCCGCGAAGGTGGCTCTTTCCCTCGCCGTAGTTGCGGCTCGCTACAACCATGCTACAAGCTCTCCAACGGGCTTTGCCACCTGGCCTCGCTTGGCGGCGTGTTCTGTGCGCCCGTTTTTCTCCGAAGTACCTAGCTGTTTCAGTTCTCCCTAGGTTTTGTCCCTGGCAGCATTCTCCCGTTTCACTCTTGTTCCGCGCACGCGTAACGCAGTGGCACGCTTGCTCTTGCGGGTTCAAGCTCTGTACAGTTGTACAGTTGTCATCCTATTCAAAGTTGCCCACAATGGCGCGACGGAAGACCATTGCTGCACCACCTACTCATACCGTGGAATACTCTCAACCCTGGAATCAATTAGAAAGTGCCAGTTTGACAAGTGTCGCAGTTACGCAGTCGGGCCAATTGACATCGTTAAGTTACAAGCAGGCTGTTGCTGAACATATATGCAATAAATTTAAAAACGAAGCTTTGCTTGTTTATAGTGGAGAGAGAGATAGAGATTGAAGGAAATGCAGACTGGCGCTTAATAATGAAGATACATATAACAGACTGCCCAGTTCGCTTGCACGTCCGCCTGCGATGTAGGCACAATAAAAAAAAATGAGAACGATTGGTGTGTGAAGATTTTTGAGAACGAATATCGAACACCTATCGAATGGTTCCCATCTATTGAACCGAATATTGAATATTTTTCGCATAGCTTTCGAAAACTGAACAGCCATATCTACAATTGTTATAAATATGGTGTCCACGTCCTACTATTTCAGATTTTACCATTAGAAACGCCAATAAGGCATGAGAAACAAATAAGATGTCTTGCATGTACATAACTCTTCAGAGTATGCAAACTGTTGTTGGACAGTCCGTCCTTGCGACTCTGCAACTTCCTTCTACACTATACTTAAGCTGTTTTATTCCTCCGTGGAGATAAACGCATCGTGGCTACACTTTTTTTATGCGATGCAGGCAACATTCTCAGGCCCGTGTGCTCAGATTTGGGTGCATGTTAAAGAACCCCAGGTGGTCGACATTTCCGGAGCCCTCCACTACGGCGTCTCTCATTATCATATGGGGGTTTTGGAACGTTAAACCCCACATATCCATCAATCAACATTCTGAGGTTTTCATAAACTACATGAAGAATAGTTGCATTTACAAATAGCAGCTGCTAGATTCGAAGACCAAACCTAATATGACACCGTTCGATTCACTCATGTTGAAATTTTTCTCAGATTCACACTCACACACAACACACACACCGAAATACGGTTCTTGGTTTTCAGGTTCCACATGTTTCAAAATTTATCTTTTCTCGCCTGATGGCGTTCCAGATTCGCGGTTTGTTCATACCCTTAAGAACATGTAACACACACATACACATGTACACATGCATGCGCACAAACGCACACATGCGTGCACACAAACACAAGCACGCACGCATGCACACACGTGCACACAAGCACAAACCCACGCGCACACACACGCACTTCTCAGCGTATTGTCAACAAACTCGACCAACATAAATGAGTATATGATATACGGTTCGAAAGTGTTTTCAAGCCACATGCATATTTTCGTAGTTCAATATTTAGAAATCTCCGATGCTTGCTGTAGCAGCATTTTAGTGTATTTACCACTTTGCCGTACGTAACCAGACAATGCATTTTCATTTGCTCCCATCTCCATAAGCAAATCTCCAATGTGGCCATGTCTCACGCCTTCTGTAGCTGTCTGTTCCCGACATTTCCAAGAAATACTGTATGAATACCTTCAGTCGGCAAAAGCTATTTACTCTCGAACATGGAGCCAGGCTGCTCCGAGCAAATATTCCTAGATTACCTGGTGTCATCAGCAGCGTCAGCAGTAGCTTTCTTTCTGAAGACAAAATACAATTTATTTCTCCCGCCGATCACAAAGCGACATATAAACTTAACTAGTGGCAGAGAAATGAAACTTTGCGTTTCGCAGGACTTTTTTTTTTTTTTTTGCCCATGAAGTGTTCAATTAAGTTCGCGCCAAGACTTCTATCTGCACTGTTACTTCTCACTTTACTTGTCTCAGCCATGTTTGAACAGCAATGAAGGCGAGAAATATTTGTTACTTCTTATACTGTAGTCTACTTCATATAATAAACAGTCCAAGATACACCTTCATGAAATCACTCTCGCTCATAAAGATGTTTTGGATTGCGGATTGGATACGCCTCCACAATAGTACTAAACAAAGTTCCGAAGACCGTTGGGGGTATAATGTTGTACTCCCGCCTGCCGGCATACTCGAGTATATAAGCGCGAACGACGCTCAGGCACGTGCACCTATAAGGTGTACCCTCCTTTTTCATATATTTGTGTTGCGTTCGTTTGCCTATCACTATTTCGAAGGCGCGCCAGGCAACACGTTTCAACATAAAAAGAGAAGTGATGAGTATCTTGCGAATGCTCATCGAACGGGTCCGTCAATTTTATCTCGTTGTACTTTAGAAGTAATGCCGATTTTCAGCTTTAAATGTGATTATCTCAAGACATGCTTTTTTGTGTTTATGTTCCTTTCTCCGCATCCACAGTATATACTATAGAATCAGACATTTTGGCCAGTATTTAGATAATGTAGTAGGCAATATGCTGAAGCAGAATGATTGTTGTGTGAGGAAATGCTCTTCTGCAGCACGTCACCCAATAGCTATTTTCGAGTGGTAATTAGATAACCAATGTAAAAATTTTAAAAAAATGAGCATTACTATTTTTAGTGTTAAATCTGCTTCAGTAAGAAGGGGAAGGGCTCATGCTAATAATGATAGTAAAATAAAATAAGTAAAATAAGCTCTAGCTCTTATGGGTATGGAGAAACAGCCACGTAAACTTCGCCTAAAGTACATAGAGGGTGTAGAGAACAGAGAGATTGACGTGCGCTCGTTAACGGTTTATTGATGGAACGCCTCTTCTTCCTCCTTCTCTTCTGGCGGCTCTGTCCTAAGCACGCGTCGCCCGCGCACTGCGCCACACCATCCTATTCAGTTGTTATCACACTGCTGCGGCCGCGTTGCTTGAGTGCGCCTTCAGGAGGTAAAGTCGCCCTACAGGCCGTCGGACTTGCTGAGCGTCCGACAGTCGTATCAGGAAGGAACGCGCAGTACCGTCTTTACCAGGGAATGCCTAAACGACACGACCCATCTTCCATGTTAGCGGTGGAGTATTTAAATCTACTAACAGGACGAGAACATCGGGCTTTACTTTAGATGATGACGTCGGCTTGCTGTAGTGAGCAGCGTATACAGGAACAAAAGATACTCTTTTTTTCCACTGCTTCCACAGGTTCCGAAGGAGCTATTTGTGGTACTGCGCTATTCGTCGCAGGTCAGATGCGGTTGCATTGAGGGCAAGTTATCTTCCGTTCTGTGGCAGGGTGACAAGACGCCTGCCGACTAAGAAGTGGGATGGTGTCAGAGCTCCTGTTGATGTGGCGTCATCCTCTAAGTACGAGAGCGGACGGCAGTTAACTGCCACTTTAACTTCCGCTAACACGGTAAGCAGCTCGTTACGCAAGCTGCTGCGTCCGAGGGAACGCTGGAGTGCTTCCTTAATATTGCAAATGACTCGTTCCCAAAAGCCGCCCCCCCCCCCCCTAGCGCACATTCGATATGAAGCGCCACTGGATTCTGTGAGCACTCGCATAGTCTTCAACGTCGTCTTTGAATAGTGAGCATAGATGCTTGGCACTGCAATGAAAGGCCTTCGCATTGTCATAGTATACGATCGCAGGTATTCCGCGTCGTGCTGAAAAGCGCTTGACAGCGAATATAAATGCTAGCGTGGTCAAGTCGGTTGTCATTTCCAGGTGTACTGCCCTGGTCACCGCGCTAGAAAAGACAACGATGTACACCTTTCTTGACAAGGCTAAGTCATCACGGCAATACAGAGGCCCAAAGAAATCAATTCCTATCACTTCAAACGGTGTTGCTTCACTAATTATTTCCTATGACAGGGTGATGCCGGGGCAGATTCTGGAAGTAGGCAGCGTCGCAGGCAGGGTAAGCAGGTTTTTAAAACTTTATTCACTGTACGGCGCCCTTTGATCATCCAAAAGCACTCTCCAAGGTCTACGAGGGTGATCTGAATTTCACCGTGCAGCAGTCGTCGGTGAGCTGCGTCAACCAAGAGATAGGTGAATTGGTGGTTAGTAGGAAGCAAGATCAGATGCTTCAGATCCTCTGTGTCGTCTAGCTTCTGAAGCCTGCCTCCTACACGAAGTAGTTGGTGTTGGTCGAGAAACAGCTGTAAAGTTGGTACGCTGGAACACTTTAAAACTCGTAATCCTTTTTCCAAGGCCATAATTTCGCTTGAAAATGCAGTGTATTGCTCCAACTTCAACCCATACCATTCTGCCTCACTCAACTCTGAAGCCGTCAGTGGTCCTGTTAAACATGGTTCTTTCGATGTCGCGTTGCGGCGGAATCTTATGATCCAAGCAGTAAACCTGAGTAATCGTAAAAGACGTTCATGCTTTGAAATCGCAAGCATAGGCTCACAGGTGCGCGCAGAGGGCATCACCACAGCGGTGGGGCAGGCTCATGTCACTTCAATGGTCTCGCTAAGAGTAGCATCATATGTTGAGGTAGTGAACGAAATCTTCGAAGGCCATTGAGAATGATGCTGCGAAAACCACGAAGGACTGGTCCACCACAGTGGCTTGCGCGTCAATGCCTCGGCTGTGACTCTACGCGTGAGCAAATCCTCCGAATTGTCGTTGCGTGCACAGTGACTCCAAAAACACCAAGAAGAGAGACGTTGTATTTCGAGAACACGATTTCTCACGAAAGTCTCCCATCGTTTAGCGTCGGCCGCAATCCCCTTGATGGCTATCGACAAGTCGCTCCAGAAAAAAACTTGGGCACTTGACTGTTTCTGCAATTCCTCGTTAGTAGTTACACAGCCTGGCAGCCAACACGCATGCAAGCAACTCTAGACATGGCAGCGTAGTTGCCTTGAGCGGTCAGACCCTACTCTTGCTCATCAGCAGCTGAAGCTTGAACGATTCGCCTTTGGTACTGTAACGCGTGAAGACAGCAACGCCGTATGCCAGAGGGCAGAACAAGTGCAGTTCAAAAGGCACAACCTCCCGGGAAGTTGAACAAGCGGCGCATCGTAAGATGTTCAGTGAGGAGAGCATCGGTAATTCGGAAGTCCAACTTTCCCACTGCGTCTGAATGTCTTTCGGTAATGGATCGTCTCACGGCAAGTTCAGTCACCACAGTTGTTGGAGCAATAATTTTGCTCGAATGGCGAACGGAGTAATACGCCCTAACGGATCGTAAAGTCTAGCGAATGACTGTTGAATGGTGCGTTCCGTGGTTGAATGTGCAGAGAAGTATGCTGAAACGGCACTGGGGTTTATCACGATATTGTCGTTATTGCGGTTTTATACTAAGCCGAGAAACTTTGTTCTTTCTTTGGCTTCCCCAAAGTTGTCGATTGAGTTGTTGTCCTTGAGAAATTGTCGACAAAGAAGGCTTGAATTGGAGCTCCACTTTCTCAGCTCCATATCTGCATCAGCTAAAATAGTCAGTGCAGCACGGTAGATTTCGAAAGCCTCTTCGTCGGTGGAAGCTCCTATGAAGAAGTCATCGTCATAGAATACATTCTGTAGACTCGTAGCTATTACTGGCTCTGTCTTCTTCGAGTCTTCGATGTGATGCTGCAATGTAGCAGCCAGGAAGAATGGGCTTGAGGACGCTCCAAAGGGCACACGAGTCATTAGCTATTCGATGGAATGTGGTATCAGCTCGTCGTCATTTTTTCGGTTGACCCATAAAAAGCGGATTGCGTTCAACAATCTCTAGAATTTGCAGTTCACGTGCATTAGCAGGACGACTGGAACAATCTGCAGCTTTAGCTTCTCCGCAGAGGCAACACTTTTTGTCATTACTTTGACACTCGCTAGCGCTGTGACTTTCCACACATACTTTACAACTGCCAGCAGATCTACAACCTTTTATGGTGTGCCCATATCGCCAGCACTTCCCGCATTGGAGGGGTTGAGGGAAGAGAAGTTCGACCCTGTAAATGAGAGAACAAGCCTTCACTTCTGATGGTCGTACTGACCCTGCAAATGTCACTAAAACAGACTCAGTTGGAACTTTGATCTTGTCAACCACCCGTCCACACCGATAAACTGAAGTAACACATGCTGGCGAAAACAATTCGAGTACCTCAGAGGGTGTCATATTGGTATCGACACCACGAACTAGGCCTTTGGTGCAGGCTAAATGAGGTGGTATGAACATGCTCACCGGATGGGATGCAAACTGCAAAAACTTCAGCAAGTTTTGTACACAGGACTGATCTGGTGGAAAGCAGAGTATATGCCCCCTCTGCCGAACTGGCGGACCTCAATTATTGACTGAAAATTGGCCGTCGCTGACCCCAGTTCCGCCTGAATTGCTTTCGGGTTCTTCATTCAAATGATGCCGTCATTGGTCGGGACTAGAGCCACTGGAACGGAAAATATACCGTTGGGCAAGAAAAGATCACCGGCAACTCCTTCGAATCAGTGGAAGCAGACCAGAGGAAGGCCCCGGGTCCAGGGAAAAAAAAAGGGCATGCTGCCTGGTCTGAACTGCACAAACACACTTATCAAACTACTATTGCAATATAACGAACAATAAAGGCAATTCAACTTAAAACAGCTACTTAATTCATGACCATAACCCCAAGAGCAGGCAGGCGAGCAAGCAACGAAGAATGGTAGGCAACAAAGAACAGGGTATAGGGCTTACCCTGTTCCTTTAAATGTACGGTGTTGCACCGTAACAATATTTTAAAGGCAGACCCAGATTGCACTCGAGAATTGGTTTAAAGTTGTGATGACTGTTTAATTTTTTTCTACATGCGTACTTTTTATTAAGATCTGCTATCTGCACAGCATTGCAATTCTGTACCAAGTATATAGCTACTCACGCTTTACAAAAAAAAAAAAAACGACAATAGAAGTGTGAATGTACAACGAGCACTAAATTTGTTATGTATTCTTACGTTTCTAGATGTAGGAAAATTAACCGCTTATGATCGTTTTAATAGTGAAAAATACGCAAGTGCTCTTCAGCTATTGATTCTAGTTCCCGTTATGTAAATGCTGCCAATTAACACATGTGAGCACTTTTGTGTGCTTATTCCTGTTAGTTCCCGAGGAAAGTGTACACAAACTCCAAGAACGATGTTTTGAGAAAAAGGCAGAAATTACGTAAAGGTACTCACGCATTTACTGTCAACGTGTCAAAGAAAAAGGAACGAAACTTTTTTTTTTTGAAATTGCAACAGCCCAAGTGTGATATATTTTCTGAAAGGTAAAAAAAAAATCTCTATCTGGTGAAGGTAAAATTCCAAAATTAATTTTTTACTAATAAAAGTTAGCTCGTTTTATAAGACCTGCCCACGAATGAGGAGAGTAGCATTTTGTCTCAGGCTGGAGACAATAAAGCCATTGAGACGAGATTATTTTAAAAAATGGCATCGTAATTAGAGACCGCTGAAACACAACCTTTTTGTTCGAATTCAACCATATTAGTAAAAATAGTTAAATACTGCGTTTTTTTTATTTGAGGATTACCAGCTTCAGCGCACGAGGCACTGCGCAATATATTCAGAACCTCGTTCCGAATATAAAAAGAAGTTTTTTTCTCGCTTTAACCGTTTAGCAGTCAATGGCGCAAACGTACGACGTCTCGAACAAGTCCCCATCGTCAATGCCGTGGAGTGAGAGAGAGAAACAGCATTTGATCAATCAAACCAGCGGTTCATTGCTAGCGGAACGCCGCTGGCACGCCACCGCTAGACAAAAATGACTGTGTGCTCATTTTTTTTTAACTTCCGAAACATTAACACGAAAGTGATTCGTGCCGGGGACCACCAAAACTTCACTGATGCCCTTTCCGTCACACACATGACGTCGGAAAAATGCACATGAACAAACAGAAACGAAAATTTCCATCCATGCACGCTGATGACCTGGTAGTCGAACCGACTACCTTTGTGTCCGCAACGATTAGTACCCAGCGTTCTATACCCACTGCTCTACCGACACACATGTACGGGGCTTCACAAACGCGCATTATATCTCTAATACGAGAAGCGGAACGCCTTCGCACATTCCGGTCTCACGGTAAAAGAACTCTGCCTCTCGCGTCCCTGAAACGCCGTGCGACATGCAGCACAAGCGTTATAGTTCGCACTATCACTGCGGAACGCACACCTTGCCATTTTCCTCCTCAGATCACGACGTTTAACTCAGCGACGGTCAGGACGAAAGACCCAATCATTGCGGAACAAGTGGCCATCGCCTTAGCACTCAAGATGGATAACATTGAAGTGGTCTACAGTGATTCCATGGCAGCACTACGGGCGTTCGCCAAGGGGACGGTCTGTGAACAAACGCTGAAAATACTGCAAGGCAAGAACATAACACATCATCTTCTGAGTTGGTTCCCAGCTCACCTTGGACAAATCAACGATTCCCCTCCCAATCTCAACGAAGCAGCACACGAGGCGGCGCGAGAACTCTCCAACCGCGCCTCCCCGGGGATTGCGTTCTACCGGTGAAGGGGATAACCGGGAAATTCTTACAACATATTACAAGCGCCTGACAGCTGAACTGCTGTCAGGCGCTTTCTGGGCCTATGCGCCTACTATCGCCGGTTCATCTCCGACTTCGCACGGATTGCGTCGCCGTTAACTCGCCTTAATAGAGACGACGCCACCTTTGAGTGGAATCACGAACAGCAAGCAGCGTTTAATGACCTCCGCCAACGTCTTCAAACACTTCCAGTGCTTGCTCACTTCGACGAACAAGCGCCAACAATGCTTCACACTGACGCAAGCAATGTAGGCCTCGGAGCTGTGCTTGTGCAGTGGCAAGAAGACACGGAACGAGTGATCGCCTACGCAAGCAGGACGCTAACACGCGCTGAGGCCAATTATTCAACAACTGAGAAAGAATGCCTCGCCGTGGTCTGGGCAGTTATGAAATTTCGCCCGTACTTGTATGGCCGCCCTTTCAAAGTTATAGGTGACCATCATTCCCTCTGTTGGTTGACTAATTTAAGAGATCCAACCGGCCGATTAGCACGGTGGAGTCTGAAGTTACAAGAGTTTGATATGACGGTCATACACAAGTCTGGGAAGCGCCATACGGACGCCGACTGCCTGTCTCGATCACCAGTACAGTCAGCTTCTCTTTCTGACGACGACGATATGGCCTTCCTTGGTGTTCTCGACGCGTCCACGATTGCTCAACAACAACGAAGTGACCCTGAATTGCTTGATTTGATTAATTACGTAGACGGACGTTCTTCGAGGGCACCGAAAGGTTTTGCAAGGACATTATCGTCGTTTTGCTTACGCAAAGGCATCCTCTACAAGAGAAACTTTTCGTCCATCGGAGCTCCCTATTTGCTCGTTATTCCTGCACCCCTTCGAACTGAAGTGCTCCAAGCATGTCACAATGAGCCGACGTCTGGCCATTTAGGCTACACTCGCACATTGGCAAGAGTACAGCAGGGATACTACTGGCCACGACTCACAACAGCCGTCAAGCACCACGTTCACACTTGCATCGATTGCCAGCGACGCAAGTCACCTCCAAAGAGACCCGCCGGTCAGCTGCAACCAGTTCAGGTTCCACGTACACCGTTTGAACAGGTAGGAATGGATATTTTAGGACCCCTTCCTACTTCTACTGCAGGGAATCGCTGGGTTATAGTCGCAACAGACTACCTAACCAGGTATGCCGAAACAAAAGCTATCCAAAAGAGCACCGCCGTGGAAGTGGCGAGATTTTTCATAGAAAATATTGTGCTACGCCACGGTGCTCCGACTATCGTGATCACGGACCGCGGAACAGCATTTACGGCAGCTATTTTAGACCACGTCCTCATGCTTAGTGGAACGACTCACCGTAAGACCACTGCGTACCACCCGCAAACAAATTGACTAACGGAGCGCCTCAACAAGACGATTGAAGACATGCTGTCGATGTACGTGGACGTCCAACATAAGAATTGGGACGAGATTTTACCCTATATCACGTTCGCATACAATACGGCTAAACAAGAGACGACTCGCATGACTCCATTCAGCTTGGTTCACGGACGGGAGGTACGGACTATGCTGGATGCGATGTTGCCTCATGAATGGGACGCTACCGACACAGGCGCTGACGTGTTCACTGAACGCGCGGAGGAAGCTAGACAGCTCGCCCGCTTACGGATCCACCAGCGACAAGACTACGACGCAGGCCGCTACAATGCTCGCCATAGAATTGTAACGTACAAAATCGGTGACAGAGTGTGGGTTTGGACACCCGTACGAAAACGTGGACTATCCGAGAAGCTGCTAAGGCGATATTTCGGGCCATACCGAGTATCGCGCCAGCTAAGTGACGTCACCTACGAGGTTGTCTCCGACAGTCCCCAATGCCCGAGGCGTCGCCAGCACCAGCCTGAACTTGTTCATGTAGTGCGCATGAAGCCGTATGTGAGTGACTGACTGCACGTTAAAAAAATACTGTGCGTCTGAATCAGCATCGGGGCGATGCTCTTATAAGGAGGGGCAAGTGACACGTGTTTATATGAAAAAGAACGGTGATAGGAATGTTTCATAGATTCCAGCTAGTGGGTCAGGTGGTTGTTCGGGACGACAACGAAGCAGGCATCTTGCTGTACAGCTGATCCTGAATACGCTCTTTTCGCTGCCGTAAGCTGCTGTCATCTTTTGTTCGCGTTGCACTGCGACAATATAACGAGCTCACTAAACATTTCTACCTGTCTAGAAGGATTTTCCCTCCACCTCACAAAAATCTAACCCGGCCCCAAGCACTTACATTAAGGCTTTTGCAAACGCGGATGTACCCTACTTTGAAAATGTTACACATCATGTACCCTGACCTATACCCAAGTAATCTTTGTCCACATTGTGGGGAAATAGCTTCATTAGAACACATGCTCTGGCAGTGCACCAAATTCGCTCATTTATCGCACATCACCTCTGCCAAATGGGAGGCGGCAATCCGCAGCTCGTCCTTGGCAGATCAGCTCTGGGCTGTCCACCAAGCCCGCGAGGCGGCTGAGGAGCTTGGCATCTCAGTCCCCACGTGGGAGCTGCCCGCAACACAGTGATCTGTGTTTTGGAGGACCAAATAAAAGTTTATCCAATCCAATCCAATCACGACGTTTAAATGAGCGTGTACTGATCAGCCTTGCCACGTGCTTGTCGATGCCATCTTTGCGTGGTAAGGTGTGGGTTAGCTACTTCAGCCACCCCAAAGGTTTGATTATGGTCATGGACGTAAGTTGTCTGATGCGCCAAAGAGGGCGCGTCCACGTCAAATAGGGCTACATCTGCCCGACGTCACTATACACTTTACACGCTCTCACACATCAATGTTAACAGTCATATACTTCTGTGAAGACATATTTTACCTGCGTGGTATACCAATTCCTATGACGGAGGGATCGGCAAAGTTTTTTTTTTACTCCAATGCGTATACATTTGCATTAATAAAATATTTGTTTATCATATTTATTTTTATTTTGACGAATAGGCAATGCATATACACACCCGTGAAAAATGTTTTCATCAGTTTATGGTAACACTAAAACGATTAAGTTATATTTTTAGAAATATCTCACTTTGAAAAGTGACCCTCAATTTGCTGAAGGTTTGTTGAGCTCATCCATTATGCAGCGATGATTACGGAGAAAGCCAACTTTTAGGTGGGACAGGGCAAAAAGTGGTTCTACGCATATTCGAGGGATATACTCAAAGGTTTAAAGTCCGGTGCCTAATGTTTTAGCTTAACAGCGCTACAAAAGTGTGTCCTTACACGGCCTGAGTAAGCAAACGCAACCATAATGCCCGTCGAGCAGTGCATCACAACCTTGTGAGATCATGCACTGGTACCACAGGCGCCATCTTAAAGCACGCTAACCTCGCAAGTCTGTGCGCATGCGCAGGGGGTTCCACGGGTCACAGTAAAGCAACGCATTTAAGCCAAGAGATTAAGGTTTTGTCCTTGAGTCAACGGCAGCGAGTATGCTGTGCTTGGTTAGTTGTTTATATAACCTTGAAATGATTCAGCTTTCTTTCGTCATTTTCATTGTACTTTCGACCAATTATTTTGGTGGCATAGTTTAATTTTAGAGTTCTTCGTCGTCATTGTATACACTAAGTGAGTTCCATCTTTAGACATAGTGCATCATGCTAACTATTGTTAGGATATGCAGCTTGAGCTATGGCGCGTGTTACAAAATGGCGCAAAATATTTCGTGTGGCGCAATGTTTACCGCCATTTCGTTCAAACGAATGCTTTACCGAGTATCTGTTCTGGTGTGCACCGTAATATATCAGTGGCGCTGCCCACCTCAATGATCAAAATGATCTACTGCAAGAGCATATCCGACAAATATGCGCTAAGGGCGTGGTGGTCGTTTGTATGCAGTTACTGGCCCTCCGGGTCATTTTGTATTATTCATTTATTGTTAATAATCAGAGCATTAATTAGGTTAAAATGGTGAAATTACATGACGTATGGCTGTTGACGGAATGACTTAAATCAGTAGGTCATTAACCACATTTTCGTGTGCTTGCATGTACTATTTATTATGATATAAAAATCGAGATTGCTGCATTAGATATATGTATACTACTTTATATGTTAAAAATGTCATCTTTTCCACCCCCTCGTGTTTACTGGCCCACCTATGTTGGCCATTTATTCGGAAACGTGAAATCTAGCTGTGTTTCGCAATGCACAAACTTCTTGGATAGCAATTGAGTACGCTCTTCTAGGATATATTTATTGTTTCGCTGCATGTAGTGCTCATTACCGGTTTATTTTTACTCTTTAATTACCTTTGGCAACACTGTTCAGGAAACTGCGATGACATTCTTTTAAAATTGATATTTATGTTCTATCGTGCTTAGAAGTTTTTATAGCCTTCATGTCAAAACTGTGTACGGCAGCATGCATGTATTATAAAAAAATAAATAAATAAACAAATAAATAAATAGGTAAATAAATAAATAAATAAATAAATAAATAAATAAATAAATAAATAAATAAATTTGAGCGAATTTTCTACATGTGGTATATGCGACGGGTGTGGATGGGACGAATTCGGAATCATACAAAAAAATTGCGTCACAATCGACGGACATTTGACAACTCTTTCTCGATTTTCCGTGCGCACTTTTCTATATCTCTCGCTCCATCTCTCTTTCATTTGCAATCTCATCTCAAAGGGGGGGGGGGGAATAAATGACGTACACTACGCCTGCCTTCAGCTTCCATGTCCTCCCACTCCACTGCTCTCATGAAACTACAGTGTAGCATAATAAAATGCCACAGCCACCCAAAATGCAGCGACCGATTAATCGCATTGAACCAAATAAATAAGTGTGCCGACGGGCCGCAGGTCACGTGTTCGATCCCCGCCGCGGCAGTCGCATTTCGACGGAGGCGAAACGGTAGAGACCAAGCACGTTAACGAACACCAGATGGCCAAAATATCTGGAGCCCTCCACTACAGTATCTCTCATAAACGTATCGTGGTTTTGAGACGTAAAACCCCGTATATTATAGACTTAGATGAGCATATGCAGTATGAAGAACCCCAGATGTTCGAAATTTCGGGAGCCTCTGCTATGGCGCCTTTCATAATCATATCGTGCTTTTGGGACGTTAAACCTTGACGATTAACCTAGTGGCACTGTTACATCTCACATGTATCTATCTTATTTTTCGTTTCACTGTCACCGTTATGCAATCCATAGATATATGAGGAGCTATTTTCAAAATGCGTCAAATCCAGAACCAAAACTAGATGAAACAGAAATGTAAACTTAAACAAAACTATTTAGTTAATACAATTGTTAACAAATTAATGTTATTAGTATTGTTTTAAACGAAAGTTTAGGGTGTGTATTGGTTAATACAACCTTATTTGAAATATTTTTAGTTTTATAGCCTTCGAGCATATAGTTTGTAGCACTGAGTCGTTCGGCGATCCAATTGGGCAGCCACACCAAGCCACATTGCCTTTCGCACATGGTTTCTTCGTAGGTAAATGATCATACTACTGGTAAGAACTAGTTTTTTTCGGCAGCAGCTCCTCGAGTGATAGTGGAACAAGTACATAAAGAAAAATTCGAAATGTTCAGAAACCTGTGCCCAAGTTTTCAAGGGCTACGATCGCGGTAAGGTTCCTCGCAATTTGTTTTCGTGCTTTGATTCCAAGGGTCACCCTTTTCCATTCTAAACCCGCGGGCTCAAAGCGTTTGCCCGAACTGTTTCAGGACGAATGTTTACCGATGGAACCACACAGCAGCGGTCAAACAAGCCCTGCAATACAAGAAGGGTGACACGATTGGCGGGTACACGGTGCGTCAGGTACGTGCGGAAGAGTTTATTTCCTTGCAGGCCAGCGTGAATGGGGTTTTTTTCGCTTCTTTTCCTCAGGTTGAAGAAGTGAAAGAACTGCATCTCGCTGCTGTACGACTGTTGCATGAAAGAACAGGCGCTGATTTTCTCCACATCGCTCGTGAAGATCGCAACAACCACTTCAGGTGAGTGCGCCGAAATCTGGGACCACAGGAGACCACACAATGACCACACCCACATGAAGCGAATTAAATATTTCTGAGGCTTTATGAGCCCAAGGCAGGAAAATATTATGAAGCAGGCCGTAGTGGTGTACTTTGAATTCATTTTGAACTGTGGCGTTCTTTAACGTTAACCTAAATAGAAGTACACGGGCTTTTAGTTTATTTCTGGCTTTCTTACTCAGAAATAAATAAAATATTTGATTGAATTTCGCCCCCATTGAAGTTCAGCTGCTGTGGTCGGTAATCGAACCTGTGACTTCGATCTTGGCAGCACGATACATCAGCCTGCAAAGCTATCACAGCGCCCAGTTCTATTTCCAGCTGGAAATGGAACTATTTTCGTCTGTGTGGGTCACAGCAAAAATAAAGAAAACGAAATAGTATAATTGGCACTCTAGCGCTGCAACAATGGGACAAGAAGTTCGGCTGATTGTGTGCTAAGCATTCTTTGAATTTCATTTCAGAGAGTCAGGTATTTTAGGGGGGCACCATAAATGTACAGAAATATACACCAGAGGCATCATGGTTGCACAGCAAAGATCACTACACCCATGAACCAGTTTTTTCCAGATGGGCAGCTCCTGTTTCAATTGAAACAAGGACGCCTTCTTTTGCTATAGGCTTGCCTCAACAATTTCCTGCATGTCCTCCTCCATGTTTCTATACATAGTGCGCAGGGGCATAGCCAGAAATATTTTTTCGGAGTGGGTAGTCACCTGTTATGTATGCTTGTGTGTGCATCTGTATGTGCACATGCGCACACATGCAAAATTGAAAAATTGTGGGGGTTGGGTCTGAGTATCAACTTCCCCTGGTTATTATCCTCTGAATTAAAGGAGTCATGAACATACCCTTGTGCTCGGTGAGAAAACAAATCGTGTGTTTAGCAGCTGCTGCTATGAACATCTTGGCCTAATCTTGCATGGAGAGGACAGCTTAGAAGCGAAGCGCAAAGTTGTCATTTTTTTTCAGTACAGAGGCCTGTCCTCACTTGTTTCAGAGCTGCCGGCACCCGCTGTTTGATGTCAAACAATGAATATCATGCTGTTCGCTAATAGTTCACATAGATCGAGTGTGGCATTTGGTTCAGCTACGCTCTGCTGGGTGCTGCCACAGGCTGGTTCAGTGCTACATTGTCTGCTGACATCATGCAGTGAGCCACACTTGCACACAAAAAGAATAACGGGAGAGAGCCATCAAATTTTTTTACTCGCACTCAAGGTCATGATGTGTGCTGATCTAAATTATTTCCCTCGTGCCATCCTTTCCTGCTTAGCTTCCAGCACGCTCTAGACAAGAGAAAAAAAAGGAGTACCTAAACCGCGCTAAAAACTCCTCTATCTCCGCTCATTCCTAACGGATTAGATCAATTTCGCAATTTATGACCCTTTAAGTTTTTCATATGGGACATTTTTTTTTTAGTTTGTCAAGCATATCTGATTTAGCACTATATTTAGCAGAAGCTTTTGAGTACATGGTTGTTTAAAACTGGTGCAAAGTGCAAAAATTTAGTAATGTCAAATATGGCACAATTAATTTTGAATGAATAAATTTGAACAACTTCACGTGAAGAAGTCAACTGAAATGAAGATATAAACCTTCCCATCTGGCCATTCTGTGTTCTATATCTATGTTGCATTAGTTTGCCTATCACTATTTCGAAATTCTTTCAACACCGACAATAATATAAAGGTGTTTCGCAACCGGGCTTCCTCAGCAGTTGATCAATATATGTAGTTTAACGTCCCTAAACCACCATATGATTATAGTGGAGGGCTCCAAAGATTTAGACCACCTAGGGTGCTTTTGCTTTCATTATCATCACCATCAGCCTGACTACGTCACATGCAGGACAAAGGCCTCTCCCATGTTCCGCCGGTCAACTCGGTCCTGTGCTTGCTGCTGCTATTTCATACCCACAAACTTCTTAATCTCATCTGCCCATCTAACTTTCTGTCTCCCCCAACCCGCTTGCCTTCTCTGGGAATGCAGTAAGCTACCCTTAATGACCAGCAGTTATCCTGCCTACATGCTATATGCCCGGCCCATGTCCATTTCTTCTTCTTGATTTCAACTATGATATCCTTAACCCTGGTTTGTTCCCTGACCCACTCTGCTCTCTTTTTGTCTCTTAAGGTTATACCTATAATTTTCCTTTCCATCACTTGCTGCGTCGTCCTCAATTTAAGGGGAACCCTCTTTGTAAGCCTCTCGGTTTCTGCTCCGTAGGCAAGTACTGGCAAGATGCAGCTGTTATATACCTTCCTCTTGAGGTTTAGTGACAGATTACCATTCATGATTTGCCATGGTAGTGCCATTGATTAGTCATTGCATAGGTGTACCTGAAATTGAACTGATTGTGCAGTTGTTACCTGTATCAAGGAACTTCGAGATCCAGGACTGATGTGTTATTGAAGTATTTATGAAATCATGATTGCAGTGCTTTATCAAGATGTACAATCAATGGCTGTAGTAAGAGCGCGAGTTTACTTTGTATGCTTAAGGTAATCCGTGAAATAACCTACGTAGTAATAACCAAATGACTCTATTCTGTGCTATCAGGTGAAACTTCCTTGAAAAGTATAAAAAAAAAAACACCAAGTCACTTTGCAGATCCTTGTCCATCATAATGAGTAAATCAGTTGTTAATTTTAATGTATATGTTGTCATAACCCTGTAACATCTTTAGTCCGGCAGAGGTTCAAGCAAAAGTCAAGCAAACTGCAAGATGCTTCTTATAATATATTGACCTGCTTTTATTCTGCAACTACAACACTTCCTCAGAAGGTTGTTATAGCTAATTACTAATATTTTGTTAATTGAATTGTCGATAATTACATGATTCTAAAGTCTGCAACTGTTGTCAAATTGGGACATGGCATTTTGTGCAGTCTTTCTTTTGTGCAAAACATGGCTGCTCTTGCAGCAAAGGAATTGAGCAATTCTGTCTCCTTATAACAAAAACAGTCTGAGGAAACAGTGGGATTGATTGAGTCAAATTCTTGGCGAATGAAGCCAGTTCACTGAAGGCAGGGAAGATGTATGGTAATAGTTGTTTGCTTTATTTGAAAGGGGAAGATAATGAATTTGGGATGTATAAAGTCTTGCAATGTGGTGTAAATGGAATATTATTTTGTTAATGGTTCACTTGCAGTGTATGAAAGCTGTTTTACAAACAGATTTGACCTTAGTATGGTTTGAAGCAAGAAACTCGAGAAAAAAAATTTGTCTTGCAGTGTTGCATTTTCAACGCTGCCAACAAACAGTACAGGTGTGCCTCACATCCTTGAGCACCTGACATTATGTGGTTCGCAAAAGTACCCTTGTCGCGACCCCTTCATGAAGATGCACAACCGATCATTGGCTACATTCATGAATGCGATGACAGGCAAGTCCTCACTTTTGTGAATGCTTTCATGGATTTTTAAAATATCTACAACGTCCATTTTTGCAGTTCTAAAGTACATTAAAAAAGTGTGCATTAACATCATTACATAGTATATTTTTTATCCTAATTTCTGTTGCCTTTTGACTTATTTAATCAGCCGTTCATACAGTTTGCTTTCTTATCGCGAAAGAACAAAGGTCAAATGGGAGAACTGGTGGAAATATGAATCTGTGCTCTGTTTAACAGGCTGGACTTATTAATTTAAAATTTATCCACTACTCAGAAAACACTCGTGTTTTCTGCACATCAATTCTTGGTTCAGTACCAAGTGCATACCTGCACTCTCCCGAATTTAAACCTAGTCTAGCAATTGTACGAATGCTATCTCTCATCTACTGACCAGGGGCCATCACAGCAGAGGATTTCTTTTTTTCTTTTTTTAATGCGTGCACGTCAGCTTTCCTTGCTGCAACAGTTGCGGTGCTGCACTTTCTAGTTCACTGTAAGCATACTGCTAAGTGCCACTCAGTATGTATCGCGCATCTGAGCGAAGATCAGTAGTCGGGGGACGCTCTCGCCTACGTACCAAAAAAAGGCGAGGAAAAAGGTACCACAACTTTTGCATCAGTTTGTCTGTTTTGGCGCCCACATTTTGTATGCTAGGCCTATGCCGCCTGCCTCGGTGTCAATTGTGTTTGTTACGTGGTTGTGGAGTTTGTGTGTTTTCCCAATTTCAGTTGGAAGGTCGATAGGGGTGTCAAAAGCAAAGAAATACCTGCAAGTGTTTCTGGACACATACACAGCTGAGCTTCCATGCTTTGCAACTTCACAGAAAGGTGACATGTCCAAATTCTGTACCACGTGCACCTGTAATGTAAGCGTTTTGCATGGTGGCAAAGCCGACATAAAGGTGTGCATTGCTTCACTGAAGCATCACAACTACATTCGTGCTGTTGAAGGGCAGGACAACATCGGAAGTTTCTTCTAAAAGAGCTGCGGAGACGGTGCGATCTATGTAGAATGCCTACTCACGGCATTTCTTGTGGAACACTACTTGCCACTAAGCGTTAATGATCATGCAGGACCGTTGTTTCAAAACATATTCCCGAAGTGCGAAGCTCTGCGAAGCAGTACGGGTGTACCAAACCATGGCCCTTGCACCACTAAACGCCATACATCATCATCATCGGGTGTGGATGTATGAAAACAACTGCCATCGTCGGTGTAATAGCTGCAGATGCCGAAAACACAATGGGGGACACTCTGAAATGCTTTGTTTTTGCAATTTCAGTGGACGGAAGCAATGACCGTGTGTCGTAAATGTTTGTTTTAGTAATTTCTAAAATGCAACCCCCTGCCCCAGTGCGGTCTCCCGAATTTTCATGCTGCTAGGTTGGCAGGTATGCATGTGATAGCTGGTCACTATATTCTGCGTTGTCAAGGTTTGTCGAGCATCAGAAAATCGTCTGTGCCACTGCACAAGTGTTATAAGCTGAGGCATTGTCACTGTAAACTGCCATGTTTGAATCATATCCGATGGACAAAGGCAGAAGGTAGATCACTACTCATGCTTTCACTACTTCCGCGACAGAAGGTGTTAATATTTTATGTGCAAGGGCTGTTCCATGGTACCATGCAGAACACAAACCTCTTATTCCAATAAAACCAGAGATACGCTCTTGTTTTGGTGTCTGTTGTGTGTTCCTGTTCCAGTTTTATGGTATAAATGGCATAATTTTTGGAATGCCTTTGATAAATGCTTTATTCATGTAAAATAAGTAGTTTTCTTACCTTTGAAGCATGCCAAATGAGCTTAGAGGGTTCTGGCAACGCATCAGCATGGGCAGAAAACGCTGCTGATCGGTAGTTGAGGCTCCAGAGAACACGTGAGCCAATCATTTTAGCGCAGCATGTGGCCTGGAGTCAACAAATAATTTTTGAAGTGAGCTAGAAATAGCTTGCTCTTCTCTCTAGAAATGATGCCATAAGCCCAAGTGACTGAGCTGTAAACTCAGAGTCAATGGCCATTGGCTGATTTGAGCATCATGAGCTGCATAAGTACTGCGCCTACTGCGGGATTCTGCCACATGCCGACAAGCGGGCTTGCAATCGCAATGAAAGTAGTCAGCCATGCATTCGAAGAAAAAAAAGGTCATGACGTACATTGACAAACAGGCACATTTTCTTCCCTCCTTGTGATGCCCCCTTCCCTCCGCGTAGCTTTCACCATACTTCTACTCACTGGTACGAAAGAAGAGAGAAAGTGCTTGAAGCATGTGACAAATCACTGGAACTCCACTGGTACTAGACAGATCCCGAAAATTTTGGCTGCAATTGATTCGTGAGGCAATAAACTACTTTAATGAAACCATTTGATGAGTGCTTGAAAAAGTGTTGCAGGGTCTCTTTAAGTCAAAAGATGTCAAAAGAAGGCGAGGGGTAGGGGGGAAGGAAGAGAAGTTCGATGCAGCTATATGGCATTGGTTATGGGCCGTTAGGTTAGTGCTTTGTCAGGCAATTTGCCAGCTAAAAAGCCCGCATAGCTACCCTTGTCAATATCAAGGTTAGCTTTCGTTCTTTCACACTTAGGATGTTTGTTATTGGTGTGTGGCCACTACTCATGTACTTGGAAAATACACAGAACACTTAGAATAGTCGATGGCTCTACAGATACTCACTGTAGAAATTATGACCAGTGGCCGGGCAGCATGCGCTGTTGTTGCGGCTTCATGTCATGGCACTTTTCAGCCACTGAGTCCCGCAAGTTGCAAAGTGCTTTGCTTGAAATTGTCGCAGCATTATTATAGCTCATCATGATCGTTTTATATCGCCTCTCGAAGGTTCCGAGTGCCGACTACCCCAGTCGTACTATTTCTGCTTTAATCCCTGGAGCTTTCCGAGGAGCCGCGACCATCTGATATCATCATTCGACATCTCGGGGAAGGGGACCGACTCCCAGTGAGCGCATATCTACTATAACAACTGTGCTTCCGCCAGTACTAAAGTGATATTGCTCACACGAGTCGTCACACTGACGAAATATTGACTAAGGAGTTGTCATTAAATTAATCGCATCAAACAATGTCAATGGCTGACAGCCAGTTTAGAAAGATGGTGTCTATTTTGTGGAACTCTCAGATTTCATAGCATCTAAGCTGATCTTGAGCAAGCATGGACCGCTTTTGGCACTTGTCAGGAAATATCGTTGGTGCGGTCATCGGGGACGACACATCCTTGGACAGCGCACCCGCAACCAAGTGGACACTGCATATCTTCGAGAGCTGAGAGATGCCCCAGTTCGCTTCGTCGGGGTTGAAATGCAGTGGTGCTAGCAGCACAAAAAAAGGAAAGCACAGAGTGCGAGAGGGCAGAAGTAGCGGGAACAAAACTTTCTTTCTTCGATTGTTGTTGTTGTTGTTGTTTTTGTTGTTGTTGCATAAGTGATTGTTGTTGTTGCATAAGTGGATCACAGCCGTGATCCACTTATGCCACTGCCCGATAAAACAGGGATGCCTCGACAAACTGTGAGACTTCGTTCCCATAAGGACACGATGTGTACCTGTTGGTACAACTGACTACGCAGCAGTTCATTTTATTTCAATAAGGTACGTGCTAGCGGGCATGGGAGAGCCTTTGCTTATGTTCAGACTCTCAGCAACTGTTTCCTCCGACGACCAGGCGTAGCACGCCAGTCACAGCACATGGAGTGTATACTTAGAGCTCATAAATTCTAGTGATAGTCTATTTATTATCAAAACTAAAGACATGCATAATAATACTTTGAAGGGCACATAAATTTTAATACTTACAGGTTCGAGACTAAAATATATGATGGCTGAAATCATAGATCATTTGAATTGCAGACACAAATCTGGATCATCAATATCTTGGAATCTACCTATTTACTGATTACTTATTTTGAAAACAGTCTAGATGTTGCAGAACGTCTGCTCAGTAGCTTTTATAAAGATTTTGGGTCTCATGATTGATATAGTGTTTCATGTTTGCTTATTTCATACCTACGTTGAGGATGATGCTTGTTGAAAAATTTTCTTATTATTGCAGGTTGTGATGTCACATTCTATCCTTTTTCGACGCAAAACATCAAAGACTATGAGAATCTTATGAGAATTTATCTAGATGCGGTGTTTTTCCCACAGCTGGCCAAGTTGGATTTTATGTAAGTTTTATTTAGCATTGCGGTGTCCTTGCTTATATCCTTACAAATATTATGACAGAATCATTACTGTAAAATGATATAATTTAGTTGTCTCAACTGTGTGCAAATTGGAGACTTTGGGTATGTTATGTCAGGCTTGCTCTGCACAGTACACTTGGACTGCAAAAGCTTAGACGCCTTGTTTACATTGTGAACTAGGCTCCTATGTTGTTACCGGAACGCTACTTTTAATCTTTTTTTTTTGTGCGGTTGTGTCTCGTCTCCTTGATTTATCACATTCTTTTCTTATGCGATGGGATCCCCTTTAACTTTGGCTTTCATGTGCTCATTCTTCCCACTTTAATGAAACATAGTTAAGTGCTAAGCATGAATTTTTACACTCTTTGCAGGCAGGAGGGATGGAGGCTGGAGCATACTGATCCCAAGGACAAATCTTCTCCCATTGTCATCAAAGGAGTAGTGTACAATGAAATGAAAGGTGTCTTTGTGAGTAGAACTTTTGACAGTGTGCATGGTCGGATAGTTGGTAGTCCATCATTTGTTTGCGGAAAAGTGTTGGTCGGATATTGAAATAAGTGCATTGGACAAAGTGCATAACAAACGTGTGATGTAAATGGTCTTGTTTGTTTAAAAATGTCATGACATGGCTACCCAAGAATTAACGGTTTTTCAGCCAAAAACGAAGGTAGAGGGTCAAATATGCATGTACACATGTGAAAACTGAGCTGTAAAAGATTATTTAAGTCCAAAATAAGCCGTAGAAATCATTGGTCTTAAACTCTGCCCACCGCCGGCGACCGTCATTTTGCCATAGCGTGCGCAATGACACAATCCGTAAGGAGGATTGTCGTCATCTGCTACCAAAGAGCACCTACTGCAAGCGGTCAGTGTGTTTACTGTGTTGTGAGTGTGTTGCAAGAGTTGCGGCGTGTTACCGGTGACATGGCCATGTCGTTGGCCCCATCATCACCTCAGAATTACGGCAGCATGTGGTTTGTCGAGCAGCAGAAGTGGCGACGACGTCGCGTACGTTGCGCATTTTGACTTCAACCCATCGCCAACAGCTCAAGCGATGAAGAAAGCGTCCAAGATGGGGCGAACCCAAATGCCAATCACTTCAGTGTTGCGGCAGACGTTGCAGATGGCTTTCCGCAATGATAAGTAGCTTTATATCAAGCGTGCCAGGTTGACAAGCGAGCTTGGGATACATGGTCTGTCGATGCTGCATTTGAGAGCAAGTGTTACTTTGCGCAGCGGAATTGGTAAAGCGTGCAGATTTTTGTTTGCTAGCATATATGCATGCACTACCTTTGGTGCTGAACATAATAAATAAGTGGTCGTGACAATTCTGTGTTTTTGGGCCGTTGCTTTTCATTGGTTGTTGCATGTGGCATATGTAAGTAAACATTAGCCAAACCGAATGGCATGTCAGTGCGGCGCGAGGTTTACTCATGATATACGATTTGGCCAAATCTTTGCTTTAAATCTGTCGATAGCATTCGATTCCGGTAAAAAGATAGCAAGTGTAATGCTTAACCATGGCACTGCCTGTGAGGAGTTTCAATAAATATTTATCCATATAGTGGAAAACGGCATGCGCGTTGCTCATTCATAGGACACTTTTTGAGCTCAGACAGGTGATGAAAATTGTTTGCTGCAAGTACCAGCGCTAAATGAGTGACGCTGTAGCATTTTTTCAACAGCTGCAAGTCATTTAGTTCCAGTGGCAAGTTGAACATTGCAGAAAAGGCTCGATTGCAAGCGCAGCTGACCATGGAACACTATTGTCCTCCGGAATGCAGACTGTGCAGCAGCTCACCCAGCAAGCGGCTTGTTATGTCACGGCTAGCGAGATTGCCATTGTTGCTTGACTCTCAGGCTGCTCACTTGTTTATAAAAGTATTTGATTATAAATTAATGGCACCACCAAATGCGCTAAAATTTCACCAGCTTGTATGTGAACATACAAGGTTCAACCGACACAACACAGATTATGGAAAATTGGGTGTCATGACCCCTTCAAAAAGACACTAAAGAGAAAAACTAGCTTTCTTGTATTGGTAACTCACTCTTTCACAATATCAAAACACTTTTTGCAAGAAGACGTATGGTAAGCGAAAAAATGTGCGAAAAGAAAATTTTGGGGAAAAAAAAAAATCAGAATTCTTGAGTGTATACCTGTTTATTTGCTCAGCATAGTTGAGAATGATAATATAAAGGCAGTATAGCAGTATTCACTATACCAGACTTACCATAGTCACAGCTTTTCTGGCTTCTTTACAGTAGTGGAAGGGCTCTGAATTTTGAAATATTTTTCCCGTGGTGACTCTAACCTTCTGGGCACATGTTAGTCACCAAAACTTCAAGAATTATGAATAGATTTAGATAATATTTTAGTGGAACGCTGCTTGGATGATCCCTTTGTAACCTTCCTGTGTATAGACAAAATTTGTGGTGTGATCTATTGACAGGAGCTTTTAAAAGCTTCCAAAAGGTCACAACTTGTCTTGCCTTTGATTGAGTGAGGATTCTCCATATGCAAGTGCATGCTAATGTGGCTTCTATTTTTCAGTACCAGCTTACACTGTCATCCTTAATGATGGGGAACACGTGAGCGCATGGCCTGCACTCTGCGGTGGCTTCCTATAAGACCATCATCAACCGACAGCAAAAGAAAAGACGTTGGATTTTGGTGCCATTTGTTGGCAAACAAAACGAGTTATGATCGCTGGACAAGCACTGCAAGATACTGTAGGCAGCCATTGTAGAGAGCAGGTCATGCAATCGCGTGTTTACTTTCATAAAGAATGACAGTGTACATAATGCGCTCTATTGGTGTTGTTGCAGCCATGAATGTTTCATATCATTTCTTTGTCCTTGCAGTCCAACTCAAGCAATGATTTCAACCAGGCCATTGTCAACAAGCTGTGCCCAAGCGGTGTGTATGGCCATGTGAGTGGTGGTCATCCTCTTTCGATCCCTGACCTCACCTGGGAGCAGCTCAAGGAATTTCATCACAAGCACTACCACCCAAGCAATGCCAGGTTTGTTTGTAAAGCAACAAGCTGACACTGGGGTTTGAGCTTATGGTTGTGGTTGGGCTAAAATGACACTGTTGGTTTCCTTGAAGTAGGAATATTAGTTCACCCTTTATTCTTTTTAACACCATAAACATTCTCTTTATGTGGTTTTCTCTGTATGTTGTTCGTCAAGGTAGTGTGCTTCGAGGCATTGGCACTGGATTTGGATTAGGGAGGTAATAGTTCGGGTGTATAATGTGCAACAATATACACCAATATGCATACATAATAGTATCAATGACGATACTCTGTATAACGATGGACATGTGTCAAGTGTCATTGCTCGGAATAACCGTTCTGAACAGTTGTTCTAAGAAGTGTTGTTTTAAAGGGTCAAAAAACAACGCTAAGTCCAAAAATTGTGGTGAAGAGAAATATGCGCACTTTTGCTGTGGAAAAATCTGCCGCAAGAATTGTGCAAATTCATGCTATAAGGAAGTTACTGGGGTTACATCTGTTTCAGCTGGTTTCATATTTTCACGCTGCCTCGCCATCCTTCTCCATCATAGAGAGGAGAAGGCATAACCCGTCATCGTGACCCCACCCACTTAGCCATCGTGACACGATGTCAACGATACGTCATCAGCTTGCAGCCAATGACCGAGCAGGGCTTCCCTCACATGAGCATGTGTCATAGTGGTGCGGGGAGAAAGCGTGGTGTGACGAGCACTAGTCCCCTTGTGGTAAAGTAGAGAGGCGCCTCTTTATCGCGGAGGCTTTCGTTCTGGCAATACCACTTCTCCCAATAGTCTCGGGCACTACAAAACGGCAGAACTCTCTTGAACATGGACTGCCATGTTCGAGAAAGTTCTGGAAGCCGGTAGCTGAAAGCAGCCATGGACCGCTGCTGACGTTCGTGTCAGCGGCCATCTCCCCGGAGGAGCTCAACTTTCCCTCTCCACCGGACTCTACCTCCTTGCCCTGCGATGCCTTCAAGGCATGGGCCGGGTGTGTCATTGTGTGGTGCGCTCATGAAAACCATTGGACATTCCCACATTCTTCTTCTCACGAGTGGCCCAATTTCTGCACCCTTTCTGATGGGTGGACCACTGAGACTTCACATCACTTGATTTATGGCAAGAGTGGTCACTGCCTTTTTTCGAACTCCGTGTAAGGAGACAATGGGCTATAAAAGCCGAAGTCATTTGGTAAATAGGAGCTGAATCTCTGTTTTCCATAATGCTGAATCTGAGCTGAATCTGCTGTTTCACTGTACTCATTACATCATGTAAATAAACCTTTGTTCTATCTCCATATGAAAGCAATCTCCTCACTGGCAAAAATTGGCTATGCGGACGACGGTGGGGAGCCAGCTACCCTAAAGAAAACCCGCCGTACCTACCATCGACCTCTTACCCTTTACAGTGGCCAAAACTGCATCGCCGCAGGGCCAAGGTGTCGTTTCGTAGGGCAGAGGAGCAATTGACGAGCTCAGTGGTACGTAAAGTTGCCCATGTACAAGTTTGCATCACTGCACATTCAAGGGAGATTGGTCAGGCGTGAGAATTGTTTCTGAAAATGGGGAGTCTGCTCGGCGCGCAACGCTAATATTCTTAAAATGTGATGGCCGGGGTTTACTGCATGAATTGGTGAGGTTATTTGGTGGTCGTAAAAAAAAGTCAGAGCCTGTTAGCTGGCCCTTTGATGTGCATCTTCACTTCAAAGTGCAAGATGCTGTAGATATGATTAACTGATGGGGAGTCACATCAGCTCTGTTAGCTACAGGAGTGGAAATCATGTATTATGTATTTCAATTAGACTCACTTTAAGAATTTTCATTGTTAAGCCACTTTGAAGCATGTTACAAACTTAACATTAGTTAAAAGTAAATGGCCAACACTTATTTCTTTTGTTGTTGTTTTCGACCAGGTTCCTCACCTATGGTAGCTTTCCTTTGGAAAAGACACTGTCACTAATAGATGAGTTGGCCTTGTCAAAGTTTGAGAAAATTGATGGCAGCTCTGTCGTGCCTCCTGAGCCAAGGTGGAAAGAACCGGTGAGCAGCCCTCACATTTAGGTTTATTTTTGCATTCCAATACAATTGTTCTCTGTAAAAAAAAAAATGATATGAAAAAACGCATTGCAGAAAATGGAGACCATGACTTGTGTGCCTGACCCACTAGCTGCAAATCCTGAGAAGCAGTCAACAGTTGCAGTAACGTATGCGATGAATGAGTGAGTGCATCTGCTTTTTATATTTGCAACTTGTTCTTTGAAGGAAAGATGTAGAAATTTAAGGACTTATTTTTCTTTGTTAGGCACAATAATAACGAGAATTAACAGAAAGTGATGCCAAAGAAAACATAGGAAATGTTATTAGTAGCAATAGTATAGTATAAAAATGAAGAAAGAAAAGTGGACGAAAAGATAAATTCAGCTTTCAAGGACCAAACCTGCAACCTTCAAATAGTGCATCCAATGCTCTACCAACTTAGCTATAGTGGTGGTCATCTTTTGTCCACTTTATGGAGTATACATGTGCCTTTAAACCAGGGAGTGTCAGTCAGCATCGTTACTAGCCATGACGGCGAGTGCGGACCACTCTTCTGTCTGTTGGCCTCACATAGCACATGACCTTATTAAGAGCTGGCAGCTGACCAGTAATCCCTCGCATACTACTATTTAAAAGCATCACCCCTGCCGGGGCTTCGTTATGAGACCCTCGCTATGAGTAAAAAAAAGAATTTGGAAATTCAAGCACTCATTTTTTATTGTTAGGCACAATGTTAATGAAAACTAACAGGCAATGATTTCATGTTATCAGTATAAATGTGAAATAAATTTGAAGAAAGAAAAGTGGCGTCATTGTCATTTAGTTCTCATCAATTTGTTATTTGCACTTTTGTATAGTATGTTCGTCGAGAAAACTCTGGCACACAGTGCAAGCTGTGAAAAGAACAAGGTAGAATATGCCCAGTAGCTCTCTACACTTTACAGTTGAATAGCCAGAAATATTTCTCTGTGGGGTCACATCCTTGATCCGAAGTGGGGCTGGGCAGCGTAGTGTGGCTGAGCGTTGTTTAGTGCTCTGTATCCCACGGCACACAGAAATATCAGGACGAACATGTGGCCCGTGTGCCATATCATGGCTGCACCTCCTGACTGACACTTTACCACCAGCTAACATTTGCTTGGTAGTACAGCATCTGCCTACCGCATTGTAAATGTTGAGGGTATTTAACTTACGCATGAGCAATTCTTAGAAGAGAAAGGTTTGATGAATCTGATGATCTGTGTTAATCATATGTACCTTGTCTACTTGAATGTAACATGAAATTTATTCTGGATTTTTTATGCCTAATGTTGACCCACGCGTTACAATCAAATGGTGAAATAACTATTTATTTCTGGACGCAACAAAAAGTCACTCATTGCATTACAATCATGGTCGTGTAAGGATTGAGTAAATACTGTATTAGTTTAAGTAAAGGGAAGTGAAGCTGATGTCATCAACTCTTTTTGTTGAGAAGCTTGCGTTAGGATGGCTCGTTGGTAAGACATATTATGAGAGCTCAAGCTCTACTAAGGACGAGGCACCAGAGTAGAAGCAGAAGCAGACAGGACTGCTTTTGTCCTGTCTGCTTCTTCTCTGGCGTCTCGTCCCAAGTGCAATTTATGTTTATATAATTACTCCTTTACTTACTCTTTGCCATTGCTTATGCAGATTTTTTAAAATTTTGCTCAGTGCAAGCGCTATGCTGTAATAGTAAAAGCTTGCCATTTTAGCTTTATAGGTTAGTAAAAAAAATCAAATTACCATGCCTAATTTTTGTTATGTATATTTTTTTCATGATTCTTGTTGCTTGAAGTATGTAAACTCTTACATAAAATTAGAATAATTGCAAGTCAATTTTTTTATAACGAATGTGTTGGCAACCAGTACGTTTATGTTTCAACATAATTCATAGACAAGTCGACAGCAGTGAAATCTTTTTGTTTATTCGAATCTGCACTGCATTGAACCTGTGACTGTTCATGCATCGACTCTTTTAATTTGTGACATTGTGGCAGCACATTTGGTATGATTGATTGAATTTAGAAGCAGGAATCAGATTCCTGCTTCTAAACGCAAGGAGCTGGGAATCTCTGTCACACAAGGGCAGATCAGCCTCAACAAATCGTCTATTCACTCATGGGGCCAGTGTTAGTACAGCCCGGAAAGGAAATGGTTGTTAGGTTTTCAGTTTTCTTAAATTCAAAATAGTTCTATACTGCAGATGGTGACTTAATCACATTCACTTTCATACGTAGTTTCACTTTCGCAAGACTTGGCCTATCTTTGTAATTAAACCACGCTTTTTGCCCTGTGAGAATGTAGCAAGTTTGGCACAGTGCCAGAAAAATTGTTGTGGAGGAGTTCAGTTCTGAGCCGCACAAAATTTTGTGAAGGTAAAGCTGTCTCCATGAGGGCTTGTCTAACCCCCGTATTCACAAACGCTCCTTCACTCAAGGGCTCTCCTCGACTTGAAAAAGTCGATGGGAGCGCCGTCTCTTGGCAGACCAAGTCACTGCATATCGGTAATATTCTGCAGCGATTCTTGAGAAGCGCAGGGTCAATTTCAGTCGAGCAGCGGCTCAGCGCTCAAATCAGTCAAGTGAAGAATGGAATTCGAGTCCAGGAGCGTTTCTGAATACGGGGGTTAGTATATTGTCCACGAAAACCTTCTGCTAGAAATATGAAGAGTGAACTAGTTTCACAACGATGATTCCTTAAATAAAGGTACCATTACTTTCTTTGAGTCATCTATAATTGGTCTTTGTACTTGTCCCTCCTGTGTACACTCATCTGCCGATTGAGCACAGGGTGTTCTTTTAATGCGATAGCAATAAAGAGCTTGTTTCGCAGAAACTTGGGCATTGGCGTCGATGTCAAAGTTGGCATCGGAGTCGGTGTGTGGGTCGTTGGTTGGGAGGCAAAAAGCATCACCTTGTCCGTGACTGAAAAACCAAGAAAGAAGCAAGTGAAATTAAAAAATAAAATAAAAATTTTTTGGTCAGAGTGAGGATCGAGCCCAGGCTGTTTGTGTGGCAAGCAGGTGTTCTGCTACACACTTGCGCATCTGGAAAAAACAGTGAAAGTAACTGCTTCTGCTTAGAAATGCAGTCAGTGGTAATAACTTTCATGCTTGGCGAACATATGCGTCCTGTATACAGGCTTCACAATACAACATAACATCGCGGTAATATTGTATTGTACAAGCGTACATTGCCATTGGGCGTCAGAAAATGTGATCATCATAATGACTTAGTGGTTTAAAGCCGGCCACCCATTACAAAAGGCACACATGTTACTCTGCATATTTTCTTAAGGGCCTCGCCGCGGTGGTCTAGTGGCTAAGGTACTCGGCTGCTGACCCGCAGGTCGCAGGATCGAATCCCGGCTGCGGCTGCTGCATTTTTGATGGAGGCGAAAATGCTGTAGGCCCGTGTGCCTACAGCATTTGGGTGCATGTTAAAGAACCCCAGGTGGTAGAAATTTCCGGAGCCGTCCACTATGGCGTCTCTCATAATCATATGGTGGTTTTGGGACGTTAAACCTTGCATATCAATCAGAGAAATGTGCGTGAGGGTTTCGCGGATTATAGAAATAACTTCGTGGATCCCCTAGGGTCTGCGGACCCCCTTTTGAGAACCACTGGTCTACAAATTTGCACAGCATGTTGCTGATCAAATGGAATGATGGCATCACTCTGTGTTCAGGCATCACCTTATTTTTGGTGTTCTCACTGATCTGAACTTCAGTTTCATCTTTGCACTGTCCCTGTGTGCGTGTGTGCGTGCGTGCATGCAGAGACTGTGCAAAGATGAAACTTAACTAAACTGTGTGTGTTTTCATGCACATGCTGCTGATATGTATTTACGTGCATATGTGTGTCTACATTGCACATAGCCACAGTTACTGGGCACAAAACCTTGGCTACATCTCTGTGTGTGTTGTCATTTAAGTACTAGAATTGATGTTATATTTTTTTATTGCCTTTTATATCACCCAGTGCCACAGATACTCGGGAGTCATTTGCCATGTCAATACTAAGTCACCTCCTAGTGAATGGACCTAACTCGCCATTCTACAGAAACTTACTTCAAGCAGGAATCGGAGCTGACTACACGCCATCACTTGGGTATGTCCAAATGTTTAATTTAGCGAAGCCTAGAAATCAATCTGATGCCCTTTGTGTTGTTATTGCTGTTTGTGTTGAGGTTGCATACATGCTTTGGTAGCTTATTATGCATTCTTCATAAAGCGCAGTAAATTTTGCTGTTAGTACTGTAAAGGCTGTACACCGTAGGGCTGGTGTATGCTTTCAAAAAGGTTTGTTATCTGGCAAAGTGCACTACTCTGTGCTGTTCTCAATACGTAATTCGCTTTGCCATGTATTGTTTTAAAAGCCCAAATGTGATTGTTACGCTGTTTTGTATTTTTGTATTGTGTGGCTACCGTAGTTGCCTGAACACATGTAATATGATGCCTAGCATAATTATGGCATAACTGGTCTAATATTCTATCATTTTACTAAAGGGAAGCTTAACCCTAGGCAGAAGATGAACCAAGCATTCAAGTACTTGCAAAAAAAAAAGACTAATGATAAACTAGTTTATTCAGTGCTTGTTGGCTTTTCAAAGGCAGGCCTCAACCTGATTTGAGCTACCTTGATCTACGCTCCTTCCAGATGGCATACCTACATTTATTTCACGTGCATTGTAAATGCAGGTGAAACTCGATTCAACGGAGTGGTGGCTAGGCTGAAATTATGTAGTTTTGTTGGGGAGCTTGTAAAATATGGAAAAAGATTTTGAAAAAAAAACTGTTCAGTTTTTCGAAATCTAAAATTGTAATGTAGTGACACCCAAAAGCTACCACAGCATTTAATTTGCCACGGACCCATGCTGTGCATGTGAAAGGTCTGGAGGGTGTCCTAAAGGCAGCCATGGAGCTTACCATGTTTTCCAGGCATGGGAGGTTTCATGTCCAGGTGATGCAAGCCGGGTAGACTGTCATGCGAAGCTATGACAGGCTGCTGTTCTGCAATAGCTCAGAGAAAAAATGCAGTGATTGTGCAAGCAGGCTGAGCAAGAAAGTTGCAAGGAAACTATCAGTGCCATCTCTTGCATAAACCATGAAATAATAAAAGAAAGCACTGCCACCCCCAGTGCCTGCTGGTAATAAAGAGCACTACTGGCTGCTGAGTCCGTTGTTTTATGCATGTGTATGGCATGCAGCTTTGTAAAAATAAAGCTCGGGCTGGGATTAAGCTGCTTAAATGTTCTTGTTTTCTTGTGTATGCTCGAAGAGAAACCCATCTATATGAAAATTTGGAAAAAGTCACTGCTTTTTTAAACTATTTATTACTGAATAACTTCATGTTTAGAGACCAAGTTAGTTTTGTTAATTTGGGTTGATGACAACATTGATTATTATAGGTAGCTTCTGGGGAATGGAAATTACTTCATTAGATCAGGAACCTATTTACATTGAGTTTCAACTGTAATACCGTATTTTCAAACATTTGTTGAAAAGTAGGGTTATGAGTATAGACTTCTTGTCTTGTTGCAAGCCATTTTTACATTCTGAAGGGGCTTCCTCCATGGCACAAATGCATGCTTCTAAGTTCAAGATGGCCTTTGCACATTGCGGGACTCTGTAGAACTTATTTGCCAATTTTGGTGCTCAGTCGAGTTGTCAATTTCGCTTTACCCTCACATTGCAGGCAGCTAATCTTGGGGTTACCTCATATGCTAGAACGACTGCCGTAATTCATTATGTTTTCATTTTCTAATATCGCATGACAGACTCCCCCACAACTATCATGCAAGAAAATAATATACAAGAAGTTCAAATTCATCACAAAATTCCGAGAATGAAGATTATTTTTCATTTAAAAAACTAAAATTTTGCATAGATGGCTCTATGTTCATTCTACTACTGACATCACGACTAACTAGATATCTCCATGCTGCGTCGATAACACCATTCCAGACACGTACCAACACATTTAAGTTCTCCTTTTTTCCTCGTACCATTAGAGACTGGAATGCCCTGCCATTTGAGTCACTACAACACATTCACTCCCTCGACTTCATCACACCATAACCCAAAGCACTATTCTTTTTCAGCTCATATTTACAGAAATGTATGTGCATGTGTAATCCCAGCCGTTTACACGAATGTGTTACCGTAATAATACTCTTATTGCTGTGTCATGTGTTATATGTGCATGTATGTATTGGTGTAAATAGTTTTGTGTACATATACTCAATCTGGTCTCAAATTGCTATTGAAATACGTGGTGAAAATGCTGTTGATTGTGCACACTTGTATGTATGAGAGTGTTAATTTTGTGTGTGCATTGCGTACGTAGACTACCGATATTGATCATGAATTTTTTTGTACAAGTTCTTGTTTACACTCCTGCGTGGGCTCTGATCTGAGCCTGCAGAATTCTGTAAATAAATAAATGCACTAGTACGGGGTTGAAATAGTACTAAAATTAATTGTTGTTCACTTAGGAAGTGTTCCTTCCTAGAACTCTATATATCAGTTTCTTTGTGAGTGTAAAATATATTTTTTTTAAGTTTGTTTACATTTGTTCCTGGTCCTTCCTAGAAGTCTATATCAGTTTTCTTGTGGGTGTACCATAATTTTTTTCTTTTAGATTTGTTTACATTTATTTCTGGTCATGAAGAGAACATCAGAGCTAATTCTAGAAGTATTCACCTGTGAAGTTAGTTTAAAATTTTTTTTTGCATGGAACTGTGCTTGGGCATTGCTTGGAATTTTTTGCTTGCAACTGTTTAAAGATGGTAACCGATTTACTTGAAAATATTCTGCAATTACAGATACGATGCCAACTTGAAAGAAGCATTTTTCTCAGTTGGCCTGCACGGCGTGAGTAAAGCTGATATAGGCAGGGTGACCGACATAATCCACCAGACATTTGATGAAGTTATCAGGTGAGACATCATAAGTAAAACTCTATACCTGTTAGCTATTTACTAGAAAAACTTTTCCAAAGTGGGCTGTTTGCTTCATTTAGTGGTCTTATATAAGTAGCTTCTGCACGGGACATATTATATATATATGTCGTATTTACTCGAATGTAAGGTGACCACGGTGATAACGCGAGGGGTGACTTTTCAGTGCCGAAAAAAAAAAAGAACACAAATGTAATGCGAGTAAAGCTGTGGGGAAGAAGTACTTCTATTTGCTGCACATGGTAGTGACAAAGACATCCCAGATTTTAAATTTATAGTGCTTTGTTCATCCGTCGCTTTCATCGTCATTATCACTGGTGGTCGAGCCCTCTTTGTCACTTTCTTCCTCCCAGATGAGGTTATCTTTTGTGCCACCCATATAGTTCGATATACAGCAAATATTAAATGCGCGAACTTTGATGTCCTGCAGCAGACCGTCCCAATCAGTGGACACCCACTCGGTAAGCTTCGTGGCGCTAGGTCACGTACCCGTAGGTGTCAAAGCCCAATCTTCTCGCATTCATTCTCTGTACAGCTGCCGCATTCTATCCTTAAATGGTTTGTTCAGGCGGACATCTAATGGCTGTAGCACGGACATCATACCACCGGGAATAACTGCGAGGTGTGCCTGAGTTTCCTGCATCACTTCTTCACTTCGGGCGTCCATACCTGCCAACTCTTCTGATTTTCCCATAAAATGTACTAATTTCGACCGCGCTTACAATTTTATGAATCTAGCCTGAAATTTTGTGAAAAATATTTAATTTCCGATAAAAAAATAAAATTAGTAAAATAATGTGGCCTCCGCGTTTGGCTACGGCGCATTGCCGTAGCTAATCGCGGAGGTCACAAAAACGGCATTGTGTTATATTCTGCCACCAGGAAAGAACAATATGTTATGATCACATACCTGCCAAATCTCCTGTGCTGTCCGGGAGACTCCAGAGTTTTGACTGTTTCTTCTGTTTGTACGGTTGCCATGAAAATCTCTTGGAAATCGAAATTTGTGTGCGTGATCTGGCCGCATTGACGAAAATCCAGGTCACTCCGTTTCAGGCTTTTTTGCGAGCCCGCCGCATTTTATTATGAACGAATTTGAGAGGCGTCCTTCTAAATGTACAGTAGAGTCTCCGTGATTCGAAACCACGGTAAATACGAATTAGTGAAATTTTCTAGCCCAATTCATATGCCCATTGTGCCAAAATTCGAATGTTTCAAACATTCACGGCGTGGAATATGAATTTTAGTACTGAAAATATTAACTCTATGACTGAGACTGCGAATGAAGGTGGTCAAGAGCAGCGTGCTTGAAGCTCCTGATGTACATGTGTGACCAGCACACGCACTGTCTTCTACAGAGCGTGTGGTTGTTGTTGCCACAACTGCTGTGGACAAAACTGCGGTCATTCGACACGATCATGTATTACGACTATGTAACTGACAGAACTCTGAAAGTGTGTGCATGGCTAACGCTCGAACAGTCAAAGCAACGCTGCTTTCCGCAAATTCTGTGGGCAAAACCGTGGCAGTTGCAATCATAGATAACGACTTAGTTTTGAACGCACATGGATTGAAAACAATACTACCGTTTGCCGCAACCACCGAGCAGTTGTGGTAATGCGATAGTGCTCTCGGAGCTTGTACGAGCTCCGAGAGCACTATTCGAGAGCCAATGTCCTCGGAGCTAGTACGTGGCTGATGCAGCGGTAGGTTAAAGGCGGTAAAAACATAAGAAAAGGCAAGAAGTGTTTTGGAATTCCTGTCCAGAGAATCTAGTAACGAGCAAAGACAAAGCTTTGGCCCGCGCTTTCGCGGCAGCCAACTGCACTGTCCCATATTAGGCGAAATTTCTGGAGAATTTGCGTTCCCCGTTTGAGACTCTCACCTTAGTGGGAAGCCCTACCCTCATGTGTTCGGCCCCTCTAAGCCATTATTAGACCGCAACACTGATGTTTGCGCTTGCGTTTGTGACCCCCCCTTTTGTTCTTTGCAATGTTTTTTTGTTTTTTTTTAATCTTTTGGTGCCAAAAATGGGGGGAAATAATTCAGTGCGTTGATTCAACTTATAGCGGCAAAACATGATTATGCTTGTAGCTAAAGGCAAATCCATCATAGCTACAAATAAAAAAAAGGCGGTAACCTCCTCCGCCCCCGTTCCCAATGGGTGTTTTACAAATTTCACTGTTTGCAAGTTGGCAGGTATGGGCGTCAGGTAACGACGAAATGAGTCGAGAACTAAGATGTAGGCTGGGTGGAGGAGCAACACTTGGCCGTCGGAACCACACAGTCTTGACCTAGTCAAGCATAAGTGGAGTGTCCATTCAACCGTTTTTTTGGCAGCGGACAATCACATCCCCACAGAACAGTTCCTTCGGGATGGTCTTGCACCGGAAATGATGTATGGCGGCAACTTGCGCACATCCGCCAAGCAGGCTAGCATCATGATTAGCGTATCTTGCTGCCTGTTGTCCTTATGCAAACTTGGGGAGAGGGGGGGGCACCTACTTCGCTGACAGTCCTTGACATAGGCATGTCCAAAAAAACGCAAATCTGATCTGTGTTGCCAATGTGCCCCAACGGCATTTGTGTCGAGCAGCACAGGTCGAGCATATAGCGCTGAAACTCTATTAGCTTCGCTCCGCAATCTACTCGTAGCTTCTGCCTTATCAACATTTGCCGGAGGGAAAATTCATTTTTTCGCATGCACTTTTGTGGCCATTCATGTGAAGCCTTGCAGTTCTCCCGTGGAATCCCCATCTCTCGAGCTACGTCTCGGACTTTCCACTGAATCAGCTCAACATCGACCCCCCAATAGACAATTTCGCTGCTTGGTCAGAAACTCCACCACTTTTTTATTTTTGAGTTCTGTGTGGCGACCACAACGAGGTCCAGGGAAGCCTTTTTGGCTGGGCTCACTTTCGAAGAGCGTTTCACGCTGGAGCCTCCATCAATGGATAGTAGATTCCGCCACATCTAGCCGGTGAGCCGCGGCTGAGTTCCCGATTTCTTCAGCCATCAGTCAGTATTGCACTTCTCTTAAAGGGGCCCTGAAACACATTTTCAAGTAACCGTGGAATGGATTTTCTGAATCCGTTTAGTACAAGCGGAGTTACAAAGGTTTGTCGCACGCTGCAATCACATTCCCTCTTCTCTCGTCCCGACCAAAGTGCTGGAACCTAAGCAGGGAGCGATGGTGTGTGCAAGAAAAATACATCACGTGCGCCTTGCGACCATGAGAACTTTTTTCTTTGTTTTTTTTTCTTCGAATACGCGGATTTTTCAGTGTGATCACGTGCGCACGCATGGACAAGTCGCGGCCTCTTGCGGCGATCCCTGTAACGGTCGATCGTGCTGTGTTCAAATCAGCCAATTGCTGATAGATGGCCTTCTACGAGGGATTTTTGAGCTTCCTTCGTCATTTGTCGAGAGAAGAGAAAGCAATTTTTAGCTTACTTTGATAATTTATATGAATTCCAGGCCACATGCTGTGCTATAATATTTGGCTTGCGTGTTCTCGGGAGCCTGTACAACCAATTGGCAGCGTTTTCTGACCATGCTCAAAAAGTGTTGCAGGGCCTCTTAAAGTGGGCGTCATACTGAACTTGTGGCACTGCCATTTGCTCGAGCCGAAGTTGCGGAAGCACAAAGGAAGTCAACCGCCCGCAAAACACTTCGCGAACGATAGGATTGGATTGGATTCGATGGTGCCAGCGTGCATATGTTGCCAGGACAAGGTTGAAAGACTGCTAGGTTTGTCGTAGCCATTCTAAGAAACCAGTGGGGTGGCACCGCCAAGGCACGATTTGAGGTGCCTTGATTATAACGCGGACCCCCAAATCACTGAAAATTTTAAAAAAAGCTCGCCTTACATTCGAGTAAATACGGTAAGTGGTGGTCCAAGTGCATATAACATAACACCCGCCTGAAATCCCCCTGAATAGTGCAAAGAGAGCTTCGTAGATCGCCCGATACTTTTTCGGGAAAACAAATGGCACTCTTGAGGCAGACGCAAACACACTGTCTGTTGAATGACTTTACGCTACACAAAATACAAGCGCCAAATGCAGTCGCCGACCAATTTTTTAGACCTGATGGGGACCGCGACCGAAAAATCCAGTAGTTTGAAAAAATGGCCAAGACGTGAAAATGAAGTTTATTCAGATTATAAAAGCCTCAAAAAATCCCCAACAATGCCATGCTCCATGCTGTTTGTTCTTGGAGACAAGAAAATTTGGTTCTATTTGGGCTACGGCTACACTGGTAATCAGCGGCAGCGTTGGCAACGGCTGCCGCCGACTGTTGCGGGCAACAAAGTTGGTGGCTGCATAGAACCACGCAAAACAGAACTTGGTGCCGGTCGCAAAAAGATGCATGCAACTTCTCGCCTCTTTGGTGAAATTTAACAACATGGTCTGGCCTTCTTTTACCAGCGCTGACATTACGCAGATTGTGAGCCTTTAGCGTTTCGCCGCTATCAAAACACTACTGCCGCAGCCGCGATCGAACCCGCGTTTTCTGAAAGATAAATGGATATATCGATGCTACGAGCTTCCCGTTTATAACAGGGTGGTGAAATGTGAAAACAGGCTCCCAAGAAAAAAAGAAAATCAAAGACAACTTTCTTTTTGTGTTGGCCTAATGCCTTATCTACTTTGATTAAATTGATAATATTATAACAAAAAAATTTCCATTTATGTTACATCTCTCTGCCTCTTCAGGCAAAAGGAGCTCATTTTCCCGCTATTTCTGTCCTTTCTACCACCAATACTCTAACCGTCTCTTACTTGCTTCTATCGCAGACGTGTTCAGCTTTTTATGTTTGTCCCTGAAACCCAAAGCCTCATGTAGGCTTGTAGCCCCACGTATACCTGGGTGGATATCGTCGCATTCCATCGGAACATGTTCCATTCTTTCCTTAGCGCCTCCACAGCATGTACATTGTTCTCCTTGTTTATTGAATATCGCTTTATGACAACGCTCTTTAAGGCAACCCGACCTCGCATCAAACAGTAAAGCGCTTCCCCTTGAATTATCATAAAAATCTCTCCCGCCTTCTTTCGTTCTTGCCCTTTCAGAAGTTACTGAGAGCCGGCCTCTTTTCCATCGCTGTCATCCAATAAACCCTCTCCGCCTCTTTGACTTGCGCTTAATTATCCTTGTAGCTATATCACCCACACTGCCAGCCGTATATTTACTAATGAGCCCCTTAGTTCTTTTTCTCTACTTGTGTCCAGGCTCTTATACAAATACCCGTACACTTTCCCTGCCCATCATGGTGCTACCTGTGACCACGGAATGCTGCCGGTGGTGCTACATCACTCTCTCTCTCGCATTCCGTGCACTTGCCGTGGCGTTCGCAGCTGCCGCCTCTTCCGTTTGCTCGCAACACCTGCCGCAACCACCGCTCGCAATAAACCTTACACGCACCTAGCGTACGCGTTGAAACATGTCTGTACATGTAACATACAAGACCTATGCCAGCCATCGCTTCAAACGAATTTTCCAGCGCTCACCGCAGCACCCACGTTAGCGTCATTCAACCTGTGATGCCACCTGTGCGCAACACTGCTGCTTCGCATCCCATCAGGGCTCCCTTCGGGAAGATGGTCCAAGTTTTTTTTTTTTTAAATTTTTTCCTCCCTCTGTTCTTTATTTGTTCACTTCCTGTCCTCTCCTCCTCCGTAACGACCTTGCTGCTCGCTCCCCGGCGGTGCACCAGCGCGCCTTCTTTCAGACGCGCGCGCCCCACCACGTCTTTCACAAACATTTTCTGGCAATCGCATTATAACCGGTCTTCACCTTGGGGGATTGCACAATAAGCGGTATACGTATACATGGGGGCCCCGCCGTGGTGGTCTAGTGGCTAAGGTACTCGGCTGCTGACCCGCAGGGCACGGGTTCACATCCCGGCTGCGGCGGCTGCATTTCCGATGGAGGCGGAAATGTTGTAGGCCCGTGTACTCAGATTTGGGTGCACGTTAAAGAACCCCAGGTGGTCTAAATTTCCGGAGCCCTCCACTACGGCGTCTCTCATAATCATAGAGTGGTTTTGGGACGTTAAACCCCACATATCAATCAATCAATCAACGTATACATGGGGTATTATGGGAGGGTAAACGGGAGTTGAACAGCATTGTAACTGGTTCTGCACTGTAAGCGGTTACATTATCAGTTTTTTATACTGTAGGGTGCATGTATAGTGCAAAAATAATATTAAAGTAAAATTTTCTTCTATTTTTAGATGCTCTTTGTGTTTTGAGATGTTGTCATCTTCTGTATCTTTCTTGAACAGCACTGGATTCCCCAAGGAGCGCATTGATGCAGCCCTTCACTCTGTAGAGCTGAACCTGAAGCATCAGACATCCAACTTTGGATTGCTTCTGAACTATGTGAGCTTTCATCCTGCTTTTTTTTTTTATTTCCAAGTGCTTCTAAACAAGAAGTTGGTATACATCTTAAGGGGACACATCGGTTTTAGAGACTGGAAAATCGTAAAAAAAGATAATTTTTCAAACAGGCACTTTAGTATTGTATAGTCACTGTTGGATGTTCTTACCAAGTTTTCTGTATTTCAGGTGTTAGTATTTCGGCCATAGTAGCCATTTATGTTACCATCCCAAGCCATGCCATGACTTAAAAAAAAGTTAAATTGAGGGGAGGGAGGACACATGGTAGTGTAGGCAAGCACATGGTAGGCAGGTAATGCGGCTGCTCTCCATCTTGATAATCTGGATAGGCTCAGAGGCTTCAGAGGCAAGTGAGACCATCACTACGTGTTACATGTGACGGGAACACGCAGGCTGACCTCTAGGGTCATTGACGCATTTGGCAAAGCTATGTGCCCAGTGTCAAAAGACGTTGCTGGCTGTGGGTAACCCACGAGCGTTGTGTATTCAGTCCCCACCTGCAGAGAATTACTTTTTTTTTCCTGCTTTAATTTTTTTGTTTATTTCATCATAATTATGCCACAAATCAAATGAAAGTAGTGGCCACTATGCTTATTTTGGCTTTATGTGATTGTATTTTTACAAAAATGAAGGGGCCCCTCAGTCCATTCTTCTTCTTTCATACATTAAAATGCACGCTTATCTCTCAAAAAGTAGACAAGAATCATAGTTATCGGCAAAAAAAGAAAAACCTTGGAGGACGCTTGAGCTTCGCTTTCAAGGGCAGAACGCGATCGCCATCCCAATCGCTAGCCTGGCTTCGCTTCTCGTGTAGACTTGTGCCGGCTCCTATATCCATGCTGAACATAAAAACTTCGCACGTGGGCCCTTCGCGCCATCTTGTGGGTTTTCTGCCTAGCTGCTGAAGTACCTCCGAGATGTGCACACCCCTAATGCTGAACGGTTTATACAGGATCTGCCCCAAAAGTTTCTGGAATTTTGAATTTATAAATAATTTATTTGATCTAAGTTAGCAATCATTTTCGAACTTTTCAAAGTACTCTCCCCCCTGGTTTAATGCATCATTGCCAACGGATCACCCAATCATTTAAAGTGCCCTGGAAGTCGCAAACTAGAACCTCCTTCAGTGAGATCATCGAAGATTCTTTTACAGTCTTCAGCGCCCCATGCAAAGTTCCTTTCTCGGTTCTTTTGATCACTGGGACAAAAGAAGGTCTGGTGGGGCCAGATGGAGGCCATACAGGGGCTGGAGCAGTGCTGCTACACCTGCTTTGGCCATCAGCTTGGAGGCAATCAAAGTGGTGTGACTACTAGTTCATATCACTAGATGGGACTTTTGGCTTCATTTACGAACGGACCTTATTCACTAGAATATCCTTTGTCAAAACATGACGAAGGGTTGTTTCAATATTCCGCACTCCTCCACGTTATCTAAACACTTAGTCTCTGCTCCTTATCCAATACTTCATGCACTTTTTGCACTGATTCATTTGTTTGTGATCTCGACAGACATTTGGAGCTAATGTCGTCATTGACAGACTTCTGCCTTTCCCGGAAGCTCTGTGCCACATCGGAGTAGGACTTAGTCTTATCGCATTGTCACCGTAGGCTTTTTGAAGTGTTTTGAGCATCTCCGGGCTGTTTTTATTTCTGTGGCACACACAACCTGAATCTATGACACTGCTGATAAAAACTACCATGCTTACTTGCATAATCCTCGCACTCACAATTCTCACACCCTCCCCCACATTGGCAAACGAAAATGCCATTTTATTTTTTCTGAGAGTTTTATTGCATCCCCAAAAGTTTCAGCCGGAATGTCATCTGCACCTTCCAACCACTGATGATGATAGTGCACGAAAGCCTGGTGCCATCTCTTAAGCATTATGCGTACTATTAAGCACAGAGCCCTAATTCAATCCAAGTCAAAGTGTCAAGTGTGTGTCGCGGCATGCTAGTATATGTTGTTTTTGTTCTGTGGTTACGTTACGGGCCGATACGGAAGCTGCACGGCTGCTTTCAAGTTGAAAGGGATTGATAATGCTCTAAGCAACCGCAACAGGGCCACCGGTAGGCACTTTAGAGGCGATGAGTTTTGTGTTTACTACTGGTGACACAGCACGAGTAGCTGAAAGCCACCAAGGGGCCCTAGGCATTCCGTGTGCTTAAGACTGAGATGGATGGTAAAACTTTATTTCTTCAGAAGATAACTGCGGACAATTCCATATTAGATGGCCATCAGCCCAAGGTTGATATCGTAGGCTAATCTTTTGCGGGCTCCCGTGATGAACGCTAACTCTATGCTCGCAAGCTTTGCATAAGGTATTCCAAAACTCAACTATTTGCTTGCGGCTTTTGTGTCTCAAATAAATCTTGTCTTGCATTCAACTTGTGGTTTTATAATTAAGGTAAGTCTTTATGAGTACTTCTCAAAGCGTGTAGTTAGTTGCAGCATGAGAATATGGATTTTCAGTCACTTCGTTCCCCCCCCCCCCCCCCCCCAAATTTTTCTCGCGTAATTCTCGCACCCCGCAACTTTTCATCGGTACTTCTTGGGAAAAAGTGTGATGATTAGCAAGTAAATATGGTAATTGATTTTTTTTTCTCGACGAGGGTGCACTAAATACCTTGGCATAATGGTTTGACCCGTCTTAACGACTACTCGCAGGCCACTGAAATTGAACTCATTTTGAAGCCTAATATCCCCACTAACTTCTGCCTCCTAAGTGCCGCCTGACCAGGTGGCACTGCTGACTATAAAAAAAATTCTGGAAACTTTTGAGACAGCTGTATACTCAAATAAGTCGCTGTTGGTATGCAAAAGGGTGCATGCGGGATGACTGAGGGTCCCTCAGAATGAGAAGTCATGGGTACAAATCCTCGATCCTACTCAAATTGAAGATTTTTTATTATTTCTTTATTTGCTTCTACCTGGAAATTTTGCTCTTGGAAAATGCTGATTTTTCGCTCACAACTAAAGACATTGACTCTGCTGACACCAGAATTTCTGCTAAACGAGCTCTGTAACACTACAGGGTTAAAAAAAAGTGTATGTACTATTCTCTCACCCCACAGTCATGATGGTAAGATTTTAACAAGTTTAAAGGTCACATGTGCACAGGTACGTGGTACTAACAACAATGCCGATTTGCATTGTCAATGTTCTGTAGGAGAACTTTAGGTACTCAAGTGACTGGTATGTCAACCATGGTCTGTTTTCCGATTGTAAACCTGAGGCTTCATGCTTGTCGAAAGTTTTCAAAAAACCACTTATGGCTTGTCTCGAAAAAAAAAAAAAATCATAAACTCAGACAGTAATTTCGCCAGTGGCTTGTACACTTATGTATCGACCTACATTTCCGCACACTTCTGTACATTTCTGTATGGCTTGTATACTTCTGTATGTTTTTTGTTCAATTGCTTATAAATCTTTCCATCAATGAGAGCAAGCACCTCTTTTTTGGACTGTTTTCTGGGAGTACAAAGGTTGTCGTCTCTGCCTCAGCATGCATTTTTGGGAGTAACGGGTGGAAGGGTTGGATCATACGTATTTGCAACAGACCACGTTCTATGAACCCTCATTGGAAAGGTGCATAGCTGCATTCTCTGTACTGGACAACAATTCAGAAAGGCCTTTGAGATTCATTTTGATGGTATCATTGCCGAAGAAAACTGTCCTGAGAAAAAAAGCACATCAAACTTCAGGTGTTTGACTGCATAAATGTACTGTCGTATGTAAGTGGTTCCGACAAACCTTTTCGAAACGAAATGAATAATTCTCCCTGAAGCTTAATCTTGGTAAGGCTGATGATTGCACAAATTATGTAAAATTGCACAAATATAGTTGTTCCTTGTACAAAATTTATTGTGCATAAGTCATCTGGTGGAAGTGTAGGATCCCCATCATATTTTTTTTATGCAGCTGTTGTTTCTGTAACCATCTCCTGTCTTTTTTTGTGTCAGGCAACAGTTGGCCTCTGGAACCACGGGGGTGACCCTGTCAGGTCCCTCAAGGTGAATGAACACGTTTCCTGGCTGCGTGAGCAACTGGCAAGCAATCCACGCTTTTTCCAGGAGAAAGTGCTGCAATATTTTAAGGTATGTGAAAGAAAAAGATTAGCACCATTGATCGTTCTGGCCAGTAGTTGCTTGTGCTAATCTTCTTTTACTGTGACTATACATCACCAGCACCACCCAGACATCCGTTTAAGGTAATCAAACCTCTTTGCTCTTGCAACTTTTGTCCAGTAGTACATCTTACAATGGTTTCCTACATTTACAAAGCGGTCGTAGCATACTGTATATCTTTCCACAAGGTGTAAATATTTTAAGGTATGTGAAAGAAAAACATTAGCACCATTGATTATTCTGGCCAGTAGTTGCTTGTGCTAATCTTCTTCTACTGTGACTGTACATCACCAGCACCACCCAGACATCCGTTTAAGGTCATCAAACCTCTTTTCTCTTACAACTTTTGTCCAATAGTACATCTTACAATGGTTTCCTACATTTACAAAGCGGTAGTAGCATACTGTATATCTTTCCACAAGGTGTACAGTTTGTCTCTAGAACTTGTGTGCAAATTTTTCATGGGCTGCCTATACACACATTTAAATGTATACCATATTGAAAAACAGGCTGGCATATGGTTGCATGTGTTGACTGATAAAGGTACGTTGATTTTGGTTTTAGTTATAGTTTAGAAATATGTTTTTTCTGTAGGGGGGGGGGGGGATGAAATCGTTCTTAGGTGCAGCTGTGGTCATTGTGGGCCATCCACGGAGTAGTTGGTAAGAGAAAACAAAAAGGTACGTGACTAGCAAACACAAAAAAAATCAGCCTTTTCAGTAGTTCAAAGTGATCTGAAGGAAAATTAACTATGAAGATTTTCATGCAAATAAGAATGCAAGATTACAGCCTTGTTATGGTTCAAGCAGTGTGAATTCAGACAGGGCTGGTCACTGTAAACACTGAATCACTAATTTTAGCATGCTTTGACTACATATGCATTTCTTCTGTACCTTTTCAGGACAACAAACATTGCCTGACACTAGTCATGAATCCTGATGAACATCACGAAGAGAAAATTCGGGCCTTGGAACAAAAGAACATAGACAGAAAGCTGGGGGAACTGGACAGTGAAAGCCGAGCCTCAATTTATGACCAGGGTAAAGTGTGGTTTTAGTTTTGAATATTCCTGGTTTAAACGCTGATTGCATTGAGTGGCTGGTTCTGTCTCTTGGAAGTTTTTATAATACCGTATTTACTCATAATGAACCCACCCTCCACCATGGCTCTTGAAAAAAAAAAGTCTACTTTTCAATGTATCTGTTCATTTTATTTCGGTGAGATAGCCAGTGTCATTGACAATCGAAGCAACTTCAAATCACGTCATTATCTCACAAATTAACGATGCAATAAAAGTCAAAACATAGTTTAACAACAATAGGTCTATGCTAAACAGTTGCGAGCAGCACGAGCGTTGACGATGCCTATCAAAATATGTCTCGTCTTTTGCAGCAGAGAGCCATCTGTCTAACGCCGAAGAAATTTCTTTGCTCATACAGTCAAACATGAATATATCGAACTCGAAGGGGATCGCGAATTAGTTTGATATATGAAAAATTCAATATAAAAAAAAAATAGAGGCCCCGAGAGCTTACCTGTAGCAGATCATCACCATCAATAGGTGCATTCAAGAGTGACAACTAATTCCGCACACACGTCGTAACAGAATTATTTATTTGCGTGAAGAAAATCCCTTATCTTCGCCTGCTTCTTGGTTTTTGAAATGAAGTTGAAGACTCTAGTCTAGATCTTATTAAGGCTGTCCAGGTGCAACAGTCTGGTTCCCTCCATGTCGCCTATACAACGGCTAATGACACCGAATGCTGCCCCTACTACCGTGGCGTAGTACGCATGTGTAGCCAGCACCTCGTCCAGACGTTCCTCCTCATCACTTGAGCTGGTGGCCTGGACATCCTGGGTCCCTGCGACCGCAGCTACTATGTCCTCGTCAGCAATGGTCACCAGGGCCTGGACATTGCAGTGCGTTTCTATGAAGTCATCCGCAGACACTTCGTGGGGAACTGCTGCCGGGAAGCAGAACGACAACTCACGAAACTCGTCTTCTATGCGCTCGTCGTCGTCGCCTTCACCAGTTCCCACAAGTTACGCCGTCTCAAAGCCTGCCTTGTGGAAGCAGTTGACCACTGTGTCTGTCTTCACGTCTCGCCAGGCATTGAAGATCTCCACGGGAGAAAACTTCGCGGAGATTTCTGGTCACTCCATCGTCATCCACAGCTGGATGTCCCGGCTGCTGACAGCTTCGTTTTCGCCAAAATTGGTTTTTCCAACGATGTACTAGTGCTGCCTAAATCGGTGAAGCCACCCGGTGTTGTCGGTGAAGTTGTTTCACCGAGTGTAGCGGCAAACCATTTGGCCCTGGCGATCAGCATCGGGCCATCTACCGGAATGTTCTTCGCGCGCATTTCTATAAACCAGGCATAGAGTGCCTTTTCTACATTCCCATGGGCAGAAGCGCGCACATGATAGACTCCCGATGTTAGCTGCTCCGCCGCCTTTGCCTTGATATCTGCTTTGTTCTCCAACAAGGTACTCGGAGTGCTCTGTGGTATCCCGAAGTCGTCCGCGACCGTCGAACATTTATTGCCTGCCTCAACACGCTGAATAGCCTTCAACTTCGTCACAAAGTCAAGGGTCTTGTGCTTCTTGACACTGGCCATAGCTGCACGAGAAGTCGATAATTCAAGTACTCCGCAGAGGCTTTGCACACCACACACTAAGAGAAATGCTGCACGTGCGATGGTACGTAGGCGACGCGACAATAGAAGCAACGCGCTCGGGAGGCGATGGCCATCTGCGAGGGCAACAGCAAAAAGCGTGAGCTGTGGTTAGCTGATCAAAACTCCAAAACAGCAACAAAAAATAAAAGGTGAAAGGAGGAGGACGTCAGCACCTTCGTTCCTGCTCTCTGAGCTGACGAGTACACGGAGAAAGCATGAGAGAAAAAGAAACAAAAAAAAAAGCCGTTCCGCAAGTTGGAGATTGTGCAGTCCAAGCCCTCTCGGTCTTACCTTTTTTTGAGTGTTTCGGGTTTTGATGGAGGCATGGTGCCGCACGGAGGTTGCCGGGCATGCGAGTGACAAAACGCACCTTTGAACTCGCACGCGAAGCTGCGCTGCCGCGGAGATCGCAGGGCGCGGCGAGTGCCGAAGTGCACCTTCCATTCGCGCGGTGTTGGATATATCCGAAGGCAGGTAAAAATACCGTTCGATATGAACATGCAAATTTCTATACATTTACAACGGAATTTCTAGGGGATAAATTAAGAGTTCGATGTACCTGAAAACGTGATATATGTGGGTTTGATATAACCGTGTATATATAGCACCACGCAAGCACAGCGGCACAAAAACAATGCTAAAAACAAAGTGCACCCCCCCCCCCCCCCCCCCAATAGCGCGAATGGTACGACGTGCACCTGCAAAGTGCGTGTGTCGCCATCCAACACTGTGTTTCTGTTGTCGGGTTTGTCGTAGTGAACTTACACCTGCTGCGCAAGGCATGATGAGCCGGTAGGCTAGCGACACGGCCGATCTTAAACTTGGTTGAGCATGCGCTGGAGCATGAGAACCATGCGGTGGGACGACACTTTGGCATCGATCCGTACACATTTGTTACAGGAGAAAACAAGGAGAGTTTCGGGCGACAAAAAAAGTTCATTGCGCATATTGCAGGCCTAAACAAGGACAGTTTCCTCTTTGAGCGAAGTTAGTTGAACAGAGGCTTTGTAGTCTTGCATTGAATTGAAGGTCAGCAGCAGTTGGACAGCGAGTTTCTCAGTACAGTCATGTGAGATTTTTGCTGTTATAACTCCCATGACATTTTTTTCTCCCGTGTAATCAACCCTGCCCTCAAATTAGCATCAACTTTTCTGACAAAAAAAAAAGGTGGGTTCATTACTCGAGTAAAGATGGTAACTGTTTTGTGAGGGTATGTTGTCACAAAATTACATAAAGCTTTCGGGTGGTAATGTGACAGATTAGTTGGAACCTCATCTTATACAACAGTTCAAGACAGTTGCACCTCATATAATGTATCATATTAAAGGCAAAGAAGAACTCAGGTTTCAGTGAATAATGCTTGAGGGTGTATAAAACTATAAATAATAATGACATCATTACTTTTTTAATTGCGAAATAAGTGTAAATGTATGACACAACTTGCTACTGCTTGAGAAACATCCTAGTACTAGCTTGATAATGTAGCAACCTCTCAATGTGCTTATGTCATGCCATATAACGGTACATAATTTATTTATTTATTAGAATACCCTCAGGGCCCGTAGGGCATTACAGAGGGGGTGGGTACAGCATATATAACACACAAGAAAGAAAGACAAAATAAAGAAACAAGTATCAGATGCGCAAATCAGGAAGGCAACAGAAGTCAACTAAAAATGTATAAGAATTCAAGCACATACAAGACAAAGATAGATAATGGAAACTGCGTATAGTTACAAGCATTGCTGAGAAATTGCAGTCTTGAATAACAAAGGGTCTGTTATTGATACAACGGAAGAGGGAAGGTGGTTCCAATCGGCGCCTGTTCTCGGTAAGAAGGCTGCTGAAAAGAATTTGGTGCGGCAAAACGGAATGGCAACCTTATGCTGATGATCAATGCGCGATGAGTGGTATGACGGTTGTGAAATGAGGTCTCGCTTCATTGATGGATTGTGAAAAAATAATAAGACATGAATGGAAGGTTATAATCAGTATAGTAAATACAGGTTGGCATTCATACTAACACAGAACAAGAAAGAAACAATCGAGCGCAGATTGGTATATTTACAAATAGACCGAGCAGATGTCCTCAGCCACTCGTAAGAAAAGATGCTTGTAGTGCATTGTAATGAAATAAAATGCAGCTTGTGCATTTCTATTTAATTCCTGGGAAATATAACTTTTTGATGTCACTTTTGAGCTTTGGATGGTTGAAAAGTTTAGTTTTTCTAGGCTCTGTGCACACTTGCACAATCATGTTTCAGTAGTTCCATTATTGCATGGTGTTGCATTGACTTTGCTTGCTTGGAAAACCCACTCTAGCTGAATGCAAGAGAAAATGCTGCATTCATGTCGTGTGTTTTTTGTTGGCGTATGCGAATAGTGAACTTTAGGTTCGAAGCGAATTCAAAGGGAATTGGGATTTTGGTTGAATAATTTTAAATTGAATTTGAATAGTATATATCACATATTATAAAGAAAAACGGTCATATTTGTCACGAACTATCTGTCCATATTGACCTAATTAACTGTACGACTTAACATTTTTTTAGTATTGAAACAATGCCTGAGCAAATGCAATTTTTTTGGTTCAAAGAAAGTGGAAACAACTTCGAATAGTAGCAGGATTTGACTCTTGGTAGAATGCTAGTGATAACCTGTAAAATACCTAGTTTTTAAATTTACTGTACTTAAAGCATATGAGGTAGTATAAGGATCTTTTAACTTAAAAATGATGAATCAACGCGAGGGTAATATGCCCATTTAACCTTGAAGTGGAGCTTCAAAACAGTGCGGAGTTCCCCTGGTTAAGTGTTTTCATTGTTTAGCACATATTTACTGCAGTGAAACCACTTTTACAGGTGGTTACATGCGGACAAATATATGGTCCGTACGTTTCACCTGCACTTTGTAAACTGGTTCACGGAGGGGAGGCATTGCACCTCGGTATCCATTTAAAAAGTTTAACGTGGCGGGGGCAGCACCATGGTATTCATTTCTATAAAGTGCAGCTGTTGAGCAAGGCAAGTTCACTAATTTGCGGCACCTGCTCGTGAGGTAGTGCCGAGTCTGTGCAGCACAAGATGGGTGCAGCTGCAGCAGACGACACAGCCGATTGCATTCGTGTTTGTTTTAGTGGCATCCAACAAGTGCGACAGCCGATGTTTTCCAGTAGTTGCACCTACTACGCAACGTAAGCTACGCTGCCTTTTAGGAGTCACAGCTGTCACAGCCACCACAACCCGCAAAACAGCTGACCAGTAGCATAGGGCTTGCATGGCATCTGCACTCTTGTATTCGTTTCCACGTCATGTTGCCCCTGCACTTGCTGAAATATCCATGCACGACGACAGCACCGAGATGGCACTATCATGAACCAGTTCACGAAGTGCAGGAGAAAAAAAATAGTTAAAATTGATAAAAAGCTTGTAACCACAAGCAGACAGTTAGTAACAGGAGCTGTTACTAACTTTCTTGGACACTTACTAACAGTTGTGACCTTTTTACTACGTAAGTTTGTGGACACCTAAAGGTTACAACAGTTCTTTTGCGCACTGTTCTAACTTTTTTCTATGCACCTGTTTAATCAACTAGTTGAAAAAATGTTAGAGGCCATTATTACGAGCATCTATCAACCTATTACTAGCATGGGGATCCGTTCAAGTTCATTGAGGCGCTATATGTAAGCTTAGTACCCCTGTCTTGGGTCTTGTGTATTAGGCAGGGTGAATCAAATGGACCTATACATTTAAGCAAGTGCTTTCACGGCTTAGCACTCCTTCACTGCAGCGAAACCACCTTTTTAGGGAATTGCATGCATACTACGATACTTTTATTCGTTCATTTCGAATAGGTCATAATTTTCAATAAGTTAAATTTGAATTGAAGTAAATTTGAATGCTGTAATATTTGTTCAAAGATTCAAAGCATTCAAATTTTTGCTCAAGCGTAGTTTTATGCAAGAAGCTGTAGCACCTGCTGGTGTACAGTTTAGACTAGGGATGGTGTATGCACAACTCTTTGCTCGTGGGTGGGCGGTTTAGATTGTGCTAGAACTATGTGAAGCCTCAAAATACAGTTCTCTTTCAAACTGTGCATTTTCTTTGCACAAAACTGGTGCTTTGATGTTTCCACAATGTTATCTCAAAAGTGTTTTGAACCATTTTTTATAAAATGACCTCTATATCAGAGTTAATTGCTCCTTGAATCAATTGCTGCAAAAATTTCTCAAAATATAAATGAAATGGGGAAAGCTAAGCTCTCTCTTGTGGACCTGGAATGCCAGTGACAAGTTATTGCAAGTTATTGCCATGGCTGAGATGGCAGTTGAAGCTGGAGGGTTTCATTACTAATAGGGAGTCCTCCTACTTCAGGGTGATACCAGGCATCGCTCAAAACACTCTTTAAGAAATAAACGCCTGTTTTTTTCTTTTTCTGTCGAGAATGAATGGGGCTACAGGGAATTGTCGCACACATAAAACTTTTTCCGTGCTCTCTCGTTTTGATCATCAAATTGTAAGCTACACGGGGGGGGGGGGGGGGGATGAAATGGAGGAAATAAGTTACATCAGTGCAAGTCATGACCTTGAGCGCATGTGATCAAATGTGATCGCTCTCTTTCATTCTAATTCCTGTGTGCAAGTGTGGCTCACTGCAAAATGTGAGCAGACTATGGAGATTGATGCCAGCGTGGGGCGGAACCTTGTAGCAAGAAGTATGTCTAATCCAAATGCCACTCTTCATTTATGTCAGTTATTGCCTAATAGCATACTATCTGTGCAGCGTCAAACAGTGAGCATTGGCAGCTTCCAAGAGAATGAGCACAGGCTTCTGTATGAAAAGAGGGAAACTGAGAAAATGGCAACATAGTAGTCCACTTCTAAATTGTCCTTTCCATGCACGACTGCAAGATTCGGCTGAGCTTTTCATAGCAGCGTTTACTTTTCACTGAATGATATTTCTTACCCAGCTGGAAGTGCGGTTCATGACACCTGTAACAGTTTGCATGAACTTACCGTATTTACATCATTGTAGGTTGACCTATTTTATCAAATATTGAATCAAAAGTTTGGTGGTCAACTTTCAATCAAAATAGAATCTAGTTGCCAGTACTGCCAGTTGTGGTAAGACAAATGAGAAATCGGGGATGCTGTGGCATGGCTACAACATCACATTTGCATTCTGGCTCTACCTGTAAAGTGTACTGTGTTTTTTTGTGTATAACCTGCACTCTCAGCAATGATTCGTGGAAGATTTTCTAAAAGTGGCTCCTGTTTACAGCGTACTGCGTTCCGAAATCGGACATGAAGTTGGCCCGATTTTTCTGGTGTTCAATTTTTTTGGGGCAGACTGCCATGCCATCTAGAAGCAGCAACACAAAACACAAATAATGTGCCTAATAGTGGGTGTTCCTATCAACAGGCAGCGTGACAATCGGCTCACTCCCAAAGACTGGGTCAGTGAAGTGTCCCGATTTCGATGCATGGAGCCCATGGGGAGTTTTACAGCTCGTATGATTGAACAGATCTGTCGTAGCTATGGGTAGGAACAGGAACTGTCGTTGACTTCACTACTGTTTGTTGAAACCTGGTTTAGACCAATCAACGAGCTGCGTGCTGCGTTACGTCCCCGATCGCCGAGTTGTCGTTACTGCGCGTGCAAGGAGATTGGTGAAGCGTAGGAAAGGAGCACGGGAATTGTTTTTCGAAATGGAGGCTGTGCATGGCGCGCAGCTCTGTAATATTCAGAAAACGTGATTGCTGTGGTCTACTTTACGAATTACCGAGCTTGTTCGGGGAGTAAAAAAAAAAGTTGGAGTCTGTTGACTGGCCCTTTAAAAATACGCCTTTATATCTACCAGTGTTCTCTCACACCATTCTTGGTAAAGTGCTGTAATGGAGGTCCCAATTCAGTCTCCAACTACGGGACCTCCTTTTGTATACTGTCTGTAATGACTTTACTTCATAGTAACAATGAAATTTGATTCTGATTATGATTCTAATGCATCATAACCGTTGCCTCCGCGATTGCTTCCTTCAACACGTCGTTTCTGAGCGTCCGTCCCAGATTGCTTCCTTCAACACGTCGTTTCTGAGCGTCCGTCCCATTCGGCGCGTTTTTAATAGGAGAAGGCCTTTTTTGTCAACTCCTTAACACGAACCAAGTGGTGACCTTACCGCAGGCGTCACCGTCATTCATAGCATGCATCTATGCCAAAAATAGCTGTGCGACGCCCGCTGGCTCTGCTTAGCTTTAACCTCACATTCCCGCTTGTCCTCGCCATGCAAATAATTGTCGCCAGCCAAAGAAAACACACGACACACGTTGTGTTGCCCTCTGATTGGACAGTGAGGTTCAATTACTCCTACATCTCGTGAGTAGTCGACTTTAGCCCAAATTCAGCGTCCTTCAATCACGCTCTCTGGCTGTCACATCGCTCTTTCTGGTTCTGCTCGCACGGTTACCTACCGTATTTACTCGCGTAATTAACTCACCTTTTTTTTTTTTTTCAGAAAAGTTGACGTCAATTTGGAGGGGGAGGCTTCATTATACAGGAGAAAAAAAAAATGTCTTGAGGGTTATAACGTCAGAAATTTCATAGAACAGTATTAAGAAACTCGCTGTTCAACCGATGCTGGCCTCGAATTCAGTGGCGGAAATGTGGAGCCCCGATTCGAGAACTTCTCTCCACAAAAAAAAGACTGTCCTTGTTTCCACTTGCAAAGTGCGTGACGAACCTTTTTTGTAGCCTGAAGCTGTTTTCTCCCATAACAAACACGCACAGATTGCTACAAAGTGTTCTCCAGCTGCTCGGTTCTCATGCTCCGGCGCATACTTGGCCAACTTTTTGTTTAAAACTGGCCAATCGTGCCCCGCGCAGCAGATGTCCAACGAAGTTCACTACGACAAACCCAACATCAAAAACGCAGCGTCCGATGTCGGCGCACGTATGCTTGCGGCCTTGCGGGTGAGCCGCGCCATTCCACCAGGTTGCGCTTTGTTGTAGCATTGTTTTTCACGTTGCTGTGCTTGTGTGGCGCCATAAGCAAAGAGGTTTCTTCTGTGCTCAACAGATGAGGCTCTGCCACAAATGGCGCGACTATTAAAGTTTGATTGACATTGTGTGCACTCGCGCTGCTCGCCACAGTTTAGCATGGTTATAAAACTTAGTTTTTACTTTTATTGCATCAGTATTTTGTGATATAATGGCGTAGTTTAACATTGTTTCGATTGTTAAAGGTACTGGATATCTCACCAAAATAAAAGGAACAGATACATGAAAAGGTAGAGTTTATTTTCAAGGACCAAGGTGGGCGATTGTTTCATTATGCGAGTGGGTTCGTTACGCGGATAAATATGGTACTTTAGCTACCACAAGCATCTATGAACACAGGGGTTTGTTTAATAATTGATGATGGACGTTATTTGTCATGATGAAGATGTATGACTATGCATGGCTTCCAAAATAAACGTGCGTGGCGTGTTTTTCTTCGACCATCTCTATCGCCGTGCTTCCCAGCAAAATGAAAGAGTATCGCCTCGCGCCAGGCTACAGCATGAGGGCGCAGATTCCGGCGGCAGAGACCGCAGCAAACAGCAGAGCGCACATGATTTCAGGGTTCGCATGGTTTTTATTTACGCTTACGCACAAGAATCACTGCCAGAATCTTCTGGCTGAACTGAAGGAAAGTATTGTTTCTGTTACTGCATTTATTTTGGTCCAATTTACGAAGAATATGGATAATGCTGCATTTTCCTGATAAATAATTGTAAGGAGGTATCAATTCGTCTGTGGCCGTATTACTTTTTTTTTTCATTACGGTTCATTTTGTCTGGGTGCTAAGTACCTCGATTTGAGAACTATAGAGGCATTCTAGTATTCCTCCTTTCTGGAGACTTGTATGGGGGAAAACTGGGCTAATTATCATTGTTGAATCGTATTGCTCTCCTGTTCTGGCTTATAATTTCACTATTATATCGTGTAAAGATATATTATTAGGTGGTCAACCGAAGCGCAGTTAGGCTCTAGATAACCGAGTACTCTGGTCATGTCATTGAAATAAGGTACGTGATAAGTAATTTTGCTGGAATAAAAGCATGGATTAGCCAACCAACATTCGATACTCTCCACGTATTTCACAGTAAAAATGCCTGAGTTGTCATCATCTCCTTTTTCGTGTCTGAGTTATCATCTCTTTTTTCCAGAGGTGGGCATGGCCCACCTCTTGAAACAAGCTTTCATCGTGCGATTGGGACGGCCGGAGAGAAGCCCGCCATCTCGGGGGCCACGATCTAAGCATCAATGTGGTGCATCCATGTCAAGCGATGGTATAGCTATCAAACACCAATATACATAGCGCAAGCACTCTTATATGAATGTACAGTTGTACAGTAAACATTAAACTACTGTAAAAACCAGAATATAGGTCAGACAGAAATATAGGTAGACCCCTCCCAACTTTGAATCTCCGAAAAAGAAATGTTTAAAAATCATAAAGTATCGCTGCGCATCCTTACTTTGATAAATACACGACACAACCAGCTGCACTATGGTGCCGTCTCTTTTTATTTCGATGCTAATCTTAAGTAGTTAAACGCGAGAAGGCCATGAAGTTCTGTCACTCAGACTCGTCGAAACTTGAGTTCGACGGCGTCTGTTTCTCACTGGTTACGTCCCAGAGTGCGTTGTCCTCCATTCCATTCAATGCGTTGCTGATGGAGCATTTGCAGAAAGACTTGCGCACCAACTTTTCCGGGAGAGATTTCTAAGCTTTTTGTTGTGTGCACTGTGCATGCTTTCCCTTGCCCTGAAGCTCATTTTTTAAAAAAGTGGTATGGTCTATCAACCGGGCAAGCAAACTAGAACTCGCAGTGCCTCTGGTGCCACCCGTGTGTCTAGTTAGCATGCTACAACGGTGACCTAAAGCTGGTACAGTTGATGCAATGGAGCATGATGCAAGTGATTTGAAAGTTAGGCTGTTACTACATCGGAAAAGACTGTCCACGTGTGAATTATTTTGATGAAGGCGAAATGGTAGGTGTTCGTATACTGTGCGATGTCAGTGCACATTAAAAACATCATCATCCCCATGAGAATTTTCTGACTGTACAAAACGAACGAGTTAACTTGCAACAACGAGGAAATAGTGCCGTCGTAATACCCCTTGCACGTGCGGTGCACATGCAGAACTTGTCATTGAACACGTGGGAATGGTGAGCAAAGTGAATCGCCACACATTATTAGAAGTCCTGGTGAGATCCGCAAAACAAAGGGCCAATTTGCCCTCTATCAATCTTTTTAGTTCTCTGATATGATTGACGATCATCTCCGTTTTTTTTTTTACTACTCGTAAGTTTATTTTTCGCTCTTACATATGGTATGATTTCTACACCTTCGGTGTGATTGAAAACGGGAAAAAATGTCTGTTTTGTAATGACCTCTCTGTGAGAGATAATTGAGACATGGGTGCCTTTTTTTTCTCTTACTTATCCTGTTAATTCACAGTGATGCTGTCGGTTTCCATAATCAGTAATATCAGAGTCCTTCGAAGCATTGAAGGACTCTGGTAATATTCATCGACAAACGCATGCGATGAGCTGCCGGAAGCGCATTTGAGCACACGTCATACTGTGACCGAACATCTTTCCTGCAGCGGCGTATGCGAAAGCCTCATCACGAAAGTGCTTTCTGAAGACCCGCACGTTAGCACTGGCGCAGCCGCTTGTTTTTACCCAGCGGCCGTGGCATTGGTGTCCCGCATTTCTTTAGGTTTCAGGTAATGATTCAGGAGGATCTGTAGCATACGCGTGCGGTGCATACTCACAACTGTCGACGAACATATGAGAAGGGTGAGAGTATTGCATCACTACACATGCTTAGATGTAAGGGTGGGATCTGCAAAACTAAGGAATGATTTCCCCTGCACTGCTCTTTTTAATTGTGCTCCGATCTGATCAACGATCGTCATCGTTTTGTTTCATTTTTTTTACCACTGATATGTCTACTTTTAGCTTCAGCTTAGATTTTCGGTAATGTATAGATGTTAGTTTCAAGTGCCTTCTATATGAGCGCAAACTTGACAAAATGTTTCGTAGGAACCTCGCCGTGAGAAATGTTCGAGATGCGTCAGTGCTTTTTTAAGTTTGTTTTGTTAATGTAAAGTAAATCTGTCATTCTCCAATGTCAATAAATACCCGTGATAAGCCGGTGGGCGTATTCGTGAGCACTCGTCTGATGCACACTCCCGAACAACTCAGCTACCGCAACGTACATTAAATCCTCGTGGCGAGAGTGCTTTTTTCAGGCCTGCGAGTTAGCGTTGGCATCTTTTTCCCATTTTCGGCTTTACCAGCCAAGTGTAGTGCATTTCTCTACATTGAGAGGAATGGTTAAAATTTGCAGCGGGATCTGTCTCATACGTGTGGTAATGAAGCACCAAACCGTATTAATCAACAAAATGAATCTGCTTGCACGCAGTCTAGCGCTGTTTATGCGGGGATATCTCGACCCGCAGGTCGCGGGATCAAATCTCGGCTACGGCGGATACATCTGGGCTACGGCGGATGGAGGTGGAAGTGTTGTAGCCCCGTGTGCTCAGATTTGGGTGCACGCTTAAGAACCCCAGGTGGTCGAAATTTCCGGAGCCCTCCACTATGGCGTCTGTCATAATCAAATCGTGGTTTTGGGACGTTAAACCCCAAATATCTATCAACGGTGATATGTCCAGCAGGCCAAAAAAAAAAAGCTTCTCACGCAGGGAACTGAATGTGGCGCACCGCAATTTCACCTGAATGTCGCATTCCAATATATGACGATGGTCAACTTTTTATTAAGCTTTTTTTTAAAATTCGACCTGTACATTTCGGTTTTTACAGTACTTCTGTAAAGACACATATTACTTTCGTGTTTTATCAATTCGTATGATGGAGGGATCAACCATGTTTTTTTCACAGCTGCACGAATAGCAATTTCTTTTTTGGGTGTGAAGGGAATTTGAATAATAAAGTGTCGAATATTTCTCGAATACTTCTGAAATACTTCGAAGCAAAATTACAGAAAAGATGTTGAAGAATCTTAAATTATATCCTAAAAATTTTTAGATTCGCAACGGCGCAACTGGGCAGCGCCATATTGGGCTCATTGAAAAGACCATTTGCTTCATCTTCGAATTTCCCTCTTCAGCTAGGTTCTTCATCCGGAAAGAAGCATACAAAAAGGAAATGTTTAAAGTTAATTTAAGGCCTCCGAAGTGCCGTGTTGCTCCAGCGTGCCTCGCCATTGGTCCTATCTTCGTTCCAGGAGAGTATAATTTCTTGCTTGCGGTGGTGAGGTCACAGCTGTTGATAATACTTAATAATGCTTTTCCACTCCTTCTGTGTGCACCAGTCAACGATCATTTAGCGTATAATTACACTTCAGTTTGGCACCTGCAACCGGAACCTCAGTAATCAGGTTATAGCGCACTGCGCTCCTTGAACATTTCAGACCCGCATCTTGGACTGACTATATGTAACGTTAACTTGTGGGACCTGCGCTTAGAGGTTCTGCTTACAAGCATATTGGACTTCGAAGGCTGTGATGGGACAGTTCTTTGTATTTGCAATAAAACATGACATGCTTTCAAACATTGGGCACTGTCGCCATGCACACCACAACTGAGCTTACTGCTTGAAGTCGTAGCTAGGCCTCCTAGCATCGCTCACAGCACGAATTTACATGGCAAACCTGGACTTTGCTATCAAGGACATTGCGGAGCAGACATACGAAAGCGGAGAAGCTGCAGTGTGCTTCTTTGCTAGGTTGTGGTCACCGAAGCACTTTGGTGGAGTCTGTGAGCCACCTAGCTATATCCTGTGCTTTCTCCCATAATCTGACTGAAGAAAGCTGGGCAAAAACTGTGCTTGACAGGAGTGGGACTGCTTTGCACCTCTGGTTTTCAGCTCAAAACTTTTTGAGTTCATACATTCGAGTGCAGTCTATATATAGACCTTTGAAGAGGTGCTGTACGGAGACACAAAAGTGGTTGTAATTTTGCAGTTTTCTCCGATGACATATATATATCTCTTTCCGTCCCAGTGACGACTGTACTGGACAAACCAAAAAAGGCGATGCAGAAAAGCATGCTGAGCCATAGTCGGAGCCGAAACCACTTTTGCAGCTTCTGTAAGGGGCTAGCAATATAATTGTGAATGTTTTTCCTCCTTCAGCCCCACTTCCTTGTGAGGGTGCCTTAGAAGATGAGCGCCCTCCACGAGGAACAGCGTGCGCATAGTGGGGTTAGGTATACAAAATCATTTTAGGCGCTGTCTTTGTGCCATTCAAAGGATTTAAATCGTGTGTGCTGACTGATGTCCTCTTGAAACAATGAGGCAAAAAGGTCTCTTTTGTAACCAGTAATTTGCTCGCAGTGCGAGAATGTTTTTATGTCCAGTACACTGGACACCAAGATTCAGTTGTATCGCATCGTGCCAAACATGCAGAAAAAAAATGAAAACTAGGAGTGAGCTTCAGGTGACGAACTTGAAATTTATTCATTAAAAAAAAATGAAGCAGAAGCATCCTGGGAATTCTGTCAAGAGCATGTTGCACGAGGACAAAGCATCGTCTCAGGAAATTGGCTTCTGTACGCTTAGCGTGCTCCGTTCTAGGTTTTTTGCCTTCATGGTGCTATGTGCAACTGTTAACCATCAAATTTTTTTTCTTTTTCCAGGATTAAAAACAAACCACTTTTTGGTTTTGTAAGACGATCAACCTTCTGACAGGACCAAAAGCAACACTCTTTTAAGGAAGTTAACAGAATATGTCCACCCATCAGTGCAACAAAGGAATCCTAGTGTCCAGCATACTGGACATGGTTCCACTGTGAACAACATTGTGTTTACAGTCTCCGAAATTTTTTGCATGCTTCTTCAAAAGTCTCTTAGCTATGAAAAGAACACGGAAAAAATTTTCCCTCTTTACCGAAAATTTGGTATGGAAAGGGATATACTAAATGCTTTTTGTGCAGGTCTGAAATTGCTGGAGCACCAGTCCAAGAAGGAAGACGAAAGCTGTCTGCCCCGCCTTCTCCTCAAGGATGTTGCCCCAACTATCGAATTAACCAAGCTGAACCACATCAATATGGGTGAGCTCTGAAACCTTGCATTGTGAGCAGCTGGAGTGCTAGCAATGTGTCACTTACACGAGACTGCACTAAGAGGCTTACCTTGCAGTCGCAGTGGAGACTTTCTTCAAGCTGAAGTATATTTGAGTTTGTCAAAACATTATTACGTGAATGGAATATGCGGAAGAGGAGGCACCAATTGTAATCACTGAGCTGCCACAGTAAAAGCTCACTAATTTGACCGCTGTTAATTTGGAAAATTGAATAATTCATGTGTTCTCGGGTCCTGGCAAGCATATGTATTTTTAGTGATGTCAAAGTTCTGTTAATATGGGCATGTTTGGCCGCAACCCAGTTTATTTGGATGATTCTCGGAGCATGTCAAGCACGAAGCACCACAAAGGTGCTAGGCAAAGGAGTGATAACGGGGTTTGTGTACAACTGACATGGCCGCGGGCATTTGAAAAGGTGTAGTTGCCATCCACACTCTTACGGCAATTAGGTTGTCGGCAATCAAAACTTTCTTTAGAACAGACTATTGTGTGAGTTGGTACAGATGAATTGTTTTAGAAAATAGAGCTACAGAGAAGACAAGCAGTGTTCATGTGGTTAAAAATTCTCTTGATCTTTTCTGCTGCACCATTTTCTTAAAATATGAACCCAGCTTCAGCAGCTTTAGTAAACATGTTTCGCTTTTATTTTACTTGTTGTACACAAACTATGTGGGCACTATCTATCATTGCGTCGATTGCAACTGGGGTCAAAGCTGGGACAAGCAGTCGTTTGTTTTCACCATGTGCCTTCATAACTGTGTCATCTATGACTGTGCATTAGTCTGCCGGGTTTATTGAGCAGCTAATGTGCAACTCGTCACTTTTGTTTCGACTCTGGATGTAGGGAGTGTGCCTTGAAAATTGCCAAAGTGAAAAAAAAAATGGTTGGGTTCTTTGATTTAGTTTCCTAGTGCTCCACAGAGTTGCATGCATTAGATAATCAACAGGTAAGATGGTTAGTCTAGGCGTAGGGCTCCATCTGATTTGAGGTGGTTGCAGATTAATTCAAGAAATGGGAAATATCAAATACAGTAGACCACATTGAGGATAAGTACATTGATAAAAAAAATATCTGTGATTGAATGGAAATCTATTATCCCTATCGTTAAATAAATTTTTATTCTTTGAATGTAGACGCTACCGGTTTTATTCTATTTGTAGTTACCAGGGTTACAGTTTTCTTTTGTGTGTTATAAAGTGAGGCCTTGTTTTGTATTGTGAGCCTTTAAAACTGGACACTCGTTTGATTAGGGAGCGTGTTGCAGTCTGTTAAATACTGCCACTTTGAATAGCTTCGTATGTTACTTCTGCCTCTTTTTATGCAGCCTGCCAGGTGCTTATAACAGTTTAGTTGGTTTTATCCAAGTTTTAATTAACTCTTCGTTACCACGTGAAAGTGGTTGTTTTTCATATGTTTCGGGAAGATTGTTTCTGCCCATTTGAAAAGTACTCCAGCATGCATTGCAGCATACCAAACTTTGTACATGGAAATGCTCTTTCCAAAAAATATATGCTGTAGAGCGACAAAAATATTTTAGAATGAATAAAAATGTAAAAAGTGTGGAATATTTGGTTGCCGGATGGTGAACAGTGCAATAAAGAACACTATATATTCAAAACAATATTCAAAACAAAGAAAACTCAGAACATACATTTTATATATAAATGACCCAGGAAGCATTGGAATTTTTGCGCATAATGTAATAAAAAAGAACAATATCGCGTGCAGTTCTAAAATGTTAGGAGAAGCTCTGCAGCCAGTGCCAGCACACCGTGCTCCAGTGAAGTGTGGACCACGCACATAACGAGAATAGCTATAAGATTGTGCACAAAGGTCAGAAGCTACACGCAGTTGCGGTGGAGGAGACAACTTCAGGATGTAAACAAAAGAAACTCATGAACGACTGCGGATGTCTCAGGCTGACGCAAAACATCGTCGTTATAAAACTTGAAGCTCAGGTGCGGTCATCCTCGAACTCTAAGCTCCTTCTCACTCAATTCAGGGGTGGTTGCAAGACAGTTTTCGAGCAGCGCATGTGTTTTGCAGTGCTGGCGCGCACCCATGCGCTCGTGACGACGTCAGAGGAGCAACTAGTGACACTAGATGCAACCCTGTGTTTGATATAACGATGCAAGGAAAACCAAAGTTGCTAGAAACTGTCATAGAAAGCCACCTCGGCACTTTAAACATGTAGTGGACCTTCGTGAATATTTTTTGTACAATAAATTTTCTTTGACTCCTAGGAACAGCTCACTACTGAACAAATTTCTGGCAAATTTTAATGCTTAACATGGTGAAATTGCAAAGCGGACACTTTAATTTGATATTTGGCTTGCCAAAGTTCTTTTCATTACAGAACTTCAATGTAACTGTAGCATAATCACGAGGGGCACGCACTTCTGTCAAGTTCGCCAGCCTAGTGCACTTTTTCAATACACACTTTGGTTCGTGCAAAAGTCTGTCGAAAATCACTATGTTGCCAAAACGGGCGAATTCGTATTGATTCTGAAAGTTGAGTGGCTGGACTAACTACTAGAAAGTGCTGGGTGCACGAAAAACAAATTTAACATGTCACAGCTTATGATCCAAAAGTGCCGATCACTGGTGATCGATTTGAATAGGCGGGGTAACGAAAAAGTTCAGAGAAATAGACTAAGTAATGCTAAAATAATGCTAATAGTGGCAGTGCTATAGGACTATGGGCGGGATTGCATCACTCTAAAAGGAAAGGCAGATATGGTGCACACCAAGAGATTATTGCTCTGAATCACTGTAGTGTTGCTGTTGCTGCATTTTTGGAAGAAAATCTTGTGGCAAAAGTTTTCTTGTACAGTGCAGTACAATCTATATTCGTGAACAAAAGTTTAAAGTGACATGGTGGAGAATTTATTGGTGGCCTGGTGGCCTAAAAACCAGACCGTCTCTTTGTTCATGTGCAGGTGGAGTAAAAGTGCAAACCACGGAGCAGGCCACTAATGGAGTAACCTATTTTCGGGCTGTCCTCAATGCCTCGCACTTGCCTCCTGAATTGAAGCGCATGGTTCCACTCCTGTGTGAAGTTCTTACTAAGTATGTGCCTTCACTGCTTTCACATTGCACTACTATGAGGAATTGTAATGTGTAGCAAGTAATAGTTCTAGTCCAATCCTAAACAAGATACAAGCTTGCAGGAAGGCAGAGATTTGAAGTGATGAATTGTTAAACAATGATGCTTCTAAGCATTTTGGACTAGGAGACTGATTTTGGCACCAATCCTCCTTTTTTACGATGCTCTTGCACATGCACCCTTCCCCTAGTGAAAAGGTCACAAAATACCTGTTTTCTGGAAGGCTTTTGTTCTGTCAATACAGTGTTTCCCGGCCCCTCCCGAAACCCTTCCAAAACGGCAGAGGGTAGCACAGGAAAATTAAAAAGGTAGATTGCGTTCTTTGGAAACATTTGCAGGCAGCTCCCTCACATACAGTTGGGCAGTAGCATTTGTGGATGTAGAAGTAGGATATGGGAAATACTAAAGGACCACTTTTATTGCAATGGCAATGAATATAGACACTTTCTGTTGATTGATTTTGTGCTGTAGATATATATATATATATATATATATATATATATATATATAAATAAATAAATAAATAAATAAATAAATAAATTAATCATTAAAGAAAAATAACTCGAAAAAATATTTTCAGACATGTGGAATTGAGCGGGTGACCTCTCGCAGAGCCACTGAGTGACGAGAAAGCACGTCCTCTGCTGTTGTAACTGCGAGGTATTATATGCACCATTTACGCTGGCGGTATGCCCATCTTGGGGGAAATATCAACGTGTTCGCAGCTTTTCCAGCGAGATGGCACGAAGGGTGCGCACAGCAGCCTGCTCGTGTACTTTGCCTTACAGCGCGTGCCCCCCCCCCCCCCCCCCCCGTGCATGCGCACGTGCGTATCTTGTCATGGCAGAGAAATGTACGTCTTGTGCTTTCACCGGAACGATTGCGCTGTAGCAGGGCTCTTGAAAGTCACTTCACTCGCTGCAGTCTCACCATTCGCAAAAAGAGCATGCTTTTCAACCGCAGTGAATTAATAACTGTGACTCCAGTTAGCCGTGGCAAATAATTGTACGTCTTAGCTTTCACCGGAACAATTGCGTTGTAGCAGGGCCCTTCTAAGTCACTTCACTCGCTGCAGTCTCTCCATTCACAAAAAGAGCATGTTTTTCAAACACAGTTAATTAACAACTGTGACACCAGTTAGTTTGTGCTCATCCTATGTATACCTGTGCATGTACGTTTCGTGTGTCCTTTGAGTTTGAGCAGTGTGTTGAGCGTTGAGCTGTGAACATGGTTAGCTCGTTCTCGTCCTGTGTGTTCTTCTTGGGGGTTCTTGCGTCTCTAGTTGCGCACTGCACGTTTTGATCTGTTTGTCGTTCTTCGCATGATATTCCAATTTGTTGCTGTCACATTCATTGCTTTGCCCTTGCAGCGAACTTATGAGTTTTTTATGTAATCATCAAATGGCCTTATTAGCAGAGTTTATTGCCTCACAAATTGGTTGCTGCAAAAATTTATGGAATCCGTGATAGACAAGAGGAGGTACAGGAATTTGTTGCATGATTTGAGCGTTTTTTTTTATGTGCTCTTGTCTTGACTTTACGTAAGGGAGTGATAACAAAGGGGCAAGACTCTATGCCAGCATGTGTCTACTTTATCACACTATAATCTGTGGCAGCACCTCGAGGCAAGAAGCCAATATGATTCAATGATCCAAACGCCGCTCTTGGTTTATGCCAGCTATTAGCCAGTAGCAGCAACCTGCTGTATGACATCATTCAGAAGCTGCTACCGACTTTAAATGGAGTGAGGACAGGTGTTGTATGGAAAGAGGGTGCTTGGGAAAGTGGCAACTTTGTGCTTTGCTTGTCAACTCTACGTACCACGTGCACGACCACAAAACTTGGCTGAGTTGCCCTTAGCAGTGTTTGTTGTTAATAGAATGTGTTTTTTTTGCGTAGTGTATTTGTGGTGGTTCACGACTCCTTCAAAGAAAAAAAGGTGAAGGGTGATAGGCTTACTGAGTCTTCCAAGAAAAGTGATAACAAAAATGAATGAAAATCTTCATATGTGCTATGGCATTGTTCATAATGTGTGGCTAGCTTTCTCAGAAAACTGTGCTTTGAAATCTGCTTGTTCTTCGTTTGAAGAAAAGACTGAATAATGGACATTATATCTCTTAGGTGTTATGTGCGTGATCAGGAATCGGCACAAGCCGTGGCATTAAAACAGGCAGTAATTGGCTTTCTACCCTCACCTTGCAACTACCAAGAATCATTACTTATTGGTGTTTATTTGCTCGAGTGAATCAGTTTCCAAGGTGTATGCATGATAGAATAGTAGTGATTATGTGTAGTGATGCAGATTTGCCACCCGTGCCTGGAGTACATGCCAAGGCCAACAAGGCTATGCAGCTGTTTTATAAAGAATGCTGCTTTCCTGTATTGGAAGCAGCATTGGGTTGGATTGGTTGCTGGGCAAGAAAGTAGGTGGAATATTCTAGTGGTAACTACCGCAACTGGAACATTGCTACCCCTATGGAGCTTTGCCTGTGCTTTTTCACGAGACAGCCGAGCAGCTATTCAGCTTGCTTACATCACTGTTTTAGAAGAGTGGCTATAAGTCAATGCTTAGAGCAACAGAGTTGCACTTACTCACTGAACAAATTTGCTTGCTGACCAACGAGCTGTCTGGCATGTGGTGAGTTTCATGGAACTCAACGCTGGTGCGTCGAGAAAATGGCTTCATTTATCTCATAATTTTGAATTGGCGAAAGCAGAGTTTCTGTATGATGCCTGCTTCCTAAACATCCCTTTTTCTTTCAGAATGGGCACTCAAGACAAGGATTACCGCCAGTTCTCTCAGGAAGTCGAACTGAAGACAGGGGGACTCCATACTTCTGTGCATATCTCTCCTCACCCAACTGAGCATGGCCGTTTTGAGCAGGTAATGTAATTGTAGCAGCACATCGAAGTGTTATGTAACAAAGTGTATAAATTCATTTGGCTACCAATAACTTGACCTTGCATTTATTTTGTTAATCACGAAAGACACCTCTTGTGTGAAGCCAAAGATAAGAAAACCAAAAAATTCACTTTGTACAAAAGAATATAAATATATAGTTGTTGTGCTACAAAGGTGTTTTTAGAAAAAATTCTGTTTAGAATTCCAGCATTACTTATGTGAAGCAGAAACAATTTTAAAGAAGTAGAAAGTTATGTTTCCAAAAGTATTTTACTAGCTAGTGCGAAGGCAATTTGAAAACTTGTCTGATACAACAGAAACCCCTCATTTTGGGTGCATTTAAGACCTTATTATAGCCGCTGATTCTTAGTGCAAGTATTTTTGCTGTAACAAGCACTCAATACTATATATTTTGCAAATGCCTGCTTTATAGGTAATTAGAAATTGCTTTTGCAGTCAGCTAAAAAATTTCAAATAATAATTAGTATTAGTGCATGGGTCAGTAACTGAGCTGGAGAAATTGCTAAAGAAAATGTTTTCTTTAACTGCTGTATGTTTTCTTTTGTTTACATTGCTCTGAAGAAGTTACATGACCACAAATAAGCTGTCTATCCACTGCTTTGCATAGAGGGGTCAGTTGAACTTGTTTTTAGCTATATGCGATTACTTCAATGGTGTTTGCTTGCTTCGTTTGGGTATCAGCACAGTATGATATTTGTATTTATTTGTCAATGTGATGCCTGCACAGGCTCACTCTTGTAGACAAGCGATATTGTTTGGAAGGGGCTAATGAGTGGCTGACTGAATGCTGCATAAGTATAAAAGTGCGAGCTGTGCAGAACTAATCCTCCTAAACTGCTTGCTTACTATTGATGAATGAAATCAAGGGAATTAAAGGGCTTGTTTTTCTTTGTTAAACACAACATTAATGAAAACAATCTAGCCAAGGAAAGCACTATAGAGGATTTCATTTGGAGTAATTATGATTTAATTGGGCAGGAATCGAAGTGGACGAAAAGACAACTTGCCACCTGCAGGGAACAAACCTGCAACCTTTGAATAAAGCGTCTGATGCTCTACCAATGGAGCTATGGCAGCCGTTGTCCTCTCGCTCTCTTTGTTGAGTATATCTGTGCATTAAATCTGGGGTGCCAGTCACCGCCACTCGTAGTCATGACAGCAGTTGTGGAACACACTTATTTGCCTACTAGTGTGACAAAGCATGTGATTTTTTCGCGGGCTTGAAATTGACTAATAATCCCTCTCATACAACCTGAAGGCATCAAGTCTGCTAGAATGAGGCCCTCTGCATGAATAAGTGAGAGATGGGATATTTAAGGGCTCGTTTTTATTGCGATAGCAATTATATGGACACTCTCTGCTGGATTTTGCTGCCGACGTTGGTGACTGCTGTCATTCACCGTATATGTATACGTATCTATATATATGAAAATGCAAGAAAGAAAAATATCCAGAAAAAGACTCCGGCACGCGGATTCGAACGTCTGACTTTTTGGTTGTGTGTGGCGTTAGCCACTGAGCGATGAAGGAGCACCTCCTTCAACATTGAAACGGCAAGCTATTTATGTCTACCACTTACTGCTGGCAATGCCAATCTCTAGGTAACTATCGTGTTGTCAGCATTACCAGCTAGATGGTACAATCAGCGTGCATCGCCAGATCGCCAGAACGCAGTCTGACATGTTGATCTCTCACGCGTACTTTGCTCCTCAGAAGGGGGGAAGGTTGACGCTCACGCGCGCGCATGTGGGGTGGGGAGAATTGTACGTTTTGGGCTTCCACCGGAACGATTCTGTTGTAGTTAGCCAACAAAAGTCACTGTACTCACTGCACAGTCTCCATTTGTGAAAAGGGCGTGCTTTTCAGACACAGTGTAGTAACAACTGAGGCACTTATTCGTGTTCATCTGTATCTGTGAGTATGTTTCTTGTGTTGTTTGTATGTGAGCAACGCGAGGCACGTTTCAGTCTACTTGCTATTCTTCACGTGATATTCCAATTTGTTGCTATCGCATTCATTGCTTTGCCTTTGCGGCAAAGCTGCGACTTTCTTTCTTTGTTAGACAAACTCTAACACATTCATATCACATTCTTCTTATTTGTATCATACTTGCAGCAAATAACATCCCCTTTATTTTTCTTAGTTTGATTGTCTGTTGAGTCTCATCAATGTTGCTTACTGTTGAGATTCAGGTTTTGCTCAGAGATAGCATTTTACAGTTAGTTTAGTTTAGCATCACATTTGCTGACATTTCTTTCCATCTTAAGCGACAAAATTGAAGGACGTTTGGTAAATTCTAAAGTGTGTTCAACCTAAGCCTGTGGCCATTTGAGTAGGCTAGCTTTGCCACGTTTTTTTTTATTGGTTCTTTTTTGCTTTCTCAGCAATCATGTGGATTACACATGCTTATCAATGATGTGTTTGATAAGAGTGGCTTGATAAGAAAGAGACATTAAAGGCTTTTGCCTTGATAAAGTGCAGCTGGTGTGTGGGGTGATGTTGCTCAACATGTCGAGTCCACTGTAGCAGAATAGTGACACTGTTTGCCCTTGCAATGAAAGAAATAGTCTCGAGTACTGCTGTTAGTTAGCATTGTTTAATAATGATAAGATTTATGATATATACTAGAATTTCACTATCATAGCCATACTGGAAAAATCGCATTTAGTTTCCTGTCAGTGCCCTGTTTGCAAAGGTTTACCATTGGTGATAGATAGTACACGGTATTACGGTGCTGCTGCACGTTTCTTCGGCAGGGAGTGCTGTTATCATCGCACTGTCTGGAAAAGAACACAGAAGCAATGTTCTCCCTCTGGAAAGAACTCATCCTTAGGCAAGTCTTGTTTTTTGCTTGTGACCTCGTTGGCTGTTCATGCTCAATTAGGGACTAGAGCAATATCTCAGAATGGGATGTGGTATTTTCAGGATTGCCATGCATGTTCTAAGCAGTGTCGAGGCACGGTATGCATGTGATGAAGTGTTATGCCTCTCATTCTTATGCTCACTTTGACATACCATGAAAAATTTCAGTTGAACCAGGTTGAGTCAGAGGTAAGGGAGGGACAGGTGTGTTGAAAGCTGATGCAGTGTCTTTGACATTGATTGGTGAAGTATGGCTGGATTGTTTTATTTAGAGAAGGGGGGGGGGGTGAATTTAAGTCTTCACCACTGCTGCGGAGCGTCTTGACAGCATTACATTCACTGTGTACTGTTTGTGCAGGTTGAAACTGGAAGATGATGAACGCCTGACGCAGCTGGTTCAAATGTGCGCAGCTGGCTTGGCACAAACACTGGCTGACTCTGGCCATCATTATGCCATGGCACAAGCTGAGAGCTACCTGAATGCCTGCGCCCAACTTCAGGAAGAGTTTACGGGTATTTCTCACGTAAGTTTATCCATTCAGTGATTCCACTGTTGTGCCAACTATGACAAAGTGGTCCAAATAGGATTTACTGCACCATCCTGATAAAATCAACTTAAATTGTGCCAAACTGCACCATAGTTTTGGGTATTGAGGTGTTTGCACCCCAATACTGGTGATTGCACCGCGAGCACGTCAAAACATGTACAGCTTGATCTTGAGCCTGCCAAAGCCACAACCACGGACGAAGAAATATTCTGCTGAATATACTGCGCTTGTTCGTGCGTCCCGAGTAAACGATGAGCTGATGGTTAAAAAAGGTGAATCCGATAGCAACAAACTGTATTATTCGAAGTAAGGCTAGTGGCTCTTTTGCATCAGATTCCTTGTAACTCAACAAAACACGGGTTTAAGGGAATATGGCCACTCCAAGGACCAGAGCAGTTTTCGTGTTATCAGTTCTCCAAGTTTGAAGCAAGTGTTGAGACTGCTGCAAGTTTATGACCAGTCTTCTAATGCTTATCGACATAGCACATACGCGAGCCATCGTGCCCCTTGAACAAAGCTGGAGATTTTTGCTGCCCCAAAGTGTTCCAGAATAAAGCTTCTGCTGCTCCGAAAATTGCACCAGATCAGGAGTCCTTGGTAGTATCAGTGTATTTTTAGTTTTTCTCATATTTTATTTTGATCCATTTGAAAGATGCATACTATTATTTTGTTTTGAGAAACATCAAAAAGTGAATTAAAGCCATTGTGGATGAACTAGAGAAGCCTCAGCATCGAGGCATAATTTTGGCAAGAACGACTTTGTCGAAAATTGAGTTCTTTGTTATTTATCTTTGACTGAGGAGGTATTTGTCAGAGTGATGCACTTTATTATTTTGTTACCTTTGACGAATACTCTTTCCATAATCAGAGCATTGGCTTCTCGTTGAAACTTCTATTATTTGCCCCCTGTTAAAAATAAGCTCCGTTTTCTCAGACCCTGTTGCCTTAGAGCCACTGTAGAATTTATGATTTTATGAAGGTTAGAGGCAACACGAACAGGCGAGCTAGTTGGTACTGATTCATTCTGAGATAATGAAATGGCGACGAAGACAAGGACGAGAAAGACTACAGCAGCAGTGTTTGTGTCGTTATTTTTCTTGTCCTTATCTTCGTCACGCTTCTATGATTTAAGAAAATAAAAGGCATGCAAATTTTTTTGTGTGCTCTGGGTGCAGAACAATAATTACAACATTGGTGCAATTTTTAGTCAGTCTGGTTGTCTATTACTGATTGGGGTCACTAAAACATTTTATTTTTCTGCCTGTTTGGGATTGCTTTTGAAACAGGTAGGTGTGCTCTCGAGAATATAAACCCCTCTTTAGCTGTGAGGTTCACAATTTGATTCAGGGTACTTCACATTTACTGATACACATTATCTTTGCTTACAACATTCATGTTATTGCTGTGCTAGTTGAGCCAAATTGTGCCAAGAGGTGAAACCTGCTAAACCCAAGAGCATGAAGGAATTATGGTTACATTTTGTGTACATCCAGAACAAAACTTGATCATTTTTTAAATAGTTGGCATTTTGCTGTTTAAGGAATGGAACTTGTTGACGCATTTTTGTTTTTTGGTTTAGTATTTAGTTGTGAAAAACCACTGGGCCGGCACAGAACGCGAAGTACAGTCACAGCAAGAGCTAGAAGAGTGTCTTTTTTAGAGTTTTTTTTTTAACCACTATTGGGGCATTTACTACAAGCACACTTGCATAGTACCCTCTATGCCATAAATCATAAAAATTTTTGTGTAGAGGGAAAGCGTCCACTGTGCCATTATGTATCATTCTTCGGAAAAGGGCGATACCAACTACAGTCAAATTTCACTACAATGAAATAGATGGGACGCTGTAAAAATTCGTTGTCGCAGAATTTCGTAGTAGCGAAATTTCATCTATAGGCCACAAAACTAGGTAAGATCTGATGACTATGACTCGTCCTTCAGTCCCAGCAAGCGCATGCATTTAAGTCTCGCTAACTCAGATGTACCTGGCTGAACACTGAGTGAACATACTTTCTCGTGTATAATACGATCGAAATATGCAGAAATTTTGGAGCTGAAGTTGGGGTGTGAATTACCGTATTTACTCGCATAAGCCTCACACTTTTTTTTGCGGAAAACTGATGAAAAGTTGGGGGGTGCAAGAATTACGCGGGAGAAACTTTCCACGAAAACGTACAGAGCGAAAAAGAAAACCAAGTGGCCGCAGGTCGGGATTCTCACGGCATAACGATAAAAGCACAGGTTCAACACAAGGCAAGATTTATTTGAGACACAAAAGGCGCAATCAAATAGTCGAGAATTTGGAATACTGTACGCAAAGCTTGTGGGCGTTGCGAGCGTAGCGGTAGCATTCGTCGCTCAACAGGAGTCTGCAAAAGGTATGCGAAGGACGTCAGTATTGGGCTGATGGCCATTTAACAGAATCGTCCGAAGTTGCCTTCTGAAGAAATAAAGTTAACCATTGATCCCAGTCTTAGGCACACGGAAGGCCCAGCACGTCTTGGTGGCTTTCAGCTGCCGTCACCAGTAGCGAACACAAAACTCGTCTACTTCGAAGGCCTACCGGTGGCCCTGTTGCCGTTGTTTAGTGCATGATCAATCACTTTCAACTTGAAAGCAGCCGTGTAGCTTCTGTATCGCCCCATAACATAACAAGATAACAGACACAACATACAAGTCACGCCGCAATGCACACTTGCCACTTTGTCTTTGATTGGATCGGATTGAGTTTCGGTGCGATAAGAGTATGCTCTATGCTTAGGAGATGGCACCAGACGGCGCTCGCTATCATCATCAGGGGCTGGAACGAGCAGACGACATTATAGCGGCAATTTTCGGGGGTGCGATAATTACTCGAGGAAAAAAAGAAATCATATTTTGGTTGAGCGATGTCGGGTGTGCAAGAATCATGCGAGTGCGAGAATAACACGAGTAAATACAATAGATGAAAATTTTGGCACGCAAGTTGGCTTCACGGCACGGCTTCACAGCAATGCAAAGAAGACGGCCTTGTAGCAACACGCAAGTAGTTTTTTCTTCCTCCAGCTGTTTGCGGTCGGGGGTGCCGGTTATTAGCAGGGGCGGGTGATCCAGAAGAAAATACAATATTCAGACGACTCTCGGGGCATGCCGAGTGCACAGCGCCGTGAACCGAAGCTTCATTAGAGGCCGACCTGCAACTGAAAGTGACGAAGCTTTGCACTACTGTGGCCATAAGTGATGAACAGGAAGGCTGTAATGCTTCGTGTCGTTTTATGCCTTTATTACCTTTTATCTACGGCTGTGATAGCTGCGCACCTTCGGATCGTATTCGCTATAGATTAGCAAGTTGATAGCGAGCTCGGGTTTTCTGCGCAGCAGTTGCGGCAAACACTACAGTTATGTTTTCAACCTGTGTGTGCTGCGCTGGCCGTGCGCATGACTTAAAGGGAAGCTGAAGGGATTTTAGAATTCAATGAAACTTCGTGTTTAGGAAGGACCGACATTGCTGTTGACAATGTCATAATTGTTTTCGCAGTTTAGCAGCAGGAGCTTTAGAACAAGCGAAATAAAAACTTTTTTTGCTCTACCCCCATGAGCGCGCTGAAAGTGTGGGCGTGGAAACATGGGGGCGTCATCTTCGTTCTTCTGGCCCGGAGCAAGTGTTCTTTCTCATCTTCAATCACGGCCTCCGTGACTAACCCATGACGTGCCGTTGCCGGAACTAATCGAAGAGGCCACACTTCAGCAGTGGGGTTCTTCGATTTTCTACTTCTGGCTACCCACGGGCTGCCAGAGCCAGCCAGAGCGCGCTCTTTTTTCGGGCTGCTCCGTCCCCCCCTGTGGCGCACTTCCAGTTGGCGTTAGTTTTTCTCGGGTTGGATGGTTCTGGCGACCCGCGGGGAGCCTGAGGGTCACCAGATGCTTCCTGGACAATTTAGTCGTGGAAGCTCGCTGGAAGGTTTTGGGCACGTTTCGGGCTAGTAGACGCCAAAAAGACATGATACGCGCTCGGCGCCATCTTTGTGAAAACTCGACTGATTGCAGTGTGGGCACTTGAGGACTGCACATTCGCTTGTCATTACGCAAGGCGTTATCTTCTAAAGCCTGTTCCGCCATGCGAGATGAGGTGATTACGAGTGGCGGCGAGTGTTTGAAGCTACTGTCCATCGCTTTTATTATGTTTCCCGTGAAGCTTCCTCCTGGGAACAACACGGCGAACTGTTGCCTGCAAAGTGCGTAGGGCACATGCCACAAAAGTTATGTACTACACGTTCGTATGCATGCATGGAGACAACCTTGAAGTTACTTTTTTTTTCCGTAGTAGTCATTTGCAGAGCCGTGCCTGCTTTCTGTGCATTTAGCGAAGACGGTGGCAGTCAAACTAGCTTGCTCCATCGTATGTTTGTGTGCGTGAACCTTTAAGAACTTGACTACTCGATCGATCTTCGATGGTGATAGAAGGTCCTAGATCGGGACTGTTGTCTTCAAGTGTGTGATACTCGCTGGTTGCGAATGGCGTGCGAGCACACTTTGATCTATGTGCCAGCATCTGTGGTATATGATATTATACGCTTTGATGCGGAAAAAAAAAATCTGAAGACCGAGAGGGATTCAGAATTGTATACATCCTTCCGTTGCCTATTTCATCGTCAGCTTTGTCTCTGTTCACCTCTTCGTTATAATGCCGCGCAGTATATACGGTTATGACAAAGTAGGTGGAATCAAAGCTGATATACATGATATTTGTTAAGTGCCACTTAGGACTGGAAAACAGGCCCAGGCAAGTCCAAAAACGGGTCGAAAACGTGTCACGCAAAAGTTTATTTTAGATACGATGTGCACTCATGGTACCTATACCTACGCATGTCTAAACTTTAGACAAAAACATAAGTTGGTCAACGCGTGTTTGCGATGTATACTACGTGATAGATGAGCAGGTATATATCGCTCTTTTGGGGACACAATCACTTTCGTGTGATTTAGCGTCGTGTTGTGCAATGACTGTTACGTGTACTAAAAAGACGTGACCTTGTTAAGTCGGCAGCGTCGCGACAGCTCACCTTGCATCATTCTCGAGGTGGGGTGCGTCAGCTGGCTGTTTCGCTCGCAGACACGGCGAGTGATCGTGCGAGCGTATGAAGTCATACCCCAAATGCGTAAGTTCAAGGATATCATTTCAGCTTTTCGCCGAGCTTAGCGACGTATTTTAAAGCGGACAATGCAGAAAAAAAAACAGTGCGCACGAGGCGCATTGTTTCGTTTGCTGCCACGGCGGTAGAGTTTGTTTACATTTACACTGGCTGTCCCAGCGTTCGATTTTGCAATCTTCGGGTAACTTCGGGTTGTCTCAGGTTCCCCACACATGTGACCACAACGCTGTTTTTTGTCCCGACCGGGACTAGCTGGCTGACCCGCTGGCTAGCTCTGGCTGCCAGAGAGCTGCCAGAGGCCTGAAAATCCAAGAGCCCCAGTGCTGCTGTTGCAGATTACGCGACATACCCAGAATGATGTCACCGTGTTCGCTCGGTGTCTCAAGAAGCCCGGCGGCCACAGCCACTGTTTTTTCACGAAAAAGTGCTGTTGGCCTTCAGTTTTGAGAACTCTCACATCGCTTTTCTAATTCAGGGTCAAACTGTCCTTACACGCTCGCTCCTCAGTCATTTTTTAGAAAAGTGCTACAGCTTCCCTTTAAGCACTGTGTCGTTGCTATCTTTGTTCGCATTATTACAGCAATAAATATCGGGCTGAGTCAGTGCGCGTTGACTACGCGCGTACTTTCGGGGTCGCCCATGATCGCGTTCGACGCGACAGCATTTGTGTTTGCAGCAGTCACGGCAGAATGCCGTCACGCTGGGACTAGGTGCGTGCTGCTCGCGTGTACGCCTTCACAATGCGGGGTTGTCATTTACAATCGCAGAGCTAGGGACGACGAGCGGTTAGCTTTGTTTTGAGCACGACGTCAAAAACATGTAGCAATGTTCTTGAAGATCACAATCCTGCCGCGGCCCACACGTACATCAAATTTCCACCAGCAACATGTGGACGAGCATGCTGTCGCCGTGCATCTCAATGGTGATAAATTTAGCGGGATGTGCGTGTAGTGGCAGAAAGCGTGTATTCGATGAAAACACGGTTGTTGCGATATGGCCGTGCGTTCTGGATGGCACGAGCCGTTGAGAAGTGGCCGAGTTGGTATCGGAATTTCACGTCACTCCGAGGTGAGTTCGTATAGTACTCGCCAAAACTTGTTAAAGCGGAAATATCTGGGGAAAGTATTAGTTGTGACGAGACATTTTTCACCTTTTTTATGGGCGGCTGACGGGGAATCCAAGTATTCGTTGTGATTGGAATTTTGTTGTAGCGGAATTTGTTATAGCGGGATTCAACTGTACATACTTGTAAGGCATTATGTGCATTTTGTTTATGCTGTGGCTGAAAACGATGAAATAAATCGAAGGGTTCAGTAAAAGGCTGGAGTATGCAACGATCCACTCATTACACAATTCACATTGTGTGGTGCATAGTTTTTACATTCTAAAATGCTTTATTACACATGGTAATGTGATTAATTGCACGAAATAAAGCTTGCATAGGGTCAGTTTGCAATGGAGTTCCAAGCACTGTCATTGCTCAGTGGTAGAGTACTGGGTTGCCATGCAGAGTGCCCAGGTTTGATTGCCATTCTATCCTCGGCTTTATTTATTTCGCGTGATAGCGGTTGCAGACGCCGCCACCGGCAGCAGTAGACAACTACAGCACCATTATCTGCCCTTGTTGTAAACTCTTAACAGCTTTCACTTTAAAAAATTTAGCTCAGAAGTTGTACAAGTTAGACATGCCAAAACCTCAGATCTATTTTTGAGGCACACTGTAGTTGAAGACTGGATTAATTTTGACCACAAGCCACCTGGGGCTGTTTTAAAGTAGCGCTTAAAAATCACTTCTCACTTTAGTGTGTATACATCTGGGGCCCGTAAATGCTAGAAGAAAGACGGGAAAATGTCACAGTGCTATGAATAATTTACTAATTTTCGGTAATAGCTTTTCTACACTCATATTTGGCTCTGTTCGCAAGATGTTACCATGTCATCACACCATGGCCCAGAGGATGGCAGCATTAGAGCAGAGCAGTGCAATGCGTGACACTCACTCCAGCTTGCTTGATTATCTGCTATGCTGCTATGTTGAACCTCAAAACTAACAGCAGCAGAGGAAGCGGCTAAGTGAACCTCTGCATGTGCCTAGACTTGCAATGTCCGGCTTCAATGCAATTGCCTTCGTATCATGATGGCATGACACAGTAATTGCCTGGCAAACTAAACCATATGTGCCTGTAATGCCCCTGACACACGGGCACCCTGAAGTCCTTTAGACAAGGGGACATCTTTCGGAAAGGCGTTCGGGCGCAGTGACACACGACAAAGGAGTAACTCCTTTCCGGTTAAGATCCTTTTCGCAAAATCAGATTCCGCATCTACTTTTCTGGCAGGAAGGGAGTACTCTCGCATACAGTGTGCATAATTTGTCAATAGAAGAAAACGGGTCGCAACACTGCGGTGCCCTGTTAGTATTTTTTTGCGCTGAGAAAATGTTTTCATTTTCAGCAGCAGTGCGATTTGTTGAAAAGTGAAGGCCTATAGTCTGTCCATACTCTCAAACGCCTGCATTACGTCACTAGCGCGATCATGTTAGGGTTGGCAGCGGCAGTTGCTGTGTCGGGCTCACTCGAAAACATTGCTTAAAGTGGCCGTCGCCTAATAACGGCAATGTGTCTTTGAACCAGCGGGGGGACAGTGCAGAAGCAGTCAAAATGAAGCTGTTCATGACGAGTCTTTGTTTGAGGCTCATCACTCTTGCCTTCGCAGCATTTAGCTCATCTTCGATGGAGCCGAGGGCGACAAGAGTCAGGCCCACCTCAACTGTTGCTTTATCTCTGTCTCTGCGCTGAGACATCGCAGGACCACGATGAAACACGGCACGCCGTCACTGACCCAGCTGGACGCAGCCATGTAAAAAGCACGACAAAAAACAAAAACAGCAAAACACCGACTGTTCATAGTTGCCAGACGAACTTAAGTTGCTGCTAAAAATGCAAAAAAGCGAAAGAAAATTACGGGTATGCGCATTATAAGCCACCAGACAATTAAAAAAAAACGGTTTTATGCTCCGGCATCGCTGAATGTGATGTACATGCGCAGATTCTTTTTAATACTTCCAATCTTGCTGCTTCCACAAACAGCGCCATTTTTTCTGCAGCGTTCTTCTGAGGCACCGCCTAAAGCAGTAGTCCGGTGCCGTGTGTCATCAGCGCCACTCCTTTCTGCAAATGGTCCCCTTAGGCGACAAAAGGGGTTTACTTCAAAGTACTTTACTTTTGCCCGTGTGTCACGGGTATAAGAAACTCTCTAATGTCAAGTTATTTAAGGTATTTTTAGGCTTGCCAGTTTATCTACCAGGGTTCAGAAGTCTAGGACCTTCAAATAATACAAACAAATTAAAAGCAAAAAATATTACGCCATTACTATGAATGTGAACCAATGCATGTACAGTTGATTTTGCATTCCATGCTCATCTCATTGTGGTGCCTTTACAGCTGGCATTGAATTGACCTCAAGCTTAGCAATGCAACATCTCAGTCACTAAGTTACTACAGTGGGTTGCATAATTAGCAGCTTCGCAGTCATTATGACGACAATCGTGTGCACTTGATGCTGTTTCAATTCTGTTGTATCAGTAATGAGCCAGCAGGGAGGCTATTTCTTACAAATATTAATAGAAAAGGTAGTAAGTAAGGGCAGTAACTGATTATCTTGGTGATAATGAATTCATAAAAAAGAAAAAGAAAACAGGTAGCATTTGTGTGACTAAATGTTTAAAGAAGAAATTTTTACTAGTATTTAGAAGGTTTCTTTTTTTCAGATTATTTCAGACAAAGTACATGACAATTTTTGAAACCTGAACTGTGTCTACATAACCATTGCCTCAAAAATAGAATGAAAGGGGTAAGAGCATGAACTAAATTATGCAATTCGAAGGGTTACTGAACATGCTTCATACATTATGTAGTCTTCATACAACATTTTTTCCTCTGCTGAACACCAAGAAACATGCATTTTTAGTGTTCTTGCTTTCTCTTGATGAATGTTTTTTTTTTTTGGGGGGGGGGGGGGTCTGAGCAAGGTCGTGTTTATGTCATGGGAACTGTAGAGCGAGTGTTTTTTTTACTTTTGATTCTTATGCATAAAGATCTAAAACTCTCAAAACTGATAGAACCTCACACTTTTTTTTTTACTGCAGATAACACAAATGAAGACCCTAGCTGAAGCTGCAAACCTCAAGTATTTGTTGCCCCAGTTGAAAGCCTTGGCAGATGCCTTACTCAAGAAGGATTCTATGAGGTGAGGAAATGTTGAAGCCCAAGTAGGAAAACTGAGATGTTCTTATTGAAAGCATCTTTCAATGATTATTAGACAGAAGTTGGCAGACAAGAACGGTAATAGACTTACATGTTTAGTAAGGTTGAAGCAACATTGCAATTTGACAGTGTGATTGACTAGTTGCTGACTTAAGATGGTCGGTTGCAAAGATGGATCGCAATGCAATGGACATGTGGGTCACATTCAAGTGTGTTTCATAGTCCACTGGTGGCAGTATTGGTGCACGTCCGTACAGGCCTGTTTACTTGCTCGCTTTATTCATTTTGCCAATTCTCGCTATGAATAGCTTCGCTCGTTTCTCATGGCTTAGATATTGTAATATGCTGCCATCATTTATAGAGCCACAATTTTGAGAACTTACAAATGAATAACACCTCTTTGAAAATCTTTATTTTTTTTCCTAAGTAACTGCTGCATGTCAAATTACTTTCATTAATGAGCTTCCTGTGCGGCCTTATAAGCAGGTGCTCAAAAATTGGTTGTGGGGCTCTTAATTTTTTCTGAGCTTGTCTGTTTTTGTTATCAGACGCGGTCAGATTTTGTTATTTATCTGGATGTTTACCTGAATTTGGCAAATGTGAGTTGAGTCAATTTGCTGGGTGGTATTTGGCTGTCCTTATCAAGTACTGAACTCATGGATTGAAACAAACAGAACTTCAAGTATAACAAATGGTATGCCTTGGTGCTCAGGATAACCACATCATGTCACTGCAAAACCAGTCACTGAAAGTGATATCGGCTCTGGGGGGGCTATTTAGAATGCATTCTGTGACAAAATGAAACAAAGCGTAATGAGAGGATGAAAGGAAGCTAATAGCCACCAGGCGAGCTGAGGGAATTCAGAAATGCAGAATAACTTATTTTTAGCGGACGCATCGACTAAGAGAGGGAACGACACCAGCGCTACTATCAACTGAAGGTTTTATTCAGAAAAGGAAAATATATATATCAATGCTATCACCTGTTGCCCCTGTGCACCATTGTAGTCTTAAAGTCCAGGGCTATCGCACCGTATCTGCTGTGCTCATTATCCGCTTCAGCAGCAACACTTCTTTTTCCAAAATAGTCACTGACGGGTAGCTCATACAAGATGATTGCCTAATGTTGATAGGAAGTGCCTCTGCGATCTCTCATGCGGTGCAATCATGGTGCCTAAACAAAATGACTCTATTCGAAAAGCGTGCCTTGCACCCACACTTTTCACAATGTATGGCCAAATGCGTTAGCGGCCTGCCCTCGAGGAGGGGTGCTCCCTTAGGTGTATGTTTATGCAGCGACCAGTCTGCCCCTCATACAATAAAGGACCGTTAATTTGAACTCGGTTATTTCAAAATCCCACTTAATTTGAAGTATTTCTACGGTCGCGTGTTTTGCAGTGTAAGTTTGAGCGGATAACTTGAAGTGGCGGTCAGCACAAGTCCTTTTAATTCGAAAACTTTGAGTCCAGTGTGCCAATGCCTGATCCCGATTTGGCCGCAAATCTGTGGAAACGACGCCTCTTAAGAGCCATTAGACAATGTACTTAAGTGATACTAATGAGTAATAGCTGAAGCACTTCTGCCTCATTACTTCCAGCTTGAAAAATAAAATTATATATATAAAAAATGGTCTCGTGATCAGCTAAAATATGCGCCTGTGGAAAACAAGGTATGCTTCACTGCAATACTGAAGTGGCGTGCGGGCAGCATGTTGCATGTTTCTCGCAATGTTCGCGCGTCATGATTTATTCGTTCTTTCTAGAACGAATAAAAACAAATAATAAAAAGAAAAAAGAAACAAATAAAAAAGAAACAAATAAATAAAGGACAGTCTGGAAAAATCTGCGATGTATGCGAACCTCCAAGTGCCGGTTGCTCCAGCAATTCGCGCACTTGAACAGCTGGCGGAGTTTTTGCCTGCAACGCCTACTTCGAAAACTCGGGCCAAAAGCTTCAATGGTGATGTTTTCCAGCCAAAACACATTGCGAGTTTCATCACACTGTTCGTTATTAAATTCTTTATTTTACGAGAAAAAATGGGCCAATGGTCGATGTAGCGAGAAGGCGATATGCTGCTCGCGTGTCACCGGTGTGTCGCAGTGAAGATGTCTTGTTTTTCGCAATTGCGCATTTTAGTTGATAATTTTTTTAGGCTCAGAATTCACCCTTCTTTGCAGCAAAACTATGACCAGGTATTGCTGGAAAACATAACCCTTTGAGCCACAAACTAGTCGGCACAGCAAACTACCAGCCCAGATTAATTTGATTAATTTCAAGTTTCTTGCATTCCATTCATTGTATCTTCTGTTAATTCGAAGGTTTCGCACGGCCCAAGTGACTTTGAATTCATGAGGTTTTACTGTACACTCGTCCACATGTCAGAGAATACATTAAACAAGGTTAGACTTACATGGAACAAAACCAATCTTGTGCTTAACTTTGCAAGTTTTTGTGCTTCCTCTTCCGACAGCACCCAGCTTTTTCCTAACCTTGTCAGTGGCTATTTTGGAAAAAGAAGTGTCGCTGCTGAAGCAGATAATGAACACAGCAGATATGGCACGATAGCCCCAGATTTTGAAACTACAATTATGTGCAGAGCAGCAGGTGATAGCATTGAAATATACATATATATCTTTATGAATAAAGCTTTCATTTGATAGTAGCGCTGGTGTCGTTCCCTCTCTTTATCCGTGTGTCAGTGTGCGCTTAAATTTGTTGTTACCTAGTCATATTAACTAGCTCATTTTGTGGTATTACTCGAATTCAGAAAGGTTATCACTGCAAAAAAATATAGAAATATTATAGCTGAACATCAATATTGGCAGGCATTGTTCTTTTAAACTTGGAATTGAAGAGCGCAATGAGTGCAACAATTTAACGTCCCGAGTGAATGCTAGGTGGTAGTCGTTCAGTGGTTGAGGACTGGCTAGTTGCGATTTTGCAAAGTATCGGTGCGAGATTAGAATGAGCCTTACAAAAAGCAGGCTAATTTGATTCTCTGGTGCCAGCACTCATGTTTGATCCAATCCAAGTCGTCCAAACAAGCCTGTAGCCAGGATCTTTTTTGCGGGGAGGAGGAGGGGGAGGGGCATTTCGTGAAGGCCTTGAAAACACCTGTTTTTATTATTTGTTCTCATTAAAACACCCCCTTTATCCAAATTTCAAGAGGGGGGGTGGGGGGGAGAGGGTCTAAGTCTGTAGGGCGTGCCCACTGGCTACGGGCCTGCATCTGGAGACCATTCTGTATCCATTCTATCAGACAAAACAGTGTCTCTATCTGTTTTGTGCCCATTCTTTGCTAAAATCATTAACAGCACTGCTGAATCTAGTTGCTGTTCTCATGTGTGTCCGTCAGACTGAACTTGACCAATCCTATGCAGCTCCCTTCTTTCCTCTCATGATGTTTTGTTCTGTTCTATCACAGAACACATACAAAATAGCCCACCAGATTTAAATGCATGTGCCAACATTATGCCAATTTGACAGATAGTAGTACTAAAGATAGTGGAAACAGAAATATGCATGTGCATTGCTTAGCCCTAAATTGATACATGTATTCCATGAACACTGAACATGTGGGTTGGTCAGCTTGGCAGCTTTAAGTTTGCTTCAATAAAGTACACACATTGTGTTTTTTGCCTTGGCGCAGGCGACTGCAACAACCTTGATTTGTTGAGTCCAAGTTCATGTAGACACTGGCTAGGCTGTCTTAGTGTGACATCTAGGTTGGCCACATCCTGTCAGTGTCAATCAAGCTTGAGTACATGATCACAGTTCATTTGAGTGCTTCCTTTCAAATTTTTAGTGTTCATTTTTCGTTTCTGCATTGTGACCCAGGTGCTCGCTGAATGCCAGTTCATCTGGTCTGTCAGCTGCTGAAAACTGTCTTGATGGCCTTCTCTCATCCATTCCTGGTGCGTGCACCACAAACTGTCCAGACTATGTTGAAGTGAGTATTGACTTTGTTTTGTTGAGCAGTTGAATTACGTGAAGCATTCAGTTGCCATTTCTGGCTATTGATTTTTTAAATTATTTAGCGGTATTAATGCTTTTATCCTGACTGCCAGCTGTAGTGAAAACTGCAGTGGTGGTCCAACTGTGCTATTTGTGTCATTTTACTAGAGTTCAACTTGCCTGCGCCTTGTTGCATTAGTCCCACTATTAGCTGCCCCAACTTTGCCTCAATTCACTGTTTTGGCTTTTCACACAAGAAGTGAGTGCTTTTCACCCAGAATGTTTTTGGTCTGCCCCTACGAACTTCAACAGATTTTTTTTTTTTTACATAGCGGCAACTTGTTTCTTGTCTCACAACTGAGTCAGTGCTGCCACGTCTTCTAGTGGCCTCCACTATTGACGGCCTGCATGCTGTCCGCTTTAAATGTTCTCAACGGGGGCCTCGTGGTAATGCCAAGACCAACGACCCAAAAGTTTTGGCCATTAGACGTATCACAAAGTAGTTCAGAACAGCCGTGTGGCTACCACTTTAGGCATGGAACTGGGCATTGAAAATGAAGTCGTCTCATAAATGCTAAGGCAGATCGTTGGCAATCGCTCAGAAAAAAATAAATAAAATTCTTGTGTTTTGGTCATACTGTGGAATGTTCTTGGATATGTTCTTGGATTGCAGTAGGATAGAAAGTGCCCTCATTTTGTGTCTCTGACTTGTTTGCATTGATTTTCTATGTATGAATCGTGCTGCTATTCGTAGCTGCCAGTTTTACCTTCAGTATTGACAACATAATGCCGCTCGCGTGCACCGGTGTGCTTGTCATGCCCTTTTGTTGCGATACCAATGTGGTGCAGCTATAAATCAGCGTGCATAAACAATGATTCGTGCAGTTGCCAACAAGCCCCGGGCTGCTCATACGTGTGATCATGGCTGTGCACCGTCCCGTTACAAAACTTTCTTTAAACAGCCAGCATCATCAATGTGTGCACATGTATTTATTGTAAGTGCAATATTATTGGTCATTTTTGAAAATTTTAGAGTGAAAAATTTCAACTTAGCATGCCGCTTTGAGTCCTTGAAAAACTTGCAACAGGTCCTGGAAAGTCCTTAAATATTCTTGAATTTTTGTTTTGGGAAGCTGTACGAACCCTGGACAGCCTCAGCTGCTTTTCTGCCGTCGCTGCCGCCCTCATTCACCGTATATGTATACGTATCTATATATCTGAAAACTCAAGAAAGGAAAAAAGAAAAGCCGCCTGTGCTCGGCGCGCAGCTGGTCACGATGCGTCGACCTGCGCTTATCTCCCACGCACACATTGCCCTGCGAGGGGGGGGGAGAGGTTGATGCCTGTGCTCGCGCGCTGATATTTCGGTGGAGAGAATCTCGTGCCTTCGACTTTGACCAGAACGATTGCGTTTAGTTTCTGGGCGCACAAAGATACTTCCCTCGCTGGACAGGTGCCGTTTGCAAAAGGAGTGCACTTTTGAAACACAGCGAAGTAACAACTGGTGCACTTGTTAGTTCGCACTCATATGTGTACCGGTGATTATGTTTCATGCTTCATTTTTGTTTAAACAGCGCTTTAAGTGTCAAGCAGTGAACATTGTTACAGTAAAAGCTCGTTAACTCGGTTCTTGAAAATTGAAAATATTTCAATGCATTCCAAGCAAGGATGTGCCGTCAAGACGGGTTGATTTCCTGTCAGCAAAACGTGAACAAGGGGTTCCAGAATCAATTCGCGCAAAGAAAATGCACGAGCCGAAAAAGGCCATTGTGAGCTCGACTCTATGCAAGGCTTTCGAGGCAAACAAGAAAGCAGCTGGGTCATTTTCGAGGTCACCGAGAATCTGGAAAGATCGGAACTAGCGTGGTATTTGCAGTTTTGGCTGAAAGCTAAAACCAAACTGCTTGTGGCTGCACTTTGTGAAAAGAAGCGAAGCCCCGGAAATTCACAGCTAAGCCGCAGCTTCTAGCAAACAATAAGGGATTGAATGTGTAGAAAGGAAAAAGGCAGTATCTGCTGCAGCCCTCCGTGGGTGGAACACCTAGACCATTGAGCGCCGTATTGGTTGAAGCTGCGAACAGTGCGCCCAGGGTTGGCAACGCGGCACTGTATAAGTGAAAGACTTTTGTATATTTTCAGTTCCACAGTTCTCCTGTACAGTTCCTGACTTCTAGTTTATACTTGATCACTTGATCACCTTCTTTTGAATTCTCAGTTACTAACCATGTGAATAAATTGTTGTCGTTCTTATGAGCACCTTATTTGACTTGTTGGACGATGGTTCCTAGCATGAGGGCTCGCTACAAAACTGAGACCCGCAGGACCCTAAGTCGCAACAGCAGATGAGGGAGATTGCCAGGGAGGCATGGGAGTTGCTTGGCCAGTTGATAGTTGATTGGTGTCGGGGGTGCGACGGTCTTCAAAGTGGAAAGAAGCGGGACGAGAAAAGTTACCGAACCCGAAATCGCCATGGTGGCAATAGCGGGAATTGTGACCTGGTTCCCCGCAGCGAAAGCAGATAGGTCAGCGGTCAGCCGTGCGCCATAAGTCAGTTCGGCGAACTGGTGGTTGTTTCACAGAATCCCGGTGCCACCAAGGCACGGAAGCGTAGGGCGTCACCTCAAATGATGGTGGAGGACAGCAGACCACATCAGCATAGCTCGCTGGATGTGGCTCAGTACGTGGCGCTGGTAATGTAAAGGCTTGCCTTAACTTCTGGCGGACGATTCCTGCAACAGATGCTATAAGCGGTTGAGTAGGAGGAATGCAGAGAGCCCGAAGTTCTTCACACAGTACTTCTCTGATCATTTGTCACAAGGAACTTTTACAAACGGCTGTGTTTGGAGCTGCAGCACTTACTGCCACGTGGTTCGGCAGGCGGTCAAAGTGTCGGCATCATTGTTGCAGTGTGGTCTTGATGATAGTCGCCTGTTGTGGGCGGATTGCGAGGACGCAAATACCGAGAAAACTGCTTTTAACATTTCTCCTTTTCTTTACATCTCTAAAACACCTAAAAATTGTGATCTTAGGTTTTTCTTGACATATTGGACTTCTCAGACATGTGGCCTCTGCCCAGTGTGCCTTTGTTGTGTTTTCTTTATAACCTCCTTTTTTTAATCTACAAAGAACAAGTATGGATTTGAAACCAAGTTCTCTGTATGAAGGAGTGATGTGATAGGCATGACAGAGTAGATTGTAATTGAATAAGGCCATATACTAAAATGATTATACATATTTCTTGTTCTCAAGCTGTCATTAGTGTAATTAACTGCTTCTTGATTAAAAATATCACTGAACATCTTCAATATAGAAAGGTTTATTGCGTCAGAATAATGGCTCACACCACGACAGCCTATGCCTTCTTTTCAAATAACTAACAGTTATGGGCAGAAAACTGGTGGCACAGGAATTTTTTAGCAGTTTATTTAATGACGCGAATCGGGCATATAAAAATTCATGCCCCTGCATCATACATGCTCTTTTGCCACTCTAGCCATGAAACGCATCATCATACGGCTGGTCGCAGAAACGATTATCTACAAGGCTTTCATTGTCTCAGTATATTCATAGATGCTCGCAGAGATACCAAGCACGGCTCCAATAGCGTCTAAATCACATCACAAAAGCTTCATTGACAGCATTTTATATGACTGTGAAGTGCGTGCTAATGTGGCCGCATGGACAGTGCAGCCAGCGCGCAATGCACTTGGCGACGGCGTTCAGTGACGATGCGGGATATGTGTAGCTACGATGACACAAAATCAGCGCGCACTGCGCTTAGTATCACATTTTCGAGTGTCGACGTGAGAAACTGCTAGCCGCTTTTTTTTCGAGCAATCCTTGGCAGAGGAGGGGGGTTTGACGAGCTTCACTGTGGGGTCCTCTGCGAATGCGTAATATGCCCGTCTGTTGTTCTAAGGAGTTAGTGAGTGATGTGCTTGGTTGCTTGCGAAGAAGCACATTGCCACAAGTGCGCTAGCGCGTCGTTTTTGCCCACTAAAGTTTGTCTCGCCATCAGTGGAGTTAGGCCCAAAGACTACTCTAATGACACGCAGCGCTCGTAGACGGCGTGCCCGCTCGTTGTAATCTGATCGTGCATCTGCTTACAGCTTCTAACTAAAGCGTAATTATATCCTAAGTGATCATCGAGCTGTGAACACGTTATGAAGTAGCGATTTTCAAGAGCCATGTCCTCGCGACGCACTAGCAGCAGATGACGATCTCCCGGAGCGAGCATTGGACCAATGGCGGGGCGAGCTGAGGCAACAAGGAGGCCACAGCTGATCAAGGGCCTCGAAGCGACCTTCAAACATTTGCTTTTTGTGCGCTTGTTCATACAGGGAGGAGCCAACTCAGACAGGAAATTTAAACACGTAGAAATGCCCTTTCTGATGAGCCCAAGAAGCCGGCTCCCGGCCGGGCCATCATGAAGCTATAACTTTTTGAAAATCCCTGTTTTCTCGCGCTTTCCAGAAAAAGTTTCGCTACCTAGGAAGGTGAAAAGAATTTTCCGAAGCACTTCTGTATGATTTTTAGTGTAGATATTTTGGAATCAGATAGAAAGAGGGTTCCAAAAACTGAAAACTCCGAAAAATCGATTTTTTTTTGCCATTTTTTGCGATCCCAAAGTCGCGTCCCCCCTTAAAAAAATCTCTTAAAAAAAGTAAACTTAGAAAAAAGTAAACTCGAGGCCATTCTTATCGCTTCTGCTCTTTGAAACATGTGCACTACGGACTTTTGAGAAAAAAAAAAGTGTTTTCACTTGACTCGCAAAGTTTTGTTTCATTTACTACAAATTTTGTGATACTACAAATGGATGTCGCGTCGCGTTTAGGTTTGTTATAAGTGGGCTGACCGTATATACATATATATAATAGATCGTGCATTTGTTTATGAATTGCCTGTGCACAGTGAGGGACACGGTTTTTAAATCTGGTTGCCAGTGTCAGGGCCATTTCAACTGAAATGGATGCTTCGAGCTTTTTTTTTCTTGAGCCTCTTGTTTATTGTATAGAAAATTGTGTTAAACAGATCATGATAGCTTGAGCACCGGCACTGCAGGAGCACTTGTTTCTGTTATGTACAATCGGAGCTCGTGTTTGGGAGGAGAGGTAGGAACAGTGTGGAAAAGCCTAGCTTGTCTCTGATCGGAAAAAGGCTAATGAGGGATGAGAAAGTTCCATCACTGTCACTATTTTGTTATAGTCACTTTGTGTATGGGAGGGAGCACTTCATGTGATATGGCAAGCTACACACTTTAACTTGATAGCATTAAAGAGCTCGTTTCGCAGATATTCGTGTCGGCATCGTCGATTGTGAGGGAGAAGTCGTTTTTGACCGAAAGATTGAGAAATATGGATATTGATAATAAATGATATGTACATTGGTTCAAGTGACAGTAGAACCCAGGCAGTTTGCTCGACAAGTAGGTGTTCTACCACAGAGTCACGCTATTCATTTGAACTGCTTAGGAAAAACTGTCAGGAGGTCTCCCTGACAGTTTTTACTTTGGGACCTCCTTCTGTATTATATCGACTTTTTACTTGCACTGTATTGTACTGAATGATGTATGTGAATAAATAATAACTAACTAACAACACCAACAAAAAGAAAACTCTATGAACATTATGTACAGGATGAAGTTTCCTTAACACATTTAATATTGCTAGGCAGAAACGTACAATCACCCCAGGCATCAAAACATGGGAATTGCACGAGTGGGTGTTTTAAAGTCCCTCCATGACGCTTTCAGGCATATTTAATTATCATTAGGGACAAAAAAAAATCGACAAAGTGAGCAACTGCATCACATGAACCCGCACGCACGGCGGGTTCATGTGTTGCCTTACGGACGCGTAGTGGGCCCTTCGCTGATTCTAAAAAGGTACAATTAAGGTGTAGTAGGCACTTTGGAACTGTACTCTCAATAGGCATTCTAGGATCGTTTCAAACGATCAATGTTACACACATAGTCGTTCGTTTCCCTATAGCACGGTTAAGACATGCACGTAAAAGCGAAGCCGGGCCAGCAGTTGAAGGCACTGGGCCCGATTATGCTGTCGCGTTTTACTCTTGAAGGCAAAGCTCAAGCATTGTCCAAGTTTTTTAAACTAGACAATTTGCCCGTACTACTGGTGTCATTACTGTGTATACTCCTACTGTACTGTAGCTTTCTTTCATGTTCATTTTTTTTCTGTGTAAATGCTGAAGGTCCGTGTGCTCAGATTTGGGTGCACGTTAAAGAACCCCAGGTGGTCAAAATTCCCGTAGCCCTCCACTACAGCGTCTCTCATAATCATACGTTGGTTTGGGTCGTTAAACCCCACATATCAATCAATCAATCTTTTTTTTTGTGTGTTTTACCTAATGAGATTTTAGCTTTGACAGTTTGCCACATGGGAGAAGTGCTGCCATAGTCGTAAAACTACGTATTCTTTCCGTATTTATTATGTGATTTCGTTTCCTTTCTGTACAGGAGCCAGACTTCTTTGCCAGAGAACGCAAGATCCACCTGGTATTTCCATTCGGTGTCAACTTCTGTGCGAAGAGCTTCAATGCGATGCCTTATAGCCACCCTGATTTTTCTAGGTAAATTGGTTTTTTTTCTTCATTGCAAGCATCCAGCTACGAAACAAGCAGCAGCAAAGCAGGAGTGTGCTTAAAAGGAGAAGTTTAGATGAAGAAGACTTAAATAGTTTGTTATTATGGAGAACGCAAATGTCAAGTGGCAAGCAAAAGTATAGGGCTTATTAAAAATAAATTTTTATAACTAGGACACAAACTGAAATTGACAAGCAAACTTGAAAGGCTGTGGTTTTGTCACATGTACCATCGAGCCCGCTTATAACGAACCTGAGCCTGACGCCGCATCCGTTCGCTGTATGCCAAAGTTCGTAGTAAATGAAACGCAGCTTTTAAAAAAGTTGCGAGTGAAACACAAACATTTTTGCCCAAAAAAGTTCGTGATGCACGTGTTTCGAAGAGCAGAAGTGATAAGGGCGGTCTCTAGTTTATTTCATACAACAGCGTGCTTGTTTGCCGAGGCCTGTGGCATAAGTTGCATGAGGGACTGGCTCCAAAGTTTCGTCGTTCTCGCAATTTGATTCCTCCAAATCGCTCTTGCCACGTACTTCATTCACAATGGTTTCGCGGTGTCGGCATCATCATTGGCCGTAATGAAACTATCGCAACCGATGTTCCACCTACTGTCTTATTCAGAGTCGATGGTGCGCTGCCACAAATCGCCGTCGAAGTGATCCTGTTCGGAAGCTTCAGGCTCGGCATCGGACCTGACGTCGACGAAGTCGGCCTCGCGAAACAGTTTCGCGCGCATGTAGCCGTCACCGCTGCCCACGAAAATAGTCACCATCTCCACAACCGAATACCGGGACGCCCGAAGCAGCAAGTTGGCTGCTAGGTGGTCAACAGCTATGAGCAAACACTCCACAGTGTGGCACCAAACGCGCGGATTATGCTCAAGCCAAGCGGTCACACTTTCGACGTTTTGTTGAGCAGCAGGAAAAAGCGTGCAAGTCCTCCCGTCTGCCATCCTGATCACACACGCACACCAAGAGTGAGCAAAACGCGCACATGTGACACACATGCCAGAACGCGCGGAACAGCTCTGGGCCTGTTTCTAGGCAGAAAACAAAACTAACTCGAGCCAGCGTGGCTGGCGTCGCAGAGCGGTGGAAAGAGGCAAAGGGGTTGTGATCAAGAGAGGAGAACAATATTTGCGAGAGAAGGGCAAGGAGTTGCTATAGAGTGAAGAGAGGGGAAGACACAGCTGGAGGGTGACTTTGAAAACCAAAACACTCGGGAAGGAGGTAGGTCGGGTAGCTGGCTTGAAAGGCTTGTGAAATGCGCGCGTAGAAAACTTGAAAGAGTGCCTCCGCGCGCAGAGGTCAAAGCACAGCCGATTGGATCGGCGCGCACGGTGGTGTTCAAAGAATCGGCAGTCGTTGTCAAAAAATCGTTTTGTTGCGCCAGCGGGTTTGCGTGGCCTTATTGACTTTGATATTTCGCGATTCATTCCGCGCAAGTAAACAGCCGTTTTCACGCTTCCGCACGTGTGAGGAGGGCATGCTGAGCCGAGTGCGAAGTGAGTGACAACAGGTCGTAAACACAAAACAAATCGCGAATTATCAGAGACGGCGAGGTAGCGTACGCGCGTGCACTAGACGTAGACGATCGGGTACAGTCGGTGGTCGACGATGTCGGCAAATGGTCTGGTCACTCCAAGCCGGCGACACCAACGACAGTACCAGCAATTAAAAATGGGAGATGGCCGACCGGTCTTCGAAAGATCAGTGGCAGTGTAAAAACACGGGCCTCGTCTGGCAATGCGGGGTGCTCAGAGTAGCGTGGGGGGACAAAGTACGGAGGGGTGCGTAACAAAAAGCGGTTGGGGAGAGTGGCAACTAGTGGGGCGCGGAGGCAGGGTCGGTGCTTGACAATAAGAATGTATGGGCACCTCGCCGATGCCTGATCGGTGGTCGAAAGTGGTTTCCCAGGAAGTAGGCTGATCGCCGACCCCGTTCGCTGTAATCTTTCGGTGGTGCTCAGAGACGTTCGTTTTAAGTGTGATTATGTGCCATTGAACCAATGTGTATTTTCATGGTCACGCAGATATTGTTCGTTTTAAGTGAAAGTTCGTTTCAAGTGGGGCCATTATAAGTGGGCTCGACTGTACGTCATAGACTGTTCTCGGGTTAACACCAAAAGTTAGGCATGCGCCACACCACCAGTTGTGCTAAAGTGACAGCCCATTAGGATGACTGCAGTGAATCTCACTCATACAATTCTTACAGGCGTTAAAAATAAAAACATTATCTAAATGTGGCATTATCCAAAATGGGGCCCAAATAATCACAAACAGTGCGTACTTGACACAAAACTTGCTTTTTATTAAGAACTTGATAGTAGTCTGTCTCCTTGTGCTGTATTTTTTTTTTTTTGTTGATGTCCCGCAGGAAGTTTTTTTAAACTTGAAGAAACAAGTAACATTTTCATGACTGAGTCTCTCACCTATGACAAGGCTACGAAACACATGTAAAGCTTCAAGTGCATGGCTGTTATTTGCCGATGATCACCAGTGCAGCCTCTCGCCTCTTCATTGTCGTCATTGCACTTCTGCCAGCGCCAGGGTGCCCTGAGAGCCAGTGCCATGTTGGCATAGTAGCTGTTGGCACAAAAATTGAAACCACGTTAGGCTTTCAGACATTTTCGCGATTTTATTGTCTAAGTCTATGCGGAAATACGATTGTATTAGCCGTACAAAAATGCAGTACTGTAAAAAATCAATCATATGATTATAGTTGATGCTAATTTCACGATGATAGGAATTTCAAGGTTGTTTTGAATGGACTATATTATATAATATACGTTGTGATTCGGTGTTTTACAAACAGTTTCCCCAGCAACTGGGGATGATACAAGTGTGCGATTGACCGCTGTACGCAAGCGGCACAACTAGGCTTGTCTGTTGGAGGAAGGCCTGTTCAATCTTGGCCTCGAAGGGAGTGAATGCGGCAGAACTCGTCGGAATTTCCTCACTTTAGTCGCTAGAAAGACACGCTGTGAGGCCGATGTGAATAAATCGGTCCGAGACCAATTTTCCCACCATGCGATAGCAGATCACCTTTTTGCTTCAAGGCTTTTGCTACACCGGCTGCTCAAGCGCTCAAACCATGTGATGTAAACAACCAGCCGCAAATTCAACATGACGGCAAAGGCTTCGGCGGTGGATCGCGTCAGCGCTTTCGCGAATTAGCTGTGGAGCACGTCAAAGCTCATGGCCTTGACAAGGCCACGTTCATCGAGAGCCTGGTTTGAATTACGATCGCTGAGAACACCGAAAGTGGAAAAAAGTGCAGCAGCAGTGAGTTGGAATGTCCTAACGTGTCTTGCATTTGCACTGCCGGCTGAATCCGTCGCCGCCACGGCTAATGGGTCCGCTCGTGTGGTTTCTTCTGGTGTATCTTCCGAAACAACAATTGTGAAGGTGTGAACTCTTTCTGTTCAGTCCCTTGCATGCATAACTAAAACTCACTATAAACTTTAATGCTGAGGAAACGAGCAAAATTGAATGTATTCTCAAGCAGCGATGGTGGTTGCAGCGGTGTCATGTACGAGGGGCAGAACGAATATGAACATTTTCGATGGGCACAGACATTGTTTTTCTGGCCACTATGGCATTTTCGCTTGAATTCTTCACTGTGAATTCTCGAGGACTGATTTTTTTTGCGTCAACTTTGGGGCGTGGTTTTTTAGCCGCTTTAGCGGCGAAGTGAGAAAATTTCGAGTAAGTTTGGCTGCTTTCGCTCCCTTTGATGTCTAGTGGGAACATGTCGCACCAGCAGCATGAGTGAGGAAACCGCAGCACATTATTGAGAGAGAGTGAAGACAGGAAAGTTCCAAAGAACATCATGGAATTTTTCAGCCATAAGTACAGTCAAGGTCCGATTTCCCGTACCCTCAAGGGACCGCGGAAACATCTAGAAAATTGTATTTCCAGACGTTCCAGGTATTTTTCGCTGGTCGAAAGGGTCACTGCAAGAGTATAGGATTCTTTTTTCAATTCAGCAAGCGCTTCGTTTAGGTGGCTTTGAGAAGAGCTATATATATATATATATATATATATATATATATATATATATATATAATGAAAGAAAGAAAGCAATAAAAAAAATCCTGTATGACTGGCGCTGCCACATTTGTAAACACCTAGGCGCAAAAGAAAAAAAAGATTCGCTTATTTTCGTTTGTGCAGCGTTCAACTTGCCTGCGATGATGTCTGCCTCAATTTCAGATAACATCATGCTCTCGCTGTACACCGATGACAGTGTATGTGCTCGCATGAACTCTTGAGTTCGTTGGTTTAGTAGGCGCTGCCTCTTCAATCTCTGTGCCGGAGTCTCTGGAATGCTCCGTAATTTGACGAATGATTTCATTGGCTAATTCCGCACACAGCTCAAGGTCTTTGTTAGCATCGGCGAAGCCTTCAAATGTTATCTTGGCTGGAATCGAAACACCAGCAACGTGCAAATCGTTGAAGACAAGGCCCACGGGTGGAAGTTTGTCACACACACTATCCACTCGGGGCAAGATGGCCGTCTTGGCGTCCAGTATGAAGCTCGCGTGGCGAAAACAGTTCCGGAGGGTCTGTTGCGTCACCGCCTTCCACGAGTCTGCAAGCGTGCCAATGGGAAACCGTAGATCAACAGCGTAGCTTTTCCAACTGTCGGAGCACAGGCAGCACAGCACCATTATGGAATCATGCGCCTTAGTGGCCACAGTTTTGACTAAGCTACGGCTGGCAGCAGATTAAGGCATTTCTAGTTTTGAAGGTACGGCCGCCACGGAACGGTGGGTCACTTTATATATGAGAACAACCAAAATGGCGTCGTCGATAGTGACTTTGAGTCTGCAGATAGCGATAAAAAGTCTGGAAAATCGGATGGCAAAAGCTATAAACGTTGGGAATTAGGGACTTTTTAATATACATTGACTCTAAGGGAAACTTGAAGATGCCACATATAACTCCAGGAAATCAGGCATGTCCAGAATTTTGGGCGTCTGAGGACTCTGACGTCGACTGTAGTTGTCAATACAGTTCTTGTTCATCTTATTCACCAGCTTTAACTGGTTCTTGGTTCATACGAATTCGGGATGATATAAATATTCTGTGTGCTCCTTTGAATTCATTTCATCGAGATTCTGCTGTACCTTATGAAAAGAAAAACAATGTATTATGCTGAATAACATATTAAGTGGAATCATATCAATGACATTTCACTTGTTGTTAACATTACACTTGTTTCCTGGTACAAAGCTTATGGCCGTGATGTGCCTTCCATAAAACAATATTGCTATGGAATAGAGTCCTGCTGATTAAGGGCACACAAATCATGATTAAAAAGATGGTGGAAACTGATATGGCATGGATGATCTGTTCATTCTTGGCAGTGCTACAGGCACAGTTGTGAATCCTATGTGAATAGTGAATTTTAGGTCTGAAGCAAATTTAAAGTGAATAGTCATTTTAGTTCAGTTATTTCGAATCGAATTCTAATAGCATATGTATCATGTATCAATTTTAAAAATGGGTATATTTTTTATTACCCAACTAATCTTAACAATGTTTTTTTAAAAATTGGAACAAGTCTTGTGCAAATGACATTCTTTTTAGTTCAAAGAAAGGGAAAAAAACTTTAAATATAAGCTGGACTTGACTTTCACTAGAATGCAAGTGATAACCTGTAAAATATGTTATGTTTAAACATTTGCTATACCTAGAGCATACAAGCTAATATAACAAGCTTTTAAACTAAAAAAAATGGTGAATGGGTGTGAGAGAAATATGTTCATTAACTTTGAAGTGGGGCTTTGTGGCTGTGTGGGTTTTCCTTGACTAGGTATTTTTACGGCCTAGCATGCCTTTATGCACAGAAACCATATTTACAGGAGGTTAGATGCAAATAATATACATTTAAACAGGTGCTTACATAGCATAGCACACCTCTACTGCAGTGAAACCAGCTTTACAAGAGGTAACATGTGGATTAATAACACTGATTCATTTATTTGGAATACCTTCAAATTTTCAACAATTAAAATTCGAATCTAAGTGAATTTGAGCCCAGTAATATTCGTTCAAATGTTCTACGTGTTCGAATATTCGCACAAGCCTAGTAAATACACCTGTAGTTCTGGTGACCTTTGTTCTATGAAAGATTTGGTCGAGGTGTGGGATAATATGTTTTTCTGATATTTATGCCAGAAAAAGGTATTTGGTATGGCGGTGATGTACAGTGTTTGTTCAACACATTGTCCAAAAATATTGCTGTCAATGCTTGTATTCTATTGCATGCCTACTTTAAAATCACCACTGATGTCATAAAAGGAAGCACTAGGGGCTGATAGGCTCAGTGGCCGATTTGACACTGTGTCTTTTTATACAAATTACCTTAACATTTGTATAAAGGAAGGCTCTTATTTTTAATAGGGAACATAGAGAACTATAAGACAATTGTTTGTCTAACATTATAGAAAAAGTTTGTCTGGTTGCCTGTCTTATGAACTGATCAATTTCTTAAGGAAGCTTTCTCATTTGAGCTTGAGGTGGTATTTGAGTTCCCTATTTTAGTGTCTTTTTCTTTTCTTCTTCTTTTCTTACAGTCTTCAAATTGCATCTCAGTTGTTGTCATTCAAGTATCTTCTGCGGGAAGTGAGGTGAGTGCCAACTTTGTCACTGGCATTATAGTATAATTGAACTAAGTAAATCCTTATACATATCAGTGTGCCAAACACCTGCTTTTCACGTTTGTTGCACCACGAGTGTGCCAAGGCTCATGAATAGCTTGACCACTATTTGCACACTTTAGGTTCAATTTTAATACTTTTGAAACAGAAAATCCAGGCTCAATGTGGCCCAGCCAGTTTAAAGTCATTATATCTCCCTGCTGCTGATGGCATGTACTTACAGGGGGTGGCGGCTCTGTGTGGCAGTAGTATAGTGCCTGTTGTGGTGCTAGCATACTCAGCTTTTTGGTGATTACGAGGGAGGACTGGAGTTGGTAGGAACACTGCAGTGTGCAAGTTGGCTGATGTATATGAGCTCTTGAATGCCTGACAATAAATTGCAATGGCCATTTCAAAACAAAAAACCAAACCTTTATACAGTCGAATCTCATTAATTTGAACACACTTAATTCGAACTTCTGGTTCATTCGAACTCACGATGAGGTCCCGTCAAAGCTACGTGTATTCCAATGGGCGAAAATGCCCGGTAATTCAAACGCGCAAGCACTTGCGACAGTTAATTCGAACATACCTGCGCTCCAAAAATGCTTTTAGCACCCTTCCCGATCTCGCGGTGGCATCTCCGACACCTCAACGCTGTGTCGAAGGAAAGGAAAAGGAAAGAAAAAGCTGTAGTGGAATGTTTGCTCTCTCTCCAATGCCGATCTGTGACGCGCCTGTGCCACGCTTCTCCCTTTTCCACCCCTGCCGCGTAAAGACCCTTCTCCTTCCAACGCCGTGTGCAAAGAGAAATATAGAAAAAAAAAAAAAGAGAAAGAAAGCTCTCTCGGAGTGTGGCTCTCTCTGGCATACCAGCGCCATGCTTCCCCCTTTCCCGGCCCTACCACGTAACCCTTCTTCTTTCAACAAAGCGCACGAAGAGAGCAAATAAAAAAAAAAAATACAGCTGCCGTGGAGTGTTGGTTTTCTCTCAAATGCTGATCTGCTTACAGTATTTACTCGATTCTACCGCGCCCTCGATTGAAACGCGCACCCGATTTCCACGACGAAAAAAAAAAAAAAAAGACATCAATTGCAACGCGCACCCATTTTTCTTGCTGGCCCTCACGATCACACCACTCGAAAAAACAACTCCTTTCGAGAGTGTCTTCCATTTAAATAAGAGGTACGGGGAAAGCTTGTGCCCATCTGACGTGTAACAGAGCATTGCCGTCACTGTAGTTTTACCGTAGACCGATGTCGGCACGCGAACTTCCTTCGCCCCCTTCTTCTCGACGGTTGTGGTGCCAGGCATATCGAAGTAAAGAGGCGTCTAATCGGCATTCCCGATTTGCCCAAGCAAGTAGCCGTTGTTGTGCCGCAAGTTTAGGACGAACCTCTGAAAACTGTGAAGCTTTTCATCGTACTCCTCCGCAAAACTTTTCGCATATGCCCGTTCACCTTCGGTAGGAAAAGCCTTTCCTCTTCATAAAGTTAGTTAGACAGCACCTGCTCGCTTTGAACTGGCTCCGCGTTAGACCTTTTTATAAGGCTAATTGCATAGTTCGCACTTGGAGCAGTTCTGTTGTCACGGGCCACTGTGCCGCTCGCTGCTCAAGCACATACTCGCCAAGCAGCTCTTCAACTTGCGGAAACCGACCCTGCTGTGGTCTACTGAAGCCTTTGCGTGAAGCTTTGCTGTCGGCAATTTTCTGCTTTTGTTTCCGCCAGTCCCGCACGCACGTTTCCGGAACTCCGAACGACCGCTTTGCGGCCCGATTTTCGTCCGTTTCTGCACACACGATGACTTTTCTTTTAAAAGCGGCATCGTGGTGCACTCGAGTTTTTAGAGTCGGCCCTTGCATGCTGTCGATGCTAATGCACTACAAGATGACGAACTCCTCAGCACGCGTACGAAGTGCCGCACATGGGAAACACATAGGCAGAAATGGCCGACGCACCATGCCGACGCACGTAGGGGGCGGCCATTTCGGAAATGCCGATGGTAATAGAATGACCGTATTCATTTTTTTTTTTACTCGATTCTAACGTGCATGCTATTTATTAACTCGCTTAATCGGAAGAAAGGTGCGCGTTAGATTCGAGTAATTACGGTATCTCTGCGTGGAGACGCTCCTCCTTTCTCGTCACGTGCTGGCCAGGCTGTAGCTTTGGCGCAGAGGGAAGTAGCGAAGATGCAGTCGTTGTCGTTGTCTTCAGAGAGTGTGGCGCTAGACATTGCCACACGCAACTTCTCTGGCTAGGAGAATGCTGAAGCCAAAGTAGACATGCTTTGCAAGCTGCATGCGAAATTGATTGACTTGCTTCAAGGCAAACGTGTGTAGACGTGCATCAACGATTACTTCGATTAATGACGTATTGGTGTGATTTGTGAAATCTAAGTCTTCTGAAACTTGCCCCTCGTGTGTTAGCTCAATGCACATGCGTCACTGCATGGGGAGCCCTCCGTTTACTTAGCTTTCATTAATTTGAACTTCTTTTAATTCGAACACATTTTTGGGCCCCTTCAAGTTCGAATTATCAAGATTTGACTGTATGTGTCATTGTTCATGTGATGGGCACATGTAGTAGTTTGGTTTTCTTGGACAGAGATAAAAGCTATTAAGCTTAAACACACGGTGTGCAAGCTTCAGCTGTACAGTCGAACAGGGATATATTGAATTCGAAAAGGATCGCGAATCAGTTTGATATAAAGAAAACTCGATATAAAAAAATAGAGGCCCTGAGAGCGTACCTGTAGCGGATCATCATCTACAACAGGCGCATTCAAGAATGACAACTAATGCCGCACATAAACCGCAACAGAATGATGTATTTGCATGAAAAAAATCACTTATCTTGGCCTGCTTCTTCATTTTTGAAATAAAGATGAAGACGCTAGTCTCGATTTTATCAAGGCTGTCCAGGTGCGATAGTTCGGTTCCCTCCATGTCACCGATACAACGGCAAATGACGCCGAACGCTGCCGCTACTTCAGCGGCGAAGTATGCGTGTGTAGTTAGCGCCTCGTCCGGACCATCCTCCTTATCACTTGAGCTGTCGGCCTAGGCATCCTGGGTCTCTGTGACCACAGCTACTATATCCTTGTCAGCCAGGTTCGCAACGGCCTGGACATTGCAGTCCGCTTCCACAAAGTCTGCTTCTACAGAGACACTTTGTGTGGAACTGCTGCCGGAGAGCGGGACGACAACTCGTCAAACGAGTCTTCTATGCGCTTGTCGTCGTCGTCTTCACTAGTTTTCTTTCTCGTCGTCGTCGTCATCGTCTTCACTAGTTACACTGTCTCAAAGTCTGCCTTGTGGAAGCAGTTGACCACTGTGTCCGTCTTCATGTCTTGCCAGGCATTGATGATCTCCATGGGAGAAAACTTTGCAGAGATTTCTGGCCACTGCTTCGTCATCCACAGCTGTATGTCCTGGCTGTTGACAGCTTTGCTTTCACCAGAATTCATTTTGCCAACGTGTTGAGAGACACGGGCGACGGAATGGCATTATTTGCACGCCTGTTCCAGGCACACCCATTCAAGGAAGTTGAAGGCACACTAGTTCAAGGTGCGGTGGTTTGTGAAAAACGCATTAAATTAATCATTTTCTGCAAGTTTCTGTCTGAAATGAAGGTTGTGTCCACAGATTTCAGCACCCAATTTTTTAGTTTGGCTGAAAACCTCGGCGGCAAATATTTTGTTCAGGATACGTAATAATTTGCTCGTTTTGAGTGCAAACATTGTGAGACTCGTGATATCTGTGCGATTGCCACCAGAGATATCTGTGCGATTGCCACCAGAGACTAATTGATTCGCTCAGTGCTTTGTTTCTATGTACGTAGACATATTATATTGATGTTGAAGGCGGGTACAATAAATGTCTTCGCATGTCCAAGATTTAACATGGACTTTGTTTATTTCCACACAACCTCATCTTCGTGACCTTCCTGCTGACGGCCCGTTTTTTTTTTTTTTCTGGGAAAGGTGCCAATTCTAATTTTGTTCAATTACTCATGCATGTATGCACAGTATAATGGAGTACTACTATGATCACTTATGTCTAAAAAAGTTACTGGCAATTATTTGGAGCAGCAATTTGCATTTGTGTCACCCTAAAATAAAAAAAGTAATTTAAATTGTGCGTCCTACTTTTTTTTTCTTTTTTGCCACCCCTACTTCTCGGTTTGACGAATCTCCCGAATTTCAATCTTGTCAGCTTGGTAGAGCCCCATCTGAATTCGCAGAATGTGTCAAAGGGTTCAACAGGCGCAGCAAATGCTAATGCGGACTCCATCATTGTTTGCTCAATGGGGTGATTCGGAACACTATTTTTATTGATATAGCAGTGCTTGTTCAGTCTGCACAATCCACGGGGGCCAAATGTATTATGCATAAATTTTTTTTTCTAAATGTAAGCCTTCTTTTTTATAACGCTACCAATTTGGTCTTTTGTGATAATTTTTTTGTTTTCTCGTACCTAGCTCCAAATTTGGATTTTAGTGCTTCAAGAGTAATAATCTGCTGCTCCAAAAATTGCTCCAAATTGAATATTGGCTGTTGCATTTCTGGACTGCGGTCATGTATGACGACATATGGTAGTTTATTGTTGGAGATTGAGCTAGTGTGTAATTCATTTTCAGCAACCAGCACAGAGAGGACAAAGCACATGTAAGGGAAGAAAAGCAAGCGCTGTCGTTGTTCCCTTTCTTGTCCTTTGTCTGCCCTGCACTAGTTGTAGTCTCGTTTTAGACTAATTCAGTGCAAGAAGTTCACATAAAGTTACTATTGGTTCTATGTCTGCGAGGAATAGTGTTCTTGCCTTGTTATTCTTCTACTCAGTCATACTAACTCGGGTACTGCCTCGCTAATGTCTTCCTAATTCGTATATTATATACACTGTGTATTTTCTGAAATATAATTTTAATTTTTTTCGTGCAACTAGAACAAATTTATTTGGCCAGCTTCAGTTTCACTGCAATATTGGCTGTATATTTATCTCACTGTAATGTTTCAACTTGTTTTTCGTGTTTAAGTAATTTTTTTTCATTCTAAAGGCTCATGTGATATACAGCAGACTCTCATTAAACATAATCTGAAGGGACCAGCAAAACCTGTTTTGTTTAGCAGGAGTTCTGTTTACTGAGGGATGAATAAGGCTGCAAAATACCAGTAGGATACCAATCGTATCAGATGCAGTTGTTCCATTTAAGCAGCAGCTCTGTTTAACAGATTTACATTTCTTGAGAGTCTACTTGCTGTAGTATATGCATCACTTGGATATGAAACAGTGATTGAAATAACTGTGCTAATGTTACCTTATGGCACAAATATGGCGTTTCAAAAAGCTTCAGTGGGCTTGAAATGTTTTTATTTTGTTATTTAATAAATTAGATGATTGCTTTGTGTAGTAACTAATAGATGCAAATATTTTTTTTTTTTCAAATTCATAGATTTGTTTCAGTCATAATGAATGCACATCTTGCTACCTTGTGTGTGAGCAGTGTGTTTTGCTACAGACGATGCTTTCCTTTGGAAATGAAAACTTTTTCTGCTCGAAAACACCAAAAGCCACTTCTTTTGATGTTGGTGCCAAGTATTAAAGAAGCCCTGAATCACTTATCTACGTAGTAATTGAATGACCCCAGTATCGAACTTTTACCACAAATTCATTGCGAGATCAATTTCTCGAAGTCATCTAGAATGAGCGTAGTTACAGGGTTTTGTCAAGAGCTTTAACTCTTGCCCTGACGAGCATGCTAGAAGCTATGCAGAGAGGGATGGCAAGCATGAAACAAGTTACATTGGCGCACATGACCTTCAGCGTGCATAAGAAACTCGATTGCTCTCTCGTAATGATTGCTGCATGTGAGATGTGGATCACTTTATAATGTTAGATTATTTAGCGTGGCACTGGCATGTGGCAGCACCCTGTGGCAAGAAGCACATCTGATCCAAACACTGCTCTTAATTTATGTGGGCTATTTGTATGCTTGCTATTGTATTTGTATGCTATTTTTATGTGGGCTATTTGTATTTGTATGTCAAACAGCATACATTTGTATGTATGCTGTTTGACATGAAAGTGAAGGCACACGGCAGCTCTCAAGAGAGTGAGCACAGGTCTCTCTATGAAAAGAGGGCACCTGAGAAAATGACAACTTCCTGCTTGGCTTGTAAACTCTCTTTGCCTTGCACGACTGCAAGATTTGGCTTAGCTGTTCATGACTCTGTCTGCTATACACTGGATTTGTTTTCTTATCTAGCACGAGGGGTGGTTCATAAACCTTTTAAATTTGTTATATATTGAACTTCAGTTTGCTGTGCAGGTGTATCAGGCGGAAAATCTTTATTTTGCAGTCTCTCTCCCTCTTTTTTGTGTGCACATTGTTAAGTGTGATAGCAAAAAAAGGAAAACATATTTGTAATCTAGTCATAGTTTGAACTCCAAAGCACTGGCCTTGAGAGTGGAAACATTTCGTACATGGAAGGCACTTCGATACAGTTGGGAATTTACCGGTTTGTGTGATGTGGAGAGGTGACCCTTTGCTTGTGGCTCAGTAACTTGTGGGGCTTTTCTCATCTTCGATGGGTATCTTTAGAGAAATTTCAAAGTTTGTCGGTGGGATTGGTGGGGAGCCTTCCCGGCTGGCGGGACAGCTCGGGTGTCTGCGCAAAGGGTAGATGGTTTGCTTTGATGTGCCCCAGGAGACCGGAATGTTTAGTGTAAGTAAGAACAGCTAACAGTAGTTCCTTTGTTGTAACCATAGGGGAGCTGTACTGGATTGTGCATACCAGGAGAGGCGAGATCTTTGTGCATAATTTTTTACCAGGTACGGTTAAATGTGTCAGTGTATGAGGGAATGATAATGGTGTAAATGGAATAGTGGATAGCGACATATGTGGGGCTCCAGTACTGCAATGAAAGCAATTCTGACTTTACTGAGTGAACCCATTTTTGCGAGTGCTGCTTTTGCTGGTTATTTTTTTTCAATATTGACATTGTATCCTGAGTCATTGTGTATATCTTACTCTGCTCACAGAACATATTCTTCGTTTTTTTTAGAGAAAAAGGTGGTGCTTATGGAGTGGGGGCGGTTGTTCGACCTGGTGGATGCCTCAGCTTTTATTCATACAGGTAGTCTCGCAAGCTATTTCTTTTATTTACTAAGTTTTATGAGGTTCTAGTTTGGGCTATTCATGTTCTTGTCTATTTGCTAAAGAGAGGGCTCACTTTTTTTTTCCAAGGGACCCAAACATGGAGAAAACGTTGGATGTATTTTGCGACTCAGTTGCATGGCTCACAAAAGGAGTGTTTACTGAAGAGGATCTGGAAGAATCAAAGCTGTCCTGCTTCGCAAAGGTGAGCACGCATGATGGCATTGTGCAACTTAAGGGGATATGCAATTCGAAGGAACAGCTTATTTAATATCTTGCCTAAGGCAATAAGATTTTTGCTCTTTACATAAGTTTTTATGCTAACTTGAAATGCCCAATTAATTTTATAGTAAGTTGCATAGTTTTTGTTTTGAACTATGACAATGTGTAAAAAATAGCTCTTCATTAGATGATCTTTCTGTCATTAAACTTCTATAATTATGAGTAATTAACTGTAGAATGTAAATAACTATTAAGAAAGTGTGTATAATTCAATTAAATGAATAAGAACATTTGTAACATGAAAAGTGGTAAATTCTCTACCCATACTAATTGCTTACTTTAAGTTCATAATAACAATATAAATGATATAATGCTTTTAGAGAGACATTTGAACTCTTCACGTGTTAAGGAATCTGTGGCAAAAATTTTATGTTAATCTGGCCATCAGAAGTAGTACCTAAAATGACGTCCAAACTCAAGAAGTTGCTCGAAATTGCATCTAGAGGAAAACACATTTTAAACGCATAAGTGAAAGCTCATCTGTGTGGCAAGGATGGCTTTTTAAAATAATATCTTTCATTATGAGCACTTTTCAATCATGGTTAATTTGTGCATGTTGCTTTGGTGGTGAACTCCTCTTGTAAAATGCAATGGCAAGCAGCCAGGTGGCAATTTCCAGGGGACTCTAGACAATGAGCTCTTCTTAGTTTTTCGTTGCTGTCTTGTGTTTTTTAAAAGTTATTTTAACCTACTTTGAGTTTAACGACAACTTGTTATTTTTTGTCATGAAAGTAGAGAAACGTAGTTTTTATTATTGGAGATATTGTAATGAAATTATGTGGTGTATATGTATTTATTTCTCCTCTTTTCGAAAATGTAATTTGTTTTAATGTACACCAATTAGTTATCAAATTGTGAGAGCATAAATGAAGTTTAATTATGTCATTTGTTAACGATTGTTAAGACACTTTCCCTCAATATTTTTAGGTTATGTTTAAGATGCAGCTATAGCCAAAAACCTGCCATGTGGAACTTTGCTATTTATATTGTCACTGAGATACATCATCATATAAAAATTCTCATTTGCATTGATGCTGCACAATTTTGAAAGCTAAATAGCTCAAATTATTGATGATAACATTTCATATGTCCCTCTAAACCACAAAAAAATAGCATAACTCCACAGTCCTGTTTCTTACGAGTTCAACGGTACAAAATTTTCAAAAGTTACTTTGCAAAACATGATGAAAAGTTCCGTAAGGCTGGTCAGGTTGGCAAAAAGTGTGAAGCTGAGAAAATCGCATTTGAAGTTTCGACATGCACTGGAAAGTTTCTATAAGGAACTTTAACCACAAATTTCATACACATGTTTCCCATCTGTTGCCCTGCAAAACAAAAGAAAATGCCCCTTATTCCACCCTAGGAATAATTTTTAAAAAGTTTTTGTAATGTGTAGAGCAGTGGTTCTCAGCCATGGATGTGTCGGGGACGCCTTGGGGACTGGTGGAAGGGATGGAGGACCCCTTGCAGCGGAGTGTATGGAGGAGGGGGGGGGGGGGGGCTACGTAGGAAAATTAACTCAACTGGAAAGTGAAACAGGTGCCTTTTATTAGGCTTGTGCGAATAGTGAATTTTAGCTTCGAATTTGAATAGTATATATGGCATACAAAGAAAAATGGGCATATTTATCATGACCTAACTAACTAGCACAATATATTTTTATATTGAAATAACGCCTCTATGCAAATGTCTTTTTTTTTTTTTTCGTTCACAGGAAGTCGAAACAACTTTGAGTAGTAGCGGGATATCAGTTTCTGTAGGATGAGAGTGATAACCTGTAAGATAGGTAACATTTTAAATTTTATTATACTTAGAGCACATAAGTTGTCCTAACAAGCTTTTAAGCTTAATAAAATGATGAATTGATTTGAGGGTAACATGTTCATTTAAAGGGGCCCTGCAACACTTTTTCAAGTAGCCATGGAGCCAGTAAAGAAGCTTGTTGCCTCTCAAATTTACCGCCGCAAAATTTTCAGAAACAGTCTAGTACGAGCGGCGGAGTTCCGAAAATTAGTCGCACGCTGCAATTTATTCTCTCTTTTCGTCCCGACGAAATAGCTGGAAGCTAAACAGGGAGGAATGGTGCGGTGAAAGAAACTACGTCACACGCACCTCGTGACCTTGAGCATCTCATTTTTCTTTTTTCTTAGAATACGCAGCTTTTCAGTGTGATCGCGCCCGTACGCCTGGACACGTAGCCTCCCGCTGCGGCTCCAGTGACGACCGAGCGCGCCATGTTAAATCAGCCAATGGCTGATGCAATAGCTGTGACGAGTAGTTTTTGAGCTCGGGGTGTCATTTGTCGAGAGAAGAGAGCAATTTTCAGCTGGGTTTGAGAATTTACTGTGAATCGCAGGTCGTGTGCTGTGCCATATATTTGGCTCGCGTGTTCTCGGAAGCCTCGACTACCGATTGGGAGCGTTTTCTGACTATGCTCAAAAAGTGTTGCAGGGCCCGTTAATTTGGCAGGTGGCCTTCGCCGCGAAGCGGATTTTCTTGGATGGGTGCTTTCACGGTTTAGCACTCTGACACTGCAGCAAAACCATCTTTACAAGCCATTACATGCGGATTAATATACATCTATTCGTTCATTGCGAATACTTCGAAATTTTCAATAATATAAATTTTAATTGAAAGTAATACTCTACTATGGGTTTCAATATTATTATTCGAATATTCGTATAAGCCTACCTTTTATTGCTACCAAAAAAACAAGAAATAAACTTGCCACATCACTTCATTTTGGACAGTTCATCAATACGTGGCATGTTCACGCTTAAGGAAAAATGCGGGTGAGGGTTTCGCAAATCATTGAAATGGCTTCGCAGACCCTAGGGGGTCCGTGGACCCCCATTTGAGAACCACTGGTGTAGAGCATTATCAGAACCCCACTATGATAAAACTGTTGATGGGTTCTGGAAAAGCCATGAGGAATGAGGCTCGAACGACTAGCTGTTACGCAGCATGCTGCCCTAGGTAATAAGTTGCTGAGCCAGTAGAATATACAGTGGACGTTCTGATTTCTCGGACCCTCAAAGGATCGTGAAAATTTCTGGAAAATCGAATGCATATAAAAATGGACCTTTTTTACTGGTATTTTTTGCTGACGGAGAGTGTCATGGCAGGAGTACAATACAAAATTCTCGCTGCAATCTTGCAAATGCCTCTTTGAGGCGACTTTGAAAGAGTCGTTTATTTTTTTTTAAAAATCGATGTGGCCAGTGCTACCTCAGAGGTCAACATGTTGGCCCAAAAATGTCTGCTATTTTCTTTTGCACAGCATTCTGCTTGCCCGCGATAATGTCTGCCTCAATTTCAGCTTCACGTCATGCTGTCGCTGTTCACCAATAACAGTGTCATCAGTGCTTGCGTCAACTTCGAGCTAGTTGGCTGTGTAGGGGCTGCCGAAAATTGGATGGCGAAGGCTATAAGCGGTGACTCCAAAGAGGTCGAACTTTCGCTAGGTAGCCGACTTCCCCGACAAAACGGTCCTAGTTTGCGCCGATTTCTCAACTTGGTGCGCCTGCTCTGCCATTAAGTAGTATGCAGCATCAATCCGAAGTGTATCGCACGTCGAACTTGGTTCCACGGCGTCGTCAGTAGACAGCCTCGTTAAAGTTTTCGGCAGATCCAACGGGTCCGGCTGGGACTTCAACTCAGCTGTTGTAGGCTCACTTGTAGCTGGCGCCTTCTTATTCCAAGGCCGTTTTTTACGGCTTCCAAAAGCTCGTCGCGTTGATGGTTTCAGACGAGAGTATCCAAGCATCTCGATTGCAGTAAGAAAGTACCAGTGCAAAGCAAAAACACGGTGCGTCCAAAAACACGCACGATCGTAAAAGCAGACTCACACAAACGGACAATGAGAGACTCGGAAAGGCGCGCCACGTGGGAGCCAATCCGCTATCTCGAAACGACTTTCAGAAAACCTGTGACGGCAACTATTCTGCTTGAGCGACATCATTTTGAAATGGTGCAAAATGCGCATAAAGAAAACGGCTTCAAATTAAGCCCAAGATGGCGGCACTTGGTACGCTGTAACACACATTTAGCGTGCGGGAAGTGCGAACAAATTTCGTCCTTTTGAGGTCATTTTAGTGCGACCGGGGTGCATTGAAGGCTGATTTGATTGTGTTTCCCGACCGAATACAGCGTTAGCAATTTGAGAGTAGTTGCTCAGAAGTACAAATGCCCCTAAAATAAGCTTTGCAAAAAATTACTTTTTTATCATTTTTGACCGTTTTAAAACCCGGGTCCCCCCTTAAATGCCCTTCACATTTGCACTTCCTACTACCACTGAAGCCTTCATATTTTTGAAATCCACAGGTTGAGGTTGGTTCACACAGCCGACTAGCATTGGTCGCGCGACCCCCCGCAGGGGCGCCTGCGCAAGTAGGCGTTTGGTGTGTAGCGACACCACGGACCCGAGCTAACGGGGGAGTTTCTACTCCCTCCCACGCCTAGCCGTGCGTGGCTTTGCCGTGTCCGGGGAAAAGGGGATCCTGGGGGTTGAGCCGACGCTGGGTGATTGGACCGTTAAGGCCCCCCGGCAGAGGCAACACACCCCTTTGGCCCCGGCTTCACGTAGACGGCACCCCTGGGCTGACCCACCCAGGGGAAATCGGCAGTCGCCTTTTCCTATCTCTCTCTCCCTACATCTTCGTCTTTTGTTCTCACTTTACATCTTTCCTGTCTTCTACTCTCTTCTGTATACTTCCAATTTTCCTGGCGGCAAGGGTTAACCCTGTGCAAATAGCCTACCTTGGTCTAGGCGCATTGGGTTATGGCAGTGTTGTACGGCTGACGTCTGCAAGCTTTCAGCACCTGTAGACTTGCAGCGTCCCCTTGTTGGGCTCCGTGGTGGGTGGCCGCCAACGCTGCTGAACAAAAATAAGACCGGCATGCAAGGCGCATTTCCTCTACTATCTGATCGTACCGGCCTAAAGCGGGTACGCACCGACGACATAAATCTCTTCAACCAGCCAATAGAAACTTTTCCCCACTTCCACGTCATTCACTGTGAAAAAACCGGAAAGCAAGCCAGGACCGTATCTCCTTTCGTAGTTGCCAGGTGTCTTACGGAAACTCTCGGGGCTGGATACAAAGTAACCAAAATGGCGAGCGGAGACCTTCTTCTAGAAATTCGGGACAAAGCACAATATGAAAAGCTAAACAGCCTCTCAACGTTTGGTGACGTACCGATCACCATAACACCACACCGATCCATGAACACCACTCGCGGAGTGGTATCTGATGCAGACTTACTTGAGCTCACCGAAACTGAACTTTTGGAAGGGTGGAAGAGCCAAAATGTCAATAATGTACAGAGAATTATCATCAGAAGAGATAATAAGGAAATCCCAACGAAACACTTGATACTCACGTTTGCATCCAGTAAACTACCAGATTCCATTCAAACAGGGTACACGAAAACATCTATCAGGCCGTATATACCAAATCCTCGTCGTTGCTTCCAATGCCAGAAGTATGGCCATGGCTCTAAGACCTGTCGTGGTCGCCAGACTTGTGCACAATGTGGAGTCCTAGGCCACGTGTCCGAGAACTGCAAAGAACCGGCACACTGTGTGAACTGCGAAGGAAACCATGCCGCATATTCACGCTCCTGCACATACTGGAAAAAAGAAAAAGAAATAATTACATTGAAGGTGAAGGAGAACATTACGTTTAAGGAAGCACGGCGAAGAGTCGCTCCATTCTATGGACCTACATACGCTGATGCGGCGCGTCAGGGGGCACCGCCGCACCAGCCCTCGCCACCCCTTCGGCCCGCGCATTCCGAGCCGGCGGTTGTGGCACCTGCCCCCAAGGCGGCTGTAGCCCAGGCTACACCGCCTACTCTCAAACAGAGACCGGAGACTCCAGAGTCTTCGGGTCTCAAGGCCTCCCCTCACCAGGCGAGGCCCAAAATCCAAACTAACAGCCCGCACGTGCGGGCATCCAGTGCCTCCGAGGAGGCAATGGATACGTCGGCACCCTTGGTGCCGAAAGAGCGGCGTGGCTCCTTGGAGCGCGCCAAGAAAACAAAAAAGCAAATAACAGGGCCTGGTGATGGCCCTGTTAAGTGAACTCAAACTCCCCGTCTAAACAGCCACTTGTTTTTCGTACACACAGCATTATTTTACATTCACCATGAACACTCAAATTATACAATGGAACGTCAGGGGCCTTCTCAGAAACCTTGACGACATCCAAGAACTCCTACACGAACACTCACCAAAAGTGCTGTGTGTACAAGAAACACACCTTAATTCAAAACACACAAATTTTCTTCGCAAATACGTTATTTTTCGAAAGGACCGTGATGATGCCGTGACATCATCCGGAGGTGTTGCCATCATAGTGAATCAAGAAATTGCATGCACACACTTACAACTCCAAACATCCCTTGAGGCAGTGGCTGTTCGAGCGGTTCTTTTTGATAAACTGATCACAATCTGCACGATTTACATTCCTCCTAGTTATCAGCTACAAAAACGTGATTTACACTCTTTAATTGATGAACTTCCGGAACCTTATGTTCTCCTTGGAGACTTTAATGCGCATAGCAGGCTATGGGGAGACTCTCGGTATGACGCGCGAGGTCGACTGATCGAACAGTTCCTTCTCTCGTCGAGCGCGTGTCTCCTAAACCGAAAAGAACCAACCTATTATAATCTCGCCAATAACACCTACTCCTCTATAGACCTGAGCATAGTATCTCCATCTCTTGTGCCTCTACTCCAGTGGAAAGTTGTCAGTAATCCGTACGGAAGTGACCACTTCCCCGTAGTTTTGAGCACGACAGTAACTGAGTGTCCATCACGTGTTCCCAAGTGGCTCATAAACAGAGCCGACTGGGAACAGTTTTATACTATTGCTAGTCTAGGTTGGAATGACATCCGTACTTTGAACATTGATGTTGCGGTGAACTACTTCACAGCGTTTTTGATCGATGCTGCAACAAAATGCATCCCACAAACAAATGGACACCCTGGAAAACGACGTGTGCCATGGTGGAACTCTGAATGCCGAAACGCGCGCAAACAGCAAAACAGAGCTTGGAGGCTGCTTCGGAACTCGCCGACAGCCGAAAATCTTGAAACCTTCAAGAAAATAAAGTCTCAAGGCAGGAGAACGCGTCGGCAGGCCAGAAGGGAAAGCTGGCAGAAGTTTTTATCAGGGATTAATTCATACACACAGGAGGCAAAAGTCTGGAACATGGTCGGTAGGATAGCAGGGAAACAAGTACACACACTTCCACTCGTAAACACTCAGGGTGATACCTTGGAAGATCAGGCAAACTTCCTCGGTGCACACTTCGAACAGGTATCCAGCTCGTCCCACTATACTGACACTTTCCAAAAATACAGAACAAGAATAGAAAAGCAGAAACTTGAACACAAATCCACTAGATACGAGGAATATAACCAAGCTTTCAGTCTTGCTGAGCTCCGAACATCTCTGAACTCCTGCAGTACTTCTGCCCCAGGTTCTGACCGTGTGATGTATGAAATGTTAAAGAACCTACCAAACGAAACCCGAAAAACCTTACTTTGTTTGTACAATGCTATTTGGTCTTCTGGCACTATTCCTACCTCCTGGAAAGAGGCTATTGTTATTCCCATTTTGAAAGAGGGCAGGGACCCTTCTTTAGCTTCGAGTTATAGGCCTATTGCACTTACAAGCTGCTTGTGCAAAGTCTTCGAAAAAATGATAAACTGCCGACTTGTACACTTTCTTGAAACAAACAATTTGCTCGACCCATTTCAGTGCGGGTTTCGAGAGAGTAGATCCACGACAGACCACCTTGTTCGTATCGAGGCACAGATCAGAGACGCCTTCGTCCATAAACAGTATTTTCTCTCCGTGTTCCTCGATATCGAAAAGGCTTATGATACAACATGGCGTTTTGGAATTCTAAGAGACCTATCCAACCTTGGCGTGCGCGGAAGAATGTTTTATATAATCAAAAGTTACCTGTCAAACCGGACATTCCGTGTCCGAGTGGGCACGGTTCATTCTCAAACATTTGTCCAGGAAACAGGCGTTCCACAAGGTGGTGTACTTAGCTGCACACTTTTTCTCATAAAAATGAATTCCTTGCGCTTGACCATCCCTCGCAATATGTTTTATTGTACATATGTGGATGACGTCCAGCTTGGCTTTAGGTCTTGCAATCTGGCAATGTGTGAGCGGCAGGTTCAGTTAGGTTTAAACAAGCTCTCAAAATGGGCAGAGGAAAACGGATTCCGACTGAACCCACAAAAAAGCACGTGTGTCCTGTTCTCCAGAAAGAGAGGCATGCACTCAGAACCCGACATTGAACTGAACGGTCAGCGTCTGTCTGTTAATACGGAGCATAAATTCCTAGGATTAATCTTGGACAACAAGTTGACCTTCGTACCGCACATCAAGTATCTAAAAACAAAATGTTTAAAAGCCATGAATGTTTTAAAAGTGTTGTCACGTACTAGGTGGGGTAGTGACAGGCAATGTCTCATGAACCTATATAGAAGCCTCATTCGCACCCGCTTAGATTTTGGGGCTGTTGTTTATCAGTCTGCGACTCAAAGTGCTTTGAAGATGCTGGACCCCGTGCACCATTTGGGCATCCGCCTTTCTACGGGTGCTTTTCGCACCAGCCCCGTAGAAAGCCTTTATGTTGAGTCAAATGAGTGGTCGCTTCATCTGCAGAGAACATACATGTCCTTTGTTTATTACCTTAAGGTGAAAGCAGACAAGAAGCACCCCTCATACTCTACTATTAATGATTTGTCGAGCTCAACTTTGTTTCAAAACAGGCCTTCGATGAGGCAGCCCTTCTCTATTCGCCTGAAGAGTCTAGCTGAGGAAACTGGAATCTCACTAGAACACAGTTTAATGGCTCCTGTAGCATATCCGCCACCGTGGCAATGGCAGACTATAGACTGCGATGTGTCTTTCCTAGAAGTTACAAAACATGCACCTGTTGCCCATATCCGAACATACTTTTTGGAACTTCAACACAAATACACATGTCCTGAGTTCTTCACAGATGCCTCCAAGACTAACTCCTCTGTGTCCTACGCTGCTGTAGGCCCATCCTTTTCGGATGCTGGTCCACTACATCCACGCACAAGTATCTTCACAGCGGAAGCGTACGCGATACTTGTGGCAGCTAAACACATCAAACAATTACAAATACAAAAATCAGTAATTTATACAGACTCCCTAAGTGTGGTAACGGCTCTGCACAGTCTTAAAAAACAAAAAAAACCAGTCCTTGTCTCACTTTACTCTATTTTATGCACACTTTACACACTCAAACAACATGTTGTAGTGTGCTGGGTGCCAGGGCACCGTGAGATTCAAGGCAACGTGAGGGCGGATCAGCTCGCTGCATTCGTGCACAAAAGCACTGCCCCTACACCAATATCAATCCCGGCCCTCGATCTTAAACCATCCCTCAAACGAAACCTCAGAGTATACTGGCAGAGCAAGTGGGATACACACACACAAAACAAACTACACGTTATTAAGCCACACCTTGGTCATTGGCCGCCCGTATCGAAATCGCGTTATACAGAGGTGATACTAACGAGACTCAGGATAGGACACACATACACGACACACACACACCTTTTGTCCGGTGGCGATCCACCATTGTGTGACAGATGTGGTGAAGCATTGACAGTCCTTCACATTTTAATTGTGTGCAAGCAATTGGACACTGTAAGAAAACAACACTTTCCATTACCCTACCGACAACATATACCTTTACACCCTGCAATGTTTGTCGGTAGGGAACCGCTTTTTAGTTATAAATCATTGCTAGCGTTTTTAAAAGAAATTCATAGCTTTCATGTCATATACCCGGGCATACCGTAGCATGACCTCTCCAGAGAGGTTTTTGCTTCGGTGGCTACACAAGAAAGCACATGCCTCACGGCCCTTGGACGCAAGGGTGTGAACGAGTGAGGCACTTGTGCTAATGCCATACATATGCACCATCGTCTTTTATTATCACCAACTTTTGTCATCTATTCACATCACACACACCTTTCACCGCATGGTCATGATTTTATTACTTGTATGTTTTTACCCGCCTTACTGCGAGGAATTTTATGGCCCTTATACAGCCGCTTATCACAATCATTGTCCATAATTTTAGTAAGATGAACTGGCGCTCTTTGGCCGTGAAATGGCCCTTGCGCCATAAAACATCAAATATCATCATTGGTCGCGCGACCATGTGTGACTGGCGACCAAAAAGAGATTGACGTTCACATCGGCAGAGGCTGCATGCGAGCGACGGGAAGTCGCAAACCCGAAAAGTCAATCCAGATATCATTATCAGCGAAACTTTGGAGACTGGCGGCGATTAGCTGATCGCCGCCAGCCGAATGAGCGTAGTTTGCTGAGCACAGCGCATTTATTGTTTTCGACGGCCGCTTTCACGCACCATTCCCTATAGCATCATGGACTTCGATTCGAGCGAAGAAGACAAGAGTGTCTTGTTACTGACACGACTGCTGGATAAAAAAAGAAAGTGCAGCTCCTGTATTGCCACTGAAGTGGGGTCTCGAACCTAAATAAGGTTGTTACTCAAATAAAGTTGTCACTCACTCACTCGGATTCAGTTAACATGAAGCTCGTCTCCAGAAAAGCGCTCCCACACACATCCGTATGGGCGACAGTGATTCTGCTCAGGCTGTAAATAACATGTTTTCTGGTTGCACATCACAGGTTCGATACTGAAATCGTTATTAGAAGTATCTGTTGCACCAGATATGTGAACAGCTTGCCCAAGTAGTGCCAATTTCTCATAGAGTGGGCCTCAATCCTCTCTATGAATGCTGCCTGTATAACTCACCTGAAGTGTCACGGATCCTGTTAATGGGGAGGCAGTTGCCGGGCAGATTCCAAGGGCTGACGCATCGGTCCATTGAAACACATTACGAAACCATGCACAATTTAAATGTAGGTCCTTTTTGTGCACCAGCAATGCTGGCTGAGGTCCAAAGACCGAGCTAAAGCGAAGAGTACACTACATAAACAAAATGCGTTAACTTGCACCCAGGGATATCAATTACAACTCACAAAATCACCTAGAGGGAATGTGAAACAACGAAAAGAAACCTACCACGCTGCAAACGTAACCTCATGCATTACAAACTGTACAAGAACACTTTGAGGCCTCGAATATTCACCACACGTGTGTAGTCCGAAATTCTTTGAACCATTCTAGAATATTTATCTTTCAAGAAACACTGAAACAAGCTCCAGCTATAATCGTCATCCCAGTGACACTCTTCAAAAGAAGGCACTCGAGGCGTCGTCACTCGATTCTGCCAAGATTGACTGACCGCACAACATGACCCACTCGTTCCGCTCAAACATCATAACTTCTTGGCCGTGTTCAGCTACCCGTCCTACCTTTCGCCACCTCTCGTTTGGATCTCTACAGGTTTCGCCATTTCGGGAACATTCCAAGCGATTATCCGGCATGTAGCACGTACCACAGCGACACCTAGAGTAAAGGGTTTCGTCTCGCCAGTCCATCCGTGGAAACAGCTAGCCCAGAAACAGATGTCTGCAACTCTACCGATCTATGCAGCCATTGCGCCATCGTGTATGTAGAGACCTAGAGGCTGTGGTAGAGGGTAAGGCACGCCCTGGGCACCTTTTGACAGTTTTTTTCGTTTTTCGGTGGCGTGCGCCTGTTGAGGTGGAATGGTGGACGCGGTGGCTTGAAGATGTCGTCTGGATGCAGCTGCGCATGCCTGTTTTAACGCTCGTATGTGACAAAAGGAAGTGCTTGTGAAAGGGGGCTGATGGATGCAGCTGCACATGCCTGTTTTAACGCTCGTATGTGACAAAAGGAAGTGCTTGCGAGAGAGGGCTGACCACGCAAGCTCCCTGCTTCTTGACCTGCGCTCACTTGATGAGGAGTATTTCCGAAATTGTTTCTTGTTGTTTGGCATTCCTGTAAGATAGTGAACAATCCATTTTCTCTTTCTTTCGATGTGTTTAGCATCCCGCGAATGCCGCCACGAACATTCAGTGCTTTTCTCAAGCTGCTGCGCCTCGCCATCTACAAGCTGAGTACTCCATAGTGGCCATGGTGCCACCATGGAGTACTCGGCTTGTAGAAGGCGGGGCGCAGCAGAGTACCAGACTCATTTGTATTTCAAGGCAGGGGGTGAGTGCAATTTACAAAAAAATAAGAGGCAATGAGCCCGTATATAAATGAATGCTGATGTCTTTTCTGGTCTTCCCTGATTGGTTTCAGCAGTTTGTCGACTGCAGTGGCGCAAATGAAAAATTGGTCAGGAAGCGACTAGCCAAAGCAGTCGCTTAGCGACTGATGCGACCGTTTGCGCCCAGTCGCAAAGCGACCAACTTGGTCGCGCGACTGATGCTAGTCGATGGTGTGAACCAGCCCTTACACCGACTCCATTTTGTGTACTGGTGAATGTCAAGTTATATCAGAGGTTGCAAGAGTAAACCAGTTAGGGGAGAGGGGGGGGCTTTCTTCATTAAACCTAGCTTTCAGATCACTGGGGTATGGCATATCTGTCTTGAAAGCCCGTGAACTTTAAGATAAGGACTTACAAGGCTAGTCGGTATGACAAACCTGTGAAAAGGGGAGAACAAGGAAGAATGAAGGGGAGACGTTGGTCTTTAAACGGTGTTTTTTTAATAGTTGGGTGAGCAAAATGAAATTTTATTCATTTATTCAGCTTTTTCTGCAGATTCCAAATCAATTAGTAGATTAGTAGTAGCTGCATTAGAATAAAAGATAAGCTATTTCAACAAGAATTTCTAGAATAAATCATATGGGGATTTTTGGCAACTTTACTTTGTCAAACAGAAAAACGAAGTATGTGCAGCAAGATTGCCAGAAAGCTGGTCTAGCCGATTTGTTATAATGTTGTTTACCAAATTGCAATTCTCGATAATCGGAACGTGTGTGAAGCAAAAAATGTTTACTCTTATGTGCATTAGTTTATGTTGCCTTTGAAGTTCAACAAAAACAATCAGATTAGCATAATTGGCTAGACCAACTCTCTAGTAGTCTTGCCACATGTTTTGTTTTTCTATTTAACAAATCAAAGTTGCCAAAGAGCACTATGAGCAATATGCTCTCAAAAATGGCAAATCTTTTGTTTATGCAGACAATAAAGATCACTTGAAAATTTGAAATATGCAGAAAAAAACTTAGCAAGTATAATAAATTTCATTCAGTTTTAACCCAACTAATAAAAATATTTTTTTTTTTCAAGGATATACACTGTTCACATTCTTTTTGCATAAGTGCATGCCTGAGTACTTGTGAAATATTTTTGTGCAAGTTTATTGTTCTCCCCGGAGTTTTATTCATCAAAGTATGATGAGTTAAAGCGCTGAAATAGTGGCTTTTATGAACACAAGACTAAGAAGGGACAAGAATTGTTGTCATCCCTTTTTCGTATTGTGTTTCTTCAATATCTTTTTTTTTGCACTGTTTCTTCTTCTTTACCATTGTATCTGCATGCTGTGTTTGATGGAAACCAGCTTGTGAGGCACATTTTCATCTAGTAATATGCTTGGGCTTGGACTTTAATAGCGTGACTTCTCTCTGTTTTGTGTCTAAGTGGTGCCATCTTGTGGAGTGCAGGTTGACAAGCCTATCACTCCAGGTGACCGTGGGGCCGCAACATTCCTGCATGGAGTGACAGACGAGATGAGGCAAGAGCACCGGCAGAGGATATTCGCCTGCAGCAAGGATGAAATCATCTCAGCAGTCAAGAGGTGTGTGAAGACAAGAGGTCTCCGTTACTGGCTTGCATTGTCTATGGTTATTTACAATTGACTGACTTCTCTACATAGCTAGCATGAGTGATTCCTGAACTGGTTTTTTAGTTTTTTCTCTGGTAATCTGGTGTTACAAGTAAGTTTTCCTATTTGTGGGGTCTGACTCTTTTTTATTTTGTGACCTAGCAAGTGTAATGTTGCATGAAGGGCCAATCGAAAGAGAACCAACTATGTGGACTGTATTTTGTAGCAATCACTTTGGTCTTCCGTTTTTCTTATCATTTATTGAACCAAGTCATCAATCTTGACTGTAATAGCAGCATGGCTTCTTCAGAGCTTGTGTCACAGTGTCTAAAGAATGTTCTATAATGAAATTGATCATTAGAAAGGATCTTAAGATTAGTTTATGACTCTCTAATGGGGCCTTGGCAGTTAATTGCAAAATATAACTTATGCTCGTCCTGCTCATTAGTTGGTATGCTGTGTCAAGAGTAGCAGCCAGTGAAGGGGAGATAATTGCATAGTATTGCAGTTGTATACTCTATATATTTAAGATTGTCAACAGTAGATGAAATTCACAATGCTCAGTTTGTTAGTTAAAAAAATAGTTGTTGCCCTCGTGTTAATGTAAGAAACATTGTGCACAATGAGTGGTCACTTTGTCAGTTGAGCAATAGTGCCAAAAGAATGTAGAGAATCAGGTATGAGTTGACTAGGTTTGTGCGAATAGTGAATTTATGTCCCAAGTGAAATTGAAGCGAATAGTGATTTGGTCTAATAATTTTGAATTGAATTTGAGTAGCATATATCTCATATTATAAAGCAGAATGAGCACATTTGTCATGACCCAACTATCCTGCACCGTACCTTTTTCCAAATGTTTACATCAGCCATGTAAAGTTTAGGGGGGAAATAGGTCCATGGGATATCTCATCTATTTTTTAATCGAATATGATGAGAGTTTGCATGCTTACTCAGTTTGTTCTTCTGATTCTAAAAATTTGTTTTTTTTTTCTGTAGTGTCACTAGTTCTATAAATAATCAAGATAGCAATCTCTATTGTTCTTACCACAATATAAAAATAACCACCAATCAAAAGTTTACAATTGACATAGGGATTAATAGTAGAAAGCATACGACACACTACATAGGAAGCAATTTTTTGATTTCGGTCATTATTTCTTACATTACAGTACACTAAACTTTATAGCTCTGAATATGGCCATGGTGTGGTCACACAAAAGACTAATTTTAAAAACTTTCATTAAGGAAAATCAAAATCTACTTCCTATGTTGTGTGCTCCAAACATATAGCTTCATGCTGCAAAAAGAATTATTCTGCTATCTGTAATAGTTTCCGATATATTGCAGTAATTGTCTGGCACGGTGTACGAAAGTGCCATTTTGAGAAAATCAAGAAAACGAAGAATTCTAACATTTCTAACTGTAAAAATGCATGTACTTAAAATTACATAGTCATTAACATATATATGGATACTAGAAAGCCTAAGGAGAGCAATGCTGCAAGCTGATCGAAAATTGAACAAATACTTCTTGAATTACAGCAAAATAAAGTTCATTGCATATAAGCAAGAACAAAATATTTTATATTAACATAAAAAGAATTGGAGTAGCACATTAAAAATCTTCTCTCAGTGTTGTTTCTTTTGCACATTTAGTGACATTGTATAAAAATAATTGCAGCTCTAGTTGTCCTAGGTCCACTTTTACAGAACAAGCAAACAAGGAAATTGGTCAAAATCTATGTTTCGAAAAAAATACTGTTAAAACTTTTGCCGTTTTGAGTGAAAAAAATCATGGCACACATACTTTTACTCAGTTAATATGCACCGGTCGTGTAATCGGACTGATTGTTCGCATGAGCACGTCATTTCTTCAAGTCCTGCTGCAAGTTGTCACCGTGTGCTCGTCTGCTGACAAGGTCGCTTATCTGTTAAGTGATGGTACCGACGCTGATGTGCGACGAATGTGCACGCGTCATTCGCGATTAGCCGAATGACACGGCGATGTTTTCAGGCTTGTCCAGAATGAGTTACACGTAATAGTCGCAAACTGAACTTGTGCACTCTTTCATAATTTTGAGGCTACATGAGTGCTGATCGTGTTAGTTTTCACGTAAGACTGTCGCATTTTCGAGTGGAGACCGCGACATCATTGCGAGCACGTCGTTAATAGCAGTCTACTTATTGCCAGTAGCCTCCATTGCCTGGGCGGCGAGCTCGTTCACCACGAACAGATTCATTTTCTGCTGTTCATCGACGCGTGCCGTACTCCACTCAGACGACCCGTCACGCAGTTTACGCACAAGCGAGGTCGTTTCGTCAGGCGCGGAGGACCGTGGCACCAGCATGCTTAGCGATGAGACTGCGCTTCCATTCTGTCGCTGCAAAGGTTCATAGCTCTCGTAGCTTCACCTGGGCTTTTTACTTGTCGTCTTCTAACTGATGAGGCTGCAAAACACGGCAGCTTTCAGTGATGTTGTCGGCAACCGACGGGCTCGTACGGGAGCTAGGCCTACACCGGTGACTCGGCGACCGCCGTTGACTGCCACGAGTTTGTTATCTTCATTGTCCTGAGCCATAGTGAGGCTTTTTCTGAAGTTCAACACGAATGAACGATCCCCACATCCACGTCACAAATTAGTGTGGCATCGAAATTCTTTACTGCAGTAGGCAGTCGACAGCACCATGACAAAATGGCGCATGTCCGTGCGCGTCACGATGGTGAAGCAGACACCTGAAACGCCACTTGGCCTATCCAATGCCTAGGTTTTGTCACGTGCCCCAAGCAGCCAATAAAATTACGTGCTGGTGCTTCTCGAATATGTGTTTTTGCTGAAAAACCAATGAGCAAGGCCAACCAGCGGCGGTGAGAAATCGGAGATGAAGAACGACCCTTACAAATGAGACCAAGATGAACACGATACCTCGTGTGTACCGGCAACGGTTCGGCGTGGATAAAGCGCGATTTTAGCATCTATTTGCACTTACATTCATCTCACAGGGGTGTCATAAATTGATTTCGCACCAGAATTAATGACGCGAGAAGCTAGAAACTTCCCGGATAAGCGCATAAATAGGTACAGATTCCGAAAATGTCAGCTTCAAAAAGTCGATTTTTTCATGATTTTCGGCCTTCTAAGACTCGTGTCTCCCCGTAAGCAACAGTGAAGATAGTTGACCTTAAGGGCTTACATGGCCTTCTTGGCTGATGCTAGGCCTTCCCTTAGTGTAGACAAAGTGGAGTCAAACCTGTCACAGACCGTGCAAGGCTGTCCAAACTCCAGCACCGAAACTAGCGTTCAAAGCTGGCTGTGGCACCTCCGGTAGAAGTGCAGGCCTTTCATTGTCTGTACTTTGCTTGCGTGGTGGGCAAACTTCATGCGGTGGCTGCACAAACTGTCTCCGTCAATGGGCGTGGCTGATAAGCAATAGCACAGAGGGCTTTTTATTGCGATAGCAATTATATGGACACTCTCGGATGGATTTGGCACCGGCGTCGACATCAGCAACGCCATCACTCACCGTATATGTTTACGTATTTATATATATGAAAAGGCAAGAAAGAAAAATAATGAGGAAAAAGGTTCCGGTGTGCGGAATCGAATGTGGGACCTCTGAATCGTGAGTGTAAGGCGTTAGCCACTGAGCCACGGAGATGCACCTCGTTCAACGTTCAAAACGGAAACCTATATATATCTACGACATACCGCTGGTGACGGGCATCTCGGTGGGAACTATCGCGTTTTCAGCATTACCAGCAAGATGGCGCAATGAGCGCGCGTCCCACATCGTCACGGCGCGGCGGCGCGCGATCTCATTTCCCATGCATACTTTGCCCCGCGAAGAGGGGGTAGGGTGGACACTCACAAGTGCATTTATCTCGCGATGGGGACAATAATACGTCTTGGCTGGCCGTGGGCTTTCACTCGAATGATTCTGTTGTAGTTATCGGGCGCGCAAAGGTCACTGCAATTGTTGTACAAGCTCTGTTTACGAAAATGGCGCGTTTTTCAGACGCAGTAAAGGAACAACTGAGACGCTTATTTATTCGCGTTCATCTGTACCTGTGAGTACATTTCGTGTGTCATTTGTGCGTGAGAAATGCGGGGCACGTTTCGATCTGCTTGCCATGCTGCTCGTGAACTTCCAGTTTGTTGCTATTGGGTTCATTGCGTTGCCTTTACGGCAAAGCAGTGACTTTTTTGTGGTCACCCAGCGTTTTACCTCGAGGTCTAAAAGCTTCGCTCTTAAAATACAAAGAAGGCATGTGACAATGTCATTCTTTTTAGTTCAGTGAAAGTGGAAGCAACTTTGAATGATAGCAGGATTTGAGTTTTTGTAGAACGCAAGTGATAACTTGTAAAATATGATACACTTTAAAATTTGTTGAGCTTAGAGCATATAAGCCAATATAACAAGATATTAAATTTAAAAAAGGATGAATGATTGGGAAGGTAATATGTTAATTATGCTATCTGCATTAGTTTATGAGTAAATAAGCTGGTATAAGGAGCTATAAACCTAAAAAATGATTAATCGATGTGAGGGTAATATGTTCATTTAACCCACAAGTGCCACTTTGTGGCAGTGCGAATCTTCCATGGATAGGTGTATTCACGGTCTAGCACTCGGTCTAGTATTCTCGGTTTAATATTCTTCGTGCTAGACCGTGAATACGAAAATTTTAAAGTTTGATTGAAATATCACAGTTTAAAATATTGAGAGTCTACTGTAGATTATTATTGCTGCAAACCAAGTGAAATATTACCAGCAGCTTTTTTACGTGAGCGTGATTTGGATAGTAACATTTTGTTTGCTTAATAATATGAAATAATTAGTCATCTTATATTTATTGCTAACTGATTGATTGATATGTAGCGTTTAATGTCCCAAAACCACCACATGATTATGAAAGACGTTGTAGTGGAGGGCTCCGAAAATTTTGACCACCTGGGGTTCTTTAACGTGCACCCAAATTTGCGCACACGGGCCTACAGCATTTCCGCCTCCATCGGAAATGCAGCCGCCGCTACCGGGATTCGATCCCGCAACCTGCGAGTCAGCAGCCGAGTACCTTAGTCACTAGACCACCACGGCGGGGCATTTATTGCTAACTAGTGCTTGCAACTCAATCGTGACATGAGCCCTACTTCAAGCTTAGCAATCTGTTCGTTTTTTTTTTCCTTTTAGCATTGGTTTACATTGGTTGAGGCTCCATGGGAAAATTCTCATGCGTTAGATCCATTATTTCTAGGTTTTTAATTATTTTGTCTAATGATAGAGTAATCTCACTTGCCTATTAGGTCATTTATCTTGCAGCGATTTTCAAGAAAATTGCTTAATTGCTCAAATCATGTGTGTAAATAAATATTGGCTGCTGACATGATGAAATAGAAAAAAAAGTATATAATTTTAGCATTGCTGACTAAATTCAGCACCTCAAGTTTCTTGTATATGATTGCAGGTGTTCTTTCAGTAAAGTTGTGGGCAGTAATATTTTATGGCAAAGTAGGTGTACTATGCCATGTAAAACACAGCATTTAATTTACAGGCATCTCAATTTCGAGATTCCTGTAAATATTTTCGAGTGTGCTGGTAGCTTATTTCTCTTCTCATCAGTGCATAGAGCTGGCAAAAATGCATTGTATGCACACATGCGGGCTATGACGGGATATGGTGATGCTGCAAGGAAGGGAAGCCTTTTTGTCTTGTTCATAAAGCAAATTCAGCAGTTTCCAGCATGGGTTTACAAAGGATAGCTTTGTGAGGTTTGAAGTTTTCTTTTTACAATTAAAATGGCTACATTTCTTAAGATCACGCTACTGGCAGGTTAATGATTTAAGTAGAAGGCAGTTTTTGTTGCTTGCCTGCTACTTTGTTGACCTTAATACCCTTGTCCCACGTGGCAACATAAGTGCATTTTGAATGACTGTACTCACAAGAAAGGGAAGTGTACTTTGCGAATGATAGCAGTGGCAATTGGCAGACTTGTATAGCTCAACATATATTTGTTATTTTTGCGCCCGTGTCTTTACATGGTGCTACTCAGAAAGGGCGTGCATGCACCATCAGCGTCCCTGAATGCTAGCGCCCCATAAGAGATGTTTGCGACAGTTTAAGTTGCGGTGACTGCAGGATGAAGCAGCCGCTACAACAAGGGAGGGATGGCGTGCGTATAGCTTTTTTGGAAATTTCGAGAATTTCATTGAGTGCAATCATGTGTTTGATAATCGAACAACTTAATTACACAACAAAGGTAAGAAACTTGAAAGTATATAGCGCGTAACTATCGCAATGCATGCATCACATTTTCCGTGCGGTCATGCTTATGCTAAATATTCTCATCAGTGGAGTTTCAAAAGGCTGTCTAAAGAAGCGGGCTTCTTGGTCGGCTTCAAAAGAATGTTAATAAAAAATTTTAACTCTGCATAAAAAATTAGGGGGTATTACAGCAGAGAAGAAGTCAACAAGCTATTTACAACAGCTGGAGCTGTGGTCGGAACACACGACCTAACTGTCACCTAGCCACTTCAGAAGCCAAACTTCAAAGAAGCCAAAAGCTCTTGAAGCTTCTAAAGAACTTAGTACTTACCACCACCTCACGACGTGCGAGAAGTCCGCTGACCTTAATTGTGCTTGGAGGTTGCTGGTGGATGCACCAGTGCGCCCGTGCCCCAAGGATCTTGGTGAGTTGAGGAAGTACACACGAGGAACAGGACGTACTCAATTGCGCGTAAATTTTACTTCCGACTGGTGAGTCTAAAACTACAAAAATTGAAAAAATGTTGTCGCCTGGTCGTTTTGAAGACACTCAGAATAGAATGCATAACTCAGTCGAGATCTAAGCTGAAAATCGCTAAAAAATCACCATGTCGCCAATTATGATTTTAGGTCGCCGCGGGCCTCTGAAATTCGCTAATTAGGCAAAAAGTACCCACCAGTGATAACCCTGACAGTGGTTTAAAAATTGCATGAGCACCGCTTTAGGCAACAGCGTATTTCTGTACAAGCCACTGGTACCGAGGTTACACACTTTTTCGCAGCGAAGTAAAGTTGGGGAACGAACTTGCCAAAAAGTGTACTTTGCAGCGAGTGACATAAACTTTATCGTGTGACAGCCCGCAAATGACACTTACGGTGAAGTGTACTCACTCAAAGGGCTCTGAAGTTGCCACGTGTGACAGGGTACAAACATGGTTTACATTCATTAGTGTGTTGAATTAGGCTAGTTGGTATATTAATTAACTTGAAGAAAACAGCATTAAAAACAGGAAAATGGCGAGTGTAGACAAGTGGGGCTGTATTTTACATTTTTGCTTTTGTTTCTTCCCACATTTCAGGTGTGCTGGCGAAAGTGGGTGCACATCAAGTGTCGCTGTCATTGGCCCCGAAAATCAATTCACAGAGACTGGGAAACACTGGCTTGTCCACAGAGAGTAGGTGCTGACTGCAAGGTTGTAAGGCCTTCCACTTCACATGCTTAGGTGTGCGTGTCGAACTGTCAAGATTAATGACCTACTTGTTTGTCCATGCCATCCACATGTTCTGTTTTCTTCACCGGTGCTTTTTGTTAGTTCTGATTTAGTAGTACTCAAATTGTAAGGGTGTTTGTGGCAATCGCATTGTCATGATACTGCTCTCTTGTGCTTATCCCATCTCTAATTTAGGGTGGCAGTTTTTTAAAGGCTACAAGAAGGTGAAATAGCTGGTTGCGGCAGTTGGTAGTCATCCATTAGCTTAAGCCACTTTTTAATTGATGCATGTTAGAAAGCCTAAATGAAGCTACGTCTTCTAACAAACTGTACAGCAGGTGCCCAGATTTCAACACTAGTGGAAGCTACATCATGCTAATGGTCATTTAGTTAGTACTGGCTCGCAGAAAAAAGTTGCCCATGACAGATTATGCATTAGTATGCCCACTTTAGGTACATTTCAAGAAGAGACTTATATTACTTGCACACCGAATTGTAATTACACTAGTAACTGAGTATAACTTCACCGTTTACCTTTTTAATCACTCATTTTTAGGGCACATGTTGCGGCAAACTTGAAGCCAAGCCGTGGTCAGTACAGAAGCAGCTGCACCAGTTGTGGCAAATTGTGGTGATAATGGTATTTTGCTGCATCCTGCACCAAAACATCATATTCAGCTAGATATTGTACCCAGCCATTTTAAGAAATGCTACAGAGTTAAATTAAGTTGCCATAGCTGCAAATGTAATTATAATTAGTTAAAATCACGATGCAATCAAATTGGTAAAATTGGCAATTTACTTAATTAGGTTTAAACTTGACCTTGTAGGTAAAGCATTTGGTCCAACAAATTCCTTAGGCCCAATAAGTTCCTTATATGAAAGGGGCCTGAATAATAAGTCAACACACGCACAAAAAAAAAGAATTTTTCTATCTTAACTCCATTGAAAAGAACGTTTCTCTTTTGTGGTTTTTAACATGGTAAAATCATGTTGCAATTTCGATTTAAAAAAACTTTTACATATTGCATGCATGCATTTGGATCCTTTAAAACATATGCAAGATGATGGGTGGCAAGAACAGAATCGAATGTTTGAACGGAACCGAGTGTTCTGTCTTGCTTTCACTTTTCGTCGTGTGAACTGCACTCTTCAACTTGTGGTGTGGTTGACACCACTCTGTGTTTGGGTCTCAAAGATTAGCCGACCAGTCATTGTGACTTTGATGTGATGTGGCTCAGTGTAGGAATGATACCTGCACTGATGTGCATTAGGAATGCATGGGCACCAACAAATGCACAGGTACGACTTATCAGCGTTATCACCTATCTGCTTGGGAATATGTATAGTGTGGCGCATGCTGCTGGCCTTTTATAGGCAACGACCCAAGTACGCTGCATCACTGTTCATTGCCAGAACAGCAATGGCATTAAGTTCAATAGCATTAACTTCTATGGCATTAAAGGGACACTAAAGTAAAATAAAAATTTATGCCAGAGTGAAAGCTCAATGTGTGACATCTAAAACGACAATATTATCAACAGCAGTGCCTACTTACCGAGATATTAAGATAAATGCACAAGAATACATGCTCTGCAGTAGGACATTCTCAAAATGATACCCATGACGTCAGATGAACCGCCTACAATTAATCACTAGTAGTCGATCTAGCTGCACTAAATCAAAACGTTCCGTACATCAAGAAATGCAATAAAATGCCGCTTGTTCATTTCTGTTTGATTCATGAAAAAAAGAAACGCCGTACGTTACTATGGAGAATGGCACAAGTGGTTCAAAAATTCTTTTTTAGCGTGGTTGAACTGAACAGGTGGTGCCATCTAGCGTGGTGCAGTTGAACGAAAGTACGTCTGCCATCTCCGAGTCAATGGCAGGAAATTGATCAATGGCCTTTGTTGCTGCTGTGGCTCCTGCTGCTGTCGTTTCGTCTACTAGTGTGGGCCCAATGAGCACAATGTTGCCCGGTAACGCTGGGCAGCTGGGCAACATTGTGCTCAGCAACAGTGAAGTGAGTCAGTCAGCTTCTTGAGGCGGGTAATCTGAAGTGCGCAAACCCGATGCAGTGCACTAAAACGTGATTTTATTTCAAAATAAGCCCTTGGTACAAAAGTAGCAGTACGAGGCTTCTGGACTGCTATTTCAACAATCAACGTTGGCTTAATAGTTCCCTTTAGTGTCCCTTTATGGTGTGCGAGTGCAGCTTCAACATTTGCCCATATTCTTTTTAGACAGAAAGAGGAGAGCTCATGTTAAAGCAAAAAGAGTGATATTCACTTTATTGCTTTAAAGTGTGTGCTTGTCACTGAAAGCTTAAAGACCACAGATACCACAAAAATTATAAGTTCTTTCCATACAAGTTGAGCGAGTGGTGCAGCCTACATGCACCTGTTCAGGTCATAAAATGCATCTAAGCAATTACACGTTGCATGGTAAAAGTATAAAACCGCACTTTTTTTTTAAACACAAGACGAAAGAAAGATGAGACACGCACGGCACTGAATTCAACGCCGTGTGTGTCTCATCCTTCCTTCGTCTCGTGACCATGGAACCTGAACAACTCGCCCAGTTTGCCTGTCTTTATCTAATACACATTGCACTGTTGTGCTAGAATATATGAACTTTTTCAACTGATGCCATGGTATCCAAGCCTATTGGCACACGTGTACATTTCTGGAAGCTCAGTTTTGCAAAAGATGTCTCATTTTATATTTTAGTATGTCACATTTGCTGGCATAAAATCAATCATAGTACATTTCTGCCTAATGATAAAATCAACGACAGGGGAAGAAAATTATGTTTTATGAAATCAGTATTGGAAATCCTCGAATAACCAGATTGGCAACTTCATAAACTGTCAGTTATGTCAGTTACGTTGTTGCGGGGACACATTATATCGTCAATTGACGTCTATTGTATTTCTCTTATATGAATGAGTGCCTTATTTGGCTGGCTTATAAGTTTTATTTTGTATACAAAAACACACTAATATATTGTCCTGCAGCAAGCAGCGGAAGAGGCAATAAAACCTTTAATGAAATCCAGGGAAATTTTTCACATGCAAACATAGGGCAATCTTGGTGTTATTTTGAAATAACTTTCACCTTTATAATTGTGTTTTTTGTATGTGCGATGGGCTCAGACATCATACAGAAATTATTTTGGTGGACATACAAAAATTGGCAGTTAATGACCTTCATGTCTTACTTAAAAGTCAAGATGCATTCTTTGTGTCCTTGGTTTATTCGTAGTTATATGTTTTTTTATTGGTAATAGCAGCGATGCTTTATATTGCATCATTATTATACCATTAAGTATTAATTTAATGGTGTTTGGATATGTGTCACTGCTTTTTCTGACTGACCCGTGAGCACGTGCAGCACTTTTGCGAATGTCACGCTTCCTAGCAAAAGCACGCAAACTGGTTCAGAGAACGCAGTGTGTGGAATAACTGGCTGGTTATATGCACTGCAATAAGACTCCTTGGTTGCACAGGGCCGTCCTTTGTTTAGAAGCAACACATCATTAGTACAGTTGAACCTCATGAGAGGGAAGTCACATTTAACATGAAAATTGCTTTATTACTTCAGTGTTCATTTTACAAAAATCTGTTGCATGTTTGTGTTGGCTAGAATTTCTTCATTATATACTATAATTTTTTATGTCAAGCTTTAGCTGTATCTTATGAGTCTAACTTGTGGGGAAAAAAAAGTAGGCAATGGATGCCTACAGCAGATATCTAGTGTTGAAAGATTTTTTTATACATGCCTGTGTTTTAAGCTGAAGCTGCTGTGATCTTCTCACACTTTATGCTACCAAGATGTGCCTCCTAAAAATAGGGACCTCTCACATTTGCTATGCAGAAAATGTGTGATGCTCAACTCTGATGATTATCTGAGGTAAATGGATTTCAAGGAATAGTGTTGGGTGCATCTTAACCCTTCTCACTTTCAGCAAGTGTGCAAAACTAAAGGCTTTTGAGATGTGCAGACTTTATGCAAATTAATTTTATTGATTATACCATTAACCACCCACTTGGCTTCTCATAATTATTGGCCACATTGTGCATGACATATTCACATACATGTCAAAAAATTTTGGTAATTAATAGAAAATGACAGTAAAGGTAGCCGACAGCATAGAAGAGGATGCTGTTTGGGAGCTTGTCATCATCATCATCAGCCTGACTATGTTTACTGCAGGACAAAGGCCTCTCCCATGTTCCGCCAGGCAACTCAGTCCTGACTTCCTAATCTCATCTGCCCGCTTAACTTCCTGTCTCCCCCTAACGCGCTTGCCTTCTCTGGGAATCCAGTTAGTTACCCTTAATGACCAGCGCTTATACTGTCTACGCGCTGCATGCCCGGCCCATGTCCATTTCCTCCTCTTGATTTTAACTACGATATCCTTAACCCCGGTTTGTTCCCTGATCCAATCTGCTCTCTTCTCGTCTCTTAAGGTTGCACCTATCATTTTCCTTTCCATCGCTCACTGCATCGTCCTCAATTTAAGCTAGACCCTCTTTCTAAGTCTCCATGTTTTTGCTCGGTAGGTAAGTACCAGCAAGATGCAGCTGTTATAAACCTTCCTCTTCAGGCATAGTGGCAATCTACCTGACATGATTTGAGAGTGCTTGCCAAATGTGCTCCACCTCATTCTTATTCTTTTAGTTACTTCAATCTCGTGGTTCGGCTCCATGGTTATTAGCTGTCTTAAGTAGACGTAGTCTTTTACAAATTCAAGTACATTATTACCTATCTCGAAGCGCTGTTCTCTTCTGAGGTTGTTCTACATTACTTTCGTTTTCTGCAGATTCATTTTAAGACCTACCTTTCTGCTCTCCTTGTCTAACTTCGTAATCATGAGTTGCGATTCATCCTCTGAGTTACTCAGCAATGCAGTGTCATCAGCGAAGTGCAGGTTACTAAGGTACTCTCCATTAACTCGTATCCCTAACTTTTCTCATTCCAGGCCTGTGAAAACCTCCTGTAATCACGCAATAAATAGCATCGGGGATATCGTATCCTCTTGTCTTATGCCCTTCATTATTGGTATTTTGTTGCTTTTTTTATGAAGCACTATGGTGGCAGTTTACCCGCTGTAGACTTCTTCCAGGATGTTTATACAGTGAAATCATGGTATAACAAACTTCAGGGGACTGCGGAAATTCATTCGTTATTTTGAAAATTCGTTATAGTGAAAGCCCAAAAATTAACCATAAATACTTATTTTCCACTGACCAAAATGACTTGCATTTAAAATGGTGGGTCCTTGAACTTGTTTTTCACGAGAAAAAACAAATGCACAAGTGAAAGTTAAAAAATGTATGTTTACTTAAAGAAGTCAGTGATTTTTTTTTTTTTTACGCACGCACCACGAACTTTGCAAAGCAAAGGCCTCCAGCTCATTCACATTCTTGTGGTGGGATTTGGCGGTGCGATCCACTTTCAAGCTTAGTGAAAACTGCTTCCACTTTTTCGTCGCAAGCAGAGATGAACTCATTAGAGAGTTTTAGAATAGCGCATTGTGAGCCCTTGTGGTGTGGTCGCTGCCACTGTGCATGCGTTGTAACGCGAGTCGCCCGTCGTGTTTGCAAACCGCCCGCAGAAAATCCGAAATAGCGGCGGGTGTGCGGCCTGCAAGCACTGGTTTTGAGGCTGCGGTGCCGTTCCAATTGTGCGTTGTGGTTTGTAGGAGGGCAAATGCTATTCTAAATCTCATATGGTGCCCGCTATGCCGGGGACGCCCAAAGTGCCTGCAAACATTATTTTAAAACTCCCTATTGTAGTAGCACCGCATCACGAACGCCGACTTGCTTTGCGGACGCAATAATTAATCACCGAAAAGAGATGAACACGACTGACAAGGCCTCCTGGAGCACATGTAGAAGTGACAAAGATAAGAAAAACCTGATGTGTATGGCTGTCATTGCCTCTTCCGAAGAAAAGAAAGAGCTAAAAAAGAAAATTCCTCGTGTTTCGTTTTCTGCTCCCTCGCTGTCTCAGGTTTTCCGCGCCCATGCTTCCTGCTCCACAACTCCTACTCTGCCTCGCTAGGGTGGCTAGAATATGAGGTGTGAAAAGCGGCCGCAGAAACCGGTCCCCAAGGCGCGCCGATGCCGCTTGGGGCGCTGCACGCACCGGCGCGGGTAGCCTTTCGCAGGCGATGTACGAATGAGCGCGCGCTGCTCGCCGCAGCGCGCTGCTCGCCGCAGAAAAACGAAGCAGTTTTAGCTGCCTATAGGCAGCTAAAACTCATCTGAGTTAATGTATACATTAACTCAGATGAGTCACGCATTAAGAGCGCCAAAATTTACCTATACCGCTAAGCGTGTGACTTGAGAATTGTTCCCAGCAGCATAAATTTAGCAGACACTTTTTCACAAAAACACAACTTTATTTCCACGCATGCCATTCATGCACTGCCACTAGAGTACGCATGGCTTTACTCTCCGCCCTTTCTTTTCGTCTTCCTTTTGGTTCATCCCTTTCAAAAAAAAGTGGACACGAGTGAGGCAATAAAATCGCACCACACTTTTCGTCAAAAAAGCAGCATGCTTTGCGCAACCAATTTGTTGCGTCTCGCCTATCCCCTTCATCATCTCAACGGCCGATTTGGCATGAAGACGTGATGTGCTCAAGAAGCGAGTGATTTTGTTCTCAAGGGATAATATCAGGTTATAGAAGGAATTCGACGGATACAAAAGTCCTCCGAGATCCCACAGCTTGCTTGCCTGGGCTGGGAGATTTCCTGGCACATTTTCTTTAGAAGCAAGGCAGGCGTTCTTGCAATCATCACAATTACTACGAAGTACACGCTTTCTTGCGACATAACCTGCGACATAATACACAAGGCGGGCGTCACTTCGCTCAACAGTGTATGACGCATGATCTACAGACACTTCTAGCACGTCAGATGAAAGTCTTTCGTTGTCTTCGTTGTGATCTTCCACCTCGTGCAGCATTTCTTCCAGAGAGAGAAGAGATTCCACCACTCCGTCAGCTACATTGCCACCCTTCGGACTCTTTGCCAGGCTATAGAAGCTGAGGCATCTATAAATAAACAATGCATATTTTACTCACAACAGCAGTCAAACATAATCAGATGCGTAACAAGTTTATACGACATGCAACATAAGGCGTAAAATTTGATAATAAAATACCTCGTGATAACAACAAACTGTGCAGGGGTTGGGTGATCATTGCCACCACCTGCCTGCCGCACGATTCCGAAACAGCGCTCAAGGCAGTCTTGGCTTAGGCGAGCCGTCATGAGATACTTGAAATGTACTTCCTCACACAGGTACTCCAGGAGGTGCTTCGTACTTTTCAACGTCACACGCAAACCCACTGCGGTACTTTTGCTTAGAAAGCCAAGTCCTCTTGCGTGAGCTTCCCACAAATCGAGGAACTTTAGTGCCTGGTCAAGCACAGCTTCCTTTCGGCTGTGAAGCCTGAAATAATGTTTATGTATGAAGCGTAGAAACTTTGTCTGGACTAATTATCGACAGGGTAAATATTTCACTCTTACCGTAAAGCTTCTGCTGGAAACCTGGATGTCATCACCTCGATTAGTTCCGCCATGAGACCAATAACGAGTCTTGTTGGCTCAACATTTGTGTATTGCTCCTCGATCTGATCTTTGTAAAAATCTAAGCACCGAGTCACTTGGGCACTGAAAACATGAAATGTTAAGTCCACACGCATTTTCTCGAATCCATTTGGAAAGATATGTGATCGAGTCAGCTTTGGTGCCACTTTCAAGGTGATGGCACTGCTGTCAAGTTTCCACATGGTTGACACATGATCCCAGTGGGCCTGTAAAATTTCCACATTGCATCAGGAACTGTTAAGGATTCAAATTAGCATTGAGAAGTACGCATTATGCATAAAAATTCCACAGAAATATTAGAGCCAACTTGCCCTTCCGTTGTGGGTGTTGAAGCCCTGCTTCATCATTGTGTTTCTCACGCACTTCATGAGGTGAGGGAAGTCCGATATAAAGTACAAAAATCGGTGTTTGTTGCACGGATGAACAACTCTGCACTGAATGTCATTGAGGGTGGCGCGTATCCCCAGGATGTTCCACATAGATCTGTTCCAGGGCGCACCATCACAGCAAATGTAATCCACGTAGAGGCCGGCTTGCTCACACAAAATTGTAGCTTCTACCAAAAGTTTTGTCAACAGCCTGGCTTTTACGTTCCCGCTGGATGAAAACACACCTGAAGAGAAATAGAGCATTACAAAACGCTTCGGCATATGTGCCTTAACAGTGCAAAAAATATATTACCAATGATTTGTGTCCATTTCCCCACAAATGGTTGGAACATTATGACAAGCCCATGGTCAGCTTTGCGGTGTCTTTCATTGGCATCGGTAAACTTGCCGAGGTCGACAAAGCCTTCAATATTGCTGGACGACTGCAAGTCCAGATGAGCAGAGAGTTTCATTTCATCCACTACTATGCCCCCATGCCTCTCCATTTCATCCATGTCTTTAACTTTTTTCTTCAGACAGCTCAGGAGTTTGGTATTAAACCCATAAGCAGCAGCGAATCCCTGTAGATAAAAACATTAGGAACCATCTCTATACTGCACACCATATGCAATCACATACCTTGATGTATTTTTGAAGGCAAGCACGGCTTGGCAGGACAAGAATTCTGTGTGCTCTAAGATGCTCATACAGTCGTGCACTTTTCATTCTGAGGATGATGCACTCAAGGAGCCATTCTTTATTGTAGTTATATCCGCGCAAGGACCTTCGTTTGGCAGCGTCAAAACAAGCCTGCACCGCAGCCCGTTGCTTTTTTGGAAGAAGTTTCAGCTGAAATAATTAAGAAGCTATTAGTAATGAATCTATAACAACTTAATGGGACAGTGTACCTTTTCCTCTAACACAGATGCAATGATTTGTGAAGTCTTTTCTCGCATCTTCTTCAGGGCATCCTGCAAGGTAAGCAGCTTCATTTTCTTTTTCTTCAACGTACGAACAGCCCATTTCAGTCGTTGTGCAGCTGTTCTTGCAAGTGGCCGCTTAGTCTTTTTTTTTTTTAGACGGAGCAGACGAGCCTTCAGAAGGTTTCTGCATTTTCTGCAGGCAGTACAACGTCCAGATGAGCCATCTGTAAAGTGTACCATAATCGGTGGATAAGTCTAACCAAAGCAGGGACAGGTATCTACAGGCTCAAATAAAATATTTTAGGCAGGGTTTGCGCAACTGCGATATCTCATAATACCTTGTAGCGAAATCGATGAGGAACCATCGCAAGAAAGGGAGAAGACACGATTTTGAGATAGCTTCGCCTTGCTTTCCAAATTCAGTGGTTGGAACTCTTCCATTGTCCCAATTCCTACGCAGGGTGTCAATGTGTCTGCATACTTGAGAAGATCCTGTGCTTGGCTCACTGTCTGACAGCCACTTTTTTTGAATAGGAACCCGTTCAGAAAGATGCTGCACTGAGCAGCTGCTCCTTCCTCAGCTTCAAACAACACTATCTTGTTGTGAATAACAGGAGGTGTTAAATCTCTGTCCAATTTAGCGGTCTGGTAGCATAATGCATTCGTTTGCTCGAACTTCTGCATCGACCACAACTCGCTAGGACGGTGAAGCATAGCACTTAAGGAATGCAGCTGTTCGGTCAACATGACGTTCTGTTCTGAAACGATCACGTCATGGTCAATCGCTGAGCCTTCTTCGACATTGTCGTGGTTCACACTAATTCTTTTACTCGAAACAGCACTTTCAGCCACGCTTTTCCGTCTCTTTCTCTCCTTGGGCAGAGCTTTCGTCAAGTATTTAGGCAAATTAGGAAAAATCGTCGGCACGGCGTCATTTGTTAAGGTCGGCACAGCGCGCGGCATGTATACATCTTCACCATTAATCCTATGTTTGAACGTACGCACGACAAATCTGTGAAAAAGAAAAGAGAAAAGGACAGCCAATTGGTTATGTTGCAATGCAGCATGTGACACGTGGAACGCAAGTAAGCAAAATTGGTCTCTTGCTCGGGTGTGCGAACACCGTGCCTTCTATTTTTTGTACATACCTTGGGTCGAAGTGCTTCTCGCACACTGCGGAGTTCTCGTCAAGCTGTTTGTCCGCTCTTGGAATAGCACGAATCCATTTGTCGAACAGCACACTACACGTGGGAGCTCGGAAAAGGGAAACTTTCTCTCCTGAAGAATTATAATATCCAGTGTTGCAGCCAGGCACAAAGCACCAACGTTGCGTCTTCTTTTTTGTCGTTGACATCTTCGGACATTTCAGAGAGACTCAACGCAATCACCGATCGACGACATACTTGTAAGACAGTGCGACTGCTAACGAAAAAAATTATGGCGCGACTGAAGCAAACCCAGCGAAGTGCGCCGCTCACTACCCGCGCCGCTGCCATCAGCGCCCCTAGCGGCATCGGCGCGCCGAAGGACCCTCTCCGCCAAGCGAAAGGCGCCCCGCTCATCACACCTCCCCATTCTAGCCACCCTAGCCTCGCTGACCTTGCCCTCTAGTGTTGCCTTGCCCCTCGCCTCGGCACTTGTAAACCTGCAGAGTCGGCGTTTCAACAAAAATAAATAAAAGAAGTCGTTTTTTAGTTTTTTTTCTCTCCGCACCATTGCGCATGTTCTGAGAAGCAAGGCATCCGTTTGCTTTGTCGTCTGCTCGCGTATCGCTCTGGTGGTCGCTACAGATTTTAGAACGTGAGTTCGCTGTACTGAGGCGTTCTTAATATAGCGTGGAACTAAATTAGCGCTCGTTATTCTGAAAAGTTCGGTATTTTGAAGTAAGTAGTAGTGAAATAATGTTACGTTGAAACTATTAGCAGTCGGCGTGGCATTTTTTAAAAGTTCGTTAATCTGAAAAGTTCATTTATTTAGTGTTCGTTCTACTGAAATTTCACTGTATATGCTTCGTCGATGCCCTAATTTCGCAGTGTCTGCATGACTGCTGATACTTCTATTGAAATAAATGCCTTCTCGTAATCTATGAAGGTGATGTTTAGTGGTTCGGTGTATTCTGAACATTCTATGACCTGATGAAAAGTATGAACGGGGTCGATTGTTGAGTAGCCTGTACGAAATCCTGCTTGATCCTCTGGTTAATTGAATTCTACTGTTGTCTTAATTCTGTTAGCATTTATCTTTATAAATAACTTATATACCATGGAGAGCAAGTTGATCGGCTTGTAATTCTTCAAGTTCTTGTTGTTATCTTTCTTATGGATTGAGATGATGATAGCATTTTTTCAAGATTTTCGTGCCCTCCCAGTCAGGATACACTTTGTAAACAGGGTGACCAGTTTTTCTAACACAATCTGTCCTCAGTCTTTCAGCTGATCTGATGTTACCTGATCCTCACTAGCAGCTTTGTCTTTTTGCATTCCCTCCAAGGCTTTCCTGTTTTCTTCTGTCATTATTGGTGGGATGTCTATCTGGGAGTACTCCTATTTCTTACATCATGGTCGAGGTTGTCGCGGCTATTGTATGGATCTCTATAAAACACCTCCTCTGCTCTAACTATTCTATTTATTGGTAGTTACTTTGCCTTCCTTGTTCCTCGGTGCATACATTTGGTTTTTGCCTATCTCAGGTTTCCTATTCACCGCTTTCACGTTTCCCCTGTTCTTTAGAGCATGTTCAATTCTCTCCATATTATACCTTTTTACATCGGATACCTTACGCTTATTAATCAACTTGGGAAGCTCTGCCAGTTCAATTTTGCCTATTTTGTTTGAGGCTTTCATGATTTGAAATATTTAAATGAGATTCTTCGTTTCCTGGTACAGCTTGCTAGTGCCCTGTCTAACTACCGTACCTCCGACTTTACTGCACACTCCATAATGATACTCGTCAGATTATTATTAATTACCTCAGTGCTAAGGCCGGTTTTCTCGATAAGATTCGAGTATCTGTTCTGAAGCGAGACTCTGCATTCCTGTACTTTCCCTCTCAGTGCTAGCTCATTGATTGGCTTCTTGCGTATCAGTTTTTGTCGTTTCTTCAAGTCTAGGTGAATTGGAGACCTTACTATTCTAGGGTCACTGCATTGCACCTGGCCAAGCAGTTTGAGATCCTGCTCGATGCCTGGGTGTGCACTCCGTATAAAGTGTATTTCATTCTGACTTTCGCCATTAGGGCTCTTTCATGTTTACTTATGGGTCACTCATTTTGGTAAAAGGTATTCAAGATCAGTAAATTATTATACTCTGTGAATTCAACTAATAACTCCCCTCTGGCATTTCTAGTACTGAAACCATTATCCCCTACTGCCTGGTCTCCAGCCTGCTTCTTCCCTATTTCAGCATTGAAGTCACCGATCAGTATAATATAAAGTCCAATCTCACTATAACAAAGTCTGCTACAAGGAAATTTCCGGCATAACTAATAATTTTTGGTTCCCGTCAGCCACTCATAGAAAACGTGAAAATGTCTCATGACAGTGAATACTTTTCGTGGATACTTCTGCTACAATGAAGTTTTTGCGAGTACTACAGCATAAGGATAGGGAACTTGCCTAGGATTGCCATGAAATTTCACTACTCACTCGGACATTTCTGGTGAGCTCATGATATCTAGAGCATGCGTCTGCATCGCAACACCCATGTATTCATCAGAGACACGCTTTCTGCCACCACACGCATATTCTGGTAAATTTTTCACCATTTAGATGCTCGGCAACATATCTCCCATCCACCATGATGCTGCCAGTGGGTTTCGTGCACGTGCGGGCCGCGGCAGAATCGTTCTTCAAGAAGTCCTGTCATGTTTCTGATGTCGCATTACTTCTCGTCATCGCTACTCCTGCAATCGTGAATGACGTCCACGGCGTTATGAAGGCGCAGGCGTGGCCAGCGGGCGCCTAGTCCAACCGTTACCACATTCCGCTGAACCCGCTCAAACAGAAATGCAACTATGTCGACGCAATCACAAGCGACCACAAATCAAGTGCATCCAACACATATTGACTCTACCCAAAAGTACCGTTTGCTGTAACGCTGCGGAGAAAACAGCGTCGATGCGAACAAAGATAGTAATGATGCAGTTCTGAAAGCATCCGCACGCCAAGCGCAGCGCGCACGGATTAAAAACAGAACTACCGTTTGCCGCAACCGCTGCTCAGGAAACCGCAGTCGTTATCGTCGTGTTTAATGACAGGGAATACGCTGCGAAGGTGCGCAGCTAACGTAGCCGTAGATTAAAGGCATTAAAGCCGTAAAGTGGTACAAAGCTTTACGACTTTCTTGTCATTCACTTATTGCTATCGTAGTACAAAGCTTTCGCACTTTCAATTCAGCTTTCAGTTGGTCGCTAGCGAAGCTTTGAAACGCTCGTTTGCGGCCCTGCGCACTCAGCATGCTCCAAGGGTCGTCGGAATGTCGTATTTTCTCGTATACAACCCATCTCTGCATATAACTGGCACGACCGACCACTAACTGCGGGAGAAAGTACCCTCGCATCGACGCAAGACTGTCTTCTTTGCATTACCGTGAAGGCGTGCCGTGAAGCCAACTTGCGCACCAAAATTTTTTTATAACTTGTACGTCCAAAATTTTTGTATATTTTGATCGTGTTATGCGTGAGAAAATGCATTCACCTAGTGTGCAGCCATGTACGTCCATGTTAGCGAGAGTTCAATTCATGCGCTTGCTGAGACCAAAGGATGAGTCATAATAATCAGATCTTACTCAATTTTGCTGTCTATAGATGAAATTTTGCTACTACGAATTTCCGAGGCAGCGAAATTTTCTCGCATGTCCTGTCAATTTCGTTGTAGCGGGATTTGGCTGTACTGTGTTTTTACCTTACTTTACCTTACTTGGGGGCTTGTGTGTGGCGCTAAACGTTGCTGTCAGTATAATTCAAATTCTCTGTGGACGGTAAAGTAGGTAAAACTAGACAGTGATACTGAATTCTCGGCTACATGTATTTAGGCCGTTGTCAGCCACACGTGAAATACAAGTCGACATTGCATGCATACATGGTGGTAAGACCTAGAATTAGTGTTGCCACAACGCACAAAAATATGGTAGCTGATTTTTTTTTAAGCAATATCAGTAGAAATCAGTAGATTTTAAATTTTAGTTTTGCCCTTATTTTTTGCATTGTTAATTCAGTGCTGATAATAGTAATCTACTGTAGAGTACTATAGCTTTCATGAAGGTGCAATAATAATGACTGCGAGATTACTGGTGGTGAGTTAGAAGTACCCGGGCGTCCCGAAGGTGTCAACTCCATGTAACTCTATGGTCAACGCAGCATGATTCAGGACTGATTTCTGATAGCACTTAGCACATTGAAGCTTTAGTGTTTCAGGCATGAAAACAGACACAATGAGCCCCTTCGAGCTTGCGCAAAGAAGCTTTATTGTGTGTGAACATGCCTCAGGGGGACATGACCTGCTCTTTGTGTAAATTGTGCATCCTCATCATCAGCTCTCTGTGAATGTTGAAATTATGGCATGCTGAAGATGTCATGAGGCGTTTTGTATGAAGAAGGCCACAAATAGTCTCAGTGCTCAACTTATTCTGCAGCTTTGTTTTTATGTTGTTGACAGCAGAAAACACTCGTTCAACAGCCGCACTGGAATGTGGCAAACACAGTACAGCCGACACGAACTCTGTCAATGCAGAAAAGGCGGCGCTTCCATCACAGTGTTTCTGAGTAAACACTGTTCCGCAGAACTCGTGCAACCAAGATTCTTTGCTTACGGGTATGTCAGCATTTCTTTAATAGACTCGGGGTCTAAAGCCTGCATGGCTTTGCCCGAGACTAAATTCGGGAAGGCCTGTGCCAGTGGTGCAGTAGATGCTGCTGATCTATTCATGCACACAGCTGGGTCAAGCAGTTCCAAATGTCTCAAAACAGACTTTTGAAAGGGATCCGTTTCAGAATTTGGTCGACGCTCTCAATATAAAAATCGAGGCATCTCAAACGAAAGAACTGAGATTGTTCTGCAGTAAGTGCACATTCTCTGGATTACAAGAGTGCAGTTGCTTGCCCACCGATGTACATGTCTTCCTTAGGTAGAAAGCACTTGGGGTTTCTGTATTCTACTTTGGACACCTGTACTCCCTGTGTGTAGGATCACTTGAGATAACAATCCATAATTGTCCTCACACAAGCTTCTGCACTTCTCAAGAGCTTGTGGAATTGTGGGGCATAACTTTGCATTTGCTTATTCAAGTTGTTAAAGACAGACAGAACGAAGCTGAGGAACAGTAAAAACAGCTTATCACAGGATCTTGCAACCTCTTGTGAATTGTCTCAGATGTTAGAAGCCTGTCTGCGGAAGTTGCAGATGCGAAATATTCCTCCAGTGCATCGTACTGCTTTGGAAAGCGGTCGACTGCAGCAAGTAGGGAGAGCCATCTTGTTTGACTTGGATGAAGCAGCTTGTGGGGCTTCAGTTCAAGAAGATTCTGAAATTTCTTCGTGTCCACTCTTTTAGGACTTGAGCTGAAATAGCCGTAGACGTCTCACACGAGGTCTTCAACCACACAAGAAAGTTTTGAACAGGCGTGGGATGCACGCAAGTGAAATGACTGGTGCACTTAAAAGTAAACAAGCTTGGAATATCCTTCTTGAGCAGTGTCATCAGAGAGTGCTTGTTACCCATCATGACACTTGCGCTGTCTGCAGCAAATCCAGCGAGATTGTCTTTGTACAGAACACTCGCTTTCTGAAAGGCACTAGTAAGTGCACTATAGAGTTCATTGGCAGACTCATCCATCACAGGTATAAGATCGAAGAAAGCATCAGTCACTTTACCATTTTCGAAAACCCGCGTTACAACACACAAGTGCCTGTTGCAACTGACGTCAGTTGATTCGTCTACCATTATTGAAAATTTTTTTCGCGAAAGACTCCACAGCCGCGACTGGCTCTCCTGACCTGTCACAATCTTTGGGATCATTGATGTCTTTGTTTTGCTGCAAGCGACCTGCTTTGCTATGTCGTAGTCCGGGCAAGGCTCTTTAACGAGCTTTGACAGATGATTCATTACTGTAAAAGGCAGGTCATGCTCTGCTACAAACAGAGCCATTCTTACTTCAGCTTCTTTTGCTTGTGAAGAGATGGCAGTTTGAGCCATTGTTTGCATCAGTGTTGGCTGGGACTTGAGCTTTCTAGTGTTGCCTTCCTGTTTTGCTGATTTCATGTGCCGCTCCAACAGTATTTTGCTGGCAATCAGGTTCATATCGCATGCCTTGCAGTATGGATATAATTGTTTCTCTTCTTGCTCGGTTGAAGCCAGTTTTGAAAATCTTTCTCACGCTCCCAGGCTTGCTTGTACTTTTACTTATATTAACTTTTGGAGTGTTTCGTATGGCCCTCATTTCGGTCTGTAGACTCTGAACTGGTGTTGCTGCTACTTGCCATTCTGCTCAAGCTGGCAGTAAAACTGTAATGAAGGAATGAATGCGTTTTTTGAGAAACTGCTAATTGACGCATGCATGACTTCCTACTGCTACAAGCAATGTCACCGTCTTTCATGTATTTTTGATAGCAAGATAGCAGGCAAACAGGTCGATATGAAATGGAACAAAATGACAAAGTGGGTTCTGTGTGCACACCAACTTTCTATCAGTGCGGATATCTCCAAACCAAAATATTGTTATAAGGCAGGTCGCAGTGACAGACGCCAGATTCACTTCGGTCACCTTAGGCAGTACCAAATGAGCTGTAGCATTTCGCCCCTGTTGAAATGCAGCTGCAAGGCGGGGGTTAGGGCCCGAGATCTTGCGCTTTGAACGCTAAAGCCACTAATTAATCACAATGCGTGAACCAGCAAATTTTTAACTTGAAAGTTGAGAAAGTCGCCAATATCAACCATAATGCTCGAAACACTAGGTTGTTGCAAAAAATTCGGAAATTCAAATATATAGAATATACATACCTGGTGAGCTCTAAATGTAACCCTCCGTCTCCGAGGCTGTCCAGATCGATGCAACACAGTGAACGCTCTGATGCTGTCCAGATCGATGTCACACTGAATGATTCCACCTAGTCACATGCGGCAAATACTCTTGTACTCTTGCTGTATGCATTGAGTGAACCCAGCCACCTTCTGAAGAAGATGGGCAGATTTAGAGTTTAGCCGTGTCATTTGCAAGAAGGGGCAGGCATGTACAGGATTTTTTCAAGAGGGGATCAGCTCATGGGAAGTGCATGGTGAGCAATTGGAGGCTCTAACAAATCCCCGTCGGGGAAGTACACAATAAAAATTAAGCGGGGACGAGGGGGTTCTGCACATCTTTACTCGCCCTCAGGATCTGCACCCACACCTGCATGAGTGTTTTGCGTCACTGGCACTTCAATTTAGAACCCCAGCTGGTCCGAAATTCTGGAGCCTTCAACTACGGCCTCTCTTATACTCATGTGTAAATGCCAAGAATTATTACATCATAATATTTCCATCGCCCATTCTTCATCTTTGTGTTTGCGCAGCTATTCCCATTGGAAGTATGTACCATGTTATAGGCGATGTCCCATCGTGTTGCAATGTTGTCTCATTAAAAACATTGGTGCATAGAATTATTTTCTCCCTCTACGTGCATTCACCCCTCCACATTCCAGGGAGAGCTGCTTCAGAGCCATGGAGGCTTTTCAAAAAGCGCTGCCTGAATGTCACACTTGTAGCAAGTTCTGTTAATTTTGTATACTCAGAAATAGAAGCTGAAGAGAGGAAAAGCAGGGGAGCTTAGCATAAAAAAAAAAAGTTTTTTTCATTAGTCTTTGGTCTAAGGCTGCTCATTTGCAAAACTTCATTTGTTCACACATATGCAGTAAAATCTTTGCAAAATTTCAATGTGATTCCAAAAATCTGCGAGTGGCTTTCTTGCAAGAATACTCCACACACGCAAACTCTGGCTCACAGGCTGGTTTGTGTGCTTGTTCAACCCTCCACACTCCATCGAAGGTAGCGCCGCATGCAGGTGCGCATGCAAGTGCTTGCTTTTCACTGCAGGATCGTGAAGTCTGTTGATAGGAAAAAAAATGTTTTTTTTTCTGCTATTCCGTTGTCCAAGCTGTTCGTTTGGAAAATACACTTGCCCACGCATTCCTAGCAAGCATTTGTCCTTTGAGCTAGCTGGTTGCTTTCCCCCTTCTTTTGTCCGTCGCCACATCGCACCAGGTCAAATCGAACTCGATGCTGAAAAAGTAGTAGCTTTTGCGATCCTTTCTGTAGAAAAGACAGAAAGTCAGTAGATTCGGACATTTTATCACTCAATCAACAGAAAATTTTAAAAATCAGTAGATCTACAGATAAATCAGCAGCCATGGCAACACTTCCTAGCACAGCAACCAAGTTTGCGCATCTGTAATACTAGCAAACCTGACCTGAAACATTTAAAAGTTATCTTACAGTTCAGTTTTGAGCATACAGGTTTATGCTGGTATTTCTGCATTTCATACATTGCGGGTGGAAAATTCGAAAAGTAGCCATAGAGGTACATAGCCTTTGCAATGACATGGTAAAAATGTCAGAGTTGGGCCTTAAATGAGACAGTTAAGCTAAACATGCAGAATTAGTGCTGCAGCATGTGCCATTTTATGTCTGTGTGTGAAGGGAGTGAAGAAAATGTCTATTTGGACTGTGTTGTATGGTTCAAGTCCTGTCAAGAGCTGACACATCATTGTACTCGCATGATTTCTTTAGGAAAGTGAAGATTGTGTTTTAAAGCATTCATACTCTAGTTCAAAAACTATCTATTGCTCACCTAACTGTGTTCAAAAAGATCTTATATTTGAGTACTAGTCACTGGAATGAAAATACTTTGTAAAATTTTGTTGATGTATAAATATGAATAAAATTAGTTTCATAAACTTCACTCGTGCAGAATTATTATTACATATATGCGTAAGTAGATATGGGTGTGCACTATGCAAGGCATTATTTGTAGTGCTCCATTTTCTTCGATTTGGTTTAATGCAACTTCACTGCTTAGCTAAAGCAATGGTAATAAAAAACAAAGAGGCAAGGTAGGTATTTTCACCAAGAAGTTTAAGAAACACTGTGTGCTACATTACTTTCTTTTTAATAATGCGTAAACAGAGTGCAGAAGCTTATCCTGCATGTATATATAGCCATAAGGAGTTTTAAAAAAGTTATGGCTGTACTTTAGTATTCATTATTGTAGTATGAAGGAGTAAGTTTGTATTAATAATTAACTATGAAGGTAAGACAGTCTTTAAAATAATTTCATTTTTAATGCAAAGACAATTTGCTTGTTACTGAACCAGGTCGTGTAGGACTTAATGGTGATGAAAGTAGTTTATACCTCGTTTCCAACTAGTGCAAGCACAGGAAAGGTTTGTGGGGTTGTAGCTCCCGCGGTGAATTGTATTATTGTGCCATTTAACATGTTCCAATCATACGCACCTGCATTCTGTCACCTCTGTGAATATTGCACATTTTGCTTTTATTTAAAAAAAGCTTTCTGAGGTCTACAAGTTAAAGTTGATACTTGTTTGCTTGAGAAGTGGCTTCTCACTTGAAAAGCTGAGTACGGTTTTGTTGAAGCTGTGTTAGTGCAAGAAGTTCCAATGAAATATTCTGTTGTTTCTGTACATTGATGTCATATTAAAGTTTAGCAAGTGAACTGTAAAACTTTAGTTTCAGATTAGTTGAGCTTGAGAAAGGTGAATGAATAAACCTTGCAAGGGGAACTCTTTCTTTTATTTATTTCAAGTGAGAGAGAGACTCTTTTAAAGTAGAAAAATTGCTCTTATGAAAGGTACATTGGCTATATATCTCCAACCCGTTGCATTGAAGTGCCTGAGGTAAAGGGAGGTCATAATGAAGGCAGAAAGATAAAAGAAAAAAAATTATCTAAGCATCTTGAATGAATACTTACTGTTTATTTTTTCCAAATGTTCTGTGGAGTAAGTGTTTAGTCGTTCTAGAAAACTTTATGGGACATAAGTATGCGAAAGTGTCTTTGCCTTGTACTGTATGACATGAACTGCAGCTCGGGATTTGTGAGTGAACAGAACTTCTGGAGTTCATGCCAGAAGTTTCAAGTGAGTGTCCTTGTGCTTCCCAAAATTTAATGTCACGCCCTCACCTACCTACTTCTTAATGTTGCCTTAAACTGCAGGATTTGTTTTCCGCACATTCGATTTATGGGTCAACCCATTTAGTTAACTTTGTACCATGTGAACACATCCCTGCAACCTAGTATATCACATTCATGAGGTCAGGCATTTACTTGCAATCATAAGTTTCACTCATCCAGCCTGTCTAACACTTTTATTGATTGGTGTCACCTTGCCTATGTGGTAATCTCCATCATCTCAAGCAGTAAAATACTTAGAACTATCTGAATGCCTATAATTTGATAAACCACTTAAAAGGTTTTGCAGTTATTATTTGTGCAGAAACATGGTGCAGACATTCTAAAAAAGAAAAAAAGCTCATCATACTACATTTTTTGCTAATTATAATAACAAACAATGTGGATAAAGAACTCATCTTATATACTCTGCTGTGTCACTAAAAAATGACATCATAAAAAAAGCAGATTCATAGATGTGTACAGGTTATAAGCTGATGACATCTTCATATGGCAGCAAAGAAAAGTTTTTACCAACAATAATGGAGAGCAAAATGTTATACTTTCATCCAAGCATAATTGTATCTCTCTTAAAATATACTGGTATTTGCTGATATTCTGCTTACTGATGTGACACGGCACCTATTTGAAACAAGACGTGATAGAAACTATTCTCGGCGACAACTTATCTTGACATTGGAGCGAAGGCTACGGAGGCGGGGCTTCCACACACTCGTGTGGTTCCACAAGTGGTATGGCAGCTTGTCGCTGATTTCGGTTTTACTCGGTCATATATTTAATGAATGAAAAAACATATAGATAAAAATTATGAATGGGAGAAACATTTCTATCGTGCAGTGCACACTTTAGTGCCATATTACAAAAATATTTTTCTCGAAGAACTAAGCATCGTGTTTCTGGTTGCACACGTTTTGACTACGTCACGGATGGCGTGTTTTTTTTTTGCAAAACTAACATGCTGAAGAGGTTGTGCTGTTTAGGAAATTGAAAGAAAACATTCTTGCAAAGTGAACAATAGCTGTATTTTATCTAGGACTTCCCGCAACAGTTGGACTCTCATTATAAATAAAGCAGCATTTGTCTCAGCAGATGCGAAATGAAAAAATTACCAGTAAACTTCAGTACTATTCCTTGTCATGATAGCAGTCATGTGCTTCAGTTCTGTAGCTTCCACACTGCTGTCAAAAAAAGCTGTCGCCGAGTGTAGAAGTGTATCAGATGAGGATAGAGAGGAGGCTTGAGACACATGAGAACTGATTGAGAGTCCTCGGCGTGATGCCATTAGACATAAAAAAGTGTTATGCATTTGCCCCCATGACCATTAGTGGCAGCAACTAACGTTCCCATGATTACTTCTGACATAAATACCCGGGAAAGTAGACAAGGAAACAGCCATCAGTGTAACACAGGTCTAGTGCATAAGTTTTGTGTGCGTAAAGATGGCATGGTGGTTTTTACTTCACTTTCTCTTTTTCTCATAATAACTAACTTGAATTTGAAACTCCTAATAATTACTCTTACGCTTTCACTGGATTTATATGTATTGTAGGTAAAATTTTACACTTTTTTTTATAGATTTAAATTTGACCAGTTCAAAACACTTGAGGCCTAGTGCCTACGCTTTCCTGCATGTGGCGAGACAAGTACCGTGGTGAACGGCGAGTGCTGTTTGTGCGATTTCTTTTATTCTCATTTTATCATGACAGTTACACAATGCTATTTCAATTTACTTTGTGTGCCCAATCCGACAAATATGACTGACAAAAGGCAAGAAAAAGTAGTGAATAATGACTATACAAAGAACGACCACCCACTGTGACTTTAATGAATAGATCTCAAGAGTTACAATTTTACAGACTATGAGCAATGTGATGTGAAACTGTATTCACACTTCTCGTGCCTCATTTTTAGCATACATAATAATGGAGGTCTTGGGAACAATGTTTAGTCTTTGTATGTCTTATAGTAGAAGCTAGAGCTTTTCATACATTTAGAAGGAAACACTGTTCGCAAATATGCTGCACAACCTCTTCTAGTAATGTCCCCATCCTGTTTCTGTGTATTTTATGGTGTGTTGAGAAAAAATATTTTGATATCCCAATACTCTTTATTAGTCTGAATAATTTTAGTAAACACATTAATGTTTGATGACTGGGAGCAAAGCATCAGAGCAGAAACAATGTTGTTTCGTATGAATTAGTGCTTGTTTGGAGACTAGTGCACCATCTCAGTGTCTTCAACACAATACACACATCAGTTATTTTGGTGTAACAATGACCTCACAAATAGAATCCACATGCCACCCGCAGGTTGCGGGTTCATATCCCGGCTGCGGCGGCTGCATTTCTGATAGAGGCGGAAATGTTGTAGGCCCGTTTGCTCAGATTTGGGTGTACGTTAAAGAACCCCAGGTGGCCGAAATTACCGGAGCCCTCCACTACGGCGTCTCTCATAATCATGTGGTGGTTTTGGGACGTTAAACCCCACATATCAATCATCAATCATATCAATCAAGGTGGTCAAAATTTCCGGAGCCCTCCACTACGGTGTCTCTCAGAATCATGTGGTGGTTTCGGGACGTTAAACCCCACATATCAATCAAAGAATCCACATGCCAGTAGCAAGCCTGGTCAATGGCCACAGTGTGACAAATGCCATGTTTATTCATAAAATAAATAGACATTCCCTCATTAGAGTGAAATTTGTACTTCCTTGGTTATTTCCCCTTCACGCTACGATGCACCTGCTCGCTGTTTCAAACCCTGCGTGGTGTTAAAGTTTACTTACTGTGCATTAACTGTGTATTAACTGTGCATAAGAGTGATGTACCATTCTGCATGGCCATCCTTTGTTGCCGGCGATCCCATATCACTTTTACTAATGAATACAAAAACACTGACAGCAAGCCGTGTTTCTGTGTAAGATGCGAGGGAAAATTATACAGTTCACCATAAATAAATGCTTTTAACTTCCAGTGTGAATGGAAGCCTGAGCAAATCAAAGCCCGAACTAGCCTGTGCAAGTGATGTTCTTGTCTGTGGGGGAAACAACATCACTTGCACAGGCTAGTAATGAAATTAAGGCTAATTTTACTCATTGAAGAGCAAAATTATCTTTACAAAATGTGGCTTCAATATTTAATGGCCACTGCTTGGCTTACTTTCATGGCTGTTGCATTTTGCTTTTTTTTGCGTTTCTCTTCCTCACAGTGGCAGTAAAAAGCCTGGAGAGGACCTGCAAGAAGGCAAGAAAGCAGAGCAACCAGCCAAAGAGTCTGCCACCTGCTCAGGAAGAGGTGCCTCAGATTCAGGAAATGACAGTAGCAGCAGCAGTGACAGCGACAGTGACTCCAGCGATAGTGAGAGCACTGGGGACACTGAAAGGTTTCTGCTAAAGATTAATGGCCTTCCCAGAGACATTACTACAGTGTTGGTTGCCAAGCATTTGAAGAAAGCAGGCATCAAGGTGTCTAGGGGTGCTGAAGGTGTCCTCCTGTTGACTAGAAACAGTCAGTCGTCTAATAGAGCATTCGTTCAGGTGGCATCAAAACAGGACCAAGAGAGGGCCTTAAACTATGGATGGGGAAATTCTCAGTTAGCGGGTCAGGCTATAAAGGTCGCCCGGGCTCAAGCGGATGATGTTCGTCGCTACGTCATGACAAAGGCGCCTTCGCCGAGCGCACTTAAGAAAATAATTTCTAGCCGTGTCGTGCATGTTCGCAACCTTGCAATGAACTTGCCAGAAGAAAAACTGAAGGAGTTTTTGTCCCATTGCAGAGTGACTCGAATCGATCGCGAACGATTCGACTCGAACAGGGCTCAAAGATCAGCGTTCGTCTGGTTCGCTACCACTGAGGATGCCCAAAAAGCCTTGGCTATGAGTGGAAAAGTGCTGAATGGGATGAAGATGGAGCTGCGGTTAGTCTCGGAGGATTACGCTGAGAAGCTACTCAAGGGAGAGCTTTCGAGCTTAGCATCATATGCAGACAAGGCGAGTTCGCGAACGCAAGCTCGCACGAGTCGACTACTTCGCCGAAACCCAGTTAAGAAGTCTAGTGAACATTGGATTCCTGTTCGGGAGGTGAAAGAGCAAGACATCGATAAAGTATTGCAGTCATCGGATGGACAGTACAGAGTCATCGCTGAAGGTCTTCCCTTTAGTGTCACGCAGATCAGCAACTTTTTGTGGCCCTCAAAGCCGACCGCGGTGGTTCGCATCCTTCATGTGAGCAGTAAACGGTCGGCTAAAATGATGCTTTCGTTCGCAAGTCTTGCGGACGCCGAACAAGCTGCCAAAAAGAACGGTCACTTGGTCTTTGGCCGCCGCGTAAAGATAACACTCGTAACTTCTGACATGCCCTGTGGGCACGACGATGGTGTAGCCGCCAAAACGGTGGAATCGCCGTCTTAGGCAGCATCGCGAAGAAAATTTAGCTGCCAGTAGTTAGCTTTGGTTTTGCTATGTGGTGAAATCGAAAATCTTTTTTGTATACATGGGGACCGCATTTAATTTCCCAGCGATCAACCAGTGCACTGCTATATGGCAATTGGTGCCGGACGCACACAGTCCGAGTATAGCATTTAAATAACTGAGTATTGTGGTACTTAGTCGATTATAGAGGCTTTTAACAAGCTACCGAAACACGTTACGGAATTACGACACAGTTCCTTTCCGTATGGGCATACAATGATCACGCATGAGCATTCGTCAGCCGGTTCCGCGTTGCCACCTTTCCGTAGCTTGCTGGAAACCTCCAGTGTAATACGCATACGCTATTTGTGGCCTTGATCAATCGCCTTGGACATCATCATTTCCAAACAAATATATACAAAGGCCGGACCTAGTATGTTAACCGCCGCACTGTCTATGTGCGCTCATAAAGCAGACTCATGCAAGTGCCGGCGTTGGTGTGCTCACGGGAATCAACGCTAGCTGTACGGATACAACGCTCGACTGATGTTATATATGTTGTGCAACAATGTTTCATGGACGTTTCATCAGTGTTTTCGAAAGTCGAGCTGGACGGAATGGTGTGGTTTGGTGATGTGTCGCGCTTTTTGTGTGCATGGACTGCAGAAATGTCCTTTGTTGTATAGTTTATGAAAACCGCTCTTGTCTCGGACAACCACGTGTTCCTGCCTTGTGAAGTCTGTCAGTGGCTTATTTCATAATCCTTCTTCGACACTTCAAACCATGTAGATAAAGATAAAAGCGTTAATTGTTTTTGAGCCATTGGTCCTGGATAGATGGCGTATCAACATATTGCCTAACTCGTTTGGTCAGTCCTGAAGCTGGCTCCATGTCATGATGTACAGCAGTTGTGCAACCAGCCCGCTAGCGTTGTTTCAAAATAAAGAACAATAATGTATTTCTTTGCAAATTCCCAAGTGTCTGAAAGCATTGAATGTCAAGGCTTTGTTTTTGTCAGTGGCATGCTCATAGGATAGCACAAGCTCAATTGTTTATCTTTGTTTGGTAAGAGCATACAGACACGAACTGCAGTCAGACTTGGTGTACCGACAGCTAGTAATTTTCTAGGCGTACAAACACCTAAGGTAGGGTCTCACTGCAATGGCACCTGCTTCATATTTCAGTCATTGTTTGCTGACGCACTACACTTACGGTGCTCACCGTATTGATGTAAATTGTATTGCAGTAGAAAGTTTATGTTCTTCACTTTTTTATGACAGCTAGTATTGTCAACTAGTCCTAAGTGGTATTGCATAGCAATGAAAACAGTGCAAGCAAAAACCACTGTCTGTGTTGTACAAGCCTTCGTTGTACTGGCCATACGGCAAAACTGTTTGCCATAACCAAATGAGATTTGGTGGGCCTATTAATGAAGCATTATGCAAGATTTTTATGAATAGGTATAGCCAATAAAACAATTAGAAAGTGATGCAGGCTCCGGTCACAATGGGCAGAACAAGGTAAGTTTATTAGTGAATAACTTTTTTCTGTGTAGAACAACAACATTGAATGGGTTTCCAGGCTACAGTGTACTTAATGTCTATGCGAAGTTGTTTAGAGTTTTGATGCATGGTTCATGAATTATCACTACTTGAATTCGGCAATTTATGGCTTCACATTCTCAGGAATTACCGACAAAGTGACAAAACTATCCAAGCTTAAACTCTGAAATTTTCAATATTCAAGCAGCAAGCCTTTCTCTGTGTTTCCATGAAGAAAAAATTGTCTAAAGTTAATTTGAAAATTTGTAGGACAGTAGTGAATTTACCTCATTTTTCTGCTTGCCAGGTTCATACAAATTTATTTTTATTTTTTCTTTATCGATCGGCTAAAGCACAAGTATTGCACATTAACGGGACCATGTCATGACCTGTATTACTAGGGCTCACTAACTCTACGAAGCCGTGCTTGAAATAACAGATTTTCGTAAACTAATAAGTCTCGCAAATATTTTCTGTCGTGGCATCATCTGTGAGAAAAACCATGAAGTTGTGTCGCGTCAGTGCCTACGTTTGTCAAAAGTGACGCCGCCAAACATGACTGCCGCTTGAACACGTATCAGCTATTTCTCCAGACTTCAGTGTTCAGCTTAGTGGCTAACTCCAGTCACTGAGTCTCCAATGCACAATATAACCCCTGAGAGGCTGCTAAAAAAATGAAAGAAGGTAAGAGAGGGAGCACCAGAACAAAAAAAGGGAAGTAAGGGTGTCACAATCTTGACCAGGAGGTTGGGCTATTGTGCCGAAAATCGGGACCTGAGTGGCTGCTTGCCTCTGTAGCTAGGGGACTATAGACGCGTTTTTGAGGTACACAGAGAACTTGCCATTGCCTTCTATATTTGAGACTCGCAGGGCATTTCGTTACCTGGTGGTCTGCTTTCCATTCGCGGGTGGAGACGTGTATTTGGCAGTGTGTGTTCGACTATTTCACGTGGTGAAAGCAAAAACCTTTTTTCTACGCATGGAGACCGCATTTGATTTCTCGGCGACCGACCAGTGCATTGCTGTAGGTGCCAAATGCACAGAGTCCGAGTATTGCGTTTCAGTAACTGAGTACTTTGGTACTTAGTAGATTATGTAATACGCCTACGCTTTTTGCGGCATAGATTGATCGCCTCGGACATTATAATTTCCTAACAAATATAGACAAAAGCCCGACCTAGTATGTTAACCGCCGCACTGCTCATGTGCGCTCGCGTGGTCATAAAGCGGACCCGTGCAAGTGCCTGCGTTGGTGTGCTCACGGGAATCAACGCTAGCTGTATGAATACAACGCTCGACTGATGTTATATATGTTGTGCAACAATGTTTCATAGACGTTTCATCAGTGTTTTCGAAAGTCGAGCTGGACGGAATGGTGTGGTTTGGTGATGTGTCGCGCTTTTTCTGTGCATGGACTGCAGAAATGTCATTTGTTGTATAGTTTATGTAAACCGCTCTTGTCTCGGACAACCACGTGGTCCTGCCTTGTGAAGTCTGTCAGTGGCTTATTTCATAATCCTTCCTCGACACTTCAAACCATGTAGATAAAGATAAAAGCGTTAATTGTTTTTGAGCCATTGGTCCTGGATAGATGGCGTATCAACATATTTCCTAACTTGTTTGGTCAGTCCTGAAGCTGGCTCTGTGTCATGATGTACAGCAATTGTGCAAACTGCCCGCTAGCGTTGTTTCAGAATAAAGAACAATAACCTATTTCTTTGCAAATGCCCGAGTGTCTGAAAGCATCAAACGTCAAGGCTGCGTTTTTGCCAGTGGCATCCTCATAGAATAGCACGAGCTCAATTCGTTTGGCTATATGTTTGGTGAGAGCATACAGACACGAGCTGCAGTCAGATTTTGCGTACAAACACCTAGTAATCTGCTAGGCATACAGACACCTAGTAATCTGTTTAAATATAACCCATGGTTTATATTTATAGGAGTTTCACAGATTAAGAAAAAAAAAGGGGGGTGGGATGAATTGTTTCATATGATAAAGGGCCTTAGTGTTCCAGTATAATTGTGGATAAAAAATGAAGATGAAACTGTGTAGTATTGTACTTATAGTGTTCTCATTGTAGCGTAGATTCAAGGGGGCTGTCCTGTTTCCTCCCACCACCCTCGGTGTCTCTGAGGAAGTTTGTGTGCGTAGCGCTAATGCGTGGCTTATTGCAAATTTAGTGAAGTCTTTCCCAGCTGCTAACTTTGTCGTTACTATACTTTCTGGAGTGAAATACTATTCTTTATCACATAAACATCCGTGAAATCATTATCATCAATTGCCCTCTCAAAGCTGACCCCCTCTGTCACGAAGGCTATTTGTTCGGACTCTAGTGGTGTTTTCCGGATCAGGGATCCCTACTAGTGTAGCTGCAGCTTCGACATCTTTAATTTACACTAGCTTTATTGAGACATTGTCTAGTGCATTCGATTTTCTTCATTATTTACAGCTTTAATTTTTTTCGTGTTTGCATGATTTCATCCATGCGCTCATGAGAGAACTCTTAGTTCCATGTGACAGGAAGCGATAGCTGATTTCGCTATTTATTTATTACTGTGAACACAGTGGGCGAGTAGCAAGTACGAGTTCAGATCTATGTGGGCGGTGGCGTCTACGTGGGTGCTGCAATGTTGGCTCCTGACCCCTGCAACTGGCACAGAACGGCCACGTCCGCTTCGCTGACTCGATGCGTTGGCTGGGAAAAGACCGGTTACGGTCACGTGATCAAATATGGTAGCGCTTGTGCGTGGATGTGGAATATCATCTATAGACTATACGATCCAACCAACTCTTGGTCAATCATAGATTAGGTAGGTGTCTATCATACTGGTGGAATCTCATTCCCTACATCAGGCCACAGTGTATGCTAATCAATCACTTCTGGTATATCTGTACCACACTTGTAATAAACATGAATGTTGTACACATGCTACATAACATGCCTGCTGGCTTCAAGCTGACAAGGCCACTAACGACTAGCGTTTGGGAAGGCTGAAAACTATGGTGGTTGTGGGACGTTATACCCCACATATCAATTGAAAACACACAACAGACCACTGCAATGGTGGTTGTGAGACGTTAAACTCCACATATCAATCGAGAACACACAACAGACCACTGCAAGGATGCCAGAGGCAAGCTATACAGCCTACCTGTAAGAAACCAGATGGAACTCTGTCTTCAGTCTTGTTAGCATTTATTTCTGAATTGCAGACAGTTTAGGATATGGTTAAAAAAATCCGTGCTAAATGTTCAATCACAGAAAGTCTAGGAGGGCAAATTTAGGCATTTTCACTGAGCCAATCCCGATAAGGCCAGGTTTCATCTCTGGTTGCTATAGTCCTAAACAAAATTTTATCTCGAACCGAACGAGGAAAAAAAAAATTCAATGTCCCCAATGTTTTGTTCCCTCAATAGCTCCCGGTGTTCCCAATTACACTATCAATGATGCGCTGAAATTGGCAGCGCATTTACCTTAAATAAACGACCTTCCACTGCCACGAAGGTAGTAAAATACATTCGGAACGAGTAAATTCATGTGTTGACAACCGTTTACCAACTTTTCAAGATCGTGCTGGCCATGCAAATGCCATATGGATAGCGAGAGAACTGCCTCTATGTGAACTAGTAGTGTGGTTGTACTGCACCAAGCTACTATCCCTCAACCATGGTAACGTGCTTAGTGCAGTTTTGCCGTTCTTATGCATCTGATGACATCATCTTTATCTCGTTACAATCATTCTTAGCTTAGCTTTATAGATATGCCTTTCCTACGTGTAGTAATTTTATGAATGTAATTCACGGCCTGGTTACTCCCGAAGTGGGAGTGGGCTCTTTTTTTTTTTATCATTCCGAGGAATCGAAAAGGATGGAATTACTGAAATTCGGAATACCCCGAAATGGAATCGGAGTGTAACGGAGGTGCTCATCATGCAACACTGATGGACACTATCTGCAGGCTTTCATCGTCTCCATCATGATTCGTATAAAGTACAAATCAATTACTTTTGTGCACACACTGTATAATGTTCACGCGGATAAAATCTCGTGAGCACTAGCGAAGAACACTGCTAAAGCATAAATGAAACAAGCTGCCAATCTCAATCGCATGGAAGGCGCGTGCAATGTTTACCGTCATCTGCTCCTCAACCCCAAAGGAAGTCCTGTCTGTCTTTTGCTGGTCGAAGGATTATGAAGAGATACTCAAATAGGAGGTTGCGTGGCTGGATCCGCAATTGTGAACTTTCAGCATAAGCGCGTAGTCACGAGTGCTAGCACACGCGCTATTTCTGCAGGCATCAGCGAACGGCTCGTGTACCCTTCTGAATGCTATGATATCTCTGTACGAACCCTGCCCTTTTTCCCGAGAGCAGCCATATTCTCATACACTAATATTGTACGGTTTCGCGAGATCAAATTAAAAAGGGTTTGCTGCAGCATAGGTTTCTTATGGGGATGCGTGCGCCGATCGCACGATGAAAATTGTGATATCGTCGACGAGTTTTCTCACCATGAAAGTCTTAAAGTTGGCACAAACTTGGCGTGTTCCCCTCAAAGACCTGAGATCAAAACTGTTTCGAACTCTCTTAAAGTTGATGAAAGTTCTGTACTGGACACTTAAGCCTCATCTTTGGGGGAATTTGAACGTTGTAGCGAATTTCGCAATGTAGATGCGCTCCTTCTCGAAGGGGCCCTGAAACACTTTCTCAACTAACCATGGAATGAAATCGCTCTAAGAGCTTATTGCCTCACGAATTCAACCCCGTGAAATGTTAAGAATCCGTCCAGTGTGAGTGGACTTACAAAGGTTTGTCGCATGCTGCAATTGCATTCCCTGCTCTCTCGTCTCGACGAAAGCGCTGGAAGCTAAGCGTGGAGGGACGGCAGGCCCACAGAAAAACGTCGCGCGCGCCTCGTGATTTCGAGCACTTTTTCTTTTCTTTGAAAGCGTGACTTTTCAGTGGGATGATGGTATAGTTGTAGCGCGAGAGCAAAACGACGGCACAGAGGACACGAAGGACACGTTTTGTTCTCGCGCTATATCTACCGTCATGCCATACCAACTAGGCCAAGCTGCCACACTTTTCAGTGGGATCGTGTGCGCCCGCATGGAAAAGTAGTGGCCTCCCATGGCGATCTCTGTAATTAGCGAGCGCGCCATCTTCACATTTGCCAATGGCGGACACATGGGCTTGCAACGTGTAAATTTTGAGCATATTCTGCGATTTCTCGAGAGAAGGGAAAGCAATTTTTAGATGATTTTGATGATTTATTGTGAATTCCAGGCCACGTGCTGCACTATAATATTTGGCTCGCTTGTTGTTGGGAGCCTCTACTACCGATCGGCAGCGTTTTCTGACCATGTTCGAAAAGTGTTGCAGGGCCCCTTCAAGTTTTGTGATAATGCTTAGATGTGTATGGCGCAAAAATAAATTAAATGAAACCCGAGACACCCATGGTACCATAAATATATAAATCGTTTCACTCGTGGCAAAAATCGCTTACATAAGAGTTGTCATTCCAAGTGTACTGATGATGCTTCTTCATTGAAAGGATGGAAAAGTATATTAGAAGCTAGAGCATGAAATGGGCTAAGAACTTATACTTTAGAACTGACATCACTACATTTATATAAAAGAAATTCATCCAGGTTCAAGAGGTTGATTAGTCCTGCATCATCTATGCCCTCGTCGTTTACTTTTTATGGTCACTCCTCCCGAAATACTCAAGCTATAGCAAATGCCTTTATTATTTACTTAAAATCTGCTTTTTTCTACCGATGATGGAATCACTTCTTCAGTTTCCGAGTGCAGCAAGCTACCTGATCTTTCTAATCTTGAAATAATCTTCTCTGGAGTACATAACCTCATACTAAATCTTGATGTTTAGAAATCGTCTGACCTAGACAGTATTCCGCATATATTTCTGAAATAGTATTCGGAATTGTGTGTTGACTATCTTCATGTTATCATTAAAAATCAATAATCTTTGCAGGAGTTCTCCAGCTGTGCAAATTTCAAACGTCTTGCCCATGTTGAAGTCCAGATAAATAACACCAAGTTAGAGGTCAATATTTTTGCTTTTTGCCGGTTTTAAATTTTCGTAGCATATCATTAACAAATACATTGCAAAATGCTTAAATATGCGCAATATACTTGAACGATCACAGCATGGCTTTCGTGGTAGCTATTTCACAGTTAGCCCCGCCGCGGTGGTCTAGTGGCTAAGGTACTCGACTGCTGACCCGCAGGTCGCAGGATCGAATCCCAGTTGCCGCGGCTGCATTTCCGATGGAGGCAAAAATGCTTTAGGCCCATGTGCTCAGATTTGGATGCACGTTAAAGAACCCAAGGTGGTCGAAATATCCGGAGCCCTCCACTATACGGCGTCTCTCATAATCATAGCGTGGTTTTGAGACGTTAAACCCCACAAATCAATCAATTATTACACAGTTCCACAGTTGCTTGATTTTACGCGCGGCATTGTTTCTTCTCTTAACGACTAAAGACTGGTCGATGTCATAAATATATTGACTATTCGAAGGTCTTTGACATGGTTTGCTTTGCTAAACTTTTGCACAAATGTTTTGCCAACATCAGGCTGGTTGATGGATAGCAGATTACTTGCTGTCACACTCTGAATTTAAGTTTAGCCGCGCGAAGTCATCTGACCTACATGTCACATCAGGAAGGAGCCTCAAGGCTTGGTGCTTTGTCCGCTTTTGTTTTTATTTATATAAATGACGGATAAGAAATTATCAGTGAAAAATAAAAACAAAAGCGGACAAAGCACCAAGTACCAGCTTGATGTTGGCAAAACATTTGTGCAAAAGTTCAGTTTAGCACGGCAAACCATGTCAAAGACCTTCGAATAGTCAATATATTTATGACATCGACCAGTCTTTAGTCGTTAAGGGAAGAAACAATGCGCGCGTAAAATCAAGCAACTGTGGAACTGTGTAATAATTGATTGATTTGTGGGGTTTAACGTCTCAAAACCACGCTATGATTATGAGAGACGCCGTAGTGGAGGGCTCCGGATATTTCGACCACCTGGCGTTCTTTAACGTGCATCCAAATCTGAGCTCATGGGCCTACAGCATTTTTGCCTCCATCGGAAATGCAGCCGCGGCAACTTGGATTCGATCCTGCGACCTGCGGGTCAGCAGCCGAGTACCTTAGCCACTAGACCACCGCGGCGGGGCTAACTGTGAAATAGGTACCACGAAAGCCATGCTGTGATCGTTCAAGTATATTGCGCATATTTAAGCATTTTGCAATGTACTTGTTAATGATATGCTACGAAAATTTAAAACCGGCAAAAAGCAAAAATATTGACCTCTAATTTGGTGTTATTTATCTGGACTTCAACATGGGCAAGACGTTTGAAATTTGCACAGCTGGAGAACTCCTGCAAAGATTACAGATTTTTAATGATAACATGAAGATAGTCAACACACAATTCCGAATACTACTTCAGAAATATATGCGGAATACTGTCTAGGTCAGACGATTTCTAAACATCAAGATTTAGTATGAGGTTATGTACTCCAGAGGAGATTATTTCAAGATTAGAAAGATCAGGTAGCTTGCTGCACTCGGAAACTGAAGAATTGATTCCATCATTGGTAGAAAAAAGCAGATTTTAAGTAAATAATAAAGGCATTTGCTATAGCTTGAGTATTTCGGGAGGAGTGACCATAAAAAGTAAACGACGAGGGCATAGATGATGCAGGGCTAATCAACCTCTTGAACCTGGATGAATTTCTTTTATATAAATGTAGTGATGTCATTTCTAAAGTATAAGTTCTTAGCCCATTTCATGCTATAGCTTCTAATATACTTTTCCATCCTTTCAATGAAGAAGTATCATCATTACACTTGGAATGACAACTCTTATGTAAGCGCTTTTTGCCACGAGTGAAACGATTTATATATTTATGGTACCATGGGTGTCTCGGGTTTCATTTAATTTATTTTTGTGCCACACACGTCTAAGCATTATCACAAAACTTGAAGGGGCCCTGCAACACTTTTCAATAATGGTCAGAAAACGCTGCCGATCGGTAGTAGAGGCTCCCAACAACATGCGAGCCAAATAATTTAGCGCAGCACGTGGCCTGGAATTCAGAATAAATCATCAAAATCATCTAAAAATTGCTTTCTCTTCTCTCTAGAAATCGCAGAATAAGCCCAAAAATTACACGTTGCAAGCCCATGTATCCGCCAACCGCCATTGGCAAATGTGAAGATGGCGCGATCGCTAATTACAGAGATCGCCATGGGAGGCCACTACTTTTCTATGCGTGCGCACACGATCCCTCTGAAAAGTGTGGCAGCTTGGCCTAGTTGGTATGGCATGACGGTCGTTATAGCGCGAGAACGAAACGTGTCCTTCGTGTCCTTCATGTCTCTGTCGTCGTTTTGTTCTCACGCTACAACTATACCATCATCGCACCGAAAAGTCACGCTTTCGAAGAAAAGAAAAAGTGCTCGAAATCACGAGGCGCGCGCGACATTTTTCTGTGGGCCTGCCGTCCCTCCATGCTTAGCTTCCAGCGCTTTCGTCGAGACAAGAGAGCAGGGAATGCAATTGCAGCATGCGACAAACCTTTGTAAGTCTACTCACACTGGACGCATTCTTAAAATTTCGCAGGGTTGAATTCGTGAGGCAATAAGCTCTTAGAGCGATTTCATTCCATGGTTAGTTGAGAAAGTGTTTCAGGGCCCCTTCTAGAAGGAGCGCATCTACATTGCGAAATTCGCTACAACGTTCAAATTCCCCCAAAGATGAGGCTTAAGTGTCCAGTACGGAACTTTCATCAACTTTAAGAGAGTTCGAAACAGTTTTGATCTTAGGTCTTTGAGGGGAACACGCTAAGTTTGTGCCAACTTTAAGACTTTCATGGTGAGAAAACTCGTCGACGATATCACAATCCTCATCGCGCGATCGGCGCACGCATCCCCATAAGAAACCTATTGTTATGCCTGTGAGTCGACAGCGAACGTCCGTGCCTCTGAAAAAGGCAATCTGTGTCAAGGCCAGCCCGCGAGTCCGCCTGAGGCGAACAACTCAACGGCGTCCACAGGCGACGGTGCCTTTCTGGCGTGCACGTGCACTGAGTCACCTCAGCAAGCGAGCCCGTCGAGTAAAGAACCGGCGTCTTTCTGTCTGGCGGCTGACGAAGTGCCTAGCGACGTCACTCGTCCTTGGGTGCAGCCACCTGCAGCGCAGCCTCTCCAGATTCGATGAGAAAGAATGACGTGGCCCAGCGGCGACCCCCATTGGAGGACTCTGGCCTCACGACCAGCGGCGCTTCTGGTTGGACATTTGGGTTGGACCCGGTGCATATAAAAGAAGCCCTGCGGTGCGTCGAGAGGAGACCCCTTTGACAGCAGACCCATTTGAGAGCAGACCTATGTGTTAGAGAGGAGAGCTCGGCTCTTCGAGTCTCAGTCGGCCCCAGTGCCGAATTTGTAACGCCTCTGTATATATGCTGTTCATAAACCTTGTTTAACTCACCATCGTCTAGTCCGCTCGTCTATCAGCTCCTCGCAGAAGCAGTCGTGAGCTGAAAAACCTACGCTACCAAACGGCTGGTGACCTTCCCGGCGGAGTTCGAAGCAGTGGCGCCTTCGGGACCGTGTTGGCGTCGCCGTCTTTCGAAACAGTGGTTGCAGCGTTGAGATTTCGAGGTGCCCTTCGTAACGTCGTCGGAGGTGCGCGTCGCAACAGTGGTTGGCAGCTGCGGGATCGGCCGGCGTTAGCGACATCGATGCGGTGAGTGCCTGATGTTTTCCCCTCAGTTCACCAGACTACTCTAGCTCAGGTTATGGTAGTTTAGAGAAGGGCTGTGTGAAGCATTAGAGTGAGCTTTGATCGTTTCAAGCCAAGTCGAAGTGCTTTGAAACCAAAGTTAATGCGGAGGGCGTAAACACGCGAGTGTTAAAATTTGCTTGCGCGTCTTGCTAGTAGGCTTATAGTTGGTACGGCAAGTAGATTCTTAACAGGGGCAAACAGCAAGAGGCTAGTGTGAACAATGGAGAGCCTTAAAGTGAAGGAACTCATCGAAATTTGTGAGGAACTCGGCATTACTTTGGGCCGTGCGAAACGAAAGCAAGCGATCCTTGAGATCATGAAGGATGAGGGAGTGTCGGCGGAGGAAGTCGATGAGGCCTGGGTGGGTATCAAAGTACGCCGCGAGGAGGCTGAAAGGCGAGAAGCTCGCGAACGTGAAGAAGCTGAAAGGCGCGAAGCTCGCGAACGTGAAGAAGCTGAAAGGCGAGAACGCCGCGAGGAAGCCGAGAGACAGGAGCGCCTCGAGTTGAAACGAATAGAATTGGCAATACTACAATGTTCGCAGGCGCCTAGCATAGCTTCTCCAACAGTTTCAGGTCAGCGGTTATAGAATTCGGGACCAACTGCCACCGTTCGTAGTAGGCGAGGACATGGCGAAGTATCTCGTCAAGTTTGAACACGTCTGTGAGCGAAACGCTTTGGAGCGGTCTCTTTGGGCGCAGAACCTGTTAGCTCTTCTTCCCGGCGAAGTGTCCGACGCGATAACTTGCTTGTCGAGGGAAGCGTTTGAGAGCTATGACGAGGTTAAGGAAGTGCTGTTGAGACGTTATAAGTTGTCACCCGAGGCTTTCAGGCAAAGGTTCCGGTATGCTAAAAAGGGGAATGAGTCACACGTTGACTTCGCGTTTCGTCTTAAAGCCGATTTAATTGAATGGCTCAAGGGCGAAGGTGTTTATGACGACCGCGATAAAGTGGTGGAATGCGTTGCATTGGAGCAATTCTACCGCTGTATGGAGGAGGATGTCAAGCTTTGGCTGCAGGACAAACTTGGGGAAGTGCAGTTAAACAAGGCAGCTGAGTTCGCTGAGGAGTATTATACTCGCCGAAAGTTGCATAGCAGGGCAGTGCGCGTGGAAAAGGATGAAAGGAAAGAGGGCTTTTTGAAGAAACCTGATCAACGGAAACCCGCTCCGCACCGTAATTTCAAGAAGGAGCCGTCTCTTACGAAGGACAGTGTAGGGGAACGGCAAACAGAAGCGGAGAAATCGAGTGAGGTTCCTAAACAACGCACTGATACCACACGGGTGTTTGAATCACGGAAGCCACTAAACTGCTACAACTGCAAAAAGGAAGGGCTCATCGTGATAAACTGTAAGCAAAAGTTTGCTTTTGCAACAATTCGAGAATCGGAAAAGAACATGCGGTTGTTGGAGCCGTATATCCAAGAAATTAGTCTGAATGGGAAAAAGTGTCGAGTACTTCGCGACTCAGCGGCAACCATGATTTAGTCCATCCTTCATTGGTGTCTCCGGATGACTTTACAGGAGAATGCGCGTGGATCAGGCAAGTCGCCGAGGAGCAGAGTGCCTGCTTACCAATCGCCACGGTTGTCATTGAAGGCCCGTTCGGTAAGCTTCGCACCGAAGCGGCTGTGTCTGCCGCGCTTCCTGATCGTTTTCCTTATCTTTTCTCCAACAACTCAGAGCAGCTTCTTAAAGAGCAGGGTAAATCATTCTTCCCCAACTTAGCGTACATGGCCCGCACGCGATCGCAAGCGCGGAAGCTTTCGCAGGAGCTTGATCTTGTTCAATGCGGTGGACTCTCAAGTGACCTTGTCAGCGGGTCGACGGAACCTCAGAGAGGAAATTTTCCGCGTGAGTCATGTGAGCAGTCACTCGAGCGGCCCGTCGCCGAGGCGACCAGCGCGGCTTCCGTAGCAGGGGGAGACGGCATGGCGCCATTGAGTCGGAGCGAGAGGGATGCAACGCTCTCGCCTGTAGCGGAAAGTTGGAGTGAGCTGTCGAGGGTTGATCGGGAGACGCTCATTCGAGAGCAGCGTGAGGACCTCTCGATTGAGTGGAAAGCAACATGAAAGCTGCACAAGTGTTGTCGAAGGAGTATAACGACAAATCGGCGAAAAAGCGTGCTTTTGAAGTAGGAAGTCAGGTAATGCTGCTGCGGCAGTCCAAAAGGAACAAGCTTGAGATTCATTGGGAAGGGCCCGCCAAAGTAATACCAAAGAGAGAGAGAGAGAGAGAGATAAATAGAGAGGAAAGGCAGGGAGGTTAACCAAACTTGGCTCGGAAAGTAATATCGAAGCTTTCCGATACGAATTATGAGGTGAAATTAGGAAGGCGGCCGAACAAAATTTACAACTTGATGAAACCATACGTTCAACGTCAAGCGGTTGTAAATCTGCTGTTGAATGCTTCAGAGGAAGAGGGAGCAGAAATTTTGAGTTCTAGTGAGGTAATCGAAAGGGAAACGGAGGTTATTTTGGAGCAGTTGAACCTAGAGCCTAGGTTAAGTGAAGTCCAGGAGGAGGACCTGAAAAGGATTGTTTCCGAGTTTGGATACGTGTTTTCGGACCGTCCCGGAGACATGACGGTGATCGAACACGATATAGAGCTAACTTGTAAGGAGCCAATCCCTAGCAAACCGTATCGTTGTTCCCCCGTGCAACGTCGTAAGTATGAGCAGCTGTTGGTACCGCATAGGTATCGTCGCCTAAAAGTGGCCGGTTACTGAGATGGAGCATGATGCTCCAACAGCACAACTTTGACGTTCGCTACAAAAAAAAAAAAGGAAAGCTATACGCTAATGCAGACGCATTGAGCAGTGCGTTCTAGCTAGTACCTTCCCAACCTTTCGGTTTCTCGCTGGCGATTCGGCGCAAAATTTTGACCTCATCACGACCTGAGCTGAGCGCTCTCGTCCAGAGTGAGCTCAAGGAGCCAACTTTATGTTGTATTCTAATTCGTTACGTTGTTGTACGTGGGAAAAAAAATGAGTTCTCATTTAGGAGTCTTGTGTCCCACATGTGCCTCTTGATGTAGAGGGAATGCAATTCCGATAGACACGTAGCTAGGTATATGCTGTACTACACTTTGTCTGGTGTTCTGTCGGGTGACCGAGGGCACTTGCTTGTGTCGTGTGTTGTCTGTTGTCGATTCGTTCTTGACAAGTTGCAGAACCATCGACAAATGCTGAAACCAAGGATCGTCAGAGACGAGCGAAGCTGGCCGGCAAGTTGTGGCGACAAGCCAGTGGAGCTGGGATTCGTCCCCAAGAATGGAATGTGTTCCCGGAACAGAGTCTGAAGCTGCATTCTCCCCATGGCCCTGCAGACGAACCTGGTGGGACCTGGCGAACGAGCACGTCTGACATCCGAGCCACGTGGAAGCAGCTCGTCTTTTCGGTGCATTGTCTGGCGGCGGGGGTGCTGTTATGCCTACGAGTCGACAGCGAACGTCCGTGCCTCTGAAAAAGGCAATCTGTGTCAAGGCCAGCCCGCGAGTCCGCCTGAGGCGAACAACTCAACGGCGTCCACAGGCGACGGCGCCTTTCTGGCGTGCACGTGCAGTGAGTCACCTCAGCAAGCAAGCCCGTTGAGTAAACAACCGGCGTCTTCCTGTCTGGCGGCTGACGAAATGCCTAGCGACGTCACTCGTCCTTGGGTGCAGCCACCTGCAGCGCAGCCTCTCCAGATTCGATGAGAAAGAATGACGCGGCCGAGCGGCGACCCCCATCGAAGGAGTCTGGCCTCACGACCAGCGGCGCTTCTGGCTGGACATTTGGGTTGGACCCGGTGCATATAAAAGAAGCCCTGCGGCGCGTCGAGAGGAGACCCCTTTGACAGCAGACCCATTTGAGAGCAGACCTATGTGTTAAAGAGGAGAGCTCGGCTCTTCGAGTCTCTGTCGGCCCCAGTGCCGAATTTGTAACGCCTGTGTATATATGCTGTACATAAACCTTGTTTAACTCACCGTCGTCTAGTCCGCTCGTCTATCAGCTCTGCGCAGAAGCAGTCGCGAGCTGAAAAACCTACGCTACCAAACGGCTGGTGACCTTCCCGGCGGAGTTCGAAGCAGTGGCGCCTTCGGGACCGTGTTGGCGTCGCCGTCTTTCGAAACAGTGGTTGCAGCGGTGAGATTTCGTAGCGCCCTTCGTAACGTCGTCGGAGGTGCGCGTCGCAACACTATGCTGCAGCAAGCCCCTTTTCATTTGATCTCGTGAAACCGAACAATGCTAGTGTATGAGAATATGGCTGCTCTCGGGAAAAAGGGCAGGGTTCGTACAGAGATATCATAGCATTCAGAAGGGTACACGAGCCGTTCGCTGATGCCTGCAGAAATAGCATGTGTGCTAGCACTCGTGACTACGCGCTTATGCTGAAAGTTCACAATTGCGGATCTAGCCACGCAACCTCCTATTTGAGTATCTCTTCATAATTCTTCGACCAGCAAAAGACAGACAGGACTTCCTTTGAGGTTGAGGAGCAGATGACGGTAAACATTGCACGCGCCCTCCATGCGATTGAGATTGACAGCTTGTTTCATTTATGCTTTAGCAGTATTCTTCGCTAGTGCTCACGAGATTTTATCCACGTGAACAGCATACAAGGTGTGTACAAAAGTAATTAATTTGCACTTTATACGAATCATGATGGAGACGATGAAAGCTTGCAGATAGTGTCCATCAGTGTTGCATAATGGGCACCTCCGTTACACTCCGATTCCATTTCGGGGTATTGCGAATTTCAGTAATTCCATCCTTTTCGATTCCTCGGAATGAAAAAAAAAAGATAGAGGCCACTCCCACTTCAGGAATAGCCAGACCGTGAATTACATTCACAAAATTACTACACGTAGGAAAGACATATATAAAGTTAAGCTAAGAATGATTGTAACGACATAAAGATGATGTCATCAGATGCACAAGAACGGCAAAACTGCGCTAAGCACGTTCCTATGGTTGAGGGGTAGTAGCTTGGTGCAGTACAACCAAACTACTAGTTTATATAGGGGCAGTTCTCTCGCTATACATATGGCATTTGCATGGCCAGCACGATCTTGAAAAGTTGGTAAACGGTTGTCAACACATGAATTTACTCGTTTCGAATGTATTTTACTACCTTCGTGGCAGTTTCAAGCTAGTAAAGGTGTAAACGTTTGCCGTTACTAACCAGGAAAGCTTTCTTAGTCTTTTTATTTGTGACTACTAAGTCATAAACGTTGCCATATTTCCCATAAACACCTCATATATTTTGCAGTAATTGTGGCACTCTTAAGAGAAATTTATACCAACCTCAATTTCGTCGATTACTATGAAATAAATATTTCGGGCCAAGTGATGATGACACACGTAGAAGGGAAGATTATGAAGTGCACGAAACATCCGTTATTTTTCTAAATTTCAAGGTGGCTAACCAGTACACAGTGAGCTATTAAAAAGTAGGAGCATAAATCCCCCTCAAAAGGCTTCTACAGTAAAGGATACCGGCTAAGTCTTGATAGTCTATGTGCGCGTTTGCTTGTATGTCCTCGTCTGGAATGCGTTCACGCCCTTATGTATGATGAGGCAATGCGTACTCGCCATGGTAATTACATGAAGTAACTAGTGCACACTAAATTATCAGCGTGGACAATTACAGGTTGCAATTATTATCCCTTATATAGTTGTGTAATTGAATTGATATTTGGGTGGTAATGTGCATGCACATATAAATGCCTGTTAACTAAAAGTTCAGTAATTTATTAAAGGGGCCCTGTCACCCTTCTTTAGCATGGTCATAAACGCTACGGTAGTAGAGGCTTCCGACAACACGCGAGCCAAATAATATAGCACAGCACGCAGCGTGGAATTCACAATAAATTTTCAAGGTGAGCTAAAGATTGCTTTCCTTTCTCTCGACAAATCACGTTATATGCCCAAAAATCACACGTCAACGACCCATCTATCAGCCATTGGATGATTTACACATGGCGAGCTCGCTCGTTACAGAGATCGTCGTAGGAGGCCGCTACTTGTCGACGCGTGCGCGTGCGATCACACTGAGACAGCCGCGCATTCTAAGAAAAAAACAGAAAAGAAAAGTGCCCAAGGTCACGAAGCCCGCGTGACGTTTTTTTCTGTGGCCCTGTCATCCTTCCCTGCCTAGCTCCCAGTGCTATCGTCGGGACGAGAGAAGTGAGAATGCAATCACAGCGTACGGCAAACCTTTGTAGCTCCACTCGCACTGGACGGACTCTTAAAATTTTTGCGGTGTTGAATTCGTGAGGCAATAAGCTGTTCCAGTGAATTTATTCCATGGTTACTTGAAAAAGTGTTCCAGGGCCACTTTAATTCTTCGAGTCAGCACTATTCACTAACTACTTTACAAAATAGCAACTGTTACAATCAACATTTTACTGCGTTCACTTACTAGAGGGTTTGCGCCATTTGCTGACATATAAACGGATATTATTTCGTTCGCGAATAAGTAGGCTTACTTTCTAAGAGTGCATGCTTAAACGAATGATATTTTAATAATGTTAAATTGAAATGCCTAATGTTCAAATGACGACTTAGTAAATCGTCGCGTCGATACTTGGGGAGGCACCGCCACGGTTACGTGAGATCGCCTGTCTATGTGGCTACATTCTGAGGCAAAATTACTCGAAAAAGGAGTAACGGAGCCCTATAGGTGCGCGTTATCGCTGCCGCTAGATAAGGGCGCGTGAGGGATCGTCGCTCCCTCACGTGTCCTTATCTCGCCGGGCGAAGTACGCGTAGGAGATTATAGCAGACGCCGCCATGCGATGTGGTGACGCGCGCTCTTTGCACCATCTTGCTGGTAAAGCTAAAACTCAATTCCCTCCGAGATATCCGTGAGCAGCGGTAAGTGGTAGATATAAGTAGCTTGCCGTTTGAACAGTCAAGGATGTGCTTCGGGGTGGCTTAGTGGTTAACACGTCGCTTTAACAACATATAGGCCCCACGTTCTATACCGCGCGCCGGAGTGTTTTTTTTTCTTTTTTTTCTTTTTTGAGTTTTCATATATATATAGATACGTATACATATACAGTACATGACAACGACACCGACGCCGGCAGCGGCAAAATCCAGCCGAAAGTGTCCATATCATCTCTATAGCAATAAAAAAAAGTACTACTGCCACAGACGAATATATACTTCCTTACACTTACCTATCAAGAAAATGCAAACGTTGCTACGCTTTTCTTTGCCAATTGGACCAAGATAAATGCAATAAGAGAAAAATTGGCCCAAATCTGCATGTTACACTGCAAATGTCGTCGAAAGACGATAGCCTTGCGTCTGGAGAGGGTGAAAAAAACGTTTATTTGATGTTCTGGGCAAGAAAATTGGTGAATGGTATTCTGAAAGTGCTGCGACGGTGCCTCGAGCATGTAGCGGAGGCGAACGAGCGCATCGAGGCACGTTAGACACGAGCGCCATCTGGCAGTTCTCTTCAAAAACGAAGGCGTGCGTGCCCACGGAGAAAGATGCGCCCCACTCTCAGAGGTGATAAGGTGTAGAACGCAAAGCGACAGGCAGGTGCCACCACCGTGTAGTCGTTCCAAAGCGCTGGTAACACCTTTTTGAGCATCGCGTTGCACTGTCAGCGCAGCGCGATAAACACTACAGTCCTTCAAGTTACTTGTGTGTGCCTCTTCTAGTATAAAGGCAGACATACAAAACATCGACGTGTTGTTATGGTACCTCAGATATGCGCAATAATTGATTTTCAATTGACAATTGCACAACTATGAACGCAAAAGCTTGAGCAATATTGGTGGGTGCTGCGGATCTCGTTGGCCGTTTGGTGCCGTTTGAGGTACCGTTAAGGACGGACAAGCATATAAATGTACAGACAGACAGACAGACAGACAGACAGACAGACAGACAGACAGACAGACAGACAGACAGACAGACAGACAGACAGACAGACAGACAGACAGACAGACAGACAGACAGATAGACCAAAATTTTTTCTTCGAAGGTCTCCAAGAAGAAAGACTATCGTCTTTAAAAAATACTTCCCTTCAGTTCAGCCAGAAAATCCTGGTGGTGAATCTTGCTCGTAGGCGAAAAAGAAAATAATAAACATTCGCACGCTGGAATCCCGTGCTCTCTCCTGTATCCGGAACCCTCACTCAATGCGCCCTCTCGCAGAAGCCGGGCGCGCTAGGCGATACTCGTTGGTTTGGCTGGGGAGCGCGGCGATTGGGACAGCCGGAGAGAAACGCGTCGCACGCCCGCCATCTTGGAGGCCAAGCTTGAAGCTTATTTCTCCTTACGCTGGCTACGGTCGCGTCTGCTCGGTGCCTAGATTTCTTATAGTGGTTAGAATATGCAGGCACCCGCTTTGCTGAGCCCTCATTTGTGACAGAGAGCTAATATTTTTTTTATGGGTAAGCCACTTCAAAACATAATCAATGAAGTGGCGTCGAAGTTCTCGCGTTTCACAACTGCGGCAGATCTACGACGGCTTTCGTCAACAGAAAACTAAGAAAAACTTAGCCCACTTTCTTGTGACTTACCTCGCAAATAACCATGACAGCTCGTCGGTACACCCTTTTTTTTCCTTCTTTGCACGACTACAAACAGCGCAGGCACCAGCAAAAACAGAGTATCAACTGCGGTAGACGCAGCGGCTTTTGCCTAGCATTCGAAACCAAACGCCCGACGACAGCGCCACGACATTTTCGTTACATATGCCGAGTGTAGTTTGATTATACGGCCACAATTGACGTTAATCCGACGTGACGGCTGTATCAAAAGAGTACATTTGTAATGTTCACACAATTGGGTAGGTAGCGCTGCAATCACTATTGACATTTCACGAAAATTAGTGTCTATTTGAAAAGTAGTTCCGAGGCCTGGCGTAGTTCTGTGGTAAAATGCTTCAATGCCACGCAGAATGCTTGGATTCGATTCCAGCTGGGACCCTGACATTTATTCTTTGCAGTCGTCGCCGCTACCGATGTCGGGTATTTCTTAACGCTCACGCATTAAAATTGACCATGTGTGTTCTCGTCGTTCTTGGGTAGATACTAATTGTCAATCACCTGTGGCACATACCCGCATACCAGCGGCCCATAGACGTCCGTGGGTATGTGCCACTCTGTAGCGGAAAGTGTTTGACGACGTACGCAACGGGATTGTGACATTATTCATGTTTTGACCAGCACGACATATTCGTCAAACCATCTTATTGATTGATCTGTGGGGTTTAATGTCCTAAAACCACCATATGGTTATGAGAGACGCCGTAGTGTAGGGCTACGGAAATTTCGACCACATGGGGCTCTTTAACACACCCAAATCTGAGCACACGGGCCTACAACATTTCCGCCTCCATCGAAAATGCAGCCGCCGCAGCCGGGATTCGATCCCACGACCTGCGGGTCAGTAGCCGAGTACCTTAGTCCCTAGTCACCGCGGCGGGGCTCAAACCATCTTACCCTCCCATGCTAATTTTTGTTCACGCCAAGTTAAGGGTGTGGCTAAGAGAGGACCGAAACGTAAGCGACTAGATAGATAGATAGATAGATAGATAGATAGATAGATAGATAGATAGATAGATAGATAGATATAGATAGATAGATAGATAGATAGATAGATAGATATGCTGAAAGTCACCGAAGTTCGCTCAGAAATGCTTCGCATTTAGAAGTCACTGACTTGGCAGACGCGTGACGTCAAGAGCAACCTGTGGGATGGTGCGAGTACATAGTCCAATGCAGCAACGCTGAAAATTGCACATTTTGTGTGTCGCAAATTTCGTGTGCCGGCTTGATTTTCTCGCATTGTAACGCCATTCACTGTGTCACAGTCCGTCAATGCTTTTTTTTTTTTTTGGTCTTGAAACTTCCCTGCAACGCAATGGGAAGAGCATGGCCTCCGAGATGGTGAGCACGCGGTGCGTTTCTCTCCGGCCGCGCCAACCGCACGAAGAGAACTTTGCTTCTAGAGGTGGGCGTGGCCTGATGTTTCCTCCCCTCCGCGGTGCTCGTTCGTTTGGGCGCTCACACGTTGGACGCTCACGGGAAGACGACAAATGAGGCTGTGAAGGGGGGATATGGCAAGGACAGTCTTTGAAGTAAGGGAAGTTCAGATTAAAATGATATTTCGAGAAAGGCTTAGAAAAATGAAGGAGAGTAGATGGGCAGGGAAGATGATTAGGTATTTGTATAGGAAGAGCTTAGTCACAAAGTGAAGAAAAACTTGGCAGATCCTACGTAAAGTGGGAATCAATGATATTGTCGACGTTGGTCCAATGTTATCTCCCATTGAGGGAGACCGCCTTCATACGCTGATCAACAAGTTCCACGGCTGCTTCTCATCCACATCAAGAGTTGGTCTAACGGCACTGACGAAACACCGCATCATCACGGATTCCGACGCCAGAGCCATCCGGCAAAATCCTTATCGGATCGTCCCAAAGGAGCGTGAGGCAATTCAAAAACAGGTCAAAACGATGCTAGAAGATGGTGTTATTCGGCCATCTAACAGTCCTTGGACATCACCTGTAGTACTCGTCAAAAAAAGGACGGCAGCTTGCGTTTCTGCGTCGACTATCGTAAGCTTAATCAGATCACGAAGAAGGACGTCTACCCTCTGCCGCGTATTGATGATTCATTGGATAGACTACGAAACGCACGCTACTTTTCGTCTATGGACTTGAAAAGCGGCTACTGGAAAATTGAAGTGGATGAGAGAGATCGTGAGAAAATCCCCTTTGTTACGCCTGATGGACTTTATAAATTTCACGTTCATTCTTTCGGTTTGTGTTCAGCGCCAGCAACATTTCAGCGCCTCATGGACACGGTTCTGTCGGGACTTAAGTGGCAAACCTGCTTGGTGTACTTCGACGACGTGATTGTCTTTTCGGCGACTTTCGAGAAACACTTACGAGGACTCGAAGCAGTTTTTGAAGCAATACGCTTGGCCAGTCTTACTCAAAAACCCGAAAAGTGCCACGTCGGCTTCCACGAACTTCAATTTCTCGGTCACGTCATGAGCAGCCAAAATATCCGACCCGACCCGGAGAAAATTGCCGCCGTGGCAAACTTCCCGACGCCATCAGGCAAAAAATCAGTGTGACGTTTTTTAGGACTCTGTGCCTATTACCGGCGGTTTATTGCTAATTTTTCGCGCATCGCATGGCCATTGACACAGCCTACTCGGGAAGATACCCCCTTCAGATGGGGCGAAGACCAACAGCAGGCGTTTCACGAGCTTCGTCAGCGCATGCAAACACCCCCCATGCTGGCCCACTTTGATGAAGACGCACCAGCAATACTTAACGCTAGTAATGTAGTAGTAATTTGGGTCTTGGAGCAGTGCTCGTACAGTCGAAGCACAAAAACGAAAACATGATCGCCTACGCCAGCAGGACGCTGTCCCGAGCGGAAGCTAATTACACTACGACGGAAAAAGAATGCCTTGCAATGGTATGGACAGTCCTGAAGTTTCGTCCTTGTTTGTGCGGCCGCCCATTCACCGTTATCAGCGATCACCACTCTCTCTGTTGGTTAGTCAACTTGAAAGATCTGTCTGGCCGTCTTGCGCGATGGAGTCTTCGGCTCCAAGAATTTGACTTCACTGTTGCCTACAAGTCGAAAAAACGACACACCGATGCCGACTGTCTTTTTCGCTCTCCTGTTGAGACGGCATACTTGGACAACGACGATGACGACACGGCCTTTCAGGGAACTGTGGACACTGCCGCCTTTTCTCAACAGCAGCGTGACGATGCTGAGTTGCTACCACTTATAAATTACCTACAAGGGCGAATGAACAGCGTGCCAAAGTTATTTCCGAGAGGGCTGCCGTCGCACTGCTTGCGAAATGACGTTCTTTATAAGAGGAACTTTTCACCCACCGGCAGCAGCTACTTGCTCGTCGTTCCTTCTTCGCTTCGTCGTGAGATACTGCAAGCCTGCCACTTCCGCTGGTCACTTGGGTTACGCAAGAACATTGGCGAGGATAAGGCAGAACCATTACTGGCCAAGACTTGCCGAAGTTGTAAAAACTTACGTGCAGGCATGTCTAGATTGCCAGCGCCGCAAGCCACCATCCATCAAACCAGCTGGCCTGCTGCAGCCTGTCCGAGTGCCGGCGACACCGTTCGCACAAAGTGGCATGGATTTTCTGGGCCCCTTCCCAAAGTCTACCACTGGAAACCAGTGGATATTCGTCACCACGGATTACCTGACCCGATACGCGGAGACAGGCGCTCTGCCACGGGCAACGGCAGCTGAAGCGGCGCAATTTTTTATCGAAGCTATCGTCTTAAGACACGGTGCTCCCGCAATAGTCATCACCGACAGAGGTATACTGCGTTCATTGCCGAGGTTTTGGACACCATTTTCCGACTAAGTGGTACAGCTCACAGGAAGACAACGGCGTATCATACCCAGACCAACGGGCTCACCGATCGCCTCAACAAGACCCTGGCTGGCATGATAAGCATGTACGTAGATGTAAAGCCCAAGAACTTGGACGTCATTTTGCCCTACGTCGCGTTTCCGTACAACACGGCTCGTCAGGAGACCACTCGGAAGAAACCCTTCAGTCTCCTTTACGGACACGAGGTTATGACAACGTTAGACGCAATGCTCCCTCATGAAAATGATGGCAATGAGACGGACGCCGAAGAGTTTACCCAGCTAGAAGAAGGAGCCAGACAACTTGCCAGGTTGCGTATAACGAAACAACTAGACGACGATGCCAAACATTACAACCACCGGCACACCCCGTCATATACAACGTGGACGACAAAATATAGGTCTGGACACCTATTCGTCAGCGTGGGCTCTCCGAAAAGCTGTTGCGAAGATACTTCGGACCATACAAGGCTCGGTGACGCATCAGTGACGCCAACTATGAGGTTGTTCCGGACGGCGTGCAGTGTTCGAAGCGGCGCAGACATTCACCAGAAAGTGTCCACGTGCTTCAGATGAAGCCTTACTTTCAGTGACTAACCATGCAGTTTTGGTTACGCCTTGCTTCTCGACCGTTTAACATCGGTGCGATGTTTTTTTTAAAGGGGGAATAATGCCGCGCGTATGTGCCAGTGGTGATGACAACGAAGCAGCGCGAGTGTCCTTGGCCGAGGGCAAAAGGCGAAGAAGTCGTTGCAGTCTGTTTCCTGCGATCGGTAAATCGTATTTGTTTGAGGCGCTTTGTGTGCTCGTCAATCTCGTGTCGTCATAATATATGAAGCACGAATCAGGAAGGTTGTTATGGCACTGTAAAATGAGCCCAACGTCGAGAGACGAGCGTAAATTATGTCATACATGACTTCCATGTCATGATTATCATGTTTGGACGTGTCATTTACCTTCGTCGTCTATCATCATCATCATAAGCCTGACTACGTCCACTGCAGGACAAAGGCACCTCCAATGTTCCGCCAGTCAACTCGGTCCTGTGCTTGCTGCTGCCATTTTAAATCCGCAAACTTCTTAATCTCATCCGCCCACCTAACTTACTGTCTCCCCCTAACGCGTTTGCGTTCTCTGGAAATCCAGTTGGTTACCCTTGATCACCAGCGGTTATACTGTCTACGCGCTACATGCCCGGCCCATGTCCATTTCGTCTTCTTAATTTCAACTATGATATCCTTAACCCCGGTTTGTTCTCTGATCTAATCTGCTCTGTTCTTGTCTCTCAAGGTTGCACCTACCTTTTCTTTTCCATCGCTCGCTGCATCGTCCTCAATATAAGCTGAACCCTCTTCCTATGTCTCCGTGTTTCTGCTCCATATCTAAGTAGCAGCATGATGCAGCTGTTATATACCTTCATCTTTAGGGATAGTGGCAATCTACCAGTCATATTATGAGAATGCTTGCAAAATGTGCTTCACCCCATTCTTATTCTAGTTACTCCAATCTTGTTGTTCGGCCCCTCAGTTACTCAGCAATGCAATGTCATTGGCAAAGCTCAGATTACTAAGGTACTCTCCATTAGCTCTTATTCCTAACTCTTCCAACTCTCGGCTTCAGACAACCTCCTGTAAGCACGTGGTGAACAGCAATGGCGAGATCGTATTCCCCTGCCTTACACATTTCTTGATTGGTATTTTGCTGCTGTCTTTATGGAGAACTATGGTGGCAGTTGATCCCCTGTAGATTTTTTCCTGGATGTTTATATATGGTTTGTCGAAGCCCTGACTCTGCAGTTACTGCATGACTGCTGATATTTCTACTAAATCAAGCGCCTTCTCCTAATCTATGAAGACTATGTATAGTGTTTGGCTGTATTCCAAGCATTTCTTTATTACCTGATTGATAGTATGAATGTGGCCGATTGTTGAGTAGCCTGTTCGAAATCATGGTTGTTTCTTTGGTTGATTGAATTACAATGTCTTAATTCTATTAGCGATTACCTTTGTAAAAAGTTTCTATACGACGGAGAGCATGCTGATCAGCCTGTATTTCTTCAAGTTCTCTTCATCTCATTTCTTATGCATTTAAATGATGTTAGCATTATCCCAAGATTCTGCTACTCTTAACGCCTGGAGACACCTCGTAAACAGGGTGGCTAGTTTTTCTAACACAATGTGTGCTATCTTTCAGCATATTTGTTGTTACCTGATCCTCACCAGCTGCTTTGCCTCTTTGCATGCTCTCCAAGGCTTTTCTGACTTCTTCTATCATTAGTGGTGGGGTGCCATGTGGGGGACTGCTATTTCTTATATTAAGGTAGTGGTTGTCATGGCTATTATACAGATCTCTGTAAAACTCCTCCGCTATTTTAGCTATCCTGTCCATATTAGTAGTTATTTTGCTTTCCTTGTTCCTTAGTGGATATTTCTGTTTTTTGCATATACCAAGTTTCCTCTTCACTGCTTTGACGCTTCCTCCGTTCTTCAGAGCGTGTTCAATTTTCTCCATGTTACAGCTTCCTAGATCGGATACCTTACGTTTACTAATCAACTTTGAAAGCTCTGCTAACTCTATTTTGTCTGTTGTACTTGAGGCTTTCATGCTTAGTCATTTCTTAATGAGTTTATTCGTTTCCTGGGACAGCTTACCAGTGTCCTGTCTAACTACCGTACCTCCAACTTTCACTGCACACTCCGTAATGATACTCGTCAGATTATCATTCATTGCGTCAACGCTAAGACTGGTTTCCTCTACAAGAACCGAGTACCTGTTCTGAAGCGAGACTGAATTCCTGTACTTTTCCTTTCAGTGCCAGCTCACGGATTGGCTTCTTGCATATCATTTAGTGTCGTTCCTTCTTCAAGTCTAGGCAAATTCGAGACAGTACCATTATATGGTCACTGCATCGTACCTTCACAAGCACTTCCACATCATGCACGATGCCTGGGTGTGAACTCAGTATAAAGTCTATTTCGTTCTTACTTTCGCCACAAGGGCTCCTTCATGTCCACTTGCGGTTCCCTTGTTTTTGGTAGAAGGTATTCAAGATCCGTAAAAATTGCCTTCTGCGAATATTACTAATAACTTCCCTTTGTTATTTCTAGTACCGATGCCCTAATCTCCTACTGCCTGATCCGTAGCTAGCTTCCTTGCTTCCTTGACATTGAAGTCGCTCATTAGTATAGTATATTGTGTTTTTACCTTACTCATTGCCTTTTCTACGTCTTCATAGTAGCCTTCAACTGATGCCTCATCATGGCTGGATGTAGGTGCGTAAGCCTGTACCACCTTCATCTTGTATCGCCTATTAAGCTTAATTATGATACCTATCCCCCTTTCAATGATGCTATAGTATTTCTCCATGTTGCCAGCTATGTATATGTGGATAAGGAATCGCACTCCCAAATATCTTCTGTCAGTGCAAAATAACAAAAACGCCGACCAAGGTGAAATACACAAAACTTAAAAAGACGTTTCGGCTCCCCACACGGGAGCCTCGTTCACAGTGACCGCAAATGGCATAGTGCGCTCTTCTTATGCATGATTCATCACGTGTTGCAGACATCGCGCGTACACAGGGGGGAGTGTCCCAATATTTCTGTTCAACGTATGCGCAGTAGTTTGAATGGCCAGAGATTCCATGTGCAATCGTGGTAACAACTTTCTTTCCGTGGCAATGATGCAGGCTTTATCCCAGTCGATAGCGTGCCCAGTAGACGCAACATGCTCTGCGAGGGCATTAGAAGCTACTTTCTTGTTCTTGACGTCATTAAAATGTTCCCGGAGCCTTCTTTTGTAATTGCCCGTTTTGCCAATGTATCCGTATTGACAGTCTTTGAAAGGAATTTTATACACCACGCCGGGAAAATCATGTCTGTCCAACTTATCTTTGACATTTGTAAGACGGCCTCGGAGCTTTCGTGTCGGAACGTGAGCCACTTGGACGTCGTAGCCGCGCAATACCCTAGAGAGAGGGTCTCGCTGAAGCCTGGGACGTAAGGCACCGATGCGTGGTCACTGTGAACAAGACTTCCGTGTGGGGAGCCGAAACGTCTTTTTAAGTTTTGTGTATTTCACCTTGGTCGGCGTTTTTGTTTTTTTGCACTATGTTTGTCCCCTACTAGACGGGATTCCGTCGGACTCTTGACTTTATCTTCTGTCAGCCAAACCACGATAGCACAGGACGTGCCCACTCCGTAGCACTGTATAGGCCTCATCTGTCCTCCTAAGCTCACTGAGCCCTATTGAATCCCATTTAACACCCTCTAGCTCCTCGAATAGTACAGATAAACTTGCCTCACTAGATAAGAATGTAGCGTTAAATCTTGCCAAGTTCAGGTTCCAATGGCGGCATGTCTGGACCCAAAGATTCTTAGCACCCTCTGCGGCGTTGCAGTTCTGACCACCACCGTGGTCAGTTGCTTCGCAGACGCTGCGGACTGAGGGCTGTGAGTTAATTTATGTTGCGTTAGGATTTCCGGTTTGTTGGCATCCCACCACTGCCACCACTGTTACGAGTTTGGTTCGATGGCATTCCATCACTGCTACCTTTGTTAAAAATGTGGGTATGATGGCATCCCACCGCTGCTACCACTGTTCGGAATTCGCTGTGTGTTGCGATGGTAGCGGGAGCCGATAGCGGCGAGCAGTCGAACAGACTTTGCTGAAGCCTTGGCCCACAGGCGAATAGGGAGGCAATCGTTGTGAAAACAGCAACAGGCAGGAGCGCTTACTATCAGCAGGTTATCACTTTTACAGAGCCGGCCAGCTTGACGACGTCGGCCGGGCAAAGTCCTCCAAACATGGGGCCGGCACGGCCTTAAATACCGTCTTTGGTCCCTTCTCTCACACCAGTTCCCAGGGCTTGGCGGAGGAGACGCAGCCATACCAGGAACTGCAAGATGGCTCAGTGGAGGAGGCGATGTTTTCCCCGGAACTGCACGGTGCCGCCTTCGGCGTGGAAGGTGGCGCTGGTAGGGGGGAGACAGTTTGCCGGAACAGCGCTTGATCTCGTGAGAAGAAGCGCTCCCGAGCGAGAACCATGTCTGTGGCACAACAGTTTGCATGTCGGAGGTAGCGGCCAGATACTGCGGCACGGTGGCCAATCCTTCTCTGGTGAGGGAGTGCGTTACGGGCGATGGTCACCGATGAGGACACATTTTAGGCCTCCTAATGCAGTTCCATCACCACGCGTTTTTTTAAACGAGTTTGGAACTGCGCGGCCATGAAATTCGAGCCACGGACCTCTAGCGTGCGAGGCTGATGCTCTAGCCACTACGCCATCACTGCTATCGGCTCACGTGATACCAAATTTGGTATATATTCGGAGCTAGTGAAACGACCGTGAGCGCACTACCAGAGTAGCATGTAGTCATGCTTTACATGACATGCATATCATGATTATCATATTTGGACGTGTCGTTTGCCTTCGTCGTACATTCACGCCACGGAATAATAAATTTGGTACATGTAGAATTAGCGAAACGGTTGCGAGCATGCTATGAGCGTAGCATGTTGTCATGTTTTACATGACACGCATATTATGATTGTCATGTTTGGACGTGTCATTTCACCTCGACATCTGATCCCATACCGTGATACGAAATTTGGTACACGTGGAGCTAGTGCAGTGGCCGCGAGCGCGCTATGAACTTAGCATGTAGTCACGCTTTACATGACACGCATGTCAAGATTATCATGTTTGGACATGTCATTTACCTTCGTCGCCCATTCACGTCTCATAAAAGCCAAATTTTGGATATGTGAAGCTAGCGAAACGGCCACGAGCGCATCATGAGCGGTAAGTTGTCATGTTCCTACATGCCACGCATATCATAATTATCATGTTTGCACCAGTCATATACAGTCGTCTTCCATTGACGTCACGTAACACCAGCATGGGTATATGTGAAGCTAGTGAAATGACTGCAAGCGTACTATGATCGTAGCATGTAGTCATGTTCAAAATGACCTGCATGTCATGATTATCATGTTTGGACGTGTCATTTGCCTTCGTCTTCCGTTCACGTCACGTAATACCAAATTTAGTTAAAGTGAATCTAGCAAAACGGTCGCGAGTGCATCATGAGCGGGGCACGTAGTCTTGTTGTTACATGACACGATCTCATGATCATATTTGCATGCGTCACATACTTTCGTCTTTGATTCTCGTCCCGTAATACGAAATTTGCTATATTTGAAGATTGCGAAACGGCCGCGAGCGCATCATGAGTGTGGCATGTGGTCATGTTGTTACATGACACGCATGTCATCATTATAATGTTTGAACGTGTCATTTACCTTCGTCGTCCAATCACGTCACGTAATACGAAATCTAGTATATTTGAAGCTAGCGAAACGTCGCGAGCGCAATAATAGCGTAGAATGTGGTCATGTTAGATGACAAGCATGTCATGGTTATGTTTCCACCAGTCGTATACTTTCCTGATCCGTTCACGTCAAGCAATACGAAATTCGGTATATGTGAAGCTAGCGAAACAATAGCGAGCGAATTGTGAGTGTGGCGTGTAGTCATGTTCTTACATGAAACGCATGTCATGATTTCCACGTGAGGACCTGTCACGTATGTTCGCCATGCAGTCACTCCATACCATACCAGTTTTGCGATTTGTCAAGTGAACGAAACCACCGCAGGAGCATGAAAAGCCTGGCATGTAAATCGTGATATTCATGACATAGATGTAGTGATTTTCATGTTATGACTAGTGAATAATTCTCGTCGTACAGTCATGCTATGCCACACCAAGTTTGATATATACCCCGTAATCCAAACGGCCGGAGAGCTTTAAGTCGTAGGCCGTATGAACCCACAACAACTCACCCAACTGTCAGGTTTTCTGATCATCGTTCGACCGAACATTTCGCTGGGGAGCGCGGCGAATAGGACGATCGGAGAGAAACCCGCCGCGCGTCCGCCATCTCGGATGCCATGGGTAATGTAAAATATTTATGAACCATTGGCACAGATGGCGCCACCAGATCAGGTATATGAGGTATACCAGCGGAGGTTTAATTTGCCATGTGCGCAGTGGGAGAGAGAGGTGGAAGTATGGTTTAGCTGTGTAATGAAAACGACGGGCACAAAATAAATATGTAGTTGTCATAAATTTTAACGATATTTTTAACAATGTTTGCACAGCGTTCACTCCAGCATGTCAAAAAAAAAAATGCTGCTCAAGTTAGGAGTGCTAATTATGCAGCCGGGGTGCGCAAAAGGGAGTGAGGGACCTTGATATCTAACAGAATTTCAAAGCACGATGCAAATTATCATTATGTGAGAGATTACTCTTAGTGGGCCTTTCGATATCACTGAGTTCATTTTGAACGCGGAGAAATCTCTTTTCCGTGCATTTTTATGTGCACTGCATCGCGTGACTTCACTGCTGATCTGCTTGTATATTGCAATTGCGACTTTAAAGTTGATAAAAAGTTATTTTTGTTTTATAATCACGGACGCGTACATGGTGTACATTGTGGGTATACAAAATATTTCCAAAGGTTTAGTTTGCAACAGGATAAGACAAACACTTCAACTTCAAGACTTCTACTGTAACCTAAAGAAAAGTACGGGTGAAGGAAAGGCTGCCCTGTGATAGATCACATTTATGTGGTGAATCAGGTAGGGAAGAGTGCTACTGAATGCAACGAACCCCTTCCCTTAGCCTTCACAGACTGTACGAAAAAAGCGGCAAAGATATCTCCAGTCTTAAAAACACGAAGTCGACAAGGAGTATCCAAATCCTATGTCAATACCTTAGCCTAAATCTACATACTCCAGAACTACCTTTCTTCTCCACAGGCACCCACCAACAAAAAGTTATAAAACTGTGATATATAAAAAAAAAGACTGGGAAAGAAACAATAATCAATGTTAACAGGAGATGGCTCAACAACGTATGATTTGCAGATGTGATAGTGCTCTTCAATAATGATAGCAACGAATTGCAATAAGTGATTTAGGAATTAAACCAAGAAAATATTAACGTAGGTACAAATATGAATATGAATAAGACAAAGATATAATGCTGAATAGCCTGGTGAAATAAAAAGAGTTCAATATTAAAGAAAACTATACAATATAGAGTGCATGCAAGAATATCTATACCTAGGATAACTACTAACAGTAGATTCTAATCACGAAAAAAAAGAAATTCCCCGAAAAATGATAATGGCATGGAGTGCATTAGTCAGGCGCTACCAGATTATGTCAGAAAATATACCACTGTCATTTAAGCGATAAGTATACAATCACTGCATACTGCCAGTTCTGACACATGGGGCTGAAACCGCTCATAGAGCAATGAGAGAAAAAGTTGAGAACCATGCAACGTGCAATTGAGCCCCACAGCGGTGGTGTAGTGGCTAAGGTACTCGGCTGCTGAACCGCAGGTTGCGGGTTCAAATCCCGGCTGCGGCGGCTGCATTTCCGATGGAGGCGGAAATGTTGTAGGCCTGTGTGCTCAGATTTGGGTGCACGTTAAAGAACCCCACGTGGTCGAAATTTCCGGAGCCCTCCACTACGGCGTCTCTCATAATCATATGGTGGTTTTGGGACGTTAAACCCCACAAATCAAAAGAAGCTACACTTAGATGTATCTATGCGTGCAAAAAAAAAAAAAAAAAAGGTAGCAAGACTGAGCTCATGGAAGTTACGTGCAGAGGAAGGAATGGCAAATGACAAAAAGCCTGTGCTTGAAATGCGATACGAATGGTTGATTATTTTGTGAGAAAAATTTGAATGATTCTACATCACAACGTACCGAAAAGAGTTTTCGCTTTAGCTCATGTAATGCTAATGACGTGAGAGGTAGCGGTCGTACCCGTGAAGAATGAAACGGGCAGCCGTCCTTTGAACAGTTTCCAGTATGAGTACGTCGCATTGTCTGTAAGCTGGCCACAGCTAGGAGGCATATTTGATAGTAGGGCGAACAAAACATTTATACATTAAACGTTCAATATTTTTTGCGGCGTTGTGCGTTGTTCGACGAAGTTATCCTCGTTGCTTTAAGGCTTTAGAAAATGTTAATGCGGTGTGAGTTGACCATGAAAGATCATAAATGAATGTGACATCAAAATATTTGTACTGCATAACTTTGGTAAGGAGACACAATTGAAAGAGAATGTTGCAATTACCAGCATTACTTTTTGATAAAAAAAAAACAACAGCCCTTTTGAAACAATGTTCAATTTCTATTTATCGCACCAACCACAAAACAAGGTAAAAGAACCATTCAAACGCTTTTCGTCCCCCGCGGAAACGATCCCGTCATATAAAGCACAATCGTCTGGGTAAATGCGAATGTTCGAGGATACATGTTCTGGAAGGTCGTTTATATAATTTAAAATGATAAGGTGCCCACGACGAACCCTTATCATAATTCGAGACCATACCGGTCGTTTTAGACTGGTTAGCATACCTGCTTTTCCTGCCTCTCCAGTTCCTTCCTCGAGGGTCACTGATAATTTCTTATCCGTCATTTATGTAAATAATAAACAAAAGCGGACAAAGCACCAAGCCTTGAGGCTCCTTCCTAATGTGACATGTAGGTCAGATGACTTCGCGTGGCTAAACTTAACAAATTCAGAGTGTGACAGCAAGTAATCTGCTATCCAATGAACTAGCCTGATGTTGGCAAAACATTTGTAAAAAAGTTCAGTTTAGCACGGCAAACCATGTCAAAGACCTTCGAATAGGCAATATTTTTATGACGTCAACCAGTTTTAAGTCGTAAAGGGAAGAAACGATGCCACGTGTAAAATCAAGGTACTGTGGAACTGTGTAATAATTGATTGATCTGTGGGGTTGAACGTCCCAAAACTACGCTATGATTATGAGAGACGCCGTAGTGGAGGGTTCCGGAAATTTAGATCACCTGGGGTTCCTTAACGTGCACCCAAATCTGAGCACACGTGCCTACAACATATCCGCCTCCATCGGAAATGCAGCTGCCGCAGCCGGGATTCGATCCCGCGGCCGGCGGGTCAGCAGCCGAGTACCTTAGCCACTAGACCACCGCGGCGCGGCTAACTGTGAAATAGCTACCACAAAAGCCATGATGTGATCGTTCAAGTATATTGCGCGTATTTAAGTATTTTGCAACGTATTTGTTAATGATATGCTGCGAAAATTCAAAGCCAGCAAAAAGCAAAAATATTGACCTCTAATTTGGTGTCATTTATCTAGACTTAAACACGGGCAAGACGTTTGAAATTTGCACAACTGGAGAACTCCTGCAAAGATTATTGAATTTAAATCATAACATTAGGATAGTCAACACACAATTGTGAATACTTCAGAAATATATGCGGAATACCGTCTGGGTCAGATGGTTTCTAAACATTAAGCTTTAGTATGAGGTTATGTGCTCCAGAGAAGATTACTTCAAGATTAGAAAGAGCAGGTAGCTTGCTGCACTCGGAAACTGAAGAAGTAATTCCATTATCGGTAGAAAAAAAAAGCAGATTTTAAGTAAATAATAAAGCATATACTAAAGCTTGAGGATTCCGATAGGATTGACCATAAAAAATAAACGGCGAGGGCATAGATGATGCAGGACTAATCAACCTCTTGAAACTGGACGAATTTCTTTTATATAAATGCAGTGATGTCATTTCTAAAGTATAAGTTCTTAGCCCATTTCATGCTATAGCTTCTAATATACTTTTCAATCCTTTCAATGAAGAAGCATTATCATTACACTTGGAATGACAACTCTTATGTAAGCGCCTTATGCCACGAGTGATATGATTTATATATTTATGGTGCCCTGCGTGTCTCAGGTTTCATTTAGTTTATTTTTTGCGCCACACACATTTGTAGGCATTGTCACAAAACTTGAAAGGGCCCTGCAACACTTTTCGAACATGGTCAGAAAACGCTGCCGATCGGTAGTAGAGGCTCCCAACAAGCGAGCCAAATATTATATCGCAGCACGTGGCCTGGAATTCACAATAAATCATCAAAATCAGCTAAAACTTGCTTTCTCTTCTCTCGATAAATCGCAGAATATGCCCAAAAATCACACGTTGCAAGCCCATGTATCCGCCACTGGCAAATTTGAAGATGGCGTGCTCGTTAATTACAGAGATCGCCATGGGAGGCCGCTACTTTTCCATGCGAGCGCACACGATCCCGCTGAAAAGTGTGGCAGCTTGGCCTAGTTAGTATGGCATTACGGTAGTTATAGCGCGAGAACAAAACGTGTCCTTCGTGTCCTTCTTGTCTCTGTGCCGTCGTTTTGCTCTCGCGCTATAACTACCGTCATCCCACTGAAAAGCAACGCTTTCGAAGAAAAGAAAAAGTGCTCGAAATCACGAGGCACGCGCGACGTTTTTTCTGTGGGCCTGCCGTCCCTCCATGCTTAGCTTCCAGCGCTTTCGTCGAGACATGAGAGCAGGGAATGCAATTGCAGCATGCGACAAATCTTTGTAAGTCCACGCACACTGGACGGATTCTTAAGATTTCGCGGGGTTGAATTCGTGAGGCAATAAGCTCTTAGAGCGATTTCATTCTATGGTTAGTTGAGAAAGTGTTTCAGAGCCCCTTTAGGAAGGAGCGCATCTACATTGTGAAATTCGCTTCAACGTTCAAATTTCCCAAAAGATGAGGCTTAAGCGTCCAGTACGGAACTTTCATCAACTTTAAGAGAGAGAGAGGGAGAGAGAGATAGACTTTATTAATTTCCGGCAGATTGCTGGGTGGGCTCCCACCTGGGGGCCAACGGAGAGACCGTGTCTCCCGGCAGCTTCCTTGGCCTGCTGGATCGCCCAAAGTTGTTTGTCCAGGCCCGAACTGAGCAGCGCAGTCCGCCAACGCGCCCGAAGGTCTTCATTGGAGGCCGCGACCCCAGAATATCTGACTAATGCTGGACATTCCCATAGGATATGGTCAAGAGTGGCTCTGGTGGTACAGTACTGACATAGATTAGAACTATAGACGTCGGGATATATGTGGAGCATGATAACAGGGTTCGTGTATGTGCATGTTTGTAGCCGCCGCCACTGAACGGACTGGGCCCGATTTAGCTTGGGGTGAGGCGGAGGGTACTCCCGCCTTTGCAGTCGATAGTGTTGAATTATGTCATTAAATTTTGTGAGCCGATTGTCCCATTCCCCCACCGGCGCAGAAAGGTCCGTTTGGGTGGCTGCTTCGTCTGACGTGACTCGGAACGTAAGACCTCGAGCCACGTTGTGCGCCACTTCATTCGCACTGGCCTCCGCGTTACCTAGCGGTGTGTTTGCAGGGAACCACAAGATGTGTACGTATTTGTCCGCCTCGTGAATTTTGCCTGTATCAAGAATTCGAAATGCCTCGGGGGAGATTCTGCCTCTGCCGTAGTTTCGAACGGCTGTCTGCGAGTCACTGATTACGCATGAGGCGTTAGTGTGGGCTATGGCCAGCGCGATAGCCACTTCCTCTGCCGTTTCTACGTTCCGTGTGTTGATTGACGCGCTGCTTTTGCATTGTTGTGTGTGGTCTACGACAGCAGCCGCGACGCGGTGACGTTCCTGGTAGCGTGCTGCGTCGACAAAGACTGCCTCGTGGTTTCGCCCAAACATCTTTGACATGGCTCTGGGTCTACTGACACGTCTGCCCTTGTTGTGTTCAGAGTGCATGTTTCTTGGTATGGGTGGTACTGTGTTAGCTTAGCACGGATAGTGCGTGGTATGTCGTGTTTGTCTCCGTGTTCAGTGCGGTAAGAAATACTGAGATTACATAAAATCTGGCTGCCTGGCTTAGTCTTGGCTAATCGCTCGAATTGGGAGATTTGTTGCGCCTCAATAAGTTCCTCAAGGGTATTGTGTAAACCAAGTTGAAGGAGTAGTTCGGTGCTGGTGTTTTGAGGCAAACCTAGCGCTTGTTTGTAAATTTTCCTAATTAGGCTGTTGAGTTTTGACTTTTCCGCGGTTAACCATCGGTGGTACGCCACCGTATAGGTGATGTGACTTAGAACAAATGATTGAATCCAACGGATGAAGCTAGCCTCTTTCATGCCTTTGTGTTTATTGGTAATGCGCCTAATGAGGCGCATCCTGGAAGACACTCTGGCTTCAATGTTGCGAACTGTCCGTTGGTACCCTTACTTTCTATGATCAAACCTAGCACTCGGATTTTGTCCACGGTGGGTATGGCGTGACCATCGCTTGTAGTGAGTTGTATATCAGTGTGTGCCTGCACTTAAGGATGTTGTTTGGGTGGCTGACCTCTAAGTGTAGGGCGATATAGCAGTAGCTCAGATTTCTCCGCCAAGCAGGATAGTCCAGTTCCTTGTAAATACCGTTCGACTGTGTCAATCCCCTCCTGTAATCTCTGTTCAACGGAACCGTCACTGCCGTCGCACACCCAGAGGGTGATGTCGTCGGCGTAAATGGTGTGATGAAGTCCTTGGATGGTTTGAACTTTTGAAGGAAGACCTATGAGGGCGAGGTTAAACAACAAGGGAGAGATCACGGAACCCTGCGGGGTGCCCGCACTTCCTATGGTTATTTCGGACGACCTGAGTGCTCCCACAGTGATCGTGGCCGTTCTGCCCGTAAGAAATGCTCTTATATAGTTGTACGTGCGAAGCCCCAAGTTTAGGGTATTGACCTGATTTAGAATGGTGCTATGCGTGACAGAGTCAAAAGCCTTCTTGAGATCAAGACCAAGTATGCCCTTAGTGTAGCGTCCGGTACTGTCTATGATGTGATGCTTAAGCTGCAACATGGCATCCTGCGTTGAAAGATGCCTGCGGAAGCCAATCATGGTGTGTGGGAAAAAATCATTGTCTTCGATGTAATTTGTCAGTCTAGCCAGGAAAGCGTGTTCCATCTATTTGCCTATGCAAGATGTTAAGAAGATGGGCCTAAGATTGTCAGTATTCAGTGGTTTGCCTGGTTTCGGAATCAGAATCACCCTGGCCATTTTCCAATGCGGGGGCAAGATTCCGGTGTTCCAGCAGTTATTATTATAGTCTGTGATATGCGTGATCAACTCATCGTCCAAATTGCGTATCATCTTATTCGTGATATTGTCCGCACCTGGTGCAGATTTGGTGTTAAGTTTTTGTAGGGTGGCACGGATATCCGCTTCGGTGAATTCTTCGTCTAGAGTGGTGTTGACTTGGCCCGTATAATCTGTATGCTGCTTAGTAGGAGCCTGAGAGATATATTTGAGCTCTACCTCCCTAAGAAACTCCTTGTCGGTGCCCTTGTAAGCATGTATTAGTTTGTTGATGGTTTGTCGTTGGGCGGTTTTGCTGTCTTCTGGATCGAACAGGAACCGTAGAAAATGCCATGTTTTACTAAGACTTAGCTGCCTGTCTATCGCATCGCAGGTTTCATCCCAGTGTTGCTGGCTTAGCTGTGTTGCATGCATCTCTATCTCTGTGTTGAGGAGTGCTATGCGTTTCCTGAGGTTTCTGTTGTGTTTCTGTGTCTTCCATCTCTTTTGGAGCGATTGCTTTGCCTCCCACATATGGAGGAGCCGGCTATCGATCTCTTCAAGGTGTGCCTCGGGAGGTACGATTTGGGTGGCATTATTAATATCCTGTTTAAGCGTGTGTATCCAGTCCTCTATGTGGCTGATGGGCTGAACCTGGTTCTCACGTTATTTGCGGAACTGGGTCCAGTCTACCAACTTAAGCTGTTTTCCCATGGGTTTACGTAACTTTAAGAGAGTTCGAAACGAGTTTTGATCTCAGGTCTTTGAGGGGAACACACTAAGTTTGTGCCAACTTTAAGACTTTCATGGTCAGAAAGCTCGTCGACGATATCATATTTTTCATCGTGCAATCGGCGCACGCATCCCCATAAGAAACCTATGCTGCAGCAAACCCTTTTTAATTTGATCTCGCGAAACCGTACAATATTAGTGTATGAGAATATGGCTGCTCTCGGGAAAAAGGGCAGGGTTCGTACAGGGATATCATAGCATTGAGAAGGGTACACGAGCCGTTCGCTGATGCCTGCAGAAATAGCACGTGTGCCAGCACTCGCGACTACGCGCTTAAGCTAAAAGTTCCCAATAGCGGATCCAGCCACGCAACCTCCTATTTGAGTATCTCTTCATGATCCTTCGACCAGCAAAAGATAGACAGGACTTCCTTTGAGGTTGAGCAGCAGAGGACGGTAAACATCGCACGCGCCCTCTATGCGATTGAGATTGGCAGCTTGTTCCATTTATGCTTCTGCAGTGTTCTTCGCTAGTGCTCACGAGATTTTATCCGCGGGAACAGCAGTGTGCGTACAAAAGTAATTGATTTGTACTTTATACGAATCATGATGGAGACGATGAAAGCCTGCAGATAGTTTCCATCAGTGTTGCATAATGGGCACCTCCGTTACATCCCGATTCCATTTCGGGGTATTGCGAATTTCAGTAATTCCATCCTTTTCGACTCCTCGGAATGAAAAAAAAAAAAAAGATAGAGCCCACCCCCCCTTCAGGAATAGCCAGGCCATGAATTACATTCACAAAATTACTACACGTAGAAAATGTATATCTATAAAGCTAAGCTAAAAATGATTGTAACGACATCAAGATGATGTCATCAGATGCATAAGAACGGCAAAACTGCGCTAAGCACGTGACCATGGTTGAGGGGTAGTAGCTTGGCGCAGTACAACCACACTACTAGTTCACATAGGGGCAGTTCTCTCGCTATACATATGGCATTTGCATGGCCAGCACGATCTTAAAGAGTTGGTAAACGGTTGTCAACACATGAATTTACTCGTTTCGAATGTATTTTACAACCTTCGTGGCAGTTTCAAGCTAGTAAAGGTATAAACGTTTGCCGTTACTAACCAGGAAAGCTTTCTTAGTCTCTTTATTTGTAACTACTAAGTCACAAACGTTGCCATATTTCTCGTAAACCCCACCATATATTTTGCAGTAATCGTGACAGTCTTAACAGAAATTTAAACCAACCTGAATTTCGTTGATTACTATGAAATAAATATTTCGGGCTAAGTGTTATTGATACACATATAGAGGGGCAGACGATAGAGTGTACGAAACATCCGTTATTTTTCTAAATTTTAAGGTGGCTAAACAATACACAGTGTGCTATTCAAAAGAAGGAGCATAAATCCCCCTCAAAAGGCTTCTACAGTATAAGATACCGGCTAAGTCTTGATAAACTATGTGCGCGTTTGCTTCTATGTCCTCGTCTGGAATTCGTTCATGCCCTTATGTATGTTGAGGCAATGCGTACTCGCGATGATAACTACATTAAGTATTGAGTGCGCACTAAATTATCAACGTGGACAATTGCACGTTGCAATTCTCATCATTTGTATAATTCTGTAATTGAATTGATATTTGGGTGGTAATGTGCATGCACATATAAATTCTTGTTAACTAAAAGTTCAGTAATGTATTAAAGGGGCCCTGTAACACTTTTTAGCATGGTCATAAAAAGCTGCCGATCGGTAGTAGAGGCTTCCGACAACAGGCGAGCCAAATACTATAGCACAGCACGTGGCCTGGAATTCACAATAAATTTTCAAAGTCAGCTAAAATTGCTTTCCCTTCTCTCGACAAATCACGTTATATGCCCAAAAATCACACGTCAACGACCCATCTATCAGCCATTGACTGATTTAAACATGGCGAGCTCGCTGGTTACAGAGATCGTCGTGGGAGGCCGCTACTTGTTGACGCGTGCGCGTTCGATTACACTGAAAAAGCCGCGCATTCGAAGAAAAAAAAAAGAAAAAAAGTGCCCAAGGTCACGAAGCACGCGAGACGTTTTTCTGTGGCCCTGTCATCCGTCCCTGCTTAGCTTCCAGTGTTTTCGTCGGGACGAGAGAAGTGAGAATGCAATCACAGCGTGCGGCAAACCTCTGTAGCTCCACTCGCACTGGACGAATTCTTAAAATTTTTGCGGCGTTGAATTCATGAGGCAATAAGCTGTTCCAGTGAATTTATTCCATAGTTACTTAAAAAAGTGTTTCAGGGCGCCTTTAATTCTTCGAGTCAGCACTATTCACTAACTACTTTACAAAATAGCAACTGTTACAATCAACATTTTACTGCGTTCGGTTACTAGGGGGTTTGCGCCATTTGCTGACATATAAACAGATATTATTTCGTTCGCGAATAAGTAGGCTTACTTTCTAAGAGTGCATGCTTAAACGAATGATCTTTTAATATTGTTAAACTGATATGCCATAATGTTAAAATGACGACTTAGTAAATCGACGCGTCTATAATTGGGGAGGCACCGCCTCAATTACGTGAGATCGCCTGTTTATGTGGCTACATTCGAAGGCAAAATTACTCAAAAAAGGATTAACGGAGCCCTATAGGCGCACGTTATCGCCGCCACTAGATAAGGGCGCGTGAGGGAGCGTCGCTCCCTCACGCGCCCTTATCTCGCCGGGCGAAGTAGGCGTAGGAGATTATAGTGGGCGCCACCGTGCGATTTGGTGACGCGCGCTCTTTGCACCATCTTGCTGGTAATGCTAAAACACAATTTCCTCTGGGATACTCCTGAGCAGCGGTAAGTGGTAGATATAAGCAGCTTGCGTTTGAACGGTTAAGGATGTGCTCCATGGTGGCTCAGTGGTTAACACGTCGCTTTAACGACATAGAGGTCCCACGTTCCATTCTGGATTTTTTTTCTTGAGTTTTCATAGATATAGATACGTATACATATACGGCGCATGACAACGACGCCAACGCCGGCGAAGTCTAGCTGAAAGTGTCCATATCATCGCTATCGCAATAAAAAAATACCACTGCCACAGACGAATATATACCTCCTTACACTTACCTATCAAGAAAATGCAACCGCTGCTACGCTTTTCTTTGCCGATTGGACCAAGATAAATGCAGTAAGAGAAAAATTGGCTCAAATGTGCATGTTACACTGCAAATGTCGTTGAAAGACGATAGTCGCCCCGCCGTGGTGGTCTAGTGGCTAAGGTACTCGGCTGCTGACCCGCAGGTCGCGGGTTCGAATCCCGGCTGCGGCGGCTGCATTTCCGATGGAGGCGGAATTGTTGTAGGCCCGTGTGCTCAGATTTGGGTGCACGTTAAAGAACCCCAGGTGGTCGAAATTTCCGGAGCCATCCACTACGGCGTCTCTCATAATCATATGGTGGTTTTGGGACGTTAAACCCCACATATCAATCAATCAATCAAAGACGATAGTCTTGTGTCTGGAGAGACTGAACAAAACGTTTATTTGATGTTCTGCGCAAGAAAATTGGTGAATGGTGAAAATTGATGAAAATTGTTCAGTCTGGAGAGACTGAACAAAACGTTTATTTGATGTTCTGCGCAAGAAAATTGGTGAATGATATTCTGAAAGTGCTGCGACGGTGCCTCGAGCGTGTAGCGGAGGTGAACGAGCACATGGAGGCACGCCGAGACACGAGTGTCATCTGGCACTTAGTTATCTTCAAAAACGAAGGCGTGCGTGCCCGCGGAGAAAGATGCGCCCTACTCTCAGAGGTGAAAAGGTGTAGAACGCAAAGCGACAGGCAAGTGCCACCACCGTGTCGTCGTAGTTGGAAACACTTACCTTTTTGAGCATCGCGTTGCACTGTCAGCGCGGCGCGATAAACGCTATAGTCCTTTAAGTGTCTTGTGTGTGCCTCTTCTAGTATAAATGCAGACATACAAAACATCGACGTGTCGTTATGGTGCCTCAGATATGCGCAATAAATGCTTTTTAATCGACAATCGCACAACTGTGAACGCTAAAGCTTGAGCAATATTGGTTGGTGCTGCGGATGGCGTTGGCCGTTTGGTGCCGTTTGAGGTATCGTTAAGGGCGGACAAACATGTAAATGTACAGACAGACAGACAGACAGACAGACAGACAGACAGACAGACAGACAGACAGACCCAAATTTTTAATTCGAAGGTCCCCAAGAAAGACTATCGTCTTTAAAAAATACTTCCCCTCAGTTCAGCCAGAAAATCCTGGTGGTGATTCTTGCTCGTAGGCGAAAAAAAAAAAAAAAAAAACATTGGCACGCTGGAATCCCGTGCTCTCTCCTGTATCCGGAACCTTCACTCAATGCGCCCTCTCGCGGAAGCCGGGCGCGCCATGCGACACTCGTCACGGCCGGACTCGACGCTCCTTCCGCACGCTCCTTGGGGAGCGCCGGAGAAGGAGGCGAGTCCGGCCGTGTACTCGTTGGTTTGGCTGGGGAACGCGGCGATTGGGACAGCCGGATAAAAGCGCGTCGCACGCCCGCCATCTCGGAGGCCATGTTTGACGCTTCTTTCTTCTTCCGCTCGCTACGGTCGCGTCTGCTAGGTGCCTAGATTTCACAGCGGTTAGAATATGCAGGCACGCGCTTTGCGGAGCCCTCATTTGTGAGAGAGAGCTAATCTTTTTTTTTTCTTGGTAAGCCACTTCAAAACATAATCGATGAAGCGGCGTCGAAGGTAAGTTCTCGCGTTTCACAGCTGCGGCTGATCTGCGACGGCTTTCGTCAACAGTAAACTAAGAAAAACCTAGCCCACTTTCTTGTGCCTTACCTCGCAAATAACCGTGACAGCTCGTCGGTACACCGTTTTTTTTTTCTTCTTTGCACGACTACAAACAGCGCAGACACCAGCAAAAACAGAGTATCAACTGCGGTAGACGCAGCGGCTTTTGCCTAGCACGCGAAACCAAACGCCCTACGACAGCGCCACCACATTTTCGTTACATATGCCGGGTGTAATTTGATTATACAGCCACAATTGACGTTAACCCGACGTGACGGCTGTATCAGAAGAGTACATATGTAATGTTTATACAATTGGGAAGGTAGCACTGCAATCACTATTGACGTTCCACGAAGATTAGTGTCTATTTGAAAAGTAGTTCCGAGGCCTGGCGTAGTGCTGTGGTAAAATGCTTCATTGCCACGCAGAATGCTTGGGTTCGATTCCAGCTGGGACCCTGACATTTATTCTTTGCAGTCGTCGCCGCTACCAATGTCGGGTATTTCTCAACGCTCGCGCATTAAAATTGCCCATGTGTGTTCTCGTCGTTCTTGCGTAGATACTAATTGTCTATGACCTAGTGGCACATACCCGCATACCAGCGGCCCATATACGCCCATGGGTATGTGCCACTGTCTAGCGGAAAGTGTTTGACGACGTACGCAACGGGATTGTGACATTATTCATGTCTTGACCCGCACGTCATACTCGTCAAACTATCTTATTGATTGATCTGTGGGGTTTAATGTCCTAAACCACCATGTGGTTATGAGAGACGCCGTAGTGGAGGGCTACGGAAATTTCGACCACCTGGGGCTCTTTAACACACCCAAATCTGAGCACACGGGCCTACAACATTTCCGCCTCCATAGAAAATGCAGCCGCTGCAGCCGGGATTCGATCCCTCGACCTGCGGGTCAGTAGCCGAGAACCTTAGCCCCTAGTCACCACGGCGGGGCTTAAACCATCTTACCCTCCCACGCTAATTTTAGTTCACGCCAAGTTAAGGGGTTGATCAAGAGAGCACCGAAACGTAAGCGGCTAGATAGATAGATAGATAGATAGATAGATAGATAGATAGATAGATAGATAGATAGATAGATAGATAGATAGATAGATACGCTAAGTCACCGAAGTTCGCTCAGAAATGCTTCGCATTTAGAAGTCACTCACTGGGCCAACGCGTGACGTCAAAAGAAACCTGTGGGATGTTTAGAGTATATAGTCCAATGCAGCAACGCCAAATATTTCACATTTTGTGTGTCGCGAATTTCGTGTGTCGGCTTGATTTGCTCACATTGTAACGCCATTCGCTGTGTCACAGTCCGTCAATGCTTTATTGGTCTCGAAACTCCTCCGTAACGCAATGGGGAGAGCATGGCCTCCGAGATTGTGAGCACGCAACGCGTTTCTCTCCGGCCGCGCCACTCACACGAAGAGAGCATGTTTCCTATGGTGGGCACGGCCTGATCTTTTCTCCCTCCGCGCTGCTCGTTCGTTTGGGCGCTCACACGTTGGACGCTCACGGGAAGACGACGAATGAGGCTGTAAAGGGAAGGGGGGTAAGGGAAGGACAAGCTTTGAAGCAAGGGAAGTTCAGATTAAAATGAAATTTTAGGAAAGGCTTAGGAAAATGAAGGAGATTAGATGGGCAGGGAAGGTGTTTAGGTTTTCGTATAGGAAGAGCGTAGACACGAAGTGGAGAAAAAAATTGGCAGATCCCACGTAAAGTGGGAATCAATGATATGCGAAGCACGAATCAGGAAGGTTGTTATGGCACTTTGAAATCAGCTGAACGTCGAGAGACGAGCGTAAATTATGCCATACATGACTTCCATGTCGTCCATGACGTCCACTGCAGGACGAAGGCACCTCCCATGTTCCGCCAGTCAACTCGGTCCTGTGCTTGCTGCTGCCATTTTAAAGCCGCAAACTTCTTAATCTCATCCGCCCACCTAACTTCCTGTCTCCCCCTAACGCGCTTGCTTTCTCTAGGAATCCAGTTAGTTACCGTTAATGACCAGTGGATATACTGTCTACGCGCTACGTGCCCGGTCCATGTCAGTTTCCTCTTCTTGATTTCAACTATGATATCCTTAACCCCGGTTTGTTCCCTTATCTAAGCTGCTCTCTTTTTCTTTCTCAAGGTTGCACCTATCATTTTCTTTTCCCTCACTCGCTGCATCATCATCAATTTAAGCAAAACCCTCTTTCTAAGTCTCCATGTTTCTGCTCTATAGCTAACTACCGGCAAGATGCAGCTGTTATATACCTTCATCTTTAGGGATCGTGGCAATCTACTAGTCATGATATGAGAATGCTTACAAAATGTGCTTCACCCCATTCTTCTAGTTACTTCAATCTTGTTGTTCGGCCCCTCAGTTACTCAGCAATGCAATGTCGTCGGCGGGGCTAAGGTACTCTCCATTAGCTCTTATTCCGATCTCTTCCCACTCTAGGCCTCTGGAAACCTCCTGTAAGCACGCGGTAAGTAGCAATGGCGAGATTGTATTCCCCTGCCTTACACATTTCTTTATGGATATTTTGCTGCTTTCTTTATGGAGAACTAAGATGGCAGTTCATCCCCTGTAGATTTCTTCCAGGGTGTTTATATACGCTTCGTCGACGCCCTGACTCTGCAGTATCTGCATGACTGCTGATATTTCTAGTGAATCAACCGCCTTCTCGCAGTCTATGAAGGCTATGTATAGTGTTTGGCTGTATTCGGAGTATTTCTCTATTACCTGATCGATAGTATGAATGTGGCCGATTGTTGAGTAGCCTGTTCGAAATCCTGCTCGTTGCTTTGGTTGATTGAATTTTAATGTCTTAATTGTATTAGCGATTACCTTTGTAAAAAGTTTCTATACGACGGAGAGCATGCTGATCGGCCTGTAATTCTTCAAGTCCTTGTAATCTCCTTTCTTATTCATAAAATGATGTTAGCATTCTCCCAAGATTCTGGTACTATTCACGCCAGGAGACACCTCGTAAACAGGGTGGTTAGTTTTTCTAACCCAATCTGTGCTCAATCTTTCAGCATATCTTATGTCACCTGATCCTCACCAGCTGCTTTGCCTCTTTGCATGCTCTGCAAGGCTTTTCTGACTTCTTCTATCATTACTGGTGGGGTGCAATCTGGGGGACTGCTAGTTCTTATAGTAAGGTAGTGGTTGTCACGGCTACTATACAGATCTCTGTAAAACTCCTCCGCTATTTTAGCTATCATATTCCTATTAGTATTTATTTTGTCTTCCTTGTCACTTAGTGCATATTTCTGCTTTTTGCCTGTCCCAAGTTTCCTCTTCACTGCTTTGACGCTTCCTCCGTTCTTTAGAGCGTGTTCAATTCTCTCCATGTTACCCCGTGCCTTCCTACACCGGATACCTTACGTTTAATAATCAACTTCGAAAGCCCTTCTAACTCTACTTTGTCTGTTGTACTTGATGCTTTCATGCTTTGACGCTTCTTACGAGGTTATTCGTTTCCTGGGACAACTTACCAGTGTCCTGTCTTACTATCGTACCTCCAACCTCCACTGCTCACTCCATAATGATACTCGTCAGATTATCATTCATTGCGCCAACGCTAAGACTGCTTTCCTTTACAAGAGCCGAGTACCTATTCTGAAGCGAGACTCTGGATTCCTGTACTTTTCCTTTCAGTGCCAGCTCATGGATTGACTTCTTGCATATCAGTTACTATCGTTCCTTCTTCAAGTCTAGGCGAATTTGAGACAGTACCATTCTATGGTCACTGAATCGTACCTTCACAAGCACTTCCACATCATGCACGATGCCTGGGTGTGCACTCAGTATAAATTCTATTTCGTTCTTAATCTCGCCATAAGGGCTCCTTCATGTCCACTTACGGTTCCCTCGTTTTTGGTAGAAGGTATTCAAGATCCATAAATTATTGCGTTCTGCGCATTCTACTAATAACTTCCCTTTGGCATTTCTAGTACCGATGCCGTAATCTTCTACTGCCTGGTTCGCAGCCTGCTTCCTCGCTACATTGTCATTGAGGTTGATTGATATGTGGGGTTTAACGTCCCAAAACCACCAGATGATTTTAAGAGACGCCTTAGTTGAGGGCTCCGGAAATTTCGACCACCTGGGGTTCTATAACGTGCACCTAAATCTGAGCACACGGGCCTACAGTATTTCCGCCTCCATCGGAAATGCAGCCGCCGCCGCCGGGATTTGAGCCCCCGACCTGCGGGTCAGCAGCCGAGTACCTTAGCCACTAGACCACCACGGCGGGGCATTAGGCATTGAGGCCACCAATAAGTATAGTATATTGTGTTTTTACCTTGCTCATTGCCTTTTCTACGTCTTCATTAGCTTTCAACTGACGCCTTATCATGGCTGGATGTAGGCGCGTGAGCCTGTATCAGCTTCATCTTGTATCGCTTATTAAGCTTAATTACGATACCTACCACCCTTTCAATGGTGCTATAGTACTCCTCCAGGTTGCCAGCTATGTTTGTGTGGATAAAGAATCCCACTCCCTATTATCTTCTGTAAGCCAAACCACGATTGCACAGGACGTGCCCATTCCGTAGCACTGTATAGGCCTCATCTGTCCTCTTATAAGCTGACTGAGCCCTATTAAATCCCATTTAACACCCTCTAGCTCCTCGAACAGCACAGCTAAACTTGCCTCACTAGATAAGGTTGTAGCGTTCAATCTTGCCAAGTTCAGGTTCCAATGGTGGCATGTCTGGACCCAAAGATTCTTAGCACCCTCTACGGCGTGGGAGATCTGACCGCCACCGTGGTCAGTTGCTTCACAGACGCTGCGGACTGAGGGCTGTGAGTTAATTTACGTTTCGTTAGGATTTCCGGTTTGTTGGCATCATACCACTGCCACCACTGTTACGAGTTTGGGTTCGATGGCATCCCACCACTGCTACCACTGTTATAAATGTGGGTTTGATGGCATCCCACCACTGCTACCACTGTTAGGAATTCGCTGTGTGTTGCGATGGTAGCGGGAGCCGAGAGCGGCGAGCAGTCGAACAGACTTTGGTGAAGCCTTGGCCCACAGGCGAATAGGGAGGCAATCGTTGTGAAAACAGCAACAGGCAGGAACGCTTACTATCAGCAGGTTATCACTTTTATAGAGCCAGCCAGCTCGACGACGTCGACCGGGGCAAATTCCTCCAGACATGGGCCCGGCACGGCCTTAAATATCGTCTTTGGTCCCTTCTCTCAGACCTGTTCCCGGGGCTCGGCGGAGGAGACGCAGCCATACCCGGAACTGCAAGGTGGCTCAGTGGAGGAGGCGATGTTTTCCCCGGAACTGCACAGTGCTGCCTTCGGCGTGGAAGGTGGCGCTGGTAGGGGGGAGACAGTTCGCCGGAACAGCGCTTGATCTCGTGAGAAGAAGCGCTCCCGAGCGAGAACCATGTCTGTGGCATAGCAGTTTGCATGTCGGAAGTAGCGGCCAGATACTGCGCTACGGTGGCCAATCCTTCTCTGGTGAGGGAGTGCGTTACCGGCGATGGTCACCGGTGAGGCCACACCCCAGGCCTCCTAATGCAGTTCCATCACCACGCGGTTTTTTTTAAAACGAGTTTGGAACTGCGCGGCAGGGATATTCGAGCCACGGACCTCTTGCATGCGAGGCTGATGTTCTAGCCACTACGCCATCACTGCTATCGTCTCACGTGATTCCAAATTTGGTATATATGCGGAGCTAGTGAAACGACCGTGAGCCCACTACCAGAGTAGCATGTAGTCATGTTTTACATGACATGCATATCATGATTATCATACCTGGACGTGTCTTTTGCCTTCGTCGTACATTCACGCCACGTAATAATAAATTTGGTACATGTAGAATTAGCGAAACGGTCGCGAGCATGCTATGAACGTAGCATGTTGTCATGTTTTACATGACACGCATATCACGATTGTCATGTTTGGACGTGTCATTTCACTTCGTCATCTGATCCCACACAGTGATACGAAATTTGGTACATGTGGAGCTAGTGCAGAGGCCGCGAGCGCGCCATGAACTTAGCATGTAGTCACACTTTACATGACACGCATGTCAAGATTGTCATGTTTGGACATGTCAGTTACATTCGTCGTCCATTCACCTCCCATAAAACCAAATTTTCGATATGTGAAACTAGCGAAACGGCCACGAGCGCATCATGAGCGGTAATTTGTCATGTTCCTACATGCCACGCATGTCATAATTATCATGTTTGCACCAGTCATATACAGTCGTCATCCATTGACGTCACGTAACACCAGCATGGGTATATGTGAAGCTAGTGAAACGACTTCAAGCGTACTATGATCATAGCATGTAGTCATGTTCGAAATGACCTGCATGTCATGATTATCATGTTTCGACGTGTCATTTACCTTCGTCTTCCGTTCACGTCACGTAATATCAAATTTAGTTAAAGTGAATCTAGCGAAACGGTCGCGAGTGCATCATGAGCGTAGCATGTAGTCTTGTTGTTACATGACACGATCTCATGATCATATTTGCATGCGTCACATACTTTCGTCATTGATTCACGTCCCGTAATACGAAATTTGCTATATCTGAAGATTGCGAAATGGCCGCGAGCGCATCATGAGTTGGGCATGTGGTCATGTTGTTACATGACACGCATGTCCTCATTATCATGTTTGGACGTGTCATTTACCTTCGTTGTCTAATCACGTCACGTAATACCAAATCTAGTATATTTGAAGCTAGCGAAACGTCGCGAGCGCAATAATAGCGTAGAATGTAGTCATGTTAGATGACACGCATGTCATGGTTATGTTTCCACCAGTCGTATACCTTCATGATCCGTTCACCTGAAGCAATACGAAATTCGGTATATGTGAAGCTAGCGAAACAATAGCGAGCGAATTGTGAGCGTGGCGTGTAGTCATGTTCTTACATGAAACGCATGTCATGATTTCCACGTGAGGATGTGTCACGTATGTTCGCCATGCAGCCACGTCATACCATACCAGTTTTGCGATTTGTCATGTGAACGAAACCACCGCAGGAGCATGAAGACCCTGACATGTAAATCGTGATATTCACGACATAGATATCATGATTTTCATGTTATGACTAGTCACTAATGCTCGTCGTACAGTCATGTTATGCCACACCAAATTTGCTATAGATCCCATCATCCAAACGGGCGGAGAGCTTTAAGTCGTAGGCCATATGAACCCACACCAACTCACCCAACTGTCAGGGCTTCTGATCATCGTTCGACCGAACGTTTCGCTGGGGAGCGCGGCGAATAGGACGATCGGAGAGAAACCCGCCGCGCGTCCGCCATCTCGGATGCCATGGGTAATGTAAAATATTTATGAACCATTGCCACAGATGGCGCCACCAGATCATGTATATGAGGTATACCAGCGGAGGTTTAATTTGCCATGTGCCCAGCGGGAGAGAGAGGTGGAAGTATGGTTTAGCTGTGTAATGAAAACGACGGGCACAAAATAAATATGTAGTTGTCATAAATTTTAACGATATTTTTAACAATGTTTGCACAGCGTTCACTCCAATATGTCAAAAAAAAAATGCTGCTCAAGTTAGGAGTGCTAATTATGCAGCCGGGGTGCGCATAAGTGAGTGAGGGACCTTGAAAACTAACAAAATTTTAAAGCACGAAGCAAATTATCATTCTACAAGAGATTACTCTTAGTGGACCTTTCGATATCACATCGTTCAGTTTGAAAGCGGACGAATGCCTTTTCTGTGCATTTCACTGTGCATTGCATCGCGTGACTTCACTGCTGATCTGCTTGCATATTTCAATTGCGACTCGAAAGTTATTAAAAAGTTATTTTTGTTTTATGATCACGGACGCGTACATGGTGTATGTATATTGTGGGTACAGAAAATATTTCCAAAGGTTTATTTTGAAACAGGATAAGAGAAACACTTGACTTCTACTACAACCTAAAGAAAAGTACGGGTAGAGGAAAGGCTGCTCTGTGATGGATCACATTTATGTGGTGAATCAGGTAGTGAAGAGTGCTACTGAATGCAACGAAACCCTTCCTTTAGCTTTCATAAACTGTTCGAAAAAAGCAGCAAAAATATCTGTAGTCATAAAAACACGAAGTCGACAAGGAGTACCCAAATCCTATGTCAATACCTTAGTCGAAATATACATACTCCCGAACTACCTTTCTTCTCCACAGGCACCCACCGGCAAAAAGTTATGAAATTGCGATATATATATATATATATATATATATATATATATATATATATATATATATATATATATATATATATATATATATATATATATATATATATATATATATATATATATATATTTATATATATATATAAACTTGCAAAAAACAATAGTCAATGTTAACAGGAGATGGCTCAACAACATATGCAGATGTGGTAGTTCTCTTCAATAAAGATAGCAACGAATTGCAATAAATGATTGAGGAATTGAACCAAGAAAGTATTAACGTAGGTACAAATATGAATATGAATAATACAGAGATATAATGCGGAATAGCCTGGTGAAATAAAAAGAGTTCAATATAAAATAGAACTATACAATGTATAGTGTATGCAAGAACATCTATAGGATAACTACTAACAGTAGATTCTAATCACGAAAAAAAAAATTCCCCGAAAAATTAGAATGGCATGGAGTGCATTAGTCAGGCGCTACCAAATAATGTCAGGAAATATACCACTGTACTTTAAGCGGAAAGTATACAATCACTGCATACTGCCAGCTCTAACATATGGGGCTGAAACCACTTATAGAGCGATGAGAGAAAAGGTTGAGAACCATGCAACGTGCAATGGAGCCCCGCCGCGGTGGTCTAGTGGTTAAGGTACTCGAATGCTGACCCGCAGGTCACGGGATCAAATCCCGGCTGCGGCGGCTGCATTTTCGATCAAAGCGAAAATGCTGTAGGCCCGTGTGCTCAGATTTGGGTGCTCGTTAAAGAAGCCCAGGTGGTGGAAATTTCCGGAGCCCTGCACTACGGCGTCTCTCATAATCATAGGGTGGTTTTGGGACGTTAAATTCCACATATATAGCTATCTGACGTGCAATGGAACGTAAAATAAAGACGGTGGAATGGGTTGGGAAACAAACAGGTGTTAGAGATTCTAACTGACATCAAGCGAAACAAATTGGTTGGGGCTGGCCACGTAATGCTTAGAACAGACAACCGGTGGACAGTAGAAGCCACATAATGGTTCCCAAGGCATGGCAACTGAAACAACGTCACATTTAATAGAATAGACTAGAGATAATTGGAAGGAGGCTTTCGTCCTACAGTGGGCATAAAACGGGGATGATGATAATAATAATGGCATTGTGATTGTCATGCAGATTATTTCTGCTGCTTTCATAAAGCCAGTTAATGAGGCGGAACGATCATTCTGGCTACCACTTTTTGTTCGCCAACGTGGGTGGAAGCGTTTATCGGTGCACATTTGAGGTGGTGAAATCTGTATATGACTCGGTCTCTGCAAAAAGTTAAACTACAAACGTCCACGCAATAAAGAAAACGTTATTCGCACGTATGTGGCACGAAGCTCCGCAAGAAATTCTAAAAAATAGTTGCTTTAAAAAATCTTTGAGATACCTTAATAACGCTAAGATGGCTTAAGGCAAACACTCTTAGTCATCAATGCAACTGTGTATGTTGGCATTGTGTTCGATATCTTTAGTTGTCAACACGAACTGTTTTGTGTCTACGTTAGCACATCTGAACGAATATGACAAGTCTTAGAGTAAATATACATACGCACGGTAAGTTCAAAGATGAATCCACTTTTAAATTCAACCGTTTTACTTGACACTTCTTGACGTTTATTATATATCGCCTCGGCTCCATGCTTTCCCTACGATGAAATGACCGCGCAGCGCGTGCATCTCAAACTTGAGACGTCACGTCGTCTTGTACACGATTAGCGTTGATGCTGACGTGATTTTTCTCACGGGCGACCTAACGAAGAGGCATGTGATGCTTTCGACCTAATGAATTGGCATCCGAGTTGACGGAAAATTTGCCTTGGACCCGAATTCAAACCTAGGACAAAATTTTCTCATTTTACGGAATGAACCATAATTGCTCCATCATGCGGTTTTTCGTAAATCTGATTTGGCACATGCACAGCCCTGAGCTTTGATTCGAGTCGTCCTCGCGCTACGATCGGGTCGTCTCGAGGCTTGATTAGATGGTGGAATGGCCACACCGCACTGCACGAGTTTCGAGCTCGAATCCTGAATCATGACGATATATGTATTTTTTCGTTCGTCACCTTAACGTACGTTTTCTGAAAATCCATCCATCCATCCATCCATCCATCCATCCATCCATCCATCCATCCATCCATCCATCCATCCATCCATCCATCCATCCGTCCGTCCGTCCGTCCGTCCGTCCGTCCGTCCGTCCATCCATCCATCCATCCATCCATCCATCCATCCATCCATCCATCCATCCATCCATCCATCCATCCATCCGTCCGTCCATCCGTCCATCCGTCCGTCCGTCCGTCCATCCGTTCATCCATCCATCCATATGGTCGCCTCGTTAGTAGGACGTAAATCAAAGTTGGTGTAGGGTGGTAGGAGGGTTCGACACTTGTGACCGTTCTCGTCATGATATGAAGAACGTCATAATCCCCTCGCGTACGTCATCAAACCATTCCTTCCAGACAAACATCTCCAGCTCTCTATTAAATAATTCTCTCCATCTCTCTATTTCAGACTAGTATCCCGGGCCGCAGCGTGCGGGTATGCACCACAGGTGGTTGACAGTTCATATCTATACCAGGAACGGCAGAACAAACCTTGCTAATTTAAATGCAAGATTTAGTAAGAAAAACCGACATCGGCGGCATTGATCCGAAGAAATAAAAGGAAGGATCTCAGCAGGGATTTATAACACAAGTATTTTGCGTGGCAGTCATCTATTCTATCACATTGCCATGCCTTGTCCCCCTACTGCTTAAAAAAAACACCCTATGTCGTTAATGTAGGTGCAACGTCGATAGTGGTTGCAATGCTGGCTGTCTAATTTATAACAAATCATATGTATACTTATGATACAAGCATCCTGTCGAGTTAGTGTCAATTTTGGCGGCAGAGAAGGTTGCACTTTTAGCTGTCAAGTACACATTGAATTTTATTCATATGATTCGCCAAGCTGTATCTTAGCGTTTCTCGACCCCGAAAGAATACGCTGATGGACAATACGTATGATATTCATCTCATCGCACTGTAAATATGCACTTCGTTTCGATAAATACTCACGTATGTGCTCAAACGTGAGTGCTGACGTTATGTCACAGCATAAGTTACCCTTGAAGCGCCAGTGAAACCGACGTTCTCGGTAAGTTCGCGATGTGCACACACTGCTATACACTTACAAAACACCTCCTACCACCTCGCAATGCTTGACTTAAAGCAAAAAAAAAAAGCAGAATAGACAATTACTTGTCGATTGCTTCGCATAAAACCGATACTCACAAGGCGTGGGATCTGTCGATTTTTTTTTCGTTTTGCTCACGCCAGATTTTCACGCTCACATGCCACATAATGTTTTCGCTTTAATAAATACGCGAAAATGAGATGTCTAAATTTAAAGACATCCAGTGATTGCGTGTATGCGGAAGCTCGACAACCACCTCTGGGAGTACACCGAGCAAGAAAAACATCTGGAAATTTGTATAAAAATTTCACGCAACGTCATTGTCATCCTTTATTTGGTGAACTAAAACAAAAGACGGCAACGTGCCTACAGGGTAGTGTGTCATCATTCGAAGCAGTAGTACCTGGATATAAACGATGGAAACCACCAAAACTACCTTGGACGCTGCCGGTTCATAACGTTATCTGTGTAATAGTTGGCATACGCAAAAAAGCAGACATGGCGCCTCTGGGGGCGGTACAGATGGCGCTTCATCCTTTTAATACAAGACACAATCGACAGAAAAATATTTATCGATGGGTCCTGCACTGAACAAGCGTCAGCCTGTGCTGTCTTTATACCTGAACTCCCTCAAAAAAAAGATAATGTATAAATTATCGCACAAATCTTCATCAACGACGATCGGTGGCTATTTTCGAAGCAGTTAAGTTTACCTGCAACATTTCTGGGACACAACAATGGGCGGTATGCACGGATAGAGAACCCACCCTTCATACAATCAAATAGGCGAGACAACCTTGCAGAAATGGCGAAATAGCACAATGTATTGCGGAAAAACTGTGGAATCTGCCTCAGCGCAGGGTCCCAACAACGTATTCCAATGAATACCCTGCCACGTTGTAATAAAAGAGAATGAAGGGCAGACAGCCTCGCCAAGAAAGCCTTGAACGAAGGATGGGATTGCGCAATTCCTATGTCTGGGACGGATATTAGAAATTTTATAACGCAAGGAGCTAACCACTGTTCTATGGAGAAGTGGTTCGATAGCCCTAAGTCAAAGCAATCATTACTTTACGAAGTTGATCCGCACAGAAATTTTTCAATGGCGACAGATCTCTCACGACACTTCGAGACGTTATGCCACACACTTCGACTGGAAGTAGCATATACAAACAGCTTCCTGCACAAATTACATTGATCCAGCTCACCGGAAAGCCACTGTGGTCACGAAGATGAAAATTTTCGTCCTATTGAGTGTATAAAGAGCGAAATTGAAAGAAAAAAATTAAGGAAAAATTCATGAAGTTTGCACAGAGAGCCCCTCACAATAAAGAAATTACTTGGACTATGGCCTGGAATGCATATTCAGAAAAGGGCAAACACCTTCCTGAAAGACTTCTTAGTAGAGACCGGACTGAATGGGCGCTCGGGACATCCAGCTAGCGGCTGTGATATATGGAAAGATGTGTTAGTACATATACTGTGAGTAGAAATAGAAATGTGTGCGTGTGAACGTTTCATGGCAGTGTGAACTACTGCAAGAAAGCTGTACATTACGATGTTCTTTCACCTTGTTTCAGTGTGCTATTGTGATTTCTTCTTCTTTTTTTGCTTATTGAACATTTTGGGTAACATTCGTTATTTTTTTGCTGCAGAACTTATTGATATGGAGTAGCAGAGGTAATAGGGATCTCAACGTCTCCACAGCAAAACAGTTTCCACAGCAAAACAGAACAGAACAGACCAAATAGGATTGGCTGAACCGCCAAATCTGACACACAATATGTGAGTACGGGTCATGGTGTATGGTTGATCGAAACTTTAGCATGGGAAAGACTGAGTAAGCAGTAAACAGTTGGAGCAACAAGGAATAAGTGAGAACAACACTTAGCATAAGAATGAGGAATATGGTGGCTAGCCGGGTTTGGCACTCGAGGACTATAGTACCGGAAACCTTAGGAAGCTCTAATTTGTCCTGGAAATGCGGTATACTGCTACAACAAACCTTGCGTAAGTAAATATCATGCATAAAAAAAACTCAATTCTAATTTAAGCAATTAATAACTTACTCTATCTGTCTCTCTTTAATTAAATATTGTGCGACATGAAAAGTAACAGCGCCCCACCCTTTCCCATGTTTGCAGTAAGGGAAAGCGAAAATGCAGCGCCGCTTTTCCAAATATAAAGTAAAAGTAACTAATGGAATCGATTTTCAAAGTATCAAACCAATAAAGCCAACAAACACCTTAAATGCATGTTTCTTGGGCAGTATAACAGTATTTCTTATACCAATAATGAAGGTTGCGGGATCAAATCCCGTCTGTGGCGGCTGCATTTCTGATGGAGGCGGAAATGTTGTAGGCCCGTGTACTCAGATTTTGGTGCACGTTAAAGAACCCCAGGTGGTCAAAATTTCCGGAGCCCTCCACTACGGCGTCTCTCATAATCCAATGGTGGTTTTGGGACGTTAAACTCCACAAATCAATCAATTATACCAATGATGAAACTCACCTTGTATCCCGTGAACAAGATCTAGATTTTTAGCAAATAGTTTGCTGACAGAAGCATCATAATCAGCAAGTGCGCAATTGAGATGTGTATATCAGCAGTGATAGGTGTCTTTTTGATATTGCATAGTATAATATATGCGTAACTCTGCGATTACTAGAAGCTGATACTATGATCCACAATGGGCACCAAGAAGTGTTTTTCACTTGATGACTTAGCATTTCTCAAGGATGATCCCCAGTCATTACTTTCGTGTTATGAGAAACTGCAACACATTCGGTTGGGTGTACGCATTATAGCCCCGTATGATCTCAAATTAGGCAAAGCAATGCAGGTCGCATGGCGACGATTACAAGCATTGTCTTTGCCGAATTCATACGCTTATTCAATATAGATCCAACAGCGTACAATCCGCAATGAAAATTCTGTCTTCAGACGGCCACGTTATACCAAATGATCTGAGCGTGTCAGCAAAATTCGAAATATCGACGAAACGTAATCCGACCGTAGTCAAGTTGATGGCGGCTCTGTCAGGTTCGGACCTAAAACAGTAACAAGCTCTAGTTAACTGAGCACGCACAGCGGGAGAGGCCAATGGTCTTCAGCATTAGGAGGTTCGACCACAAGAACGGCTTTTTCTTTTTTAGTAATAAGTGTTTCATTTTCCATCTATGATTTTTTGTTACTTTGTCAATCCGTTTTTTATACCGGTCATACAGGGATGTGTACTGGCTTGATGGGTGCCACTTATAAAAGTGTTAGATGATAATATGTATAATATGTAATTTTTAGTGAAGCAAGAGGCAGGTGTAGTCTAAGAGTACCATAACAGATAACGTGTTGGATCAATGAGTTGCGATGATGTGGTGAAATAAGGGTGTAAAATGGTACAAAGCCAATTACTATGTGGACGCGTAAAATATATACAGCATAAAACTATGACAGTGAGACTCGCAGTGATCTATGGGCACTAAATAAAGAAAAGAAATGATCTCTTTCTATTACAAGAATTTTAATGTGGAAATGACACGAATGATTTATCGCCCCACTGCGGTGGCCTATGTGGCTAAGGTAGCCGGCTACTGACGCACAGGTCGTGGATACGAATCTCGGCTCAATGGAGGCAAAATCAATTTCAATGGAGGCAAAAATGCTGTAGGCTCGTGTGCTCAGATTTTGGTGCTCGTTAAAGAACCCCAGGTGGTCGAAATTTCCGGAGCCCTACACTATGGCATCTCTCATAATCATATGGTGGTTTCGGGACGTTGAACCCCACATATCAATCATCTCGAATGCCTCATCATGCCATTGAGCCCAATAGCCATGAGGTAAGCTCTTTCTTTTAATAAAACTACCACAGCCTCGCTCAAGGGGCCATTCCATGTGTATGTGACATGAAAACTGCACTTCTTCGAGAAATGCTAAAACAGATTTATAATTAAAAAAATTAGGGGACCCTAAAGCTTCAATTTTAAGGATTGAACGTGATAGCGATACCTTGTCATTAGCGCCTACTTCAAACACTTAGTGCATAAAACCTTTTCGAACTTGCTATGCACCCACTATGCGTGGCCTCAAGGGAATGAGCAGTAGCGTATGGGCCTTTTGTAGGGGGTGACCGGCTTTAAACCACGAAGTCATTACGATAATCACATGTTCAGACGCCCTATGGCAATGGGCGCTTGTACCACGTTATAATAATGCAATATTTCATCTTGACTGAGGTGCGCGAAAAAACGAAGTACAAAAGCAAGACACCTAGACACAACGTAAATCATTATGATTATAGATTACAAAGCTTCTTTGAAAAGATAACCATGCTCTAACATTTGTTTGCATTGTAGTAAATGCGGCTGCGCACCCTCGTTCGGTGATACGATAGTGAAATCTAAATTCAGAGATAGGGTAGCGCAATAAATTGAAGAAGCGTATTTCATCAACAAAGCAGACAGTTTGTGTGTCGCAAAACCCTCGGTCGTGTTACTTGCCGCTGAGGTAGCTTTTCTGGATGCGCGTCATTAATACAACCTGTCTGGTCATCTAATATTTTCTTCTTCTTGTGTTCGCGTAACCACTTGTGTATTTCTGTAGGTTCCAATAAATTCTCAGTTGGCAGTGTGCGTTGTGTCTAGGTGTCTTCATTTTGTATCCATTGTTCACACACCTCAGTTAGGATGAATTACCAACTCGCCAAGCAGTCCGTGCTTCTCAATATTTCATGTTGTATTGTGAAGCATGTATACAGGACGCGTGTGTTTGGTAAAGCATGAAAGTTACTTTCAATGCATTTCCAAGCAGTGGAAGCCATTTTTACTGGATTCACTAGCAGATTGATTGATTTGTGGGGTTTAACGTCCCAAAACCACTATATGATTATGAGAGACGCCGTAGTGGAGGGCTCCGGAAATTTTGACCACCTGGGGTTCTTTAACGTGCGCCCAAATCTGAGCACACGGGCCTACAACATTTCCGCCTCCATCGGAAATGCAGCCGCCGCAGCCGGGAATCGAACCCGCGACCTGCGGGTCAGCAGCCGAGTACCTTAGCCACTAGACCACCGCGGCGGGGATTCACTAGCAGGCACAACATGGCTGTGTGGTTGAACATCCGTTTGCCACGCAACCTGGGTTTGATCCCCACTCGGACCCAGGATTCCTTTTATTGTTTATTTTATTTGCATCATTTTCGATTTCTCAGTCACGCGTAAGATGATGATTTCTCGCTCACAACCGATGACGCCAACTCCGACACCGGAATTTCAGGGAAACGAGTTTGCTATCGCGTTAAAAACGGTGCCATACCTGTGATCATTAAAAAGGATGTATGTGGGATTTGCTGTCGGAATGACTCTGGAATATTCTTTTCCCGATTGGTTCTATTTCGGCCATTCTAGTAAGGTGTAAAGTACGAAGAGTGGCTGGCTACATTTATGACAGCTGTTGGGGTCACAACCTTTGTGTGTGGCCTATTATAAGTCTGCAAAGCGTTGCTTCACTACGGAGTATCTTTAATACCGGCGGCTCATCACCAAGATATGGCTTGATAACAGGCTGCTTATATTGTGTTTTACCACATAAGTGCTGCCAGTAACAAAGGTGTAGCCAAAAATTTTTTTTGGGGGGGAGAGGGGGTTGAACTATACTCTATGTGTGTTCGTGCGTGTGTTTGCGTGCGCGTATAGCGAATTTGAAAAATTTTAGTTTGGACATCCCCCCTTCCCCCCCCGCTTTTGCCTACGCGCCTGGCCAATAATCTCCGAATTTTTTTCATAAGGAAGGGCTCTAGGTCACATACAGAGACGGCCATGGATGAATTAACAGCGTCTGTGTGGACGAATGTATAGCAAGCTGGTCAGCGAACCCATTCCCTTGGATGCCACGGTGCCTTGTCACCTAGCGTATCTACGACAAGCTGTTTTGGCGCATAAATGCTGAGCAAGAGTGAGTACAGGGATACATTTGAAGAAGTCTTGTGCTTTTTAGAAGTTCTTAAGGTCTTGACACTTAGAATCAGTGTATGCCACTGCTTCTTTGTTTAATTCATGAATGTGTTTGCTAGCCGACTTTAGAGTTTACGCCTCTGCTCTAAATACTGCGTTATATATAGAGGACAAAGAATGTCAGAATCCGAATAGGAAAAACCGATGGCTGCGTAAGATGTGCCAGCGTGAGATATCGATGCGTCTGTAAAAATATATAGACAAAAGTACTTGTTCGACGAAGTACGGAGTAGGTCAAAGGTTCCCAGGGCCCAATAAAATTACGTGCCTTGGAGCTTTCGATCACCCCTGTACATCTTAATGTGTGCAGGAGGGGAGTGCTGTTAAACGTGCATGAAAGGTGCCTCTCAGTCGCCACGGTGGTTGCTGTAAAGGGGGAGTCATTAGGCGGTGCTCAACAGCGGGACGACCGTTTCATCAGCTCCTACACGCAACGAGGACTCTGTCACTACGTGCCAGTTACTAAAGACATGTTATTTATGGTATAATGTGGAGGATGATGGCGGACTCGCTCGCTGGATTTCGTGCCGACAGGTTGTGCCCTCGCGATCTCCGACGACAGCGGAGCTCTGGTCGACTGGGCTGGCCCTACGCCATTTCCTGACGCCGACAAGAGCTCTCGTCGAGTGGTGCCCCATCCTCGGACTCCTTCGACCATTTCCATCTTTCCTATCTTCTCTTTACTTCCGTCGCTCGCTGTCCCTGCACCTCGCTCTCTACTTCCTCTCTCTATATATACATTTTAATCCTATGCTTTTAATCCCTCCTCACCCCTATCCCTTGTGAGCTACTGTTTAGGTGTCGCACTCTAATTCAGACAGTTACGGGGCTCACTTTTTTTCTCCTTTTCCCTTTAATAACGACATAAGAAGAAAAGGATGATCAGTGCTTTCATTCACTCACACAAAATGCAAGAAAGCGGAATATGTTCCCAGCAAATGAAGTGACCACTTGTTTGATTAACGTAAAATATTTCCACGGGGTCTCTCCAAGAGCACCAGTAGAAAGCCAGATACTTATGTGGTGGACAAAGTCATAAAAAAAGAACAAAGATAAGTGTTAGTTGTAAAGAAATGTTCGCTAGAGAAAAATTTCACTGTGTGATTGGCGGAATAATTTAAGTCACCCAATCCTAAGTTGTCTGTATTACCTGACGTTGCTCCATTGCGAACTTTGCATTCAGGCCAAATAAGATATATGGCACATTTTTTTTTCGTTTTTAATGCACAACCTTTTGTATCTGACTGACATATAGAATTGGTAGTTTTCAAAGTTGGAGAATATTACTTGAATGAGGGTGTGGCGTAATGATGTATTTTTATCCTGAGATTAATTACGCGAATGCAGAAGGGGTTGTATTGGTATTGGTATTGAACAGACATTTTTTTTTTTTTCAAGCAATCCCAGAACTCCCTGGGTGTGTGCGGAACACTGTACAAAAAAAGTGTGTACACTCTAAAAAGTTTTGGGGAGGAACTGCGCAGTTACCCCCGAAAAGGACTCTTTGCTCCCCCTAAAGATGGAATGCGCGCAAAATAACGCACATGGCATGGTATAAAGGAGGGGCACTTTCCTCCTTGTGGAATGAAGTGCCCGTTGTTTTTTTTTTGAGTAACTGCAGGAATGTTCGCGACGTGTGCAAACGACCCATCATTGCCTACACAAGCCTGTTTCCTTTCAGACGGTGTCGTAGTGTGGTGTGGCGTAGTGGTTAGTGCACGCGCATGCTGACTGAGGGGTCGTGAGTTTGAATACCGTATGTTTGCTGCAAGTTTTCTGAAATTTATTTCTGAATGAGATGTTTCCGCATCGATTGTACATCTAATCAAATGCCACCACGCACTCCGAAAAGTTGGTTTAGCGAACATTTTTTTTTTTGCTAACTGTTGCTCTTTTGAGAAGTCACCGTGAGAGCGTGGTTACTACTTCGCAGTTACTTCCAAAATGGTTCAATGGGTGTGGCAAGTTAGTTACTTCTCTAAAGGAGCAACTTCGCTACCCCTTTTCCTCCATTACTTCTTTTGGCGAATTCCATTGGGAGAGCAGGAGCACTCAAAAGCACGCTTCAAGTGCTCTCTTCAGAGCCGGCTTGTTTCAGTGGTCGAACAGGTGCAGGAGCACTGTCATTCGTTGGCAGAGCGAGAGTGCCTTTGCTGCGCCGAGAGCAGCCAGGAGCAGTTTGCAGTGCTCTCGCCTGAAAAGCAGAGTAGGCGCAGTACGACGAGTCACGTGGTCCTTAAACATCACAGCCTCAAAATTTTTCTTCAGCCGGCAAGCGCGGCGGCAATGGTAGCAACCATATGTAGTTTGACACCACTGTTTTGTACTGATGGCTACGATGAGAGCTGGACGTGTGCCGAATGAGTCATTGCACAAGCATACGAGGTATTAGGATAATGAAGAATATGTGGCTGACCAATTTCACATGTATTTCGCTGCTGCCCCACAAAGAAATATGCCGGGGCTTGGAATGTTTCAGTCACATGGCCTCCCTACTCGTCACTTTCTCATCTGCACTCCTGGAGCGCGGCGCGTTCTAGTGGCAGGTTGAGTGGCCCTGCTCTTAGTGTTCTGTCCCCCACTCCTCACTGCACTGCCCCTCTACTCCTGTTCTCTCGATGGAATTCACCATTAGAGTGTATGTCAAACGAGCCAGTTGTTCGATCGAACCACTGTTCGTTGACGCCATGGCAGCATGGTTAAACACGTCGCGGCTTGTTTAATATTCTGAAAACCATAAATGCTACATGAATCGTAATGTACCAGAATGTACCTCAAAATATGAAACGTGAAAGAAATTTGTATAACACAGTTAGTGCACGTATTACCGAACGAATGTATATATGAAGTGGCAGGCGCATTATCGCATGCTGATACCGTCAACATTTACTATCGCTAACACTGTGAGCTGGTACCCCGAATTCGTGCTTATTCAGCGATTACTTGATATGTACGTATTTTAACCGCGCAAAAATCGTAAAGGAACCAAGAAAGAAGGACAGAAAAGGCAGACAAATCCTTCTTTCGTTTCGTTTCTTTTACGAATTCCGCGCTACCTATATACAATAGAAACACTAACTTTCCCAAGAAGAAGTTATCCTGAAGTGCTTCATATATACTGATATAAATATGACATATGTAATCGCTAGAAATACTTTTCCGGGTGAACATTCAACGTCACTGACACTTCTACGCTTGCAACTGCATTGAGCCGCCATGGCATTTAAAATGTCATTTTAAAGGTCATTGATCCTCTGTTTCTGTACATCTAATTTTAACGCTCACCCATCCCATTCCACAATGTAGGTTAGCAGGCTAATTTTTGTAGGCTTGTTAACATCTCTGCATTTCCTCTCTCTCCAGTTCTTTCCTTTGTTTCGGAGTGCACCGAAACGCCATGGCTGCTAGCATCTTGTGCGTCACTTCCTCACTCATATCCAAGAACGTACTGCATTATACCAGTTTATCATTACAACGAGGAATCGGAAGAGTAGTAATAAACTTAGTTTTTGTGAGATTCGCAATGTGAGCGGACACGCAGATGGAATCTCCCTGTACAATAACGGAGCAGCCTAACTATATCTAAAGTTCATCAATTAACTTTTTTGGCTATTAATGTTAGGTCACTGATGCAATTTGGATATTTGATACTTACGACGAAGTCATAAGACGCTGCGTTGCAAAGCGGATGAAAACATTTCATTTAAAGCACGCTGGCGCGTACAGCTTCTACTCATTTTTAGCGCGAAAGTGAAATGGAGCGTGGCAAGAGGACACCCAATTGCTTCTACTCATTCACTTCTTACCATCCGGAGAAAAAAGATAGTGAGAAAAAACTGAGACCAGGGACTGAAGCCTCGCTTCGTTCGAAGCAGAAAAACGCCCCAGGTGGCGGCGCCGTGGGTCACGCATCAGGTACGCCGGCTCTGCACGCAGTCAGGCAGGCGCTCATGACCGAACAATATGCCCAGCTCTCGCGCTTGTCCGCGCGCACACACACGCACGCACGACACGCATTGAAAATCCACTTGGCTTCTTCAGAGCGCCGGGCGTTAATCCCCACTTGGGGCGACAACGGCGGCACGGGGATTAGGATTAGCTGGCTTCTATATAGCTGACCGCGTGTGTGGTGTGGACCACACGTCTCGGCGCGGGATGCGGGAAGCCACGCAAAAGTTGAAAAGGCTGCCCATAGAGATCATGGGACGGAAGAACGGGCGCCACAAAAGGGGGGCTGGGAACCATTGTGCTAAGGCGACCAGGCGAGGGAACCAGCAGACAGACTTTGGGGACAATCTGAAAATCTGCTTAGTGCGCTCATTGACTTCCCGAGACATACATCCTTGCCTTCGGTTTGTTCTGGCGCCCTGTTACGCCCCTCTCCACTTCTTTCTTTTTTTGCCGTATCTCTATCGTGTACTGCCTTTTTTTGCAATCCTTTTTCTCCCAACCTCCATAAGCGCCCTTTTATTTACCGCTGTTACTCGATCTAGTAACGTAGTAGTCTGAAGCGTGAAGGAGCCGGGCACATTCGCACACATCTCACGATGGCCCTGGCGGGCGTCCGGATGCTAGGGGAAAAAAAGACAAGAAGAAACGGCGTGTGTGGGCCAGCTTCAGTGTTCCAGGTACGAAATAGTAAAAAGAGCCATGCAAAATAAATAACGATAGCTAAAAAATCTCGTGCTAAGAAAAAGGCGAGGACACCTCAAGCAACCAGCAACACTGGAGTGCACGACGTCACCACGCTTGCTACGCCCTCTCTTTTCCTCATCTTTCTGTGTATGTGTCACTTCGGTTGGTCGAAACTGTCAGGGAAAATGAGAGAGAGAGAGAGAGACCATGAGATAGAGGGCACCAGAAAGTTTGCAGTCGTTATAGACGCACATTCAACAGGGCCGTGAAAGTGCGCCGAAGTGTGGCGTGCATACTCAAGCCACATCCCTGCTTGCGTGTAGCACATGCGAGCTTTAGTACCGTGGGGATAGATGAGAAAGGGGGTTAGAGTGGGCTGAATTATCACGAAACTCTTCCTCAGCCGCTTCACCTCTCTCCTACACGCGTTCGCACCGGCTGGGCAACAAAGATCAACCGAAAATAAGAAAAAAAGGTGATGGGGGGAGGAAATTCGACAAAAGGGAGGCGGGAACGGTCGCGTTTGCGCTAACAAAGACCTCCCAAATATGTGGGCCGTACAGGGGAAAAAAGTAAGGAAATAGAAAGCCAGAATCGGACGGATTTAGCGTGTGTGGATGGGCGCACGGGCGTTGCGACAGCACTGGCGAGCCCCAAACCGACCAGCCACTCGAGAATAATCTCGTCAATAGTGTTCAGGGAGCGCGAACGCGAGCGGGTAAATGGAAATACTCGAGCAGTTAAACCGTGCGCGACACCCCGGGGTGCAAGGTCAAACAAAATGTTAAAAAGAGCACGAAAACAGTGAGTGCACTCAGGATTTTGTTGCCACAATGATGCAAGTGTTAGTATAGTTGTGACTGCTGCAGAAGAAGCGCGCTATAATATATGGTCATATTTTCGTAAGACACGACACAGTGGCTTGTTTGCGCGGTCTGCAGCGTTACATGCTATCCAGCCAGTGTGAAGTAGATGAATATTTCATTAGTAGCTGCCCGCCAACCTAGGAGCTTTCGGGCGCGTAATAATTGGATGTCCCCGCAACGGCTACACGTATATCATGAGTGCGACGTATAACTGCCCAAGCGCGCTCCGACATATTACCACAACGCTGTGACCAAGTTGAAAAAACAAGGTGCAGTGGGCGCAGATGTGCTGTGACAACACGTGGACACTGGCAATAGGCGTGAGCACACCGTCATTCACGATAATTGTTGATTGATTGATTGATTAATTGATATGTGGGGTTTAACGTCACAAAACCACCGTATTATCATGAGAGACGCCGTAGCGGAGGGCTCCGGAAATTTCGACCACCTGGGTTTCTTTAACGTGCACCCAAATCTGAGCACACGGGCCTACAAAATTTCCGCCTCCATCGAAAATGCAACCGCCGCAGCCGGGATTCGAACCCGCGACCTGCGGGTCAGCAGCCGAGTACCTTAGCCACTAGACCACTGCGGCGGGGCTTCACGATAATTGTAACATGCACCAAGTGACGTCCCCGAAGCATAGTGTCCACAGCAGGTTGCACCGCCACACAATTTCTACGTATAGTTAGTTGGCTGACCAGGGTGCTGTGCAGGAAAGTAGGTTCACCTGACAAATTTCGCCCAAATGTTCGTTACGAAATGAAATGGCGTGTACTGCTACAAGAAACCACCTTCCCTCATAACGGGCGAACGTCAAATCACGGCGCACCTTACACACATTCAAGTTAACCGGAAACAAAGAGTACGCCAATAAATTCAATGATCATTGTCGAGTGCCCGCAATAATATACCGTGTATGTGAGAACAAGAGCGAGAATCTGTCGATCGGCTAGGAAGTGACGTCTGTGGTAGCTATAGGCTCGAAAAAACATGTCTTCATACGCCGTCATAGGTTCTCTGTGGGTGTCGACAGAGTTCAGCAGACTCCGTTCTATATACAGATTAATCTGTGTATAGAATGATATGGTTGACTACAATCAAGCACCGTGGTCTCTATCCTTAAATAAGGCTTTCTATAAAAAGAGAGAATTTATTAGAAGGTCAGAAGGCAACCCTGAGCAAGTCTTTCAGTCTGTAGTGAGAATTGCGCTACATAACGCTAAAAACGGCTGCTAAAACGAGAGAGAGAGAGAGAAACTAGCACAGGCTTAGAGAGATATATATATAAAGAGAGAAAAAGGACGGCCGAGAGGTTAACCAGATATTGGCATCCGGTTTGCTACCCAGCACAGGGATGGGGAAATAGGGGCAAAAAAAAAGGGGACACATAGAGAGGAGAAATAAAAAAAAAAACGCACGTGCACTCATGAGCAAACGAAAACACACACAGGAAGGGTGTTCTTGCTACTTGCTACAACCGCTCAGAAAGGCTGTTCGATCACAAAAAGTGCAGCAGCGCTTTCAGGGCCTTCTGTGAAGTTGCATCATCATGCTTCGTCTCATCATAATTACGTCGTCATTGCGTCACAAACTTAGTCGGCCTTTCCTCGTAACGATGCCATGATAGGAAGAAGTCATCACGTGAAGCTAACTTCATAACGGAACGTGGCTACATAACAAACCGTGAGGACGGGAGATCACCGACCAGCCGGAATGCTAATCTGATTTGTAACTGAAAAATTATCGTGGTCCCACAGTTTTGTGGTCAGTCATTCTGGTCCGTGTACTAAGATTTCATTCAATTGATTTCAATTTAATTTTATCTGTCTGATGTTTGGTTGGTGGACAAAAAACCTGAAAAGACTTGACTAGGTCGGCGCATAGACGATGGCAAACAATGGTGTGTATTCCATATGCCAAAAGAGGTTAGAAAGCAACACATAAAGGAGAAAACATAATGAAGTACATAAAATTCCGAGCAATATACATATTTATGGTGTACATTAAAAATACTATAAAAACTATAAAGAAAGATACTGAGCCTACGAAAATTTACTACAGCCACCAAGGAAAACAACTATTTCGGACCATCGCTGGTCTTTTATTTCCATTTTCGAACGCATAAGCGGAGTAGCGGCGCTGGCGTTCAAAGCTATCGTAAGCTGTATATTGCAACCACTAAAAGGGACTTACGCAGGCATCGGTACCCAAACGCACCGATACTCATATCTCTCCTTATGAAGAAGACTGTACGAATATTTCATTGTCATGTCTCCCTCGTATAATACCACGCTTAGACACACCTATAGTATCTCCTGTGCCATTTGAAACAAAGTTACAATAACCGATAAACATAGCGTGTTAATCTATATCGCTCGCTGAAACCCAATACGCACGCCCTCACACTCCCACACAAAAGAAGGAATTCGGTGGTGCGACGAGCCCCTCGATTGTGCTCTAAATAGTTTCCTTTTTTTTACTTTTTTGCTTCCCATATACAAAGCAGTGAGTACAAACGGGGAGGCCAGGGGAAACCTTCCCGAGAGACGCGGAACGCAGATTTGCCGTTTCTATTGTACGATTCTAATTGAATAAAACGGCGGGGCTTCCAGATCAGGGTAAACAGCCGGCGCTACCCGCGGCGGCAGCCCCAGGATCTTTTTTTTTTTCTTTGCGGAAAACATAAGCGACGGGTAGGGTAGGATTATAGCTCGCGCCCATTGAGACGTACGACCCGGTGCGCGGTGTCGAAGTGGATGGAAGCTCCTCCTTGACTCTTTGAGCGCAGTGCTCGCTTTGCTTCGCTCAGTGTGAGCGACTTTAACTCGGAGGTCCTATCGGGCCGGTCGCTCTCCGCAGTTCGAGGACGCACACGGCTGGCGTTTTTCAGCCGTGGGACAGTTGTCTCTGACACCGCGCCCCTGTTTGGGTTTCGCTAGTCACAATGGCGATGGATGAGCGCGAAAGTCAAGAGGCTTATAAGTCCTCCCCGCGGTGAACGCGTGGTTATAACCTCTTTTTTCTTCTTCTTCTTTAGTTTCCCTTCTCTTTTCATGGTTCGCTCTGCAATACTCTGTATCGGTCTGTCTCAGAGCTGTTTGCCTAGGGCTCTGAGATCATATAAGCACACGAGATTCACCTTTGGAAATGAACGTAGCGGGGCGCGGAGTTAAGCGTCCGGCCCTTGAAGTAAACGTCTATCGGGCGACGCAGTGCACGACTCTTTGCTCTGACAGAAAGGTGGGCTTTCCTCAACAGCTATAGTCGTCAGTGAAGGTTAGAACTGACGCTTTTCTATACCGAATTTCGGCCTTCTTTCTTTTCAGGATCGGTTAAGAGGGGGGGTGGGGGAGAGAGGGGAGTGTAACAGTGAGCAAAGTGGGACGACTCTTGACATACAGGAATTGGGACCCTTTGTGAATGGATTCAACGAATTCATGACATGATAGTTTCACGTCATGCGATGACGGCATCATGTTACGTAAGCGTGGTGCCACAAATTTTTTTTGATGTCGTCATTATGACGCCATTAATGACGCAGGTCACGCGTGCTTCTGTACCACTTTACTTTGTTCACCTGCCGCGTTTCGCCCAGGAGGCCACCCAACAAGAGGTTTAGGGCATTCGATATCGAATAACGATTGAATGAATTTTCCATAGCAGCAGCAGCAGTAAAAACAACAAAAACTGCACAAACGCCTGAGTGCTCAGCGGTGACGAAATTTCGTTTGACAGTATCCACACACAACTGTCAGTATATAAGCACAGTGTATGTTACTCAACGCGATATGTCATTGAGAGGTCGTTTCGCAGAAATTCCGTTGTGGGCGTTGGCCTCGTTGCTTGTACGCAATAAATTAGCGTTGTTTATGAGTAACAATTTGAAATAGATGTATATAAATAAAAAAATTGATCTGAGTGGAAACTGAATTCAAGGGGCAAGCAATTGTTCTGCCGCATGGCCACATTAGGCCTCGCACACATCTTCAAAAAAAAAAAAAATGTGAATGCCCACGTAGTGCGATTAGCCTTCTCAAAAAACACTAAAGAGAAAAACGTTTTTTCTCATATTGAAAAATTACTCGTGTAATCCTGTCACCACCGCGCTTACCGCGAGAAGACGCTTGGAAAGCAAGGAAACACGAAAAAAGAAAACGTGGAACACCCCACCAGACGCCGAGATGTCATACATTTTGACGGCGTCTGCACGTTTCTTATCGGTAAATATAAAGTACATTGTCCTCTGAAGGGCCCATAGACTTAATATACCATGTTACAGCAAATTCTGTTGCGCGCGATGTCACAAAAATATAAATAAAATGTGCTTTACGGTTCATGACGTCACGCACTGAGATTTCAGCGCGAAATTTAAAAATGTACTTTCGACCTCTAGTATCTCCTTAAACTTGGGCATGTGATGGCAAAATTAACGGCATTAGTATAATATTGCGTGGCAGAAGTGTAAAAATCACGCCAGACGTGAAAGTAAGCCCACTGCACAGCAAGTTTGCTCTTTAAAGGCCCACAAATTACACAGCACTCAAGCATAATGAGTGATCATCATCAGCACCAACAGCATCAACGAAGTGTGCAAGTGTGCGGGTGTGCGTGTTGCTTTAAGGACGCGTCGTTGCCATGGCGATGACGTGTCGAAGTACCTGCAGGTGCCATGAAGTACTTGCAGGTACTTCCTGCAGGTACCATGGCGAAGTATCTGCAGGTACTTCGCCATTGCACAAAAGGAAGAATTGTAGCGTATAGTGGGTCCTTCGCAGCATGTACTTGCTGTAAGCATTCTAGGGTAGTTTTAAATGGTCAGTGTTACGCGCACAGACGTTCATTTCTTTGCGGCACACTGTCCACCGACGAGCGAAGCTGGGTTAGCGATTCAGAAGGCGACGTGCAACGGCGGGCGCCCGGTTTCGCTATCGAGCTATATTCTTGAAGGCGAAGTGGTAGCGTTTTTCAAGTTTCTTTCTTCTTTCTATTTTTAGCGCTTGTATCATACTGAAGCGTTAAGAAATTACACCGTCTCTCGCTATAAGGAAGCGACGCAGTGGGTGCTACTGCTTCGGTGGCGTCGACGCTGGCGCTCATAATGGCGTTACGCAGGAGAGAAACCTGGGAAGGCACAAAGCATGCAGAGATCAACTGGTGTTTCCTAAGTACTGGAACATGCCGAACGCTGCTAATGAGCAATGAGAGACAGAAAACTTCGACTGGACACAGGGACCCGGCCACAGTCCGCTTTTAGTTGAAGCACACGCTTCGAATATTTATTGTTCTACTACGCGCAGGAGAAATATCCCACCATGCACTACCTTGGAGGGGAATACCCATTGCACATATATATAGGGTGGCCAGTGAGCGGTTGTGTAGCGCGAGCAGTCTGTTTTTTTCAACCGAGAAATTCGCTAACAGGTGCCACCAGCGTCGGCGTTGTTAGACGAGAGAGGGGGAGCGTATGAGAGGAGAGAAGGGGGAGCGCATGTGCAATAAGGCTGATCACGCCGCACACCGGATTGAGCTGGACCTTAAGCCACTTCGCATCTCAAACTTATCAGCAAACAATTCCTTCTTGGCACAATATATATTCAGCAGCCCATTTTTGGTGCAAACGCATGGATTTTCGCTTCTATACACTTGAATAGGTATGCGGCGATGGCGTAGTGGTTAGAGCATCCGCCTCGCATGCAAGAGGTCCGTGGTTCAAATCCCGGTACCGCGCAGTTCCCAACCGGATTAAAAAAAAAAATCCGCGTGTTGATGGAACTGCATTAAGAGGCCTGGGGTGCGGCCTCACCGGCAAACACCGCCGAGAACGCACTCCCTCACCAGAGAAGGATTGGCCACCCTGGTGCAGTATCTGGCCCCTACCTCCCACATGCTTACGTCAAATAACTCACGGCCCTCAGTCCCCAGCAGCTGCGAAGCAACTGACCATGGCGGCGGTCAGATCTGCAACGCAGCAGAGGGTGCTAAGAATCTCTGGATCCGGACAGGCCGCCATTGGAACCTGAACTTGGCAACGTTTAATGCTAGAACCTTATCTAGTGAGGGAAGTCTAGCTGTACTATTCGAGGAGCTAGAGGGTGTTAAATGGGATATAATAGGGCTCAGTGAGGTTAGGAGGACAGATGAGGCCTATACGGTGCTACAGAATGGGCACGTCCTTTGCTACAGGGGCTTGGCAGACAGAAGAAAACTGGGAGTGGGGTTCCTAATTCACAGAAACATAGCTGGCAACATAGAGGAATACTATAGCATTAATGAAAGGGTGGCAGGTATCGTAATTAAACTGAATAAAAGATACAAGATGAAGGTAGTACAGGCTTACGCGCCTACATCCAGCCATGATGACGCTTCAGTTGAAAGCTTCTATGAAGACGTGGAATCGGCAATGAGTAAGGTAAAAACACAGTATACTATAGTGATGGGCGACTTTAATGCAAAGGTAGGGAAGAAGCAGGCTGGAGACCAGGCAGTAGGAGATTATGGCATCGGTACTAGAAACGCCAGAGGAGAGCTACTAGTAGAATTCGCAGAACGCAATAATTTACGGATTTTGAATACCTTCTATCGAAAACGAGAAAACCGCAAGTGGACATGGAGGAGCCCTAATGGCGAAAATAAGAACGAAATAGACTTTATAATGAGTGCACAACCTGGAATCGTGCAGGATGTGGAAGTGATTGGCAAGGTACGATGCAGTGACCATAGAATAGTACGGTCTCGAATTCGCCTAGACTTGAAGAAGGAACGACAGAAACTGATACGCAAGAAGCAAATCAATCAGCTAGCACTAAGAGGGAAAGTACAGGAATTCAGAGTGTCGCTGCAGAACAGGTACTCGGCTCTTAGTGAGGAAACGAACCTTAGCGTAGATACAATGAATGATAATCTAACGAGTATCATTACAGAGTGTGCAGTGGAAGTTGGAGGCAGGGTAGTTAGACAGGACACTGGCAAGCTTTCCCAGGAAACGAAGAACCTAATTAAGAAGCGTCAAATCATGAAAGTGTCAAGTACAACAGACAAAATAGAACTGGCAGAGCTTTCGAAGTTGATTAATAGACGTAAGGTATGCGATGTAAGAAGGTATAACATGGAGAGAATTGAACACGCTCTGAAAAACGGAGGAAGTGTCAAAGCATTGAAGAGGAAACTTGGGATAGGCAAAAGTCGGATGTATGCACTAAGGGACAAAGAAGGCAAAATAACTACCAATATGGATAGGATAGTTAAAATAGCAGAGGAGTTTTACAGAGATCTGTACAGTAGCCGTGACAACCACGGCCTTAATACTATAAGAACTAGCAGTAGCCCAGATTACACCCCACCAGTAATGATAGAAGAAGTCAGGAAAGCTTTGGAGAGCATGCAAAGGGGCAAAGCTGCTGGTGAGGATCAGGTAACATCAGATCTGCTGAAAGATGGAGGACAGATTGTGTTAGAAAAACTAGCCACCCTGTTTACGAGGTGTCTCCTGACGGGAAGAGTACCAGAGTCTTGGAAGAACGCTAACATCATCTTAATACATAAGAAAGGAGATGACAAGGACTTGAAGAATTACAGGCCGATCAGCTTGCTCTCTGTAGTATACAAGCTATTTACAAAGGTAATTGCTAACAGAGTAAAGAAAACATTAGAATTCAATCAACCAAAGGAACAAGCAGGATTTCGAACAGGCTACTCAACAATTGACCACATTCATACTATCAATCAGGTAATAGAGAAATGCTCAGAGTATAACCAACCCCTATACATAGCCTTCATAGATTACGAGAAAGCGTTTGATTCAGTAGAAATATCAGCCGTCATGCAAACACTGCGTAATCAGGGCGTAGATGAAGTATATATAAACATTCTGGAAGAAATCTACAGGGGATCAACTGCTACCATAGTGCTTCATAAAGAAAGCAACAGAATACCAATCAAGAAGGGTGTAAGGCAGGGGGACACAATTTCCCCAATGCTATTTACCGCGTGCTTACAGGAGGTTTTCAGATGCCTAGAATGGGAACAGTTAGGGATAAGAGTCAATGGAGAATACCTTAGTAACCTGCGCTTCGCCGATGACATTGCATTGCTGAGTAACTCGGGGGACGAATTGCAACTCATGATTACGGAGCTAGACAAGGAGAGCAGAAAGGTGGGTCTTAAAATTAATCTGCAGAAAACGAAAGTAATGTACAACAACCTCGGCAAGGAGCAGCGCTTCGAGATAGGTAATAGTGCACTTGAAGTTGTAAAAGACTATGTCTACTTAGGGCAGGTAATAACCGCGGAGCCGAACCACGAGACTGAAGTAACTAGAAGAATAAGAATGGGGTGGAGCACATTTGGCAAGCACTCTCAAATTATGACAGGTAGTTTGCCACTATCCCTCAAGAGGAAGGTATATAACAGCTGTATCTTGCCGGTACTTAGCTACGGAGCAGAAACCTGGAGACTTACAAAGAGGGTTCAGCTTAAATTGAGGACGACGCAGCGAGCAATGGAAAGAAAAATGGTAGGTGTAACCTTAAGAGACAAGAAGAGAGCAGAGTGGATTAGGGAACAAACGGGGGTTAAGGATATCATAGCTGAAATCAAGAAGAAGAAATGGACATGGGCAGGGCATGTAGCGCGTAGACAGGATAACCGCTGGTCATTAAGGGTAACTGACTGGATTCCCAGAGAAGGGAAGCGGGTTAGGGGGAGACAGAAGGTTAGGTGGGCAGATGAGATTAAGAAGTTTGCGGGTATAAATTGGCAGCAGCAAGCACAGGACCGGGTTAACTGGCGGAACATGGGAGAGGCCTTTGTCCTGCAGTGGACGTAGTCAGGCTGATGATGATGATGATGATGACACTTGAATACAACTCTGGCGAGAGCAAGGCCAGTGACCCTGCAGATGGCTTTTTCAAGTGTAAGTTTCCCTTTCTGCCAAGAAAACGCTACAACAACAACGAGAAACTGGGCTGTGCATGATCGGCAAAAGCAAGCTTGAGGCCAACGCGACACACGCGAGGCGAGAGGGCAACGCGAGGAGACGGCAAAATGGGTGGATACGCGGGCGACAAAAGGGAAGCGAAATAGCCGCTGCTCTTCTCGCTACAGTGGTGACGAAAGCCGAATGGAAAATAAAAATAACAAAATAAAAGGGAGTTAAGCGAATCGGATGACCCTCGCGCCACCCTCGGGGTCGAGTTGAAATCGAGAAACCTTGTTAGCGTCAGGACCGCTTTACGCACCCCGCCCATCCAAGACGTTCTTGCTTCGATTCCCAGCGGCGGCATTGGCGCCGCTCGAGGGACGATGGCGCACGCCTCCCCTTACTCTCCCTCCCCTACCCATTTTATTGTGTTGGTATTCCACAGTGGTCCTCATTTCAAAGGCCCTTCTTTTATTCGTTACGCGTGTTGTATTCCCTCTGCGGCACGGTTTTGCCCCCCGAGAGTTACTTTTCGAAAACGGAGAAACATGGCGCCGTGCTTTAGAATGGTGTGTGTGTGTATGTGTGTGGAGAGCTTACATGGTCTGCCGTCACACGTAGTGACTAATTTTGAGCATGGATTATTGTTGCTGACATCATTAGTAAAATTTCGACACTATTTTGAGTCTGCTGCTGAACTTCTGGAGGTGTGCATATGCTTTGCGGTGACTTTCTTCTGGCTACAAGGGAGTGTGAGTGAGCGTGTGAGCACTCCCTCCCTTTTTCATTCATTCACTCTCACTCACAAATGCAAGACATCTAAAGAGAATTAATAAGATAGTAGCTAAGATACATGTATCTTCAATACGGATCAGCCCTGATCCCGCCCCGATACGAACTAATATATTGCCGATGTTGTTTCGGAATTATTTTTTATGACTACGTGATGACGAGGTGTTTGATCGTCGCTTTATTGCCTGCATGCGAACTTGCGAGAAGATAACGCTGGACAGTTTTTTCAGACGCAAATTTATCGCGCTATGATGGTCATACAATGCTCAATGGACCCAGCGCTTTATACAACCGGTTGGCTTGCGCTATGCGCGGGGACAAACACATGAGCAATAGAAACGTCGCATTAGCAAGCGTATACGTATGGGTGTGGAAGTCCTAATATTAAGTTTCTCTCTAGACAGCAGAGCTCGTTTCTGCTTTATAGGAAGCAGTTGCCTTTGAGTGGGTGTTCGCTTCTACCACTCCCCACGAAAGAAAAGAAAATAAAAGAAAGAAAGAAAGATAGAGAGAAAAAAAGAAAGAAAAGAGACAGACAGACACGTGAGTCGTGTGCAGCGACGACGTCATAGCGTAGCCAGGCGGGGGCTTTCTTATTAAGGCGAAAGCTGTAGATGCTTCACCAAAAGCGGAAATTGGCCGTCGGCGACTCGTGTCGGTGGCGTCAACGGGAGTGATTCATCATCGTCACGTTATGACGTCACCATATGGCGTCGTCACGGCGTCTAGATCACAAATTTTCATAACGTCATTGTGACCTCACATAACGTGACGTCACGTGATGGCGTGATCGCATGACGCCATCACGTGACGCAAAACCAGGTAACGTGCAGAAAGAGTGCTTTTTTATTCTGGAGACAGTAAAAAAAAAAAAAAAAGATGCTTTAGCTGCAGAAAGCTTTCGTAGGAAGGAAAACGGGGAGTATTAACACACTGACACAGAAGAAAAAGAAGCTGGCTTTTGCCTTCGAGCAGTCAAAATTAGGCGAATGCATAATGACCTTATCAGTTTTCAGTCCATGACCTGCATTTATGAGACCGTTGCCCCGCCGCGGTGGTCTAGTGGCTAAGGTACTCGGCTGCTGACCCGCAGGGCGCGGGTTCGAATCCCGGCTGCGGCGGCTGCATTTCCGATGGAGGCGGAAATGTTGTAGGCCCGTGTGCTCCGATTTGGGTGCACGTTAAAGAACCCCAGGTGGTCGAAATTTCCGGAGCCCTCCACTACGGCGTCTCTCATAATCATATAGTGGTTTTGGGACGTTAAACCCCACATATCAATCAATCAATTTATGAGACCGTATAGTACAACGAACGTTAATAATGTGGTTATTACAGGATATGCATGCAATATGCTGTCAGTAAATATGCGCAATACGCACACGCCAGCAATGTCTGCAGCGAAATATTCTAAGAAATAGAGACAGCAGGCCTGCGTGTAGAGAAATTCATTGAGCATGCACAGCAAAGACACTGACCATCCACAAGTAAGCTAATTTATTCGTATGGTTCACCGTCACATTCATATTACATCGTACAATATACTCGACCACAACGCTTTAAGACAATTATTGCACTCTCCTTCGCTGGTTTTTGAGTCCTTTTTCACTGGGGTGACCATCATATTCACAAACGATGCGCTTGATTCTCTTAACAGCAAGAACACGTTGAATACGCCGAAGCAAATGTTCTCGAAGGCGCCCCCAAAACAGAATTTTCGATTACTAATCGCCTGGGTATGAGAGAGGCAATAGAGACCGACACGTGCCGTGCTTCGTGCATTGAGATGTTGCTCGTTTAGTTCTCGGACAACCCTCCGCATTAAAATATTTTGCTCGTTTCACACATTATTTTTATAACGCATGAATATCAACGCATAAAATATATGTAAATTCTAGACAAGACACTTAGAATCTGACACGGTACAAAGAAGGAGAATAAGTGAAGCGTCAACGCACCGCAAATCGATGAGTATTAGGTGCCTGCGACGAGCAACTATTATGCATGAGATGCAAAACGCGAAGCCCACGTGCAAGTTTATATATATGCACGACACAGAGGCGCGTATACATAAATACGCCTATATTTATATACCACCTACTAGGAGCGAATGAATGTATCCTCCCCCCCCCCCCTCCAGTCCCCTGATGCTGTGTGGCACCGCCGCTTTTACACTGTCGGCTTCCACGCCTAATTTATTTCCCATCTGTAGGCACTCGGTGCTCCCTTGAGAGCGGCCGCTAAGAGACGCTGGCGGCCTTTCATCTCGATTGCCCCACGTCGATTTCTGCTCTCGCCGGGCTGGCTGGGCCCATTACTCCGCAAAATCGACTTTATAGGCTCGCGTAGGCGACGAAAACATTTACGATACATCTACGCTCGGGGCGCGGCTACAAACACACACACGCACGTCGACGCCGAGATGCAAGAAGACTCCCTCGGGTGTATGGCTCGCTTAAGGAGACGGCGAAAGAAAAGATAACGAGACAGCCGCGCCGCCGCAAGAAGACGGCGAGAAAGGCACCGCCTCGTCGTCTTCGCTTGCCTGACCCCTCGATCGGTCGGCAACGCAGAAAGCCAAACTTCGTTAAGCAGCGCTAAAAGCGCCGCAAGGAGCGTTGTAAAGGATGGCCCCTTTCCGCCATATTGATCGCGCACCACAGTGAGAGCGAAACAGACGCCTCGGTGAGGACGCACGAGCATGGGCGGTACTATGCACACGCGCGCGCTTGGAGCGAACGGCCGCCTATTCGATGAAAGTGTCGCTCGGCACATGCGCGATCGAGGGCAGGCAAGTGAAAAGTACTAAATAAAACGGCGTCTAACTTTGTCCTTGCTTGAGTTTCTGTTTAAAGGAGAGCTTTTCTTACCCATTTCCTGTACATTGGCGGTAGATGTCTACCCTGTAGTAGACAACATTTCTATCACTGTGTTTGTGTGATTGGCGGTGTCTCTGAGCCACTAAGTAGGGCGCCCCTAAGCAGGAAAAAAATAAGCAAAAGAAAGTTACTCTGCTATGACGTCGGTCATGGAAGGAACCGAGTGTGGGACAAAAGGCGAAGTGAACAAAAGACGTGCATAGAGTGACGTGTGTAAAACTACAGAGCGACGAATAAGTACTCAACCGAATGCTGAAAATGTAGGCTACAGATAACTAAGTAAAATGATATTGCAATTACGTCATCTCGTGTAATCACTTCCGTCGTTAGCATTACGTCTGCATAATATTTGTGCAAAGACCAAATGACACTTGCCATAACACTGTTTACCACATAAACGCCAACCCCCCCCCCCCTCTCTCTCTCTCTCTCTGTCTCTCTCTCGCTGGTATTACTGCACCCTTACTCCCTCTAGCTTCCTTTCTTCTTCTCGTATATCTGACAGGGCTGCACATGCTGAAGCGACATTCGTCAAATGTCCATGTATATACGTTTTGATTAATTGATATGTGGGGTTTAACGATTATGAGAGACGCCATATGATTATGAGAGACGCCATAGGGGAGGGCTCCGGGAATTTCAATCACCTGGGGTTCTTTAACGTGCGCCCAAATCTGAGCACACGGGCCTACAACATTTTCGCCTCCATCGGAAATACAGCCGCCGCAGCCGGGATTCTATCCCGCAACCTTCGGGTCAGCAGGCGAGTACCCTAGTCACTGGACCACCGTGGCGGGGCCATGCGTATACGTAGCCAAACACCTTTTGTCAAAGTAAACTTTTCCACTATAATAGTGTTCATGGGAAAAAGCCCGCTTTGCAAACATATTTCGTTCATTAATGTTGTACCATTATTAGAGATGTGTGTCTTTGTGACAACCATGTAGTTTCTTCTAAGCCGATGCAATCTACACGCGAAAAGAAGACAGCTAGCTTACTCTCACTTTCTGGTGCGAACCCCCCCCCCCCTCCACTCTCCGCTTTCTCTCTAGTCTTGGCTCATCCGTAGGGGTCTTGGTGGTGGTGTGCACATCAAATGATGTTCGCGTCAAATAAATAGATAGATAGATAGATAGATAGATAGAGAAATTAATGAATAAATAAATAAAATTATTGTGGATTAGAGAGGCTCTCTCGAAACGGAAATTTGTGGGCGTTATTCATACCGTCTAGACATGCCTCTATAAAGTATATTACGAAGCTTACAGCTTCGTCATATACTTTACACTAAGCGTTGCTGGTGACTTTGATGTCGTGGCAACGTATTTATTGACATGGAGGGGATGGTGGAAAGTGGTAGCTGTTACAACGCACGACAAAGCACTTGCGGCTGTTTGGAACTTTTTCAAGCAATGACGTTCCCACTCTGTCTTCTTGCTTCTTTGATTTTCCTTCTTTTATTAAGTATCATGCCAGTTTGCCTCGTTTTCAAGCTTACCATGATGGCAGAGAATCTAAGTTCAAGCGCGTACGTAACTGAGTTAGATAGTGACATAAGTTTCTAGTGAAAACCTTGAATACTGCCTCCCTCGCACGAGGCGCACAACAACAACTTTATTCTGGGATTTGATATTGTTGTGAGACACGCCGTAGTGAAGAACTCCCGAATAATGTAACGAGTTAGGGAGCTTGGATATGCACCTATATACAGTTATGTTTGATCATATGCACCCAAGTGCAGAGTCTTATTCTCTGTCTCCCCCCTCCCCTCGCCCCCAATTGAAGTTCAGCGGCCGTAGACGGGACACGAAGCCACGTTATCGCGCTTCAGCCGCTAATACCGCTGTCACACGGGCACTTTGAATCGCGAATATATATATATATATATATATATATATATATATATATATATATATATATATATATATATATATATATATATATATATATATATATATATGTGTGTGTGTGTGTGTGTGTGTGTGTGTGTGTTTGTGTGTTTGTGTGTGTGGCCGATCCAGTTTCGGATTTCTCGATCGTGATGAACAATTTCCAAACTGGTCCTGGTCGTGCTTAGATTTAAAGCTTTAGCGTTTAGATATTTTTGTTGTTGTTTGTCTGCAGATTCATTTAAACTGTTATGAAAGCGAATTGCATTGCCTGACTTGACATGTTTCATTTTATCCTCATCTTGCCGTGTTTCGGGACGGAATGAGTTCACAGAAGGGGAGAGCGCTTTAATTGGCTGACGTTACTCAAGCGAAAAAAGACCCTGAAGAAAAGGGCCGTGGCGCCGACGGCCGCTATCAGTGCCATTCTGTGTACTGTGGTGGATCGTTGACGATCGCAATGGTGGACCAACGTTCATTAAATATAACCAATTTTAGCGAAGGACAGATGGTTGAGCGATATAGGATACGTGCCGAAAGCATTCGCTAGCGGCACACATGCATGGCCATATATTTTTTTATGATATGCCAAGAAATGTGTTATCGCCGGTAGGTACGAGTAGCCAATAGCAGAACAATAAAATTTTTCGTATGTTTGTGTGTGTATCTTGTAGATAACTACCATGATGTCGGCATAGCCGGCTCTAACGTAGCCTACCTTCGCATATTTATTGCCCCCCCCCCCAAATAATAATTTAAAATACTCCAAATACCAAATATTACTGTTTCTTTGATGGCTCCTGATTCGTTTCTTGGGCCTTTTAAATACAATGCAGACACTCTTCAACTAAGCTGTCACTGATACGCACAATCGCCACTCGAGGAGTGCGTAGAAGAACTTGGATTTCGATTGCCGTTAGAGCATTGTCGATGAATCGACATCTTGCTATCGAGCATGACACGTACGAGTGCATGCAGGATTCTGAGTGTGCAGGCTTGGCAGATTGTATAAACGTAGTGTCTGCCAATCGATGCCAATAAAAGTACTCCCAATCTAGTTAATAACTTCAGAAATATAACGTATGAGTCACCGCGGCAGAGTTTGTGGTCTTGTTCATAACTCATGTCAGGGTCCCATGATCAGGGTCCCGATACGGTTGCCTGACCATGTGACTCTTTCCTGTATATCCTTTACGCTGCAACAACGCTATGCAAAAAGAAAAACTTTGATTTGATTTGATTACCAACTGAATTGGACCAGGCAAAAACAAGGAAAAAAAAAATAAACTGCTTAGCATTGAAAAAAGGTAGGTGCTACAGCGGGGCATTCTTACGGCAGGTATGAAAGCGCATCTTTGAAAATCGATTTGTCATCCAGTGTGGTCAGAGAACGCCGGAGAACCGATTTTCACAGCGCAGCTTCAATTCTCATTAATGCCCAGCGGACGAATGCATGCATCTCGGTAAACACGTTCATCTGTTGCGCACGAAGTGCTACGTCATAGCGAAAGGAGTAACCATAACCGGCTCATGGAAGGAATGGTAGCAAGCTGACGTGACGTTATCTTCGCCTTTCAGTTGACCACGAGATCTTTTTAAACAGAGCATCTTTTCAAACAGTGGCGCCGGCATATCCTGTGCGAATCACCATAGCACCGCCCCGTGCGCCAACCACTCCGCCGCTCTTGGCGGAGGCGGTATAAGGAGTTGAAGCAAACGAGGCGGCAGGCGAGGGCGTCTACTCGAGAGCTGCATGGGTTGTGGCCGAAGCCGTAGCCCGAGACAGGACTCCGGTCCACGGCACAACGAGTGGCGGCAGAGCGGGAGGAGAACGTGCTCGGCGTGGAGGAGAATAACGGAGAGAATGACGGTGTGAGGCTCGCCAAGAGGGAAGCAAGAAACCTATAAAAAGGTTTCTCCGGGTCATCGGGGTACCGCTAATGGACAATTTCCAGCACAAGCGATCCAATATACCTTCGCGATTCGCCGCTGGGTGCGGTGGTGCAGTGGGGGGAAACCCGCGTTGCCCGGGCAACGCCCCGTCGGCGCACCTCCCCTCCGCCCGGCGGCCAACAGGGGCGCGTGGAGGGTGCCCTCAATCGAAGGAGCGAGGCAGGGTGCACGCCGAGGGCTCAGTGAGGAGGGGGCAGTAAATGAGAAAGACGGCAAGTGCACCATACCACCATTACCAGCGCCACCACTATCTCTCCGCGTAACACCCGGTTCTGCAGAGTTCGTGCGCATGTCCCACTGACCATCTACTTATACGCAAGCCATTACCGACACACTGTTGTTCTCATTACACGATAAAGTATTGCCCCCGAGAAGAGGTATTACGTAGTTATATAGCGCATACGTTTGTTCGAGTTAACAGGCAGTTTTAGAATACACTCTAAGAAAGAAAAAGAGCATGTGTTACTCCCTTCGGTAAGTCCTGGCTTGCACCATGTTTAAAGACTGCGTTAACTCACTCATGGGTCACATGACTCTTCGACCAGAGTATATTCATCTCCAAAGAGTATTCACGCACCTCTTTCAAGAGAGTCATAATATATATCAAGTCAGCACTCACAAATAACAATTGCGACGTTTTTATCGTTGTAGTAGTTCTTAGAATGTGGAGTGTGTAAAGCTTTGCGTTCGTGTTTGTAGCTGCTGTGCACGCGTCATATTCTATCCTTTTAGGTTCCCACCTTAAGTGGCGAAAATAGCGTATCGTACAGCGATCGGGCTACAAATTCTAACCCTGTCTGATATGTAACGAATACGCCATCGTCTTTCCTTCCAGCTATTCGTAACAAGATTGGGCTATAGGTGGCAGCACCATCCCCACGCAAGTGGGTATAGGCGGTCGGCGGTGCGTATACAAATACACGCAGCGGCGCTTCGTTGCGTGCGGTCTGAGCGGATTGTTGGCGGATAAAATGCATTGACTACAGTTTACTGTTAATATCTATACTATTCTTTCTTGAATAGGTGCACGACACCTATGCAACGTGAACATTACCCGCGAATTAAGCGCATTCTGCCTTTCATAGAGATGCTCACTCTGGGTGACTCTCTTCACGCTTTTGCACTAAATCACGCCTTTTTTGTGTTTTTTGTGCGTGGTTAGCTTGTGTTCCGCCTCATACGCACTGCTGTAGCGTGACTGAACTACTTATTTACATCTTTTTCGTCTGCATACTACAAAAAAGACAGAAAGAAAGATCGTAGAAAGCCCTCATATCTGTGCGATTAGTTCAGTACCACCGTTCGCATCGCGTCGCATATAATTTTTTTCTCTCATTATGTTGATTGATTGATATATGTGGTTTGACGTCCCAAAACCACCATATCATTATGAGAGACGCCGTAGTGGAGGGCTCCGGAAATTTCCACCACCTGGGGTTCTTTAACGTGCACCCATATCTGAGCACACGGGCCTACAACATTTCCGCCTCCCTCGGAAATGCAGCCGCCGCAGCCGGGATTTGATCCCGCGACCTGTGGGTCAGCAGCCGAGAACCTTAGCCACTAGACCACCGTGGCGGGGCTCTCTCATTCTGTTCATCATGAAATGTTGGGCAGTCGACAAGTCTAGTCAGGAAAACTTAGTGCTAACGGTGCTTTAGTTACACTGCGTTAACCGCATTTACGCACATGTTCTTGCGCCAGTAATAATATAAAAATCTTATATAAGAATTCAGCACAAAGCTTTCACCGAAGGGTTACCTGCATGACAGTGCTACAGCAAAGGCCTAGTCAATAGGAAAAGCGTGTTTTTTTTTTCTTTCAGACAAAAAGTTACCACTACCTTCCGTCGGTCACTGACAATGCCACACAAACGCTGAAAACAATCTAGAAAAGATGAAATTTCCAGTGAAATTGTACGCCGTTATATATAAGGCATGCCGTCTGAATTAATTTTCTACGTCTGGCTTCTTCAATGTGTTCTTAAATCTAAGCACACAGTTGCGCACGGTAACTCTGCTTGAAGTACAGTTTAAAGGGTTCCTAAACCCCCTCCAATATTTTCCCAAACATTTCAAGTAAACAAGCGCAGCAGGTGCAGAATGCGGTCACGATCAACGATGTCACACGCCGCAGCGCTACAGGTAGCGGGTGCGCCACGATTTGGAAAAAAAATTCGGCACCTGGGAATCGACGTTATGTGAAACACGCGGAGGGAAGGTGGCCATGTTGCAATTTTTTTTATTGTGTGACACGTCATGAAATGACGCTAAATATATGTACAAACGTTACACGCACAGACATATGTTGAAGAGTTGCAGATGTTTATATCATTTATTTGCACTTGCGCAATGGTGACAACTGGAACATACGTATTAGCAACACCAGAAGCTGATATGAAGCGCTGATGCTCGCGAGTATGCTGGCTCTGAACACTGCCACATAAATCAACTTTAGCGCGTGACAACTAACCACAAATGACGTTAACCCGATTTGACGAATGTATGAAAGGAGCACATGTGTAATTTTTATAAAACTGGGTAGACAGCACTGCAACCTCTATTGACGTTTCACGAAGATTAACGTCTGTGGAAAGTAGTTCGAAGATTTGGCGTAGCTCTGTGGTAAAATGTTTCATTGCCACGCAGAATGCTTGGGTTCGATTCCAGCTGGGACCTTGACATTTATTCTTTGCATTAATCGGGTTTACGCTACCGATTTTGTTATTTTTTAACACTCGCACGTTAAAATTGCCCATGTGTGTCATCGTCGTTCCTGGGTAGATACTAAGTGTCAATCACACGTGGCACATACCCGCATACCAGTGGCACATACCCGCCCACGGGTATGTGCCACTGTCTGGTGGGACGTGTTTGACGACCGACGTGACGGGATTGTGACATTATTGAGGTCTTGAGTAGCTGTCATATTCATCAAACCATCTTACCCTCCCATGTTAATTATGGTTCACGTCAAGTTATGGGGTGACCACGAGAGCATCCAAACGTAAGCGGCTAGATATATATATATATATATATATATATATATATATATATATATATATATATATATATATATATATATATATATATATATATATATATATATATATATAGATACGCTCAAAGTCGCTGAAGTTTGCTAAGAAATGCTTCGTATTTAAAAAGCAAAAGCTTCTCCTTTCCGTTCTCTGCCATTCCCGCCACTGACATGTGTGACATCACCAGTGAAACACGATGTCATCAATTTTGATGCTTGCGATTGGCCGAACGACAACCGACGACTTCCGGTCACCCTGAAAACAGCTCTTCGGGCACACCTTTTTGTTCTTGGTCGTGTTGCCACTTGCGATTGGACATCTGCGGCCCGTATAAACGCAACCGCCAAGTCGCCAGCGTTGGGGCACGGGCCGGCACGACAGCAACAACGGTTAGTGCACGATCAGTGCACCCAGATGACACACACAACACAGTTGACGGCGAGCTGGGGCGTTGGAGTGGCGGATCGCGGCAACAGGAAGTAGACGCTGTCTCGAATAGCACGTATGCCACGCGAGATGAGGAGAGGCACTCAGCTGACTCAGCAAGGAGGGGCCAAGCGGTTTTGGAAGAGGTTAGCGTAGGAGAGAAGGAAAGAAGCGATCGTCGCGTTTCGATCATCAAACGCGTGTAAATCCGCTATAACGGCACAGATTCAAAAAATTCTCACGGCTACGTGTTCGTTGTAAACTCGAGCACAACTTCCTCACCTCAACTAAACTTCGACCGCTGGGTTGTTTAAGGGCCCTTTAAGTACCGGTGTGTCACAGTTTATGTGATAGTAATATTTCTGTGTACTGGTACCGTGGTCAGGCAAACACAATTAAGGCTACTCGCATGATCGATAAACTACAGTACCGTAGTTGTACACCTACCAACAACGCGCAAGCGCATGGCCTAGAGCCTGTTCGTTTTTTAGGGGCGAAGCTCTTTAAGGTGTGAGTCTGTCCATCCCTTGTATGTATAAGTAGTACGTAACCGCCGGTGGCACATGCCCGCTCTCGAGCGGGTATGTGCCACAGGGGATGCGAGATGGGAGATGGAAGTACTTGGAGTATTCACTAGATGGACTCACTGACGGACGAACAGACAGACTAGCAGATGGACGGACGTATCGATACATGCGTGGACGTACGAACAGACAAGCAGACAGATGGATGGACGAACGAATGGACTCACGGACGGACGCATGGACAGACGGACGGATGCATGGATGGACGCACGGATAGTCGTGCGGACGGACGGAAGCAAGAACGAACGGCCGGACGGAAGCACGGACAGGCTGGTGGACGCTTCACCCCACTCATCCTCATTCACTCCGTGGATATGCTGTAATTTTGAAAAAAAAATTTTACAACCGAGTTGCTATAAAACGCTGCATTCACGCACCATTTAATAGTCCTTATGTTTGGGAGGATGCCAAGAGCATTTTGCGATGTGCTTGAAACAGAAAGTGGCACCCACTCTGAAATTATTCTGGTGAACGGAGGGTATACGACGAGAATAAACAGCACTCCGGAAAGTTTCACTCGCCAATTTTATTACAATGCATTAGCAGCCGAGCAAGAGCAAATGATTTCGTGCGTCGTTTCAGGCATACGTAGAAACAGTTACACTCGCGTTGACATGACCGGAGAAACCACACTTTGAGAACGTGCATGACGTGCGCGCACATAGAAACACGACGCGGTTAGCACACGACGCAAGGAGCAATCCACACTTCGCCTCTTCGGCGCCGCCAGGCGGCGACTCTGCTCGATCTCGCGGCCAATAGAAGCACAACAAGAATGCCAGCGCCGAAGAGCACGTAAAAAAGATAATAAAAAAAGAAGCGCTTATTCGTTGCCCACGTTAATTCCAGATAAAGTGCGAGTGGTGGAAAGGTGAAGATACCGTGATGATATCTAGCTTGTTAACAATTGAGCACGAAGGTCGAGTCAAGCTCGCTTTGAACTCGGGCCTAACATTAGAATATTAGGCGCGAAGCTCAGAGACGTGCACCTGAGCAAATGGCTGCTTCGCGCTGCTCTCCTAAACTCTCTTTGGCGAACACGACTGCAAGATTTGGTTGCACTGTTCATAGCACTGTCTTGTTTCTGCAGGATGTGTCCTGCCACCAGGACTGAGGGCCGACTGATGACCGCTTCAAACCACTATCTAATGAAAAAGAAATTCACAGGAAAAAAATGATATAAACTATGATGTTTTACGTGCCAAAATCGTGGTACGATAATAAGACACGCCATGGAGTGTGGTGGCGGGGTCCGGATTAATTTTGACTACCTGGGATTCTTTAACGTGCATATAAATAGTACACAGAAGTACACAGAAGGCACACTCTGTCACACAGCAGCGTAAAATCCCGCAGCCCCAAACAGTGCCGCGCAGCGACACTGGTAGTTTCAAAGGTCAGCCAGTTGGTGGTCATGTGTCTTTATGAGCAGCTCTGTATGTATTGTAGTAACTTCTATTTTGCACGAATAATCATGCACAAAATAATTTTAAAAATATGCCTCTACTTATGTGGTCAGTGGTCCCTTCACAAGTGCAACACTTCCAGTTCGAGCATCACGTGTACGCCGCGTAGCTCACAAGTGATCTACACGCAGATATACACTAGACTGACTGTACAGATTTTCCAATGCACCCGTCCTTTTCAGGTTGCATCACGATATGAGCAAAAACGAAATAGATTATTCATGGAGGTGTTTCGTCTCGCGGAAGCATGTGTGGAACTCGTGGCTGCGGGTGAAACTCACTCTGCGTGTTTGAACCTCCTGAGATGTTTTCGGGGAGCTATAGCCAGCATTCATGAACTTTCTATAGAGTCGTTGCATATAAGAGGCCTGCGACGATGGCGCCGGCACGAAGCGCAACGATAATTTGAACCCTGCGTGCTGACCGCTTCAGCAGCCCGCCAGCGGAACGACACCGCAAGAGAGCCGGGATGGGGTGAATACGGGCAAGGAAAAAAAAAAAGAACCAGGGGGACGTCGACCACACGAAGTTGGGAACCGTCTGCGTTTCGGCAACGCATGTCGGGAAGAGAAGGTAGATATGATAATGACAACGAGACGTGTCACTGCATACAACGCGCATGCGCACAGGGCCTGCCTGGATTTGATTGCGTACCTTTGTAAACAACGCACCGAGCAGCGCTTTGACTGCGGGCGCTAAACTCGAAAAACAACTACCAAAACAAGCTTAAAAAGAAAACAGAAATATTACCGGGAGCGAGAAGTACATATGCGTGCTCCCTTCTCATATATATTCTCTCTCGAGCAAAGGTGGACAAGAATTTCGCTGTCGAACTATGTGACAAGATTACATTTCATGCTCGGAGAAGGTCTTGCACGTACAGTGGTGCGCAGGTATGAACACAAGCCCAAGTAGCGGGGGGGGGGGGGGGGGGTCGATGATGAAGGGGTCTGCTGAAGACCGAGTCTTATAGACGAGAGACGAAATCAACCCAGTATAGGCTCTATAGGAAGGGTGGCGCACCATATGTGATTCCCATATTTTGGTGACGCATAAACATGCACGTATTTTCGTCACTGGACTTACGCCACCGCATTTTGTATGCGTTAAGACGGACTGTCCCAAACTCGCACATAATCCGCCCGGACGTTGGCATATATAATCTGTATCCTTCTTATCATATTTCTTTTAATTTTTTTTAATTTTTGCTATACCGTAGTTGCGTGCACACGTGGAAGTGTTGGAGAAACGATGTGGTTGCATGTATATACAGGCCTTAATGTAGGATTGCTGCATGTGAATATAGTCAATCTTACGACGAAATGCCAGGATTGCCTGCTGCTTTAGAGCTTTTTCATAACTGGTTTTCCCGCAAGCACGCGGAATGCGGGGAATGAAGAGAAGAGATAGGCATGCGTATTACATACAAACGCGACAAAATTTGCATATAGTAAAGATAGCAGTGGTTTTGTACTTCGTCTGTTTCTCTTCCATTGGTAAACTTGTCGCAGTCAAATTGTCCTAACGACAAGTCTTAATATAATGCTCATACTAAAGTGCGTGTGGGGGAAAAGGTCTAAGCGTGTGTGAGAGTTGCACAGAAACAATGAAAGAGTAGAGGTAGAGGTGAAGCAAAGTACAGACAGCAGTGCCGTAACACACATTCCGCAATAGGGAGCAGGAAACGAGAGGTACCCATGATAATGGACTGGGGGGTTTAGCATAATAGACAAATGGGCAAAATAAGGACAGAGAAGATTTCGCATGCATAATTCATGGAGAGTGCGAGCGAGTATGGTATGGCGCTACAGCACATCAAAGCACACGGTGCGATAGTGTCACTGCGTACTGTGGAAGAAAGGGCTTCAAGGCATGTTCAGAGAAGTCCAATATGAAAGAAATAATAACGAGGAAAAAAGACGCACGCGTTGATCGTATTAGCGTTCGCGCAAGACCTTGTGTGTATATATATATTCGCCCTGCAGGTGGCGCGTGCGAGAGAAACGCGATGAGAACGGCCGTACATGAAGGGGTGCGTAGGGCCGCGAGCAAGGGGCCGCTGCAGCAACTGGTGAGAAGGCTGCGCGACGACTTGTAATAGAGACACGGATCAGAGATCACGGAGAAGCGCCGGCAGTAGTCGCACCATCACCGTATGCACTCGTGTTTTACCAGTGCGCACGTCGTGCGCTGCGTCTTCGGGCGCCATAGCTCCAGTTAGACGCAGCGCGTACGACGCGCGTTGATTTGTCGCACGCATTGCATACACGGGTGACTATTTTTAGGGACGAGTCCGTTCCGGCACCCTGAGAGACTGTCCGAAGGCTGTCCCGAGTTCTGAGCGCGCGAATACACGAGTCCTCCGCGTAGACGTACATACGCTTGACGGCGGCAGCGAAGGTCAAGCGTATACAGCGATCGCTCACGGAACCACAAATACCCGGCCGCCGCCGATGCGCAAGCCTCCACGCCATGCAACGCGCTCCTCGTGTTCGAGATGAGGCGCGTTTCAAGATGCACGACTTGGCGAGCACAGTGGGCTCAAAAGTTTTGGCTTGGATACACACAGAGCAATCGATAACTTCCCCATTGTTGGCCGGAAAGCAAAAGACGGATGGCTTTGAAAGGGACGCCACGGAGCGTGCTCTCTTTTCTCGTGCTGTTCGCGTATGCACATGTTTATGGGAACGGAACGCCGGCAAGGAGATACACGAGCTTTTAATTCATTCTTCGTGCTCCGAGGATTAAGCCAAAACCGCCGATGCGTCGGATGCTGTGCATGGAGAGACGAGGTGGTGCAATTGTTTGCGCTGTTTCCGAGAGGAAGATTTCGTCCGCTCTACTCGTGTTCCTGAAACCGCAACGAGTACGCATGTTTCGCTTGAATGCAACAACAACAAACAAAGGGAAAAAAATGGTAAAAAAGAGTATTACGCTGTATGCCAAGGGGGTTCACAGCGTCGCTATTGTGACAGCACTGAGTTTCGCACGGATGATGAACATCTATTTGTATGTTTGAAACAATATACATATAGCAGATAAGTTTGCCGCAAAGCAAATTATTCGATGGCCTTGCTGAACGCGCGGGAGCAGTGCATTTAACAAACTGCAACAAATATTTAGTGCATCACTGATCCTTTACGAAAGCTTGCAGGAACAGGAACACGTGCCTTCGCCCCGGCTTCAGCGAATCGTGCCTACGTGTGCTGCTGTGACTTAAGATCGAACGAACTGTCCCTTGAAAGCAGCGTTCGCCCGCTTATGCGGCGGTGTCAGCGCTAGTTAAGAAGAATTCATCCACACTATAACAGATGCGGCTGGTAATATTAATTGGTTCTGTTTGTACAAACACGAAACCTGATTATGCCGATTAGGCTAGCCATTTTGTGAAAAGTCCCACAACCGACAAAGCAGAATGGCCTGTTTTCAATATAGTCCAATTAGATTGTCGTCCTCAGAAGCCATCGCGGATGAAGATGATGAAGGCATTGTTAAAATTCTTGAAAACAACAGACATCGCAAGCGCTCATACATTATTAGTGATGTCGGGACTAAGAGGACTGACTTTGTATGCGCGTTCCCCTTCTCTGTCTTTTTGTGTACATCTCACTCTCAAACTAACCCATCCCTCCACCCACTGTAGGGTAGCATACAAGTTTTCATGGACTGATTTGCATTTCTGACTTTCGTTTCTGTCTTGTTCTTTTAGCATCCGGTCCGTTATGTTCAGCGTTACCAGGCTTTCTATTTATGCACGCTGCTCCGTAGAGTAGTACGCATAAATACAAAGTGTGGAGAGTTTTACGTGTACCTAAATCTAAGCACGCGGACCTCAAGCAGTGTAGCTCCATCTAAAATGCAACCACTGCGTCCGAGATTCCATCCTGCAACCTTGAGGATAGCAGTAAAACATCATAACCACTGAACCACCGCGGTGGGTCCTAGAGGACAACGCCAGATAGCTACGTTATAGCACAGACGTCAGTATTATTGAAAGTAAGTGTACGCTACGATGCGCTGATGTATCGTTCGTTAACGTATCCCTGCGGGGACGAGCAACGTGTGCCTGTAGATTTCCGAGTCATTGGAGTGCATATGCAATATTATTCAGTTGTTATCAGAACAGATATCAAACCCTGCAACCGTAATCGACATTTTACTAGCACTACCACCATGTTAGGCAAGCGTCGTCACAAGTTGAGAACGAATCACGTATCACCGCGTGCACGGTTGCTGGCTGAGCGTCGATGCAGCTCGTTTGTCAAAGCGTGTGTACCACATTAAAATTGCAAACTATCAGAAACGATATTTCTCTTTTGTTTAACCCCCTCAATGTGTACTGCAGTATACCGACCTTGGCAGTTTAGCACGCATCTCGCGTCTATACTTCCAAGGGCTCCGGTTCGATTCCCGGGTACGGCACGTGGTAAAATAAGACGCGGGGAAAAACGTGACAATTTGACTTAGCGACCTCTGCAACCAATACAAAAAAAGTCATTTTCTTTTTTTTTCTATTCCAATGATAGGTACTGGTACTTGTTCACTTTTTCATGGGTAACAGTTGACGATTTCTCTTAGCATTCGCGTGGGAAAAATAGCGTGGCTGGTGTGAGTGTGTTAGTGACCCGCCAAAAAGGGGTGAAACTCTGCTCGACCAAATTTTTGGATCCATGCATAAAGCTGCTGCGGCATCAGTACTTTAACGTAAATATTGATTTTGTTACGTTAAACTTCTAGGTATACTTACCACCAAAGTTAACTTCATGTGGTACCTGGTGTCGAAGCGAATTTTTTTTTGTATTTGGGCATGTTAGAGGGCCAAAACTCGACAAAGAAGCATCAAGTTCCTTAGAGAGTATCCTAATAAGTAAACCGTTAGCTTACACTCATTATACCGGGTGTTTCAGCTATCTTTAGCCGAGGGTTAATCTGATTTCACTTGGCTATATAATATTGTATTTTTTTTTATCCTTGGCTAAAGATAGCTGGAACACCCAGTATTGGGAGCGAGGGTGACGGAGAGGTCAGCGCTTCTGTTGCTGTGACGCAGCAAACGACATTTAGAGACTCGCCTATGCCGTCGTCAGTGCAGCACGCTGGCTTTCAACCCCGAGCGAGTTCATTCTCTAACTTATAGGTTTTCTTATACGCGCCTTGCCACAGTGCCGGACGCATTAAAGTGATCCTTAATGTGAATGAGCCCTTCAACGTCGCGGCACCAATACACTTGACTAATAAAACTGAAACTGGCAGAACAACTTAGCGTTCTTGCCACTGCCACCTAGAAAAATAGTTTCAGGCCTGATCACTGCCACCATGACGTGACTCACTTTTCCATCTATTGCCACCATCGTCTTCCGTTCAAAGATAAAGCGTTCGCGGCAAGTTTTACAAGCTTAACATCTTTAGTCTGCCCTTTCCATCGGAAAAGACGCTGGTTTAAGTAATGAATTACGCTTAGAAATGTTTGGAAATTTATCTGTGAGCCATCTCTTCCACGAAAATGTTAGATTGTGCGCTATCGAAGGTGTGGTCGGTCTATAAAAGCTAAATTTGATGGGCCCACAAAGTGATGAAATGAATGAAGTAAAGTTTATTCATTTTTTATTTATTTACACACACAACGCACCCACTCAGAATCTAGAACGTGCAGGGAAACTCTTGCTACTGATTCCCAAAGTTCCTGCAGTTTTATTTGTACTCTTTCGAGTATCTGTGTTCATAGAGACGCAGTTAATGAGGAGAGTGTGTGCTGCTTCCAGAAGTATGTTATTGAGCACAATATTAGAGTGCTGACCAATGCAAGAAAAAAATCTCTCGTTTCACAAAAATATCTTGTGTGCGACAGAAGGAGCGGCGTCTCCTCTTTTGGTCTGGCCCCTCACGCATGTCATGCCTATACAGTCGCTCATATAACTTAATATCACAAACGAGCGCTCAACAAAGCGCACGCCTCTAAATTCTAATCGCTATACGTGAAATCGAGGCGCCAGACAGACGCGACAAAAGCTGGCGCAAAGAAGAAATAAGCATCAAAGGCATCTTGCACGTGTCTCTTCTCCCCCTCAAAATGTCACCAACACGTTAACCAACCTCCTCGCATCTATCGCCAAGCGATCTCTAAAAATATCACGAAGGAATAACAGGTCGCGAGTTTTCGAGAAAGGTCCCGCCCTTCCTCCAGCTTTGGCTGTGCGACGCACCGACAAAACGCCTAGGAGTTATGGGAACCCAGCGGCCAAGGGATATAAACCAGCAGCGGAAAGAGTTGCATCAAATATGAAGACAGTTTTCCGCCTGAAGGCGAAGGCTTGTTCTACAGAGACCAAGCAGAGACGAAGAAGTGTGTTTTCCGTTTTCGGGGGAAGGCTTGTCTAACAAGCAGGAGAAGAGTGCGACCGCCCGTGGGTGAAGACGTCTTGTGCAGTCGCAGCGCGTGACGTGGCCGACGAGTTACGGGCGAGGAAGTTTTGTTATTGAAGGGCGGACATTTAACGAAGCGATCGTTGCCTAGAAGAGAAACCTCGGACGCAGTGGGACGACAACCGGCACTGGTCTTTGAGTGAGTGCTTCCTTCAAGAGAAGCATTCAAGCTTTGTTCCAAGAAGTTTGCACTGAATATGTTTGACGAACATTTTAGCTTATAAGTGTGTTGGTTAGTGAATGCATGAGATGTAGCGTGCGTTTTTGTTTGTGCCCGTTGTTTGGAGTGTATCGTGTTATGTTGTGTAGCCCGTTGTTTTAAGTACCTTTTGATTGGTGACGTATTGTATTGGATTATTGCCGAGCGTGTATGTTTGTGTGTTGTTTGTTCCGCCTTATCTGATCATACATTTTTGGTTTTGTTATCAACTCTTGGCTCTGCCTCGTTCTTAGGACCATAGCTGGTGTTCGCTGGCGCACTAAAAAGAACCAGTTCTAAATTGACCGCACTTTCGTGGTGCGTCTTGGGGGGGCCGACACGTCCGCCTTTGGAATCAGCCAGCGATTGCCCCCTTAATTAACGGGACAAGTGACACTTACGGCCTGAGAGAAATGTTAGTACCATGTCTAGATTAAACCATGTAGCACCCGTGGGAGCTACTGCACTGCCGGTTCTTGGATCGGTATATTTGGTAGTTGTTATTAAATATTCTATAGCTTGTAGTAGAGCTCACACATCTGAAAATCATTTAAGATAGCGCTTTTCTGCAAATGCTTACACGCATCTAAATTTCAAAAAAACATATTAGGCTAACGTGCTGGCAAGACTGGCGAAAAATTATAATACCACAATAAAGTGGTTGAAACACCAGCAAGAAAATACTATGCACAAAAACAATGCACTAAGCAACGCAACAGCATTCCTTCCATTTTTCCCCACCAAGTCAACAGAAGTAATACAGAAATACCGCTGCGCTAATCACCAATAGCAAATTGTTTACCGACCCTGAAGAAAAAACGCCTGTTCTGAAAACGTACTGCCACACTCGTTTATTATTTCAATGCCAGGGCTTACGCTAACAAGTCAGATGCACACATGACACCTTCATTTAGAAAAAAGAAACGTGTAGGATGGACACACGTACCTTCGAATCACGAAGAAAACGGATGTCGACGTCAGCTTGACGAACGACAGGCTGCCATTCGTCCTTTAGATGTCCTTAGGAATTAAACGAGAACACTCACAACTTCGAACCCTTCGCCGCGACAACTCACCACGCAGCATCACCTAACCGTTCGGAATTGCAGCCATGTGGATTGTCAATATCCAGTGCACAAAGCGCATCACATATTCACGCTGCAGTTATTCACGGACACAAAAACACACGATCTTCTCGTGCCGCCAACAAGCACGCCAGCACGCCACGAAAACGTCCGTCAAACTTGGCAATCTATGTCTGTCGAGCGACGAGAGTAGGCGTAGGCAAGTCTGAGCAGCGAAACACTCTGGTCTAAATGGAATGACGTCACAGCCCGTTCGAGAAACAGTAAGCAGTCCTAAAATTATCAAGTGGCATTGGTTCATAATCATTGATTGATATGTGAGGTTTAACGTCCCAAAACCACCATATGATTATGAGAGACGCCGTAGTGGAAGGCTCCGGAAATTTCGACCACCTGGGGTTCTTTAACGTGCACTCGAATCTGAGCACACGGGCCTACAACATTCCCGCCTCCATCGGAAATGCAGCCGCCGCAGCCGGGATTCGATCCCGCGACCTGCGAGTCAGAAGCCGAGTACCATAGCCACTAGACCACCGCGGTGGGGCTTGGTTCATAATCAGGTGTGCAGCTCAGTCAGCGGTCACGTTTTCCTTGTTTTTGAACGTCCGTGCAATCGCAAAGGTTTTGTGTCTGCAATTCGAAATAAAATGTTTGTTATGTATGACGGTGTACTTCAGGAATCTGTAGGCATAGAAATGTATTGCTTTTATTTGCACCACGCTGGAAAGAACGATTCTCGAAGCGTGGAATCACAGCAACCATTCTCTTCAGCTGTTTTAGGGTGATGCGGTCTTTACATCTCACCCTGCTGTGAGTTGTCGTGCATACGTTAAAACCAAGAAGCAGCGGGATGCATGTTATATATAAAGCCTAGAATGGAGAACAACCCAGCATTGATTATCGCGTGCGCGCAAGCACTTTCGCGAAAATATTTTGTGTACGGTGTTCGAGTTGACATCTTTTGAGTAGGACATGGGACTTTCCGGGAATGTACACTTAGGAATTTGGGACGCTTATTCACGCCAGGTCAACGGGCGTTTTTCAGCGGTGTGCCGCTCAATGGTGGCGAGAATGATTTTGTTTTGATGCCGTCATCTTGCGTTTCATATTCGGGCCTCTCTTCTTCTGTTAGCAGCCGTAATGTGCTGAGCTGGTGGTAAACGAATTGGTTGATGCCAGGGAGCCGCAGCGTCACTGAAAATAAGATATGGTAATTGTAAATAATAGTAGTAAAAACAATGCGAGCACGTATTATTGCAACGTTCGCGCTCACACAGTCAATACATCCCGCGCAGAGAAGCACGAGTAGTTAAATAAAGGATAAGGGAGACAAAATATATGCGGGTGAAGTTTCACATATTGAAATATATGTCTTATAAATAATTGTCCAGTAATATTTCTGATGGAAGTAGCAGGCCCCACAAACCATGGTTGTTGGGAATAGTAATGGTATTGCGACAAGGAGCTCTATATACCCTTATGAAAAGTCAAGCGAACTTAATAACCTATGCCAAAGCATCGTTTCTCTTCGGCCACTTTAAACTAGGCCGAGGTGTTTCCTTGAATCCTTTACGGCAGTTCACACTGATCAAAACGTCACGTCTCGGCCATGCATTTTCCGCGCAAAAGCAAGAAACAGGTGCACGCAATCACGCTTGCCTCAACAAACATAAATGTTCGCGAAATGTGAGCATGCTTCTATTTACGGATTACAAGATTATTTTCAGAAAACTCACCCTTTATCAGAGCGTCTCTTCGCGTTGGGCGTTGATGGCGCCATGCGCATGCGCTACGTCGAAATTGCACGACGCGGCGATAACAGCATACGTTTGCTCACTAAAAATCTTGGTCGGCAAGTGCTCGAGGTTGTTTCGCAGCCATTACAAACACAAGCGATGCTTGCGAAGCGAGAACAGCCATGGTAGAACAGGCTGAATTACTGGAGTTGCCGAACACTTCACCCTATACCGGTACCACGTGACGACGTTTGAAACGTCACAGAAGGATTCCGGCAGATGGCGCCACGATGTGTCTTCACGTCCAATATTGTATTATTTTGTTTAAAAGAGTTCGGACGTAGAAGAGAATATAATAGAGCTTCCTGGGAGGAAAACGACATGAAAAAGTACTGACTGCTGTTGCGGACCGGACCGACACCATTCACGCTGCATAGAGGTTGTTCCACGTTCCTGAGGATGCTTTGAAACGGCACATGAAAAATTAGAAGAATCTCCAAGTCAAGTCATTGACAAACACGTCTTCGAATTGAGCTTAAGTCATTCCTTCTATATTAAAATTTAAAAAAATAATAAGCGCTAGAAAATCCTAAATTCATCGTCTCGAAAGTACTGGCTGACGAAGCCACAAAAAACCTGTGTCAAAACGGCAAAAAATGCAAAGAGGAGGTGTCAGAAGATATCTACATCTTCCAATTGTTGAATAATCCAATGAAATGCAAGTGTTCAACAAAAGACATTAGCAAAAAGAAAGACTGACGGTGTTTGATGTGCAAGGAGTTCTGGAGCAACACAGAGCCGGGATCAATCTGAATTCAATGCGTGGAGAGCAAGAACTGGGCTCATGGAGAGTGCGTGAAAGACCACGGAGTGAATTTTAAGTGTTTCTACTGCAACAATTAAAGAGATGAATTTTTTTTCGTATGCTCTGTCTCGTCTTTCCCCGCAAGTTGGTGCGAAATGAGGCAACTGTTGCACTTTTTATTTCTTTTTATAATAAATTTTCCCACTGTAGCAACTTATAGTCTTGTTCTTATAGCACATGTACCCAAAGAAAAGTTTCTGCATTGACGTTTAATGGTAACGAGTGGAATAAAAATATATACTCAATTATTTGAAAATTTGTCGCATTTTGCGTTACTCTACCCTAACTTTCGATGCGGTTGAAATGGAAATAACCCCCATGTGCTTAAATTGATCTTCTCTTAAACAACTGCAGATTTTTGCGATTAAACCGGAGTCCCTACTACACCACGCCTCGTATTTATATAATGGATTTTGATACAGCAGCAACGATAGATAGTTAGATAGATAGATTGATAGATAGATAGATAGATAGATATACATAGATAGATAGATAGATGATATATAGATAGATAGATGATAGATTGATAGATAGACTGAGAGATAGATAGATAGATAGACTGATAGATAGATAGATAGATAGATAGATAGATAGATAGATAGATAGATAGATAGATACGTTAAATGTCGCCGAAGTTCGCTATAAGAAATGCTTCGCATTAAAAAAAACACAATGCAGGCGTAAATGTTGGTCAAACGTCAATTGTAGTAGCACTTCTGGCAATCCGATTTTATAAACACTACATATATGTACTCCTATGATACAAGCGTCACGTCGGGTTAGCTTCGGTTGTATACTTAAGCGTCCTCCACTGAAGCTGTAGCACTATCCAGAGCTACCGTTATCTCTAGCACAAGCGCGTGGTGTAAGAATATCAGCTTACAGTTTCTGGCACCGGTGACGGCCATGTTGCTGCTGGCATCGTAACGCAACTATAAACAATTGGTTATATAAAACATACGAATGTTCTACTTTTATGTTTCCGCGTGCAATAGTTATTCATTTTGAAACCTTTCATTCAATAAAAAAAGAGACCACAGTCACCTTATCTCCACATGCTTCACATAACATCGATTCCCGAGGTATGTGGGATCTGCAGAATATTTTGTTGTTGTTGTGGTATAAAAAATGAATATCTATTTTCGATATTCTTGGGTTTCACTTGTGGGGCCCATCCGCATTCTACATAATACTTTACGTACAAATATTTCGTGAATAGCGTCTCTGATAGGTCTGTCTAGAGATTTTTGGTAGTGCAAGAAGATGTGAGCGTGCCTACATGTTCTCGAATATTCACAAACGAGAACAAAAACTGGAAAAGCTTGACAGCTTGTTACGTTCTATAACACTTGAAGGCAAAAGTATGCTGCACATTTATTAATTCAATACAAGTCACACAATCGGGGAGCAGACTTCTTTCAAGACATAACGCGCCATAGTGTGAGAGACGCGCATTAGATAACCTTGACGTTCTCACTTGATTAGATTGTTCCTCCTGAGGTGATACTTTTTGCACCTAATTTGCTGTTGCACTACCTCAGATATCGGCCCATCTGTGACCAAATGATGATTACACCCTGTGAAGCCACAACGTGAAGTCACAATGACGTCATAATGATCTGATGTCATAAGGTTTTGTGATATTTGGCGTCATCATGATTCTATAGCTTGTCAAAATTAACTAGAGGGTGAGCTACGATCGTTTAGCCACTATGAGAATGATGGGTAGTACACAAATTTGCTTAGCCTTTGTGCTTTCGGGCTTCAAATGCACTCGTAGATTTTTTTACTGTTGTGTTTCAGCTTTGTTTCGAACAAACGTTGCGAGCTTCACGGCCCGATTTGAATTGGTGAGCCTCAAAGGTTAAGGTGGCGAAGTGCGACTACTGAACACTTGCTAACTGTCGGCTTGTCACAAAGCGGCTTAAAGCCACGCGAAGCCAAACGGAGCCGAAAGAACGAAGACTAGACAAATCTGTGTACTACCCATCATTCCCATGCTGGCTGAAGCGCCGTGCGTTGTAGCTCCCATAGACAGTAGCGCCAGAGTTCTCTCTAGTGTACCTATAGTAAACTAGGATCATGATGGCTCATGCTGCCGTCACAACAACACTTAATTTGTGACATAGGTCACGTGGGTTTTGTACTATCCCATTCACTTCTCGTGTTTCGCACAAGGGAACGCGCAGCGAGACACTTAGGCTTTCGACTTAACGCCATAGTAAATTTAATACAAGCCGTTAAATGCTTTCCAGATGTCATGGAGTTTTATTTTGACACGATTGGCGATGCGGAGCAACCTCACCGCTGTTCCCAAAGTGGGCAATCAGCTTGCTTAAATTCTATCGCTCCCGCAGCTTTCTTCGTTCGGCAGTGACGAGCTCCTGAGCGGTATACTAGCCATACCGACAGCTCGTTTTTATCGACGAGTTAGCTTCGCAGCCGAGCTTCACGCCACGGCGCTCGCGATCGCCGATGTGGTTCGTTGCCTCCGAGGAGGCCAAGCGCACTTGGTCGAGGGCAATGCGAGAAAAGGAGCCGCGAGAGCTAATGACACAAAACACTAAATCACACAGGCAGGCGTGCTCCTGGCGGGCGCTCGTGTAAGGCTGTCGATCACGTCTGCGAAGGTGGGGGAAACGCAATAGAAGGCAAACGCGTATAAGTATATACTATCGCGGGAAAGACGTGCCACGTAGAGCAAAAGGTTGAAGCAGGAGGGGGGGGGGCTGTGAAGAGAGGGTGAAAGTGTAAGGTGCAGATCAGTGTGGCGGGAGCGAATCGACGTTGGGGAGCGCAAGGCGTCGGGCACGTGGGGAGGGGAAAGCGCGAACACTCAAGTTCCATTAGGAAGCGGCCAAGCCTGAACGCATTTTCAAAGACAGAGCCGCCGACGCCGCGGTGTTCGTGCTGGTCGCTGGGTGAGCGGCACCGAATCGCCAAAAGGGAGGGTGTATATAGGGCCGGAGAGAAGCGAAGCAGAAATGAGGGCGAGGATCGGCAGTGGCTGTGTGTGGAGACCTTGCTGGGGCTCCGGTATCAAATGTAGCGCTTTGGTGTATTACAGCAGCCGCGGCACTCCGGCAGCAGCTAGCCGATCCGTCGCGCAGTCGCCGGGCCCCGAGCAGTCGTGCGCGCTGGGTGGAAACAGAAGCCACCGCTGCGGTCGTGTTGATCGCGGGGTGGCAACGCCATCATCTTTGGTCACGCGCGGAGCCGCCCGCAGAGGGCGACAGGAACGTAGTTGGGCGCTGCAGGCTGCTTTGGCCTAAAGTCCCTTTTAGGCCGCTGCACCGTATGACTGTAGGATACAAGCCGCGCGTGGGGAATACGAGCTCCCATTGGAAATTACGAGAACTTGGCTGCCTCGCTGTGCACCTAAGGCTTTCTTCATTGCAGGATTCGTTCGTTCAGCCCTCGCATAATACTGGTATTTGCTGCATAACTGTCCTCGTAGATGTGACCAAGGTACGCAAAGGGCCGATTAATACACATCATTGAGTTGACACCTCGAACAGCAGCGTTGCTTAGAGTCTGCCGCGGCCAATTTGAGCACTGCAGCTACATACATCATCTCAAACCAGATAGCCGGCCACATATCGCCACATGTAGTCCCACGCACATGGCTACGATATTCCACTGCTTCTACAATGGTAAAACTACGTGGAACCATTGTGGTGGGGGCTGAAAAAAACAGACTTCGGTTGTGCCTACTACTATGAGGCGAGGGCGTTCATAAACAAGGCAAAGAGCACAACACGCACGCGCTATTTGTAGATGCCACTCGCTACTACGGCAGGTGCCATAACGGTCGATGATATAGACGGAAACTTCATAAACTCGGCAACCGTCAAAACAAGCCATGTCCCCGAAGCAGAGGAAATGGCGATCGCACTAGCCCGGCAGAGCTGCCGAGCCCATTCCACGATATACACCGACTCCAACTCAGCGACACGTACGTTCGCGGCTGACCTAGTAGCTAGCCCTCCAAAACTCACCGTCAGCTCAATAGAGCAAAGAAACCCCGATAAAAGAAGAGAAAGCTCAAATCCACGTATCCTGATTTCCAGCCCACATGGGCCAGATACCGCGACTCGACCACTGCAATCCCAACGAAGAGGTCAACCGCCTGCCGCGTTAGCTCACACGCCACGTCGCAGACAAAGACCCCTCTAGGGGTGGGCGGTACGAGAATCCCTGCAGCCAGGACAAAGCACTCACATACCACGAGATCACTTCACATTACCGGGGACAAAGACGCGACTTCGCAGCACCGCACCCAAAACTCAACAAAGCACAAGCTCTAACTAAGACACGCACGTACATAACACCATCCACTTTACACAGAGTAAACCCCGAAAAACCACCCACATACTTGCTTTACAACCATCGCTATTGCAACTTCAAACACATGCTTTAGCTGTGCCCCTATCTACAACGCAGCACAACTAAGAGGCTTGGCAGGAAGTCCTCAAGAGCAACAACTACAAGCAGCAACTACAGGTGGTCCAGAGGGCCCGGGACATCGCTACAAGCCTTCGGCTGCCAGCGCCATCCTGGGCGGAGCCCTCAGGTGTCACGGGTCCTGTTGTTAATGAGGGAGGCGATCGCCGGGCTGATTCCAAGGGCCGAAGTATCGGCCCCCCGAACCGCACCACGAAAGCGTGGACAATTTAGAAGTGGTCCTATTTGGCGCGCCAGCGGACGCCGGCTGTGGCCCGAAAAACAAGTCAGAGCCGAGAGTTGATAAACAAAGCAAAATTATATTCTCAGTTATGGCAGATCAAACGATACACAAGTATGCACACTCGACAATAGTTGAATACAATATGTCACCAATCAATGTACTACACAGTACAATCAGCCACACTCGAAACAACGGACACAGACAACAATATGCACTACAATGCAGTCGCATGCATCGAACAAGCAAGATACTTAAATACTAAAGAGTTGGAAACTTATTCAGTCCAAAGTCCTTGGAACAAAAGTCTGGATGATACTCTTCCGAGAATCACTCACTCAAAGTCCAGCGTTGTTGTCGTTCCGCTGCCTTAGAAGTTTCTCTTCTAGGAAACCTCGCGTCTTCAATTGGCTGCTCTCCAAGCTTCAAACTTCTTCGCCGGAAACACGTCGGCTTCCCACACGCAGCTGTTGCCACGCGTCTTCGCTCGATAGTGGTAGACATACACTCTTGCCTGTAGCTCGAGTCTTCACCCCTCCGGTGGAAATCCTCTTCTTCTCCTCCTTTGTCACGGAAGACAAAAGGCTTTGCCCACAAGGCGGAACACCCTACGCACTCTGGCGCATACTTTCGTCTTCTTTTGCTTTGTCGCTAAGGACAAAACCTTCACCGACAGACGCGGCGGGATACCCTACGCACTCTGGCGCTAACTTCCTTCTTCTCCTGATCTCCCATCTCGGCTGCTCGATTAAATACCTTCGCGCGAGATTCCAGAAAGTTCTCATCATTTCGTCGGCGCGATACGCAGCGAAGGCTGGGGAAAGGGCGAGACGGTACGAGGGCCGTCCGCGATGGATGACGCAACCCTGAATCACCACGCCCCTTTCCATCGAGAATGTTCTAGGGCTTGCTCGGCCGCCGATGCGAGAAGGTTCGTTGGCGAACCCATGCTTCTGAGGGGAGAGGGACGCGCGCCCGGGGAGTCTTTGGATGCTTGTTTTCTTTTTTTGTATCGTTAACCTCTCGGCGCTTCGCGTCGCGAGAATTTGGCGGCGCGCCCTTTTTTGAGCGCTCGTTTTGTGACACTGTCCCCCACTTTAAGAATACTATCTCATAATATTCAAAACCACACAAAGAAGCGTGAACAGTCCCCACACTCTCAAAGACTGTAACATAGTCCGTCGCTCATGACACGTCACATTCACAATAGTTCACTCAATACAATTGTACATTGTAATTGAATCTCACAACACATGAAATATAACCACAGGTACATGAGTGCAACACTCCATCACATATTCCAAACAATACAAATGTGCAAAGTTCTCTCGTTACAACAATTGTACAATACTATACATCACATCACACCACAAACACTTCGACACTTGTGACACAGGATAACACAACATTAACACAACATATGGCACTCAGCACTGCCAAACACATTCTGATTCGACCTCAGCACTTATCCTGTGTACTTTGAGCGGCGCTTGCGCCCTTTCTTGCGGTGCTCGCTTGATCTCTTCTTGTTTTTCCTCGTTTTGTTCCGGCGAGCCCTTTCCACCGATGGTATCTGAGGCGGCATCTCAGCTATCGTTGTCACTTCCGACACCGTTAACGGGTCATAACGTTCAATGGGTCTTGTCTGTTCATTTACCAGCTTGTTCATGTCACGGCATTGGGCCTGGCTGGCTGACTCTGTCACCTTTACACTGTCGGTCGGTTGAGGTCGTGCCGACGTAAGTCCAGCTGCCCAGCACGTGAACTCATTCAACACGATCACTTCTCATTCACTGTCTCTTGCACCGCGGCTTCACCTTGGGCTCGAGTGAAATCCGTCACGGGATGCTCCTCCATTGTATCTCGCGGTCGCTGGGTTGGCGAGGGCTCTATCTTAGGGTCTTCTCCCAATCGTTCAGGATCATTCAGCCCTCGCGCCCCGTCGATGTTTCCGATGACGAGGTCGTACAGTGGGGTCGTCATGCATAGAGCAGTAACCTTCCGCTGAAGTACGGGGTTTCAACCTCAATTTCTGCTTCGGGAAGCATCCGAACCGTACTGTCAATTAGGCAAACCGGTTTCGTTTTGCCTGTCAACTCACCTTCCCGTACCAAATTTCTCCGCACGATAACAGTGGAGCTACTGGTATCTCTTAAAACTGTAATCTTCTTGCCCGCAACTTTTCCAGGCAGCGTTGGCATTCCCTTCTTTACACCGGTCGGCTGTTTTGACATTACAGCACCCACAAGAGGAACTTTCTCCCCATTTTTCAACTCTACGAATCCGTAGGTGATGGCATTATCATCGGATTTCGGTGCTGCTAGCACACAGGATACCTGGTGAATTTGACTCGCTCCGTTACGACATGCGTCTGCTTTGTGCCCAGTCTGACCACACTTAAAACATTTTAATACCATAGGGCTCGTAAAATTTGTACGACAGTTGTTCGTGCGATGACCCACTCGGTTACACAGAAAACATCGCGGAACACTCTCCAGTGCACGCTTCTTTTGTTCGGGTGCCGAATTTTTCGAGTCTTCGGGACACTCCTTCTTGACTTTGGCCAAATTTGTGCCACCTTGTGCTTCCAAGAATTGATCAGCTAATTCAAGCATGTCTTCAAGTGACTTAACTCTCCTCTCTTTCAAGTACAGCGACAGGCTTGGGTGGCAACTAGTAAGAAATTGTCCTCTAATTAGGAGCTCGCTAAGCTCATCGTACTCCTGCGCTGTCCCTGAAAGTTCAATCCATCTGTCGAAATAATGGCAAAGTCGGGCGGCATACTGCGTAGCCGTCTCACCATCAGCTGGCTTTCCTGTCTGAAATCTGTCCCGGAAATCTTCCACGGTAAATCTAAATAGCTTCAGTAAAGCGGCTTTCACCTTTGCATAGTTGGCTGCATCGGTCGGTGTCAGCCTACCGTACACACTGAGCGCTTCACCACTGAAGCAAGTACTCAGAGCAGTTGCCCATTGATGCTCCGGCCAATTCTGGCTCCTCGCAATCGTCTCAAATCGGTGAAGGTACGCGTCAAGGTCGTCCTTCCTTTCATCAAACGCTACGAGCAGCTTGCTTGGCTTCAAGCGGAAGCCGTGGTCCTCCCGTTGGCTGCTATCAACTCTAGCTTGGAGCGGAGTTTCACTTCGCTGTTGCAAACGGAGCCGCTCGAGTTCTATCTCGTGCTGTCGCTGCCGTTCCCTTTCCTCTCTTTCTTCTTTCACCCTCTCAGCTGCCAGTCTTTCTCTCTCCAGCGCTCCAACTTCAATTGCTGCTCTCTTTCTTCTCTCGCCCTTTCGGCTGCCGATTTTTCTCTCTCCAGCTCCAACTTCAATTGCTGCTCTCTTTCTTCCTTCAGCTGTCGCTCCTTTGCCTCTCTTTCTTCTTTCGCCATTTCAGCGGCCAGCCTTTCTCTCTCCAACTCAGCTGCTTTTTCTTCCTTGGCCCTCTCAGCTGCCAACCTCTCTCGTTCCAACTCAGCTGCTTTTTCTTCCTTGGCCCTTTCAGCTGCCAACCTCTCTCGTTCCAACTCAGCTGCTTTTTCTTCCTTGGCTCTCTACTCAGCTTCTTTTTCCGCTTTGGCTCTTTCGACCGCCAACCTTTCTTTTTCCAGCTCAGCTGCCTTTTCTTCTTTGGCCCTCTCTTTTTCTTCTTTTTCCTTCCGGGTGACCCACTTCCGTAGTTTGGCGCCAGAAAGACCCATCTTATCACCAAGAGCGACTAACTTTTCGAGATCCATTGTGTCTCGCAAATAAAACCTTTCCGCGTGCAAAAAATATCTGCCTGAATCAGTCTATCGGAACACTCGCCTGCACTCGTTAACGAGAACACTGAGCAACACACAAAATTGTTCCGATAGCACTATACACAACTCGAGGCTCTTTCTCACTACTTTGGACACACTGTGCACCAAAAGGTCCTGTCGCGGACGCCAGAATAATTGTCACGGGTCCCGTTAGTTAGGGGGGCGATCGCCGGGCTGATTCCAAGGGCCGAAGTATCGGCCCCCCGAACCGCACCACGAAAGCGTGGACAATTTAGAAGTGGTCCTATTTGGCGCGCCAGCGGACGCCGGCTGTGGCCCAAAGAACAAGTCAGAGCCGAGAGTTGATAAACAAAACAAAATTATATTCTCAGTTATGGCAGATCAAAACGATACACAAGTATGCACACTTGACAGTAGTTGAATACAATATCTCACCAATCAAACAATGTACTACACAGTATAATCAGCCACACTCGAAACAACGGACACAGACAACAATACGCACTACAATGCAGTCGCATGCATCGAACAGCCAAGACACTTAAAAACTAAAGAGTTAGGAAACTTATTCAGTCCAAAGTCCTTGGAACAAAAGTCTGGATGATACTCTTCCGAGAATCACTCACTCAAAGTCCAGCGTTGTTGTCATTCCGCTGCCCCCGAAGTTTCTCTTCCAGGAAACCTCGCATCTTCAATTGGCCGCTCTCCAAGCTTCAAACTTCTTCGCCGGAAACACGTCGACTTCCCACACGCAGCTGTTGCCACGCGTCTTCGCTCGATGGCGGTAGACACACACTCTTCCCTGTAGCTCAAGTCTTCACCCCTCAGGTGGAAATCCTCTTCTTCTCCTCCTTTGTCACGGAAGACAGAAGGCTTCGCCCACAAGGCGGAACACCCTACGCACTCTGGCGCATACTTTCTTCTGCTCCTGCTTTGTCACTAAGGACGAAACCTTCACCGACAGACGCGGCGGGATACCCTACGCACTCTGGCGCTAACTTCCTTCTTCTCCTGATCTCCCATCTCGGCTGCTCGATTAAATACCTTCCGCGCAAGATTCCAGAAAGTTCTCATCATTTCGTCGGCGCGATACGCAGCGAAGGCTGGGGAAAGGGCGAGACGGTACGAGGGCCGTCCGCGACGGATGACGCAACCCTGCATCACCACGCCCCTTTCCATCGAGAACGTTCTAGGGCTTGCTCGGCCGCCTATGCGAGGAGGTTCGTTGGCGAACCTACGCTTCCGAGGGGAGAGGCACGCGCGCCCGGGGAGTCTTTGGATGCTTGTTTTCTTTTTTTTGTATCGTTGAACTCTCGGCGCTTCGACGCGAGAATTCGGCGGCGCGCCCTTTTTTGAGTGGTCGTTTTGTGACACCAGGCTGACTTAAGGATATCTCGAGAAAAAAAAACTCTCAGGATATTTTAAATAATGTCAATCTCACTCACTCGGCCTGGCTTCGGTTCTCGGTGGACACCTAAACCATGTCGCAAGGAAAGGAACAACTGTGCGAACACTGGCCATTTCAAGCAATCATAGGGAGACAGAACGTTTATTAACAATGATAAAAAAACTGCTTCATTCCATAAGGCTCGCAGCCAACGATGCGGACACCGGAATTTCTGCGAAATGATTTCTTTGAAGCTATGCATTAATACATTGAAGATGTTTCATAAATGCCGAATGTCTCTTCCGCTTTGCTCCTGCAGTTTGCAACCACGCAGTTTCTACCAACTTGAGTTTGCGTCGTGGACATACAAGACGCACGCGTCCAAAAGGCACCAGTTTTGAAATCACATAATTAGTCTGTCACCAGTTTTCCCCACCACCTATATCACATCAAGTAAAGAGTTGCTTTACTTATTGACGCAGTCAGGTGAACGGAGTTGGGGGCCCTAACGCACAGATTCACGCACACACACACACAAAATATCTGTATATTGCGAGAGTTGCTGGGATCGATACCCAGCACCTCCACCACGTATGACGACACGGTTGTAACCGCGTATGACGACTCGGTTTATTCTCGGGGGCGAACAAGTGCCTCGGATGAGAAGGAGCACACACCCGAAAAGCGTTGATGAGCATGAGCCAAACAGACGATGATGACTGATTGCTCCTCAAATGAGGATGAAGTGCGTGATATATGCCTACATTATGTACACACACATATGAACGCACGCACGAACACAGATTAAGGGTAAATCGAACCCCCTCCCCGCCTTCCCAGCTTTCGGAAAAAAATTCCAGGCTCCACATGTGGTTCATATCTTCGTGTAATGTTGCACGAAAGTACTAAATAAATTCTTTCGAAATAATTCCTTCGTATATAGAAAAGAAATTGAAAAACACATCGGTGACGCCTGCGTCATACAAGCGAAGGTTCTTTTTAGAGAACGGTACACTGAAGCTCAACACATCGTCTATAACAATGTGCAGAAGCATTACGACGTGTACGTTTTCGAATATTTGCGTGACTGCACTGGACGTCGGTCTGCGAACGCTAAAATAAGACACACGCCCTGTACTTAACCGCCTACACTTTAAGAATTTACCCCGTGAAAATGTGATTACCGAAACTCGACGGGTGTCTCGTCATCAGCAGTACCAGCGTTACACCAACTAACCTGCAGTTTGACGCATCAATATAGCCAACCTGTTGCAGCCATCGCTATTTGACGTCTCCCTGAAGCGTGTCACAGCGTCGACCATGAGATGCTTCGACACGATGTAGTTTATTTCTTTCTTCCTCCAACACGAGGAGAAGAAAAGGTAACAAAAGCAGCAGGGTCAATCAGACGCAAATCCGAATTGCCACCCTGCGTGGGCGGGGGGGGGGGGAATTAAGGGATGAAAAGAAAAAAAATCAAGTGCTGAGGATGCGTAAAGTTACTGGATGCGTCGAGTTTTTCACACACACACACACACACACACACACACACACACACACACACACACACACACACACACACACACACACACACAATGTGTAGATGTTTGCAAGCATAAAAACGCACGCACGACCCTAGATAAGAGGACAATTCAACTCACTACCCATGTCCCATGATATATAGACTGTCGGTGAAACGCTCGACGCGTCCGGTGTATATATTGGACCCCGACTCGGCATGTCGGTCTCTCTGAAAAACTGCTTTCCCGGTACTCGGGGCCCTACTGCGTATTGCGTCAGGTGACCGACGTCACTTACGAGATAGCACCGCTGCTGTCTTCATCTCCCTCCGCTCCACTGTCAACGGATATTATCCATGTCTCTCGCCTTGATTGATATGTGGGGTTTAACGTCCCAAAAACACCATATGATTATGAGAGACGCCGTAGTGGAGGGCTCCGGGAATTTCGACCACCGGCGGTTCTTTAACGTGCACCCAAATCTGAGCACACAGGCCTACAGCACTTCCGCCTCAATCGGAATTGCAGCCGCCGCATCCGGAATTCGAACCCGCGACCTGCGGGTCAGCAGCCGAGTACCTTAGCCACTAGGCCACCGCGGCGGGGCCATGTCTCTCGCCTAGCATGTGTGGTTAGCCCGCACACTCTGAAGTACAACAGGCTTCAGCCAATCGAAAAATAGAGGCGATTTCTCTAATTACGTTTAACAAAAGCCAATTAATCATTGGGAGTTGAGCCAGCAGAGTGTGATCTAAAGGACGTATATGTTGATTAAATGTAATAGGAGGTAAATTAAGAGCGACTTGTCGCGTTGCACTGCGTTGTAAGACGAATCCCTGCGAACTTTTCCAGCCAACGAGATTTACGAAGGGGAAAAAAAGCTGCAGAGGTGGCCTCCGCTGTTTCGTATAAGACAATGTAAACAAGCATCTCTCCCTTTCTTTCAGTAAAGAATCTTTACGCAAACTTTATATTTCACCTCGTTTAGATATAAAAAAATCAGTATTTTATTCATTCTTTTTCAAAAATATCCAGCTCTAAACTTTAAACACAAGCACGTGGAAAGACATGACGACACGGGCGCTGTATTCCGTCCCGTCATGTCTTTCTTGTGTTTGGAGTTTAGTGATAAGTTTCTTTTAAAAAGTAAGACATGCATCACCAACTAGTTCCACAGCGTGTTTTGTTAAGCGAAGTTCCATGCGATACTTGCACGCCTTTTTTATATATTGTTCGTATGTTATTCGATCAGAAAAGGCATGTTATTCGAATATCCTTAAGGAAAACTGGAAACATATCTCAACTATCTCCTATGCATTTGTTGAATTTCCTTCCCATTTTTTATTGTTCTTTTTCTGTCGTTGTCTTCTTCTCTGCCCAGGATGACCGCTGTCATAAACGGGAGAGAATGCGTTCGGTCCCTTGTCACTCTCTCGGGACATAGAATGGGGCGTAGCCAAATGATGAATAAACGTGCTACAATAAACAGATGATGTGATTAGCAACGCCACGCTTCCATTTTACCACAAAGGAATTTACATGTAAACGTTCACCATAACGAAAGATGAACCCCGTGCTCTATCGCACACGCATGTCAATAACATGGAAATAATGAGGGCGAGCCATCCCTCATTCTCGTACGCCGCGCGACTTGTATACAGCGATCATGACCGAACGACATGACCAGTCTGCCCTCTTCCTTCTCTTTCGCTAGAGTATGGTTGAGCCACGCAAAAAAAATATTAATCACAAAAGCGAGAAGAAATAGCAGCTTGAGCGACCCATGCGGAAACACATCCTCAGTTTCAGAAGTGCGCGAAATTATGCGCACAGAAATGGCACGCATGCATGCATGGGGTCGCATGCAACGCTGTCGGCGGCTCTCTTTTCCTCCTCCACAGATTGAAGCCGCAAGAGTTACTGTATTCTGCGTAGTGTATATGCTGCAAGCCGCTATCGGTCAGGAACCCTCTCTTCATATGCACCCTGTTCCCGTGAGCGTACTGATCGGTTCCGCAGCGCATTTGTGACACGTGCCGCTGGCTGCACAAAAACGAGCGTTTCCGACTCTCGTAGCCGCGGTTTCAACATACGGAGTGGAAGTCGCAATATCCGCACTTTTTTAAGCACGTGTACGTAAACTTGCTGTAACATGTGTGTGCACACAGTCTGACAGTCCACTAGAGGCAGTCGTGCGGACGTTTGCCTCAGTAGGGTGTCATTGCGAAAGAGATAGGAGCTTGTCAGCTGCGGCATGATGTTCCTGAATAATGATAACTATGGCAGGTTTTCATCTCAAAACCACGATATGATTATGAAGGACACCGCTGTGGAGGGCTCCGGACATTTCGACCACCAGGGGTTCTTCAACACCGGGAATTGATCCCACGACCTTGAGGTCAGTGGCCGAGCCCCATAACCACGAAACCACCACGGCTGGTATAATGTTCATGACTGGCATTATGCTGTAGAGCACTCGAGGTTGCGAGTTCGACTCCTGGTAGCAATGGTCACATTGGAGAAATGACCGTGTTTTCGAACCTATGAGCTCGGTAACGAGCTATAGGCTCCGTTACAGCGTCTTTCATACTTCTTTGACACAACGATTCAATTGATAAATCAATCAAATAATCAATCAATCAATTAATCAAGTTGATTTTTTTTTCGCTTTTCCTCGTGGATGTGGCGACCAAGGGGTGAACTGCCGTGTACCGCCGCGCCAGCAGCATGCGTGCGGGGTCCTGAAAACCGCGCGAATCTAACTCGCATCAGGACCCGCCCGTGGCCAAACGGAGCTGTTAAGCACTCTGGGATCAAGAGCCTCTCGATGGCCGCAACATAGGCTTTATCCATCGCCATAGACAAACGTGCAAGCCTCGCTGCAGCATACCCCGGCGGGCGCACATGCGCACAGACTGAAAGAAAGACCCAGTCCCGTTTCTCCTCTTCATCGCTCCCATCCATCGTGGGGAGCTCGGTGCCGGCCAATTCGTCTCGTTCAGTCGCAGCGACCCAGTTTTGCAGAGAGCCGCCGCGTTTCATGCGATTCGAGCCTGCCCGCACGTGCGTCCGCGCACAACGGGACGAAATTTACATGGTTGACGCCGGGGTGTGCAGTGTTAAAACGCACACTTTTCACTTTCGCCTGGCCGTCACGTCCCATTGAACGAGCGCTGCTCGAACCGCTTGCCTCGCGCGTCGCCAACAGCTGATTCGGCTCGCGCATCTGGAATCAATCTGCACTTCTCTCTGTGATCGGAAATCACGAACGCCGAAGCACATCCTCCCACGCGCTAATCATTGCGGCCGCTCCCAGAATGGCGTTCGCTTTCATTTCAGTATACATCGGTAATATGCCGAGATTTATTGCACCGTCCCGTGTGTATATGCTGTTGGCGCCGATAGTTAACGGGACGCATTATCTTCTATAATGCTGGGATTGCCATTATATCTCTGATTGAATGTTGTACTTTATATATATGCAATCATAACTGATACCTCCACAGTTACAAACTACAAGCCTTAGCAGACCAGAATTTCATATAATAAATTCACATATATTGAAAGTTTATCGCCCATTTATATTCAACAAGGCAATTACTTCCACAACCAAGGCTTCTGATGGCTCAGCGTGGAAGATGTTACCAGTAATTTAAGTTTTTCAAGGTAATGCGAACATCAACGAAGGGCGGAGCCTAAACCGAGACTCTGGCACGTAAATTGGGGTGCGCGTGTATATTTGAGACTTCGGATTACAAAGTAAAATGAGGTATTCGTTAACGAAGTTGTATTTATACGAAAACAGGGTATCTTGAAAATATTTGTGGGCGCCCGAATGCCAGAAGGTTTGTTTAGCAACACAGCAATATAATGTTTGTTAGTGGCCATCAAATAAAAGAAAACAGATACTGTTACGCCGTCTCCAATACGCGCTAATGACCAGTGTCTGCTTTAAATACCAGTTTTCTTTGTGACAGCGGAGCAACTAAAGAGGTAATGTGCATGTCGGCAACAAAAAACCATCATCATCTTGAACCAACACGCACTCTCTCTTCGTCCTCTTCTTCATCGTTATCGCCTTCTTCATCCATGCTTCGCTCCCAGAACGCGTGCGCCGATTCATCCGGGGCGGGATGTATAGCGTACGAGTGGAGACACCAACTGCGCGTACGTGGCATGCTGCACGGTACAGCTAGTGTTTTTACGGAGCCAGCCACTCGCTCGCTCATTTCGTCTCCTTAGCGAATCGTATGCAATGGACGAGCATGCAATCGTTTTCCACGCAAGGCCTCTGCTCGAGTGACAGTAACATCAAACTTGTTCAACAGGTGGTGCACCAATGCGCTCCGCTGAAACAAGCGGGGCATCGCTCAGATATTACTCTTGCTGTTGTCTTGGGTTCCGGTGTACACCGATTCTCCCCTGAGCTGCTCAGCTATTGTTCGCAGAAACTTCTGATGGGTGATACAACGACTACAGAAATAAACAAAGAAAGATAGAGGGAACGAAAGAAATACACAAAAGGATTGAGAAAGACAGAAATTCTCGGGGAAAACAATTTTCCGCAAGACGAGATATGAACCCGCCGATACACGATCAGATGGTAAGCGTGCTAACCACTCACCTGTCAAGGTACGCTAGCTAAGTATAGCCTTGTATAATCTAGCACAACAAGGTGGGAAGAGGCAGTGAACGTGTGGAGGACAGATGTGAAGTTAAGAAAGAGGGAAGAGAGCAATAAGAGTGTCCGCAGGTCACGGGATCGAATCGCGGCTGTGGCGGCTGCATTTTCGATGGAGACGGAAGTGTTGTAGCCCCGTGTACTGAGATTTGGGTGCACGCTAAAGAACCCCAGGTGGTCAAAATTTCCGGAGCCCTCCCCTACGGCGTCTCTCAAAATTATATGGTGGTTTTGGGACGTTAAACGACGCATATCAATAAATAAGCAATAGAAGTGTGGCCTAGAAAGGAAGAGAGAGAAATAGAGAGAACGAAAAGAAAAAACAAGAAAGAGGAGAAAAAGAGAAGGTAGAAAAAGGAAGGTAAATAAAATGTTCAAAGTATATATATACAGGCATATACAAAAAGAAACTGAGGGAATGAAAACGAATAAAGAAATAAATGAATGAAGAAAGAGCTAACTTGGAAAGCTTAGAACACAGCAACAGTCAGTAGTGCTTTCCTTTTAGCATTGCGCCTCCAATGGAAACTGCACAAGCTTTTTTTTTTGCACTGTCTCGCAGTACAAAGCATACACACTGTTAAAGAAAGCTCTGCATATTAATGATAAACGTTATTTGTGTCCCACTTCAAAAGACGAAATCAAGGAAAAGAGAGACGGAAGTCCTTGTGTCCATCTTTTCTTTGCTGTTGGTTCTTTTTAAGAGGCGTCCAAATAATCTTTATCACGAATTGTTACCAGCTTGCTCAAAAAATGTACTTGTCAGCATATTCACAAACTAAACAACAAGTAGCTTCCTTGTTACACATAAAATAAAAAAATGCCCTCTTAGTAATGGGGAGGTGGTAAAGTGGTCTTTCTGAGGAAAGTTTCTGCGGGCATTTGCTACTGCCAGTATGATGTTTTACAATAACAGACAAGGCAAAAACAAATGTACTATAGCATCAAACCTTTATCAGTGCGGGTTTAGTGTGGTGGAACGGCTATCATTATAAAACGAGTCAATGTTTCATAAGCCAAAAGGAAACACGTGGCGTGTGAAAAGGGGGAGGGGAGGTGTTCCCAATTGGACGAAAGTATAACTTCTTTCACACTGCCTTGTAATTACCGTCGGGCCGTTTTGCTCCGCGGTATCAAGAATAGAGCAAGCAATGAGCCTTGCGCGAGGTCCTCGATCGTTCGGCCGCTTGAATCCCCCTCCTGAATGCGAAGAAATCAAAGACCGAGCGCGTGTGTATGTACCGGAAGACGCGGGATCCACCGAATTGTGAGGACGTGTGGCGGAGGGGACACAAAGAAAGCGTGGCGCTTCCTCTTCGGGAAGAACGGGAAGTGGGTCGTTTGTTGGAGGACGTGTCACGCTCGCGTTGCCGTACTCATGGGCCACGCCGTGACGCGTTGCCGGTTATAAAAGGGGACACAAAAGGCAGGAAACGGAACGCCCTCCCTTGGCTCGCAAAGCCGCCGGAATTCGAAGCGCTCGGCGGTGGTCATCAAACGCCGTGTCGTGCACGTACAGAAGAATGGAAGGGCGCTGACGCCGGATCTGCGACCGGATCGAACCACTTATTGAAACGAGGAAGACAAAGAGCTGACTTTCACGCGTAAATGAAAAGTATTACCACGTCGCGATCGGCGGCAGCAAGCGTAGAAGGGGTGGGGGGGGGGGGGTACACCAAAATCGATTGATGAAGGACGAAAATGAACCGAGACAAACAGAAGGTTCTCTACACTGGCTGAACGCTAGAGCGTCGCTAAAGGGAAGGGACTTGAGCGTTAACAGTGTTTCTTGATGAAAAACACTGTATAATAAATTACGAAGACACAACATCTTTAAAAATACCAGAATTGCACAAGCGGTTATTGACTATAGCAGTGATGTCGCCACCTAAGTGCGACGTTATGTGCGCGCTCCCTCTTGCGCTCTCTCTTTCGCTCTCTGTATGTATACCTCCTACGTTCTAACTTCCCCATCCCTTTCCCCAATGCTGAATAACATACCAGTTATTCTGTGCTGGTTAACATCAATGCCTTTCCTCTCTCTCCTGTTTCGTCGCGTTGTTACACTATAAACCACAAACTATATTTATGCAAACGGGGTTTAATGAGATCTTAATCGGCATACAGGTTGTGTCTGATGCCTTGTACATGTCATTGAGTAATCGTGGTGACTTCAGCATAGCGAAGTCGAGGCGGAACCGGCAAACAAGACCTCCTGGTGTGCCCTTGTTCCCGCTCTTGAACTTGCCCGTGTGCAGGTCCCCCGAGCCCAGTTTAGTCACCTTTTAGAAGGCCTGAAGGTATGCGTCAGCACGTTCTTTAGCGCAGTGGGTGTCCTAGTGGTTACGTATAGCGCTGCGTCGTGAGAGACATCGGAAGTGCCCTTAACGCCCACTTCAAGAAAGGCGCTCTTGATACGTTTGTGTAGGTGATCAATGACGTCCGCCTTGAGTAGCAGGAGGATGAATTGTGTTGATAGGTGTGTAGCTGAAACTGTGCATTGCATCCACAATGTAGTATCGTCTCCTACGAATAGAGTCCACCTAATATGTGCCATGTGCTCAAAAGAGAGGCAGAGATAAATGTAATGCGGAAAAGTTTAACTGGAGGATAAATATTCGCTTTGCTACCCTGCACTGGGGAAGCGTAAGGGTAGACGCGAAGGTAAAAAAGAATAAGATGTGTAGAGAGAGAGCAGACCATATACAAGCATAGAAGTATCATCGTTCAACCAGGCGAGTTTTTTGCAAAAACTTCAATAACACCATCACCGCTTTTCTGATGGAAGGCTCGAACATTCCGGTATCATAACGTACCAAATTGGCTGGTCAACGAGATGTGCTAACACTGCTGTGAGCGAGTGTCTCTAGGAGCTGCAGGTAGTAAGGACATTTACAGATGATGTGTTTGATGGTTTACCCGCAGTCGCAGTCGTCACTGGCAGCACTGTCTGGTATTCCAAGGCGACAAGCTAAAGCTTTCGTAGGTGAGTTCTAAGCTTGGCAGCAAATGGTTGCCACAGATCGGCGTACTCCAGATAGAATTTTTAGTTAGATGAATGGGTAGAGTCACTGAAGCTGGGTATATAGTTAGTCAGGCGTATTTAATATTGTAGCGGGACAATGAAAACACGCTGTTAGGCAATATTATGTATTATGAATGGCTGCCATGGCCGCCTGCGAAAATCGCGCGTGCGAAAATGGTACGGACCCGTATGGATGGTGAGTGTATGTCGTGAAGGTGGCTGGGGACCGCGCGTGTGTGTGTGCAGTGCTTGGTGTGCGCGTCAGCCGAAACCAGTAAATTGCTGGGGACCGCGTGTGAGTGTGCAGTGTATGGCGTGTGCTTCGGCCCGAAAGCAGTGCAAACCAGTGATTTATCCATCAAGACATGCCTCAATCAAAGAAAACAAGGCAGACGTGATGGTCGAAGAGCGTGGAGAGAGCTGACGACCCATGGGTGATGTGTTCGCGATGTAAGGCATGGATTGAATTGAAGCACACTCAATTTACATGCATTGAAGAGGCCGAGGCAGCAGCGACTTTCCTGTGCCCGAGGTGTGAGATTTTTTATGTTATCCAAGCTGATTTCACCAGACGGATTAAGCAGGAGGCTGAAAACTGTAAACTCGCGGTGGCAAACCTCGCAGCGAAAATTGATGGAAAAGCAGTCAAGTGGGAGGCGGAATGCTGGTCATTGAAGGACAGGCTTGGTGAGGATCAGAAACTGCGAGATAACCTACAGGCCACGCTTGACGCAGTGCAGGCTGTCCAGCACTGCTGCTTTGGCAGTCCAGAGAAAGACACAGAACCAGCTACAACCCCCGAAAACAAGGTGGAAGAGAGCTATGAACGTGGTCGTACACCAACGAAACCCCAAGATGAGAGGCCGGCTTCCAATATGGAGAAGAACATCAACCCCCACGAAAGTCCAACACCACTGGCGAGTGACGAGAACGCTTCGCCCGCCAGCGCTGCAATGGAAATAGACCGAACTCAACGTGAGAAGAACCTCAGCAATGAACAAGCGCCCACATTCTCGAGAAAAGGAGAAGTGAAATCAGCACCTAGGGCTAGCAAACCCCTCTCCCCCATGCCAACGACAGATGCTGGTTGAAACACGCAGCAAAGCAACACACAAGAAAGCGGGAAATCTTAATGTCAGCATCAGAAACAAACGCAGGCAAACACGAGCAGGTGGGTTTTCGTCTTCGGAGACTCCAATGCCTATGGGATGAAACCACACACTCTTCTTGCCGCTAAATGGAAGAAGGCAGTGAGATACTGGACAAAAAAAAAAGGGGGGGGGGTACTCTGGAAGAGACCGGTGATGTAATCGAGAAAATGAACAGTGTATATGGTACACAACAGAGGCCATTATCGTGTTGCATGCAGGCACCCAAGATCTAAACACAGCCAATCCCCCAACAGAAAGCCTAGCCCGAAGACTACACGACAGGCTACATACATGGCTGCAGCGAAACGACTAACACGGGTTCCTTGTGTACGCAGTCCCAGAATGGACCTCGGAGAACTCATCCCTAGAAAGAGAGTGCACGAAATGGAACGCAAGAATGAAGGAACAATGTGGAGAGCTGGGACCCACAGTGGAATTTGCCAGCACTAACTGGGTACCTAAGAAAGAGTTGTTCAATGATCTCTACAGTGAAGAGACAGTGGCGGCATTGGGACGGTGACTCGGGCGTAGAATCAGTGCTTTTTTAGGACCAGCCAATGCTACTTATACCAGGAGCGGGAAAAACAGGCATAAATGCAGCCACCCTGCTTATGAAAGATTTGGAGCAAACCATCACTCAGATGGCATGGGAACAAAACCCAGGGGGACCTTGGTGGAGGGACAACGCAATGAAGACAGACTGAACGCGCACATCCCACATTGCGGAGAGTGGGGAGGCGACAGGGGATCGAAGGGCCAGAAAGAAAACAAAGCAGGAGAACACAGACGAGGAGGAAACCTGAATCTCACCTTCACACAGCTGATAACCACGGTCGAGCAAAGAAAAGGAGACAACGAAACAACAAAGGGAATGATAAGTCACTGTATTACCTGAACATGCAGGGGGGTAGACGAGAACAGAAATGGCAGGAACTCTATGAAATCTTGGACAAGGGACACATCGAAATAGCCGGCCTCACAGAGACCCACCTACGAAATGACGAATACCCCCCCCCCCACACACACACACACGCACATACATACTGAGTTTGCATGGGAGGGCCTCAACCGCCAGGGTGGTGACCGAAAAGGAGGGGGCTTGGGCTTCTTGTGCCGTTTGGAAACGCTGTGGAAGAGAACTCTACAGGTCTGCACAGAACATATGTGGATGAAAGGCACACTGGGAAACCTGGAACTGGCAATTGGGCTGGTCTACTTAAGGACTAGGGCAGACTTCTACCAAAAAAACGTGGAGACTCTTGGATGCATAGAAAAGGACATCCAGGCCATTAGCCTCCCGACCATTATCATAGGGGATTTAAATGCCCACATCGAGGACCTTGATGGAAAAACTGACCGAATGGGGAGGTATCTCCTGAAGTGGGCTGTCGAAGAGGGGTTAGTGATCCTAAAAACCTCCGACCCAGGTAAGCCTACAAGACCCGTACACTGGGCAAGCACTTTCTGAAGAAGAATGTCTCCGACTTGTGGAAAAACACTTCAGTGCAAAGTTCAATACAATGGCAAGCGCAGCAAAAGACACAGAACTGGAGACCAGCAAGTCACTCAGCCCATGTGACACAAAAACGGCTGGAGAGTTTGAACGAGCTATCAGGCATTTGTCTGGAAGCACAGCTGCAGGGCTGGACAAAATACCTGCACTGCTTCTCAAGAAGATGGGCTCAACTGTTCGGCAACTACTCCTCGTTGTCCTCAACCGGTGCTTTTGAGTGGCGAGATACCGAAAAGCTGGAACCGCTCACGCATCCGGCTCATCTTGATAAAGGGTAGCGATAAACGCCACCTAGAAAGCTATCGGCTAATTACAGTCACCTCTGTATTATACAGGCTCTTCTGCTGCATTCTGCGACAACGCATGATGTCCTGGGCAGAGGAAGTCCTAGGAGAACTGCGAAACGGCTTCAGGCCAGCACGATGCCTGGAAGACAATTTGTTGTGACACAAGCAATTGAGATTCCAGCAAAACAGAAAAGGACCCTAATGATGGCCTTTCTCGATATATCGCGCACATACGACTCAGTGGAGCACAGACATTTGTGGGAGGTGTTGAGGCAGCAAGGCCTGCCGAGCAACCTACAACAAATTCTACAGTCACTATACACAGACAATGAGGCTGTGATCAACTTGGAGGGCAATGTGACACAACCGATAAAAGTGTCTAACGGACTGCGACAGGGATGCCCCTTGTGCCCTATGCTATTCATGCTCCTGGTAGTTAACATGGAGAGGAAACTGACAGAGAGCGACACAGGCTTCAACCTTACCTACTAGGATCAGGGAGTGATTCGCCCACGTCACCTGCCAGCCGTGTTCTATGCCGACGACATTGTGCTACTGGAAGATAGCACAAATGGCCTGCAGCGTCTGCTAGACATATGTTCAGAGGAAGCACAGACCATCGGTCTCACCATCGGTCTGCTGGGGTGTACCAACTGAGGCGGTGCAGGGCGAGGTGGGCTGGTCTTCCTTTGAGGCTCGGGAAGCAGTGTCCAAACTCGCGTATGTGCGCTGGCTGAGCCAACTACCAGACGGACGTTGGCCGTGTGAGGTGCATAAGTACATCCACATAAAGTGCATCAACACAACATGGGTGCTGCGCACAAAATGCCTGGCGGAGCGGTACGAGATCGCACCATGCCGACTTACGGAGAAGCCTCAGCGAAACAGGAAGACCAAGGTACGGAAAGCCGTCCAAGAGGCCGAAAGTGCTAGCAGCAGAAAATCCCGCTTTGAGTTTCTACAATAAAGCAAAACAAGCGATTGAGTAAGAACCGCTGTACGAAAACTCAAAGGGAAGTGGTCTGCTATGTGAAGCCAGGTGCGGCATGTTGCAAACCTGACTGCTGCGGGCGACGTACACAGCCAACCTCGACACGACATGCCCCCTTTTCACCATGGAGGAGAAAAGCATCCAGCACACCATGCTTCGCTGCCCAGCATTGAAAGGACAGGTCTCTGCCACTTCATCTGCGGCCACTACGCCACCAGAACAACGGAAGAAATTGCTAGCAATGGCGCTGGGCTTCCGGGAGTCACAAGAGCAACCGTAGTGGGAAGTGGTGGAGGCAACGAAGCGTCGATTAGAACACTGGTGGTGTGCGAACTATCTGCAGGATAGAAAAGGTTCAACAGCAAATACACCAAACCAATAGTTAGACTTATTGTGCCAGATCCACCTTTTCCATTTTATCGCCAGTTACAAAGGCAGGGCAGCAATATCATCATCATCATCATCATCATCATCATCATCGTCGTCGTCGTCGTCGTCCTCGTCGTCGTCAGTCCAACGCCATCCAACCAAGAACAGCAGTAATAATGTCAGGGGTTTTACGTGCGAAAACCACAATTCGAGGCACGCCGTAATGGAGGGCTTCGGAAATTTCGACCACCTGGCGTTCTTCAACGCATACACTGACGTCGCACCATGCACAGGCCAATGCCATTACGCCTCCACAGGAATACGACCGCTACTGACAAGAGCCACCGAAACAACAGCTTCGCTTTGTCCTCTTCCCCCTCATTCCCCATCTTTCGCTCCTTTCATCTTCGGCGTTTCTTGCTCTCGTTACAATGTAGATACCGTGGCATGACGCGCGGATTATTGCTGATGTGTCAGCTCCTGACAATGGAATGGCTTGCTGCACGCTATTTTCATTAGCACTCTTAGCAGAATGATTAGACAGCTCGTTACAGATGATGCCGCAGTGGCCTGGTCGCCACTGAAATGTGATATTATGCCCCATGTCATTTGATGGTACACTTAAGTACTTTCAACAGTAATCAATCTTGTTGTCCATAGGGTAGAGCCGATAACAGACATTGCAGAGCTAACTGGGAATCTGTAAATATGCTCCATATCATTGGATTTCTTGATGAATCCTGCAAAGTGCTCTGCGGAGCAAGGTGTCTATGTGCGGTCAATTCTCCTTCAAAGGTTTAGGAGACGTGGTTGGATTATATTTGGCTATTGCAATGGTGTCAGCTGTTGATGTGCAACGCGGTAATCTGAGGCACATCGAATCACGCTATTCTCTTAGTGCACAGCCCTGAGAAATTTCGGACATGCGTATGTTCCTTTTGCAGGTGTTTGTCAGTATACTGGTAAGCTGTATCTTTAAGCATAACGCAGAGTGAAAAAAAAAACGGTTTGTAAATATCACATCGCTCTACGAAATTGCACGAGTCAACAAAATGATTGGTGGTCGCAAATGCAGCAGTGCAAGTGATCATGTGAGGAGTGAAATGTTTACTTGAGCTAGCGGAACGGGGACCACGCTTCTAGAATTTTACATGTGTACGCACGTTAGTATGCGGACGACCGTCATGGTAACACGAGTATAGCGTTTTGAATTTAGGCTTTATTACTCCCAGTGTACCTCACGGCCTGACAACTCGTCTATATCTAACTTGTCCATTTTAGGATTGTAATTGGTATCCCAACTTGGCAAGTTCTAAACTGATGCTGCCACGCGACGCATTCCCATTGGTCTTCATAGGATTGCAAGGAGAAAGAAGGCAAAATATACATCCGAGTAGAAATCTGGTATGTATCCTAGAAAAAATGAGGTTTCCAATACTAAATTTTCCTAAATGAAGAGTTTCAAAACCATGATAGGATTATGAGGGGCACCGCAGGGGAGAGCTCCGCAAATTTGGACCATCTGGTGCTCATTGAACAAAATATAGAGCATTTCGCCTCGATCGAAATGGGACCGCCACGGCCGGGATTCGTTCCCGTGACCTTCGGGGCAACAATCGAGCCCCATAACCACTAATCCACTGTGGCGGCTCTTATAAGGATTTCAAACCTGAGTTGGGCTGTCTTATAGGCCACGAAAACAGCATGGTGTCCACAGAGCCGAAATATTTCACGTTTGCCGAGCTCACTGAACCAGTTGTCAATATAACTTGTGTACACAGTTTCTTTTTTTTTTCACACTGGTGCTCAATATGGATTCATTGCTGGTGGCCGCTGACGTCGCCAGTTCGTCTTTCTTGCAGAGGCTAAACAATAATGTGTAGCACTCGCCCTTACTGTGAGGATAGGGGCCGGCTAAAATAGCACCATGTTGATATGGTGATGCTGTACCATACTGAGGGTATTTTTCTCTGAAGCAGCGTATGGCAGATGACAGAGAGCAAAGCGAAACGAGCCGGCGCTGTGCAATAAATGGAAGTTATTTGAATATGGGCGAATGACACAAAAGTGGCTTAGCCGCAGAGTGATCAAACTCCGCTAGTTCTTTAACAAATGAATGGTCAATGATATCAACAAAGAAAGAGAAAGAAGAAATTTTGACCCAAAAACGGCCTTACAGACCATTTCACAGGTGTAAAAATAAATTGTCATGTAAGGGTTGTGGTGGTGGCGGTACGTATTAATGAAATGGTGCGCAGCACATTTCAGGCTAATTAACACACGGAGTTCGTGCATCGAGGCAGCATTGTGAACGAAGTCGGGGGTTGACAAACATTCATTGCGCATTTTACCGTTGCTCTCAGGTTATACGTATTCATCAAAAAATTAGTTTATTGATGCAATACTATTTTTGTTTTATGATGCTTTCCATAATTCGGCATTTTGGTTAATTCAGACATCTCTTTTTTTTCGGTGTGTGAAATCCAAATGGACTAGATTTCGCAATATATACTGTATCATATAATGTGGGCGGAAAGTAACACCCTGCTAAAAATGTTCGTAAATCTTGCGAAAATTAACCTATTAAAAAAAAAAAAAAACAAACGACATTTCGTCCGCTACAATCTGGGAAGTTATCGTATATTCCGTTCATGTCTTTGGAAGTATCAGAGACGTGACCTCGACAAAAGCTGCGATCCCATACGTGTCTCGGAACACATTTTCCAGGTGGTTAGTTGAGGCGTCGAGGCCCCGCTAATATGGCCTGCAAGGAGTCCTAACGCCTTGTGACTTGTTCTTCTTGCAGTGGGTAAGAGAGGTGATGAATACAGGGGAGTGAATTTATCAAGTTTTCAAAAAAGCCCCGTGTGAGTATCGACAAGAGTGTGTCGGAAACATCTGCAGTTCGTCACAGAAAAAAAAAGTTTAGTTAAGAATGGTGGTTGTGACACAGAATTTAACATATCCATAAGACTTCTTACACTGAATGAAGCAAAATACGCTTTGGTTGATTCAGAATGATTTAAAATACTACAAAAGTTTTAAAGAATCGTGAGCAATTACCTTCGGCCCATATGGCCAGGCATGGTGGTTGAGTGGCTGTAGCGTTGCAAGTAGTCAAGTAGATACTCCGTGAGCAGTCAGAACGCGGTTTATTTCGACGTTTCAGGCAGAGCCTGGACTTCTTCAGGATTGATTCATCAATCCTGATAAAGGCCAGACTCTGGCTGAAACGTCGACGTAAACCACGTTGTGATATATATATATATATATATATATATATATATATATATATATATATATATATATATATATATATATATATATATATATATATATATATATATATATATATATATATATATATATATATATATATATATATATATATATATATATATATATGCGCCCACACGGGGTAAAAGACGTAACAGACAAGCACAAAGAAATGGCAGCTTGACATTAAGATGCACATCACGGAGACGTTCTCACTTCTTTGCGACTTTTAAGAAGCCGCACCGTATAGCACCTCCGTTAGGAAAAAAAAGTGAAAAGGAAATCTCTTTGAGGAGAGGCGCACTTGATAAATGAAGTTCGGACGGAGGTGCTGCAGAAACTTCAAACTCGGGCTAAAGGATTGGGAAACGTTTCAGAAACGTCTTATCGGCGCGTCACTTATTTATAAGGCTCACTCGGTGCCGAAATGCAGTGCAGAGGTCGGCAGTGGCCAGCTGAAAGCCGGCGTAAAGTAACGAGGAATGGAAGCGAAATACGCGATAGAAAACACACACAAAGAGAGAAAATAACCGAAAACGAGGTGAGAGACAACGTTTCCCGGACCTCTTATCGCTTTCCATTATTTATAAAAAGGCTCGCCCCGATGCGTGCTCAATATAACCCGGCGCACGGACACTGGCGCGCACCCAAAAGAGGGATAAATTTTTCACCGCGGCCTTCGCCACTCCCGAACCGTTCGTTTTTCAGTGCGCTTTGGCGCGTACTTTATACTGCGAAGTTCTGAGAGGAAAAAAAAAAGTGTACACAGAGGTGACGAAATTGACGGGGAGAAAGCAGCCGAGATTCGGACCCCCTCCTCCTCCGATTTTTTTTAAAACTTTTTTTCCAATTCATCTCCCCACCCAAAACTTCTGGCTGTGATTCTCTCCCGACATCTTACCCTGCTTTCTTGATCAACTTAACCGTTACGGATTCGAACGCCCGTGTGGATTCGCTGTCGTCAATCGAAGTTCAGGACTGCTATATACTTCACCGCCTTGATACACAGAGAGAAGGGGTCGAAAAAGCACTCTTTGAAACTGGCTGAAGCTAGAAAAAAAAGAAAGCGTTTATTGGTTGTGAACACGCAAAGTGGACGACGGGCTGGACTGAGGTACGCATTGGAAACTGCAGACGACGTCTAAGAAGGAAGAGAGCGTTCGTGGGTGGCTGGAAACGTACTGCTCATGCTGTCACATTCGCAGCGAAACGCCTTGACGTTGCAGTTACAATCTATAGAAGCAAAATAAGTGCACTATAGGGTGGGAGAGGAGGAGATCTAGAGGGCGACCATTAGGTATTGAGCTAAAATAAAACGAGCTAGAAAAAAGAAGAAGAAAGAAAAACGTAGCAGCTTTCGCACGAAGAAAGAAACAGTGTTGGGCATTACTACTCAGACGTCCACGCCACATACGGGTCAGCTTGCGAAACGTTCGGACATGTCGAAGGTTGCAAGGGAGCGTGGAGGCGATGGTGGGGTGATTTTTTTAGTGATACATGCGGACAAGTCGTGTCCCTGAATGCGGTGCGGGTCGGCGTGTGATATAGAAATTTCAAAAGCGTATAACGTAGTACGTGCAGCAAGCGGAAAGCACACCCGCGCATCCGTTTGTGACATGCACGTGGAAGGCTGAAGCATCGGAATAAAGCAAGGCAAAACAACCCGTCTCATGAGAGATTTTTTTATAGATCTTAAAAAAAAAATACGTTGTCATTCTTCGCGTGGTTTGAGACTGAATACACCCGGTGATTAATATAGCAGCGACGGTCGAAACAAACTTGACCGATTTTAAAAAGAAAGAATGACATGCAAGTGGTACAGCGCGAGCGAGAGAGAGTCAGAGAGTTAACCGCAGAAAAAAAAAACGCCAATGTTGACATATATCATGTCTGACTCTTACCGGTGTTCCACTGGAATTTCACACTGTGGTACTATCTATCTATCTATCTATCTATCTATCTATCTATCTATCTATCTATCTATCTATCTATCTATCTATCTATCTATCTATCTATCTATCTATCTATCTATCTATCTATCTATCTATCTATCTATCTATCTATCTATCTATCTATCTATCTATCTATCTATCTATCTATCTATCTATCTATCTATCTATCTATCTATCTATCTATCTATCTATCTATCTATCTATCTATCTATCTATCTATCTATCTATTTATCTATCTATCTATCTATCTATCTATCTATCTATCTATCTATCTATCTATCTATCTATCTATCTATCTATCTATCTATCTATCTATCTATCTATCTATCTATCTATTGTGGCAGTCGAAGTCTTTGGAAGCGGCTAACCATGCATTGCGTGTAGAAAAATGTTGATCGAATATTTATTATTAGGTACTGCAGAGAAAAAATACTTTGCAAGGGTCGAAATGACCACGTAATCGTGTATATACAGTGAAGCCAGCCCAAATATTGTGCGAGGCACAACCCAAGCTTTGGCTATTGGGAAATAAGAGCAATATAAACTTTTCCTATACTGTACAAACGGCTAAGCACGGAGAGAGATATAGTAAAGTTTATGCTTGGACCCGTCGAACTTTGTTCAAGCAAGACGGAGTTAGAGTATGCCGGTGTGAAGCGGCGCAAAAGGTAGCTCCTGCTCTATGTAGCTCTGGAGGAACAGCGCCCTGGTAGCTACGAGACGTCTGAAAACGCTGGTGTATATAATGAAAAGTGCCTCCTGTACATTTGTCGCACATCAATTGTGCGCACAATGAAACCAACGGCAAGCGTGGGGAGACAGGTTTGAACCCAGGAACAGCAAAACCATTTATTTTGTTTCATTCATTTATTTCTTCGAGTCGATTATCACCTCACGTGACGGAGCAACAGAGTGATACACCGTTTTCTTTTTGAGTCGCCCAAAAAAAAGTTTAAGCATTTATTATTACACACATGCTCCTTAAGGGGCACTATAGGCGTTGTTTGTGTGCTCACTGACGTAAAATCAAAAAGGTGTGCTATTTTACGGCTCCACATGGCCAGGAATGGAGGACACTGATGTAGTTGAGGAAAATGCCATTGCAGATGATAAACAGCGCGCGCGCTGCCAATAGCAGTGTCGAGGAAGACGCATTGAAGTACCGTTTACATATCGCTCTCTCGCGCATGCTCAGCAGAATTGTATCGAAAAACTTCATAAGCTCCACGAGTTGTTCTGACACTCCACTATACAATGTAATATTGCTTAGGAAAGCAACAAGAAAAAAACTGCCCAAAATTGCATGGCTTAAGCTACGCAATGAAGTAGCATATTGCCACGTTCCATTTCCCAAGCTTTTGTTATCGTCCCAAAACACCACACGATTCTCAGCGCAAACCGCGCCTGCAGTTTTCGAGAGGGTTCCGGACTGTAGTAGATCATTTCGATAAGATCACGCCCACTGTGCGAATGGTACAGATTGTTCTGGAACGTACGCCACCGCCAGCGGTAGCGCTAGAACATTCGACGGCGGGAGTATAAATGCCGATGCGCTTCGCCGCTTGTCAGTTGTTGATCGAAGGCCGACGCTCCGTTCGCCGCTATCAGTCCGAGACTGCTATCTGTGCGAGACTGCTGCTGTAATTGGACTTTCCGTTTACCGGGCACAGGTTCGCCCAAATAAACAGTTAAATCCCAACACGAAGTCTCCTGTCTTCGGCCACGTCACGACCCCGTGACATCTGGTGGAGGTGCTGCTTCGTTCATGTACCACACGCCCCCGTCAAGCCGTGAACCCAGCCCACGTCGCGGAGAAGACACCGACGCCAACCAGGAGCAGCGAACAAGCCGCCGACAGCAAGGACTACCACCGGAGTACGGTATTCTAGAAGACAAGGCGCGGAAGACCAAGGTCATGACCGCGACTGCAGCGACAATGACAACCGCCGCATCCCTGCCCACGATGGTCATGCATCAACCCAGGGAACCACCAATTTTCCATGGGTCATCGTTCGAAGACCCGGAGTCCTGGCTAGAAACATACGACCGTGTGGCCGCCCTCAACCACTGGGACAACCAAGAAAAGCTCCGGCGTGTGTACTTCTACCTGGAAGACACCGCAAGGACCTGGCTAGAGAATCGTGAGTCCACGCTCCGAACGTGGGATGTCTTCTGCGGCGCATTTCTGCAAACGTTCGCGAGCGTCGCTCGCAAAGAAAGGGCCGCTGCTCAACTAGAGACCCGGGTTCAGCTACCGAATGAGAAGGTTGGAATTTTCCCAGAGGAGATGACCCGCCTATTTCGTCACGCTGACCCAGACATACCTGAGGAGAAGAAAGTTCGTTTCCTCATGCGATGGGTCAAACAGGAGCTCTTCGCGGGACTAATGAGGAATCCACCGAACCGTGACTGTCCAAGAATTTGTATCCGAGGCGACCACCATCGAAAAAACCCTTGACATGCGCACCAGACAGTATAATCGTCGCCTGACTCCAGAATGCGCTGCTGCTCAAACCAGTGACTCCGAAAACCTGCGTGAAACGATCCGAGCGATCGTGCGGGAAGAGCTGCGCAAACTGTTGCCTTCGGCGCAACCTCAAGGGGATTCGATCGCCGACATTGTGCGAGAAGAAGTTCGGCAATCACTTCGAATTCCCCATACACCGCTGCCCGAGCCAGAAACTATGAGCTACGCCGCTGCAGTGCGCCACAACGCTCCTCCCCGTCCACGCCAAAACGCCGCCCCGTCGCACTTCCGTCGCCAGACACCACCGCCGCCACCACCCCCACCGACGACCTACCGTTCACCAGCGGGGCAGCGCAGTGCGCCGAGGAAAACCGACGTTTGGCGCACCCCTGACCACCGCCCACTGTGCTACCACTGCGGTGAGGCCGGGCACACTTACCGCCGTTGCCAGTACCAACAGATGGGACTGCGTGGCTTCGCCGTCGATGCACCACGTCCGCAGCCAGGAGAACGACCACGTGACATCGCCGACTACCTGACAGGAACTCGGTGGACACCACGAAGCCCTTCGCGTTCGACGTCGCCCAGCCGCCGCACGTCACCGCACCACCGACAGTACTCTGGCCCAACGTGGGGCCGGTCTCCTAGCCCGTATCCGGGAAACTAAGGGCAGCAACCGGTGGAGGTGCGGTTGCTGTGCGACGAACTACCGAAGATCCTCCGACGACGACGCCGCCGCGACGGAGCTTTTTGAACACAACACCAACCAGGCAAAGCCCTGAAGGCAAAAGCTCACTTACCGAAGTTGGCCGGACGACGCAACATGGAAGCAGAGGAACAAGCCGACGCAGCCGTGACCCGACGCCACGTCCTAACTGTAATGCGAGACGGCGAACTAGCGACATCGACGTTCTTATCGACGGCCACAGTGTGACTGCTCTCGTCGATACTGGAGCCGACTATTCTGTCATCAGTGGGTCGTTCGCCGCGAAGTTAAAGAAAGTTAGGACAGCTTGGAAAGGCCCTGAAATCCGCACAGCCGGAGGTCATCTCGTAACGCCTGCAGGAATATGCACAGCGAGAGTCACCATTAACGGCCGTATTTATCCTACAGACTTCATAGTCCTACTGCGTTGCTCGAGAGATGTCATCCTTGGCATGGACTTCTTATGCCTCCATGGTGCTGTCATCAACTTAAAAACAATGTCGATAACGTTATCCACAGAAGAAGCACTACCGCCGCGCACGCCGTCTGGACACCATGCCTTGAATGTGCTGGAAGAACAAGTCACCATTCCGCCTCGCTCAAGCGTCATTATTTCAGTCGGCGCTCCTGAATCACCTAATTTCAAAGGCGTAGTTGAAGGCAGTCAGCATCTGTTGGTCAACCGAAATATTTGCGTCGCAAGAGGAATTGCAGAGCTGCGGGGAGGCAAAGCAACGGTTATGCTCACGAATTTCAGCAATGAGTACAAACATGTGAACAAAGGAACAACGGTCGCATACATCGAAGAAATTGTCGAAGCCACCAGTGCTTTCGCCCTCGCCGATTCTGCGGAACCTGCTCAGAGGAACCAAGCCCCTCCCATAGCTTTCGACGTCAATCCCAGACTTTCGAACGATAAGCAAGAACAGCTCAAGGCCCTGCTCCTGCAATACGAAGATTGCTTTTCGTCGTCATCGAAAATTCGGCAGACCCCAATCACGAAACATCGCATCATAACTGAAGAAAATGCCAGCCCACTCCGTCAGAGTCCGTACAGGGTTTCGACGCGAGAACGTGAGGCCATGAAGAGACAAGTTGATGAAATGCTGCGGGATGACATTATCCAGCCGTCCAAGAGCCCATGGGCATCCCCCGTGGTGTTAGAGAAGAAAAATGGATGGGACCCTACGTTTCTGCGTCGATTATCGCCGCCTGAACAAAATTACAAGAAAGGACGTGTGTCCTCTCCCACGAATAGACGAAGCACTTGATCGGCTCCATAACGCCAAGTACTTTTCGTCAATGGACCTCAAGACTGGCTATTGGCAAATCGAAGTCGACGAAAGAGACCGAGAGAAGACGGCGTTTATAACACCGGACGGCCTCTTCGAGTTTAAGGTGATGCCCTTCGGCCTTTGCTCAGCGCCTGCAACTTTTCAACGCGTTATGGATACAGTACTGGCAGGATTGAAGTGGCAGACTTGCCTTGTGTACTTGGACGACGTCGTCGTGTTTTCATCGAGTTTCGACGAGCATCTTCGGCGCCTTGAAGCTGTACTTCAAGCCATCAAGACTTCCGGACTCACACTGAAGCCAGAAAAGTGCAGATTTGCGTATGAGGAGCTCTTGTTTCTGGGGCACGTTATTAGCAAGTCTGGAGTTCGTCCCGATCCACGGAAAACAGCCGCCATCGCCGACTTCCCGCCGCCCACTGACAAGAAAGCCGTACGCCGATTTCTGGGCCTGTGCGCCTATTATAGGCGGTTCGTGAAAAACTTCGCCCGCATCGCCGATCCTCTCACTAACCTTACCAAGGCCGACGTGGAGTTCAAGTGGGAAACGCCACAAGAACACGCTTTCCAAAAGCTTAAACATCGCCTCCAGACGCCTCCGTTACTTGCCCATTTCGACGAATTCGCCGAGACAGAAATACATACTGACGCAAGCAGCGTAGGTCTTGGCGCCGTTCTTGTGCAGAGGGCTGACGGACTTGAAAGGGTTATTAGTTACGCCAGCCGATCGCTATCCAAAGCAGAAGCAAATTATTCCACAACAGAAAAGGAGTGCCTCGCCATCATCTGGGCTACGTCGAAATTTCGCCCCTACCTCTACGGCAGGCCCTTCAAAGTTGTGAGCGACCACCACGCCTTGTGTTGGCTAGCCACCTTGAAGGACCCTTCAGGTCGCCTCGCACGATGGAGCCTGAGACTTCAAGAATATGACATTACTGTCATTTACAAGTCCGGCAAAAAACACTCCGACGCCGACTGTCTCTTTCGTGCGCCTGTCGACCAACCACTACCCGACGACCCGGATGACGACTACTTCTTGGGAACGATCACTACCGACGACTTCGCTGAACGACAGCGGGCCGACCCAGAACTTAAGGCCCTAATGGAATACCTCGAAGGCAGGACCGCCGAAGTCCCGAAGGTATTCAAGCGCGCACTTGCGTCGTTTTTTCTACGAAACGGTCTTCTACAAAAGAAAAACTTTTCACCGCTTCGGGCTAAGTATCTCCTTGTGGTGCCTTCAGCTCTGCGACCAGAACTCCTGCAGGCCCTGCACGACGACCCGACGGCAGGGCACCTCGGTGTTTCTCGCACGCTCGGGAGGATACAAGAAAGGTACTACTGGCCACGTCTTACTACCGACGTCACTCGTTATGTGAGGACATGCCTGGACTGTCAGCGACGCAAGACACCACCGACAAGGCCAGCTGGACTTCTGCAGCCAATTGATCCACCTTGCCGACCTTTCCAGCAGATTGGTATGGACCTACTGGGGCCGTTCCCGACGTCGGCTTTCGGAAACAAGTGGATCGTGGTAGCTACCGACTACCTCACCCGCTACGCCGAGACAAAAGCCCTGCCAAAAGGCAGTGCATCCGAGGTAGCTAAGTTCTTCGTCGAAAATATCGTCCTACGTCACGGTGCCCCGGAGGTCCTTATCACCGACAGAGGAACCGCATTCACTGCCGACTTAACTCAGCCGATCTTGGCATACAGCCAAACAAACCACCGCCGGACGACAGCGTACCACCCACAGACCAACGGCCTCACCGAGCGGCTTAACAAGACGATCGCCGACATGCTGTCAATGTACGTCGATGTCGAACACAAGACGTGGGACGCCATTCTTCCGTATGTGACCTTCACATACAACACGGCGGTGCAGGAGACGACGCAGATATCTCCATACAAATTGGTCTACGGAAGGAGCCCGACAACGACGCTCGATGCCATGTTACCCAACGTCACCGACGAAGAAAACCTCGATGTGAGCGAGTACCTTCATCGCGCCGAAGAAGCCCGACAACTTGCGCGGCTCCGTATCAAGAATCAACAGACGACCGACAGCCACCGTTACAACCTTCGACGACGCTTCGTGGAATACCAGCCCGGTGAACGTGTTTCGGTGTGGACGCCGATACGCTGACGTGGACTAAGTGAAAAGCTTCTGCGACGGTACTTCGGACCGTACAGGGTTTTTCGACGTCTCGGCCTACTTGATTACGAGGTTGTCCCCGACGGCATCACGAACTCTCAACGACGCCGGTCGCGACCTGAAGTCGTCCATGTCGCACGCCTAAAGCCGTTTCATGCGCGTTAACAAACTGAAACAGTGCTTTTTTGTATTATTGTTGTATTGTAATTTATTCATTGCACTTTCTTGCATTATTATTGTACCTTCATCTTTAGTTAAAGCATCGAGACAATGCCTTTTTTCAGAGGGGGGCGATGCCACGTTCCATTTCCCAAGCTTTTGTTATCGTCCCAAAACACCACACGATTCTCAGCGGAAACCGCGCCTGCAGTTTTCGAGAGGGTTCCGGACTGTAGTAGATCATTTCGATAAGATCACGCCCACTGTGCGAATGGTACAGATTGTTCTGGAACGTACGCCGCCGCCAGCGGTAGCGCTAGAACATTCGACGGCGGGAGTATAAATGCCGACGCGCTTCGCCGCTTGTCAGTTGTTGATCGAAGGCCGACGCTCCGTTCGCCGCTATCAGTCCGAGACTGCTATCTGTGCGAGACTGCTGCTGTAATTGGACTTTCCGTTTACCGGGCACAGGTTCGCCCAAATAAACAGTTAAATCCCAACACGAAGTCTCCTGTCTTTGGCCACGTCATGACCCCGTGACAATATCAATTGAAACAGCGTATATGCTGTCTTAAAATCTTTAAATGATTTGAAAAATACGTGCTCTGTGGCACGTTATTGCAATCGCACCTGAAAAGTTTCACAGCGATTCCATTGCACCTTAAACAGATATGCGTTTTGAATATCATATGTCATTCATGAGATACATTTTTTGTGTTCTTGCCGTTTATGGTGAGGCGCCCGGCCACCGCCGAGAGATAGCGTGACATGTACATGTCCCTAAACCCTGGGGATGCTGTGAAATGTTCAAACGAATGGATTTGAATTCTGAGCCTATAGTGCCCAACTACGATGTCCTAACCAAGCTTTGTGACACAGGCATGTGTCTCATCAAGCATCTGAACGCGAAAGCAAGTGTTGTGGGACCCCTCGCGAATTTTCATAACGACGACGGTTTGCCTTCACTTTCATCTCGTGCATTATATACAACATTGGGTGCATACAAGATTTTCAGTCCCGCCCCGCCACGGTGGTCTAGTGGCTAAGGTACTCGGATGCTGACCCGCAGGTCGCGGGTTCAAATCCCGGCTGTGGCGGCTGCATTTCCGATGGAGGCGGAAATGTTGTAGGCCCGTGTACTCAGATTTGGGTGCACGTTAAAGAACCCCAGGTGGTCAAAATTTCCGGAGCCCTCCACTACGGCGTCTCTCAAAATCATATGGTGGTTTTGGGACGTTAAACCCCACAAATCAATCAATCAATCAATCGAGATCTTCAGTCCCACACGCGCGATTGTTTGTCATGTAATAAACAAGTAGTGGGTCATGCATAGCTCGGAAAACACATCGTCAGTGCTGAGCACGAGACGCTCGCCCCGGACATTGTCGCTGCTTTCGCTTGCTAGGCCTACGCTCCTACCTCGTCTGAAATAATAGTTCTGACTGTCTCAATTAGTTATTATATTTGGTGGAGTTTGCTGGGTCTCCTCGCAATCCTGGAGTTACGAAGCCGGACTCGACCTCCCTCTATGACCACTGCATCTGCCACAAGCCTATGGCTCCCCAAGCCATCGTGTGCTCCGGCGCGGTCCGTCAGCGGGACCCCCCCATATTCAGCGGCACTGACGACCACGACGTCGACGACTTGCTGGCTACTTACGAACTCGTGAGTGTCTTGAACAAATGGGACGAAGCCACGAGACTGGCCACCGTCGGCATTTACCTCAGTGGAATCGCCCACTTGTGGCTTCGGAACCACGAAGCCGACGTTCCAACCTGGACAGCATTCAAGACAAAGTTCAGCGAAGTCTTCGGTCGTCCTGCTGTCCGCAAACTTCGTGTAGAGCAGCGCTTTCAGTCAAGATCTCAACTGCCTGGTGAGAATTTCACCAGTTACATAGAAGACGTCATTGACTTGTGCAAACGCGTCGATGGGAACATGACAGAAGTGGACCGCATCAAGCATATTTTTAAGGGTATTGACGAGGACGCATTCCAGATGCTCATTTCAAAAAAGCCCGGCTACTGTCGCTCAAGTCACAGAACTCTGAGAAAGCTATGATGAACTCCGCCGGCAACTTCTCTTCACCTGCTGTGGTGTCCCACATCAGGAATCGATGTCCGGCTTAACTCCCTCGCAAGATCCCGTCCTCCTCTCGCAGATAAAATATTTTGTGCACGAAGAAGTTGCCCGCCAACTGTCACTCATCTCCGGCCTTCCGGAGCGCAGTGCGCCGCTTAGCCCTACACTATGGACTATTATACAAGACCAAGTGTCTGAGGTCCTTCCTCCGCAGCTGGTGCCACCAGTTAATGCACCATTGACGTATGCCGAAGCAGCAGCACGACCCCGACCACAAACGTTCCGAGCGCCACCTCCACTGCCTGCTACAGTTTTTGCCGCCCAGCCGCCACGACCTCCAGTCCACCGAGTCCCTAATCCATGGCGCACTGCCGACAACCGACCAATCTGCTTTTCGTGTGGTCTGCCCGGACACGTCGCACGTCTGTGCCGCCGCCGCCCACTCCCTTCACGTGAAAAACCACGTTCGTATGAGTACGACCACACGTTTCCCTACACTCCAGACCCCGAATTGCACCCTCCTCGACCAAGCCACCGACCACCTTCTGATCGCTGATCTTCTCCACGTCGTCGCTCGCCCTCCTCGATGCGCCGACGCCCCACTTACAATCGACGCGGAAAACTAAATGACGCAGTTCCCGAGGCAAGAACTGCGTTCTCGTCGCAAAGCACAAGCCCTCTTCGTTCGCCGCCGAATGTAATTAATGTCGTTCTTGAAGGTGTACCTGTACTTGCCCTTATTGATACTGGTGCCGCCATTTCTGTAATTGCTGAAAAAGTTTGCCGTTCAATTCGTAAAGTTACAACTCCTTACTTGGATTCACGTCTTCTTACTGCCACTGCACAGCCTGTGCAGTCTGTGGGCGCGTGTACTGCCAGACTTGTAATTCAAGGAGTGCCCTACACAGTGCAGTTCGTAGTACTCCCGCACTGTTCTCACGACATCATTTTAGGTTGATATTTTCTCTCCCATCACCAAGCCGTCATTGATTGTGCTCGTGCCGAAGTCGTTTTTCGTCCCCTTGGTGATGTCCTACCTGCGGACGATCACCCTTCCTAAGCGAAGTTGGTCATTAGTGACGACGCCCAGATCCCTCCGCGCGCTACTGTCTTCACACCTGTGTCGTGTTCGCCGTCGTCGACGCTACCGCATCCTTCACACCTTCCGCTGCTTTCGTTCATCGCCACATATCACCGCTCCCAACCGCTCTCGTTACTCTTCAAGGTGGTGGGACAGACGTGTCTGTGGAGAATCCGTTCCCATTCACGATTACGCTGCTTCGGGGCGAATGTATCGGCTCAATCGAATCATTCGAAATCATCGCTACACTTGACGTTCCTGATGGATCATTGGAAGTCAGCGCCCTCTCCTGTAGTTCCGGGAATGGCCCTTCAACTGCCGACATTTTCAACAGTGTCATCGACGAAGGCCTAAACCCACAACAGAGGTGTGAGCTTTTGAACCTTCTTGACAAGTTTCGGCCGTATTTTGACAGTAACAGCGCTACCTTAGGTCGAACATCTACTGTATGCCACCAGGACGACACAGGTAATCACACACCACTACGGCAGCGACCGTTCCGTGTTTCACTGACTGAACGCCGTGTCATCGATGTACAAGTAGGTGACATGCTAAAGCGCAGCGTCGTTCAACTATCAAACAGTCCTTGGGTGTCGCCGGTTGTTTTAGTTAAAAAGAAGGATGGCATAATACGCTTTTGCGTAGATTATTGTCGCCTAAACAAAATAACACGAAAGGATGTTTATCCTTTGCCTCTGATCGATGACGCCCTCGACTCTTTACAAGGCGCAGAGTTCTTTTCCTCCCTTGATCTACGCTCTGGGTATTGGCAAGTGCCCATGAATCCGGATGACAGACCAAAAACTGCCTTTGTTACTCCAGACGGCTTATACGAATTTAACAAAGTGCCATTCGGCCTATGCAATGCGTCGGCAACATTTGAGCGCATGATGGACACTATCTTACGAGGCCTCAAATGGAACACGTGTTTGTGCTACTTAGATGATGCGGTGGTGTTCTCGCACAATTTTCCCACACACCTTCGTCGCTTGGAGCAGGTTCTACGCTGCCTTTCTGCAGCAGGCCTCCAACTAAACTTAAAGAAGTGTCACTTTGGAGCACGCAAGCTGACCATTCTCGGACACGTCGTGTTGAAGGATGGCGTTCTCCTTAACCCCGCTAAGCTACGTCCTGTTAGCGAGTTCCCGAGGCCCGCGTCTCTCAAGGAGCTGCGTAGTTTCATTCAACTTTGCTCATACTTCCACTGCTCCGTCCGGGATTTCGCCTCTATCATGGCACCCCTGACAGACCTACTTCAGGGAGACCGCAAACTATCTGCATAGTCTCCAGCCTGCGACAGTGCCTTTGCGAAGCTCCGTGAACTGCTTACATCACCACCCATACTGCGACATTTTGATTCAAGCGCTCCCACAGAAATCCACATGGATGCTAGCGGTGTCGGTCTTGGTGCTCTACTCGCCCAACGAAAGCCTGGTTACCAAGAATATGTTGTTGCGTACGCGAGCCGCACTCTTACAAGAACAGAATAAATTATTTGGTAACTGAGAAAGAATGCCTAGCGATCATCTGGGCCATTACAAAATTTCAGCCTTATCTGTACGGCCGCCCTTTCGACGGCGTTACCGATCACCACGCGCTGTGCTGGTTATCCTCCCTCAAGGATCCCTCCGGACGCTTGGCACGATGGGCTTTACGGCTCCAAGAGTACGACATCCATGTCATTTATCGCTCAGGCCAAAAGCATGCCGATGCCGATGCTCTTTCGCGTTCGCCCGTTTCTACTGATATTGCGAGTGTCTCCATCCAAGACAACTTACTTCCACTATCATGACCCATTGACATGACTGCGGAGCAGCGCAAAGATTCGTGGATTGTGTTTCTGATGGATTACCTATCTGAAAAACTCGCCCACCCGCCATCTCGAACGCTACACCGACAAGCCTCCCATTTCGCCATCCGTGATGGAATACTTTATCGCCGCAACTACCACCCTGATGGCCGCAAATGGCTACTCTTCATACCCAGGCATCTTCGTGCCAGCATATGTGCTGCTTTTCATGCCGATTCACCGTGTGCACACGCCGGTTTGTTTAAAACTTACGCCAGGCTACGTTTTCGGTTTTATTGGCGCGGCATGTACACCTTCGTTCAAAAGTACATTCGATCTTGCACAGAGTGCCAACGCCGCAAGCACGATCCTAGCCATCCTGCTGCACCAATGCAGCCGTTACCATGCCCAGTTCGACCATTCGACCGGGTTGGAATAGACCTTTATGGTCCTCTGCCATATACATCAGCTGGGAATCACTGGATTACTGTAGCGATCGACCATCTCACGAGATATGCAGAAATGGCCGCTCTACCTGCCACGACAGCACGTGACGTTGCGTCTTTCCTGCTCCAACGTTTTGTTCTGCGTCACGGCGCTCCGCGTGAACTTTTGAGCGACCGAGGCCGCGTCTTTCTCGCGGATGTAATTCAAGAACTTCTTGCTGAATGTCATGTGGTTCACCACTGTACTACCGCATATCGTCCACAAACGAACGGCTTGACCGAACGTTTCAACCGCACTCTTGGCGACATGCTTTATATGTATGTCGCCTCCAACCGCACCAACTGGGATCTTATCCTTCCATACGTAACGTACGCTTACAACACGGCGCCTCAAGTGACGACCGGCTTTTCTCCCTTCTTTTTACTCTATGGTCGAGAGCCATCATCTCAAATCGACACCATTCTCCCATACCGACCCGACTCATCCAAAGGCACACCAGTTTCCGAAGCCGCTCGGTATGCGGAAGAATGTCGGCAATTAGCTCGCACTTTTACAACACAAGAACAAGGGCTACAGAAATTTTGTCACGACGATGGACGGTCCCACTACCAGTTTTCACCCAACTCTCTTGTTTGGCTGTGGGTGCCTTCCACTGCTGCTCCTGGTACCTCTACAAAGTTCGTCAGCAGGTACCACGGGCCTTATCGCGTCATACAGCGAACTTCCGCTGTCAACTACCTCATCGAACCCCTCACGCCCACTCCGGACCTGCGTCGCTGAGGCCGCGAAATCGTACACGTGGATCGTCTCAAACCGTATCACGAACCACTTGTCCTTACGACACCTTAGGACACCTACTTGGCTCCGTCTTCAGTGAGGGGGAAATATGTAATGAAGAAGTAGTGGGTCATGCATAGCTCGGAAAACACATCGTCAGTGCTGAGCACGAGACGCTCACCCCGGACATTGTCTCTGCTTTCGCTGGCTAGGCATACGCTCCTACCTCGTCTGAAATAACAGTTCTGACTGTCTCAATTCTTTATTATAGTAGCCTTTATGGTCTAGAGGCACTCGACCCCACTACTAATCGATGCTTTGGTGAAATGCTAACAGTTTGCTATCGTTTTTACCGCTAAAGCGACGCTGACTTGTTGGCAATATATGAAACACGACATCTAAGGTGAAAATAACAGGCACTCCTCCACTCCCCCCCCCCCCCCCCCGACCACGCCTATCTAAACCAATGAAAGTGAAGACCGAATAACACTGATGTCACACGGTGCACTGCTGATCGCGATTAAGCCCGAGCAGGATCACCTCTCTCAACAATTATTGCCACTCTTTTGCAATTGACATACAGAAGCCAATCACGATAAAAACATCTGATATGAATTATGCCCGATCGCGATAAAAAAAGGTACCGTGAGACACCGGTATTGTATACATTGCACTGAACAACCACGCCAGTTTTTTAATGAAAATTTTTTGCGAATGAAAAATACAAAATTAGCATTAGCCTTCTGCAGATGAGAATTGCTTCAAATTGATAAGAAAAACTACAGGTAATGAAAAAAATTTTGGCAGATCCCACGTACCTTGGGAATCGATGTTATGCGAAGCACGCGCATGTAAGGCGACTGTGTTTTAATTTTTTTTATTGAACAAAGCGTTATGAACTTTTGCTAAATATATGTATAAATACATTCACTGACACACGTTAAAGAGCCGCATATCACCAGTTCTGTTTACAGTTGCGTAACGATGCCAACAGTAACACGAATATTATCAATACCAGAAGCGCTAAGCGGATATAAAGCGCTGCTGCTGGTGAGAAACGTAGCCCTGAACACTGCTAAATAAATAAACTTAAGCGGATGATACCTGACTATATAAGTGACTATATCGTACGAGTACACACGTAATGTTTCTAAAATTTGAAATACAACAATGCAACCACAATTGGCGGTTCACGAACTACCCCACCGTGGTCTCCGGGATAGAATCCCGGCAGTGGCGGCTGCATTTTTGATGGAGGCGAAAATGCTGTAAGGCCCGTGCGCTCAGCTTTGGGTGCAGGTTAAACACCCCCAGGTGGTCGAAATTTTCTAGCCCTCTATTACGGCGTCTCTCATTATCATATGGTGGTTTTGGGATGTTAAACCTCACTTATCAATATCAATCAATCGGTTCACGAACACTAGCGTTTATTTGAAAGGTAGCTCCGAGGCCTGGCGTGGTTCAGAGGTAGAATACTTTATTGCCATTCAAAATGCTGGGGTTTGATTCCTGCTGGTACGACATTTATTCTTCGCATTAATCCGGTCAACGCTGCCGATGTCAGATTCTTTTCTCAATGGTCAAGCGATAAAATTATCCACGTGTGTTCTAGCCATTCCTGTGTATATATAAGCTGTCAATCACCTGTGGCACATCCGCGCATACCATTGGCATATACCCGCTCCTTGATATGTTCCACTGTTTTTTTTTTGGATAGTGTTAGTTTGATGACGTACGCGACAGGATTGTGACATTATTCATGTCATGACCAGTGAATCGTATTCGTGAAACCATTTTACCCTCCCATACTAATTTGCCCCGCCGCGGTGGTCTAGTGGCTAAGGTACTCGGCTGCTGACCCGCAGGGCGCGGGTTCGAATCCCGGCTGCGGCGGCTGCATTTCCGATGGAGGCGGAAATGCTGTAGGCCCGTCTGCTCAGATTTGGGTGCACGTTAAAGAACCCCAGGTGGTCAAAATTTCCGGAGCCCTCCACTACGGCGTCTCTCATAATCATATCGTGGTTTTGGGACGTTAAACCCCACAAATCAATCAATCAATCAATCATCCCATACTAATTTGAGTTTACCCCAAATTAAAGGGGTGATCATGCCCCGCTGTGGTGGTCTAGTGGCCTAGCTATACTCGGCAGCTGACCCGCACGTCGCGGGATCGAATCCCGGCTGCGGCGGCTGCATTTTCAAAGGAGGCGGAAATGTTGTAGGCCCATGCGCTCAGATTTGGGTGCACGTTACAGAACCCCAGGGGGTCGAAATTTCCGAAGCCCTCCACTACGGTCTTTCTCATAATCATATGGTGGTTTTGGAACGTTAAACTCCACATATCAATCAATCAAGGGGGTGATAATGAGAGCACCGAGACGTAGGCGGCTAGATAGATAGACACTGAAAGTGCCTACAGTACGTGAAAAAATGCTTCGCATTTAAAATGACAACGAAGTGTTCCACTGACTCTTCTCATTAAATTAATAAGCGCGCCTTTTAGGCACCGCACAATACAAAAGAAATCGAGGCTCCGGAGAAATTTAAAGCGGACGGGGCGGAGAAATAGCGTTGACCTTTCCAGTGCAGACAAGTGCTTCAACTTAGATAGTCAACAGCGTAATCAAACAGTGTAGCCCCACTGAGTGAGGTAAAGAGCTTTTCTATTAGGGTTTTAGAGACACCTGCACGTGATTTCTCTGCACTTTATTCGCCGGTGAACGTTTTCAACTCTTCCATCTTTCAATTGATATTTACAAGCGGCACTATCCAAAATTCATACCGTTGCGCTTTCTGTTAGAATAAAAGGTCCAAAACGAAAAAAAATATTTATCATGCTGTTGACTAAGCTCAGTACGTCAAAACTGTAATCTTCCAGCTTGTCTGTCGGAGGGTGCTCACTGATGCAACTTTGTCTTCCACGGCGACCTCTCAGCAGAATGCTCACTGCAATTAAAATGCACTGAAGCTTCCCCACGCGCTTGGGCTATCATCATGTCTTAGGTAGCGTAGTTGATGTAGGAAGGTTAGAAAGTTCAAGAAGGAGAACTATGGTAGCTGAGTTCGAGCTAGCATAGATTCTGGTTGCCGGTGGATGAAGACCCACACCACACAGGTGGTGGCTTAGGGGTGGTTTTGCAGACTGGGGTATTTCCACGGACAATGATGGGGGTCAACCTCGAGAACTGACACAATACCGAATGAAGAGCTGGGAGAGACATCAATGCATGTGCATAGTAGACCCACTGTAAGTGGATGGTCAGGGTGACAGCCTGACTCAAGCAAAATATTCGGAATGGAACCTTCTTTTGTAGGTTTCGGGACCAGCCACGTGCTCAGAACCGTAATAAGACGTTTTGGAGCTCTCGTGGGGCGCCACCAATGAATATCCACTGTTGCGCAAGGGACAAGGTTTGGCAAAGGAAGCGTGTATACAACTACAAAAGGATGCCATGGATGTGAAACACTTGGAATGCAGCCCAACGCATTAGAACAACACGGATCAATGTTTGCCTCGCCCTCTGCGCGCACAAGAGAAAAACTTCTATTTATGCAGGTCTAAAGAATAGTCCTAAGTGGGTGGAGCCCTATAAGTACAAATATACAAGTAAGAATTATCTTACGTTTAGTCAGTAAAGTTTGTTTTTCTTTCACTTCGCGATGAAAAAGAACGTAACCACAAATGAGAGGACTACTATGTAGAATTTATATGAATCAATAAGTTTGCGCCAAACAAACCAAAATTTCAAGATTTACCGCTGGTTCTGCCGTTGACTATTGACGATAATGCATATTTTGCATAGAAAGAGGGTTCAGCTTAAATTGAGGACGAAGCAGCGAGCGATAGAAAGGAATGTAATAGGTGTAACCTTAAGAGACAAGAAGAAAGCTGAGTGGGTCATGGAACAAAGTGGGGTTAAAGGTATCATAGCTAAAATCAAGAAGAAGAAATGGACAAGGGCTGGGCACATAGCCCGTAGGTATAGAATAACCACTGGCCATTAATGGTAACTGACTGGGTTCCCTGAAAAGGCATACGCAGGAAAGGGAGACAGAAAGTTAGGTGGGCCGATAAGATTAAAAAGTTCGCAGGTAAAACGTGGCAGCAGAAAGCACAAGACCGGTTGATTGGCGAATCGTGGGAGAGGCCTTTGCCCTGCAGTGCACGTAGACAGGCTGCTGATGATGATGATGATGCTGCTGCTGATGATGATGATGATGTATCTTTTGTAAGCTTGAGAATGCTACCCATTGCAACACAGGGGTATAAAGGGTCTTCAAAATTAAGATTTATGATCTCTTGAGGCACCACCATCATCACCGATGGAGAGAGTGATAGAACAGGGGTTAATACCCTCTTCCTGTGCTTCACCGGAGGAAAACACCGGGCTACCCTCATTAAAGTTTATTAATTATTTGATATTTTTTTTATTTCATCACTGGGGTACGTGAAAGCCACCTTTGCATATCTATCCAGCATGTACAAAGTGAGTCAATAATTATCCATGCCAGTCGCACAATGAAGTAAAATTGAATAATCCACTTTCATTAGTGTCTCCAAGTGGGCATGTTTGCGCTGAAAAGTTGCGGGCAGTGGAGTTTGTACACAGTTTCACTTGGAATTCTTCTAGCATGTCTGTGCTCCGAGATATCCCGCTGAAGGATTTAATTGTGGTTTCAATAATTATGCTTGCAAGAGAGCGCGAAAGCCAGTGCAAAGCTCATCCTTGATGTGCCGCGGCAGTTGCATGTGGCACAGGTTAAAGGTATAGGCAAAGATGATAACGGTTGCCTTATTACTGCCGGCTGGCTACTGGAGATGTAGTGGTTTCTCACCCCTGCTTCGTCACTGCTCGTACATGACTGCTGAAAAAGTTCCAATGTATTTAATTGGGTGGCAGACAGTGATAACTATTGTGTGACTTCGTGTCAGCCTGGATACGTAATTCTCATGTAAATGTGGTTTTCACGTACCTGCCAGTGCTGAATTTACGCATGTTCTTGAGCACCCTGTATACCAGAAATAACACTCGAGTTGTCGCTCAACAAAGGCTGCCGTCGATGCGAAGTATACGCAGGTGAAAGTAGAAGCCTCATTCAGAGTTCATTTGTGATATATATTACGCTTCTCAAATGAAGATCGTGTGGTCCATTTCCGGCTGTGGTGGCTGCATTTCGAAAGAAACGAAATTTCAGATAACCATGTGCTTAGGTTTAGGCGTACGTTAAAGAATACCAGGTGGACGAAATTTTCGGAGCCCTCCACTACGGCATCTCTCATTATCATACCGCACGTAAAACTCGAGCAATTATTATTATTTACTTCACACGTTTCTCAGAAACGAGGGTCGATTCGCGGTGAAATGAGCGTAACGGGCGGCGGCCGTAATAGACTTCACGCTGTCGGTTTCGATTGTGCGCGCATTTTCTAAACTGCTGATTTTTCACAGGAGTGCAGCACGCATATGGGGCTGACTGTACGATTTACAAGTCCGAATGAAACGTGTGAAAGAGAAGCACGCTCGTGTTGCCTTAAGCCGTATTCATGTAACTGTCGCACACTCGCACAAACAATCGAGCTTTTCCCAAAAGGCAGCGTGCACTGCTTGCATCCCAACTAGTGCGCTTTTGGCGCTGAACGAGTTTTCTGACACTCGTGCGCATTTGCATGCTATTTATGCTCTTTCATCTCTCGCGGTCTGTTTGTTCCACTTCCTTCAGTATATGATGTAGGTGGCTGCCAGCCGTGCTCGCCCAAGGAGACCGTGCTCACCCAAGGAAGCCGTGCTCGCCCAAGGCCGTGCTCGCCCAAGGAGGCCGTGCTCACCCAAGGAGGCCATGTTCGCCCAAGGTGGCCACGCAGGGCGTTTGCCATAATAGACCGGCGTGCTGCGTGCAACTAAGACGTGGCACGCCGCCGATCATCCATTTGGACGCGACCTGACGGGAAGCGCTGCTCCCTTCGCGGCCGCCGCACTCCCGCATCCCTAATGGCACGAGGAAGTTGACGCTCGTTTGGAGCGAGCGCTCCGTCGCTTGGATGAGTACCACTTTGGCTGCCGCGCGATGGAGCTCGTCCGAGACGCTGCTGCCCTTCGCGCGTCATTTTTCCTCAGTCGGTCCGGAGGCGTGCCACGTCCTCCGTATGGGCGAGTCCGTATATATAGCGTGTGTATAGAGAGCACTGCTGTGTACGACCGCGCGTATAGAGCCGTATACAAGAACACTCGGACATAGCGTCTCTTTAAAAGTCCATTCCCACATAATTCGATCACTGTGAAGGCTATGCTGCCGTGAAGTCCCGTCAGATTGAGGTATGATAGCTTGAGACAGCTGTTTGGAAGGAGAGAATCAGTAAGTTGCTGCAACTGACGTCTGAACGCCGTGCTCTTGACGTCGACTCTGAAACAAGAAGTGCATTCTTGTCGCTGTAGAATTATTGTCTGTTCTCATGTTGTGGCCCACGCTACACGCAATGCTCTTTCTTCTGTACAATGGCTGCGACATGAATGACCTCGTTCGTTTCGTGGAGTTCGTCATTTGTTCCGAAATACGCTTTCAGCGACACTAAGCAGGAGAACCTCGACCTTTAGTGGCAATCTCGAGAATCCGGGTCGAAACATGGAAACCATGGGGGCATGTGAAAAATTAACTGAAAGCAGATCATTTCAGTGATTCATTTTGTGCATTCACTTCTATTTTATACCACCTAGATTTCCTTATGGTCTATTTGGAATGATTAGCCGCAAGACACGTGAAGTATTAATACAAGCTGTAGATAAGAAATTCTAATTGAGCTTTCAGCAGAAGTTGCAGCAGACACTCAGCAAACTTGGTGACCGACATCCAATAGCAGTAAACTTCATGTAGGTCTAGCTTCAGTTGAGTTTCTCAATATGTTTATGTCTTCGGTTCTCTATTTCATAAAAGGTCGAAAAATAAACATAAGACTCATGTAAATGGGTGGGCTGTAAACCACAGAAAAAAAGTATTTTCTGTGAGCAATGAAGGTTGTTTATCGAATTCCTTCATCTTGTGGCCTTTATCGCATTGGACAGGCGGGCCTTTATTTCAATAAACGGCTGCGGCAGCACATCTCTCTTTCCATGACGGATCACCCTCTGATTTGCACAGCATGCACCACGTGTGGGTGTACGCCCGTTCTTTGGACAGTTGCTCTATACAATCACCATGATCAATTCACTCGTGAAGTATCTGAAGCCTTTCATATTAACAAGTCACTCGATTCTTGCGCCAAACAAACTTTGGTGACGTTGCACACACACACACAAAAAACGTTTTCTTTATTGAAGAGTGTATCAGTTAATTACTTTCTTCCCCACTTGTCATGTGCGTTTTTTTAATTTATAAGTTCATGTTTCCTTTGAATAAACTTGCAGTTGTGAGTGCAGCGCTGACTGTGTTTTTTCTCTTTTCTGTCCTCATTTTTTTCTGTGCACTGTCTTCTTCAAGTACGAATACGCAGCACTTGTTGGGAAACAGTGCACACAAATATCACGTTTTTCTATATAGAGCAAATAAAAGTTCACTCACTCACTCACTAACTCACTCACTAAATCACTCACTAACTCACTCTATAATTCACTCACTACTTACTCACTCAATCATTCACTCACTCAGTACGCATGTAACCAGCCTACCTTCGAAGGACACATTTATGCACACTCGCCGGCGCCGAGTTTCTTGCACACAACACTGCCAGCACTTCCACCGAAATTTGTGACTCATAACAAACTCCGCTTGAAACAAAAAAGAAAAAAAACGGCAGATCCCACCTGCCTTGCGAATCGACGTTACGCGAAACATGCAGAGGGAAGGTGACCATGTTGTATTTTTTTATTGAGCGACACGTTATGAAAACAGGCTAAATATATGTACGTGTGTTTCACGCACACACATATGTTGAAGAGTTGCAGATGTTTATATAACCAGTTGTTTCCACCTGCGCAACGATGCCAACTAGAACATGCGTATTAGCAACAACCGGAAGCTGATATGAAGCGCTGATGCTCACGAAGATGCTGGTCCTGGACACTGCTGCATAAATCAACTTCAGCGCATGACACTTAACTACAGTTGACGTTAACCCGACGTGACGGCTGAATCATAGGAGTACATATGAAATGTTTATAAAATTAGATAGCCCAGCACTGCAACCCCAATTGACGTTTCACGAACACTAGGATCTATTTGAAATGAAGTTCGAGACCTGGCGTGGTGGCTCTGTGGTAGGATCCTTGACTTCCACGCAGAACGCTTGGGTTTGATTCCTGCTGGGACCATGACATTTATTGTTTGCATTCATCGGGTCAACGCACCCAATGTCAGGTTTTTCTGAACGCTCACGCGTTGGAATTCCCCATGTGTGTTCTCGTTGTTCTTAGGTAGACAAACTTTCAATCACCTGTGGCACATACCCGCATACCAGTGGTACATTCCCACTCACAGGTATGTGCCACTGTGCGGCAGGAAGTGTTTGACGACGTACGCGACGGGATTGTGACATTATTCATGTTTTGACCAGTGCGTCATATTGGTCAAACCAGCTTACCCTCCCATACTAATTTTCGATCCCACCAAATTAAGGGGGTGATCATGAGAGCAACCATACGTAAGCAGCTAGAAAGATAGATAGACATATATGCAGATAGATGCCAAAAGTGCTTGCAGTACCCAAATAAATGCTTCGAGGTAAAAAAAAAGGAATAAATCCAAGGGAGGCTTCTCGCTCATACTTCAAGAACTACAGTTAGGATGATAGCTTTTGCCGTTATTACTTGTAGCTTATTCGTGTGCCACCGATGTAAGTGGCAGCGCTGAGCAGTAATTAAGTGGGAAACCTCGCGAGCATTCGATCAAGATCCGTGCACTCTGGCGACTCGAGAGTGAACAGTGCGCTAAAGAAGAGAAAAAGAATGAAAGACATGCGAGGAGCCTTCCTCGCGAGTGCTGGGCGACCCTAATCAGATCGCGTTAACACCTCGAGCCCCTACCGAGTTACCCTTGGGCTCACGTCAATCCACTAAACGAAACACGAAGAGCGTCATTATCCACACCCGTGGCCGCGGACAGAGGAGCCAAGGCTCGCTTTTGGCGCTTCGTGCGGACGCACTCGCTAACCGCGAGTAACGCGGGCCGACAGCCGCTAATCCGCGACATGCAGCGCGGCATCGAGTGACACGGTGGCTGCAGGCCGTCTGACGCAAGGCAGAAATCCGTGGGCGACGACAAAACGGACCTCGCGCGATGTGCACCCGCCCGCACGCACACACGCACAGCACGGGATCCTCTGCGCTTTCTCCTTTGGTTTCCAGCCAGCCCCGTACAGAACTCGGGTAATCTGACGCCATTGCAACCCTTCCGCATCCACGAAGCGACCGTGTGGCCCTCGCTGTGACCACGTGACGCTTGCCGATTGCGACAGCGCTTGTCCAAGCGATGCTTCGTGCAGCGCTCCTTGGAAGCTGCTGGCACGGGATTCGAACACCATATACGCGCATCGATTCACTCTCTCGTGTACGCCCAGATTTTGACCTGTACGAACTTTCGTTGATTAAACCATCTCTTCAAGGGGCTCTAGAGAACATTACGATTCATAATTATTAAGGCTAAATCTTTAGATGCCGCATAAAAGGCCAATTTTGACCGTCGGCGTAAACGTCAGTGATGAAAAAAAAATCGTCATCACGAGATGACGCCGCCATATGTTGTCATCATGCAGTCACAAATTTACAGCACTTGTGACGTCACATAATCAAACGACATCGTTGCTTAGTAAAAGGTGGGCGAATCACAAAAGCAAAGCAATACCAGGTTAGATACAGCAGGCCTGCATAGGGAAGGCAAAATTGCGTTCTGTAGAGAGTTTTTTTTTTGGGGGGGGGGGGGCGGTTGAATACATCGATTGAAGAAAAAAAGAAGGGGAGTAATACGGGTGTTCCTTCCGAGTCAGCTCAGGCATGGCCATTGTCCTATTATTCCTTCTCGTCTACTTCGGCTCCGTTTTCAGAAGGCGTGCGTCCATTTGTCTGGCTAGGGATGCAATAAACAATATGGGTGAGAGAGAGAGCGCTCGCTGGAGGAAGGAGAAGAAGAGATGTGAGGAGAAGTGCTGAGGAGGAGAATAATTAAATTAAACAGAAGTAATATGTCTCATCGAGGCAGGATTTGAACCCGGGCGTCTTCGGTCCGGAGGCAAACGTCTTGACCACTCGGCTGAGGCACGCTAGCGGGCTGCTACCGGCGGGAGAACGAGAAAAGGATGAACGCAAAAAAGAAGGTCAAAACGATGGAAAGAAAAAAAAAGATTGAAAAGTAATACCTCTGTCACACGTGGCAACTTGTGCACTTTGAGCAACTGTACTTACGCGCACAAAGTGTCATTTTGGCGGTTCGCTGCTACACGAGAAAGCGAAGTGTACTTCAGAAATTATGGCAGTGGTACTTGTTCCGTTTGTAGCGCAATATATATTTGTTACTTTTGCGCCCGTGTCTCATCGTCGGACCACGTTGTTTTCGTGGAATCAGCACCAGTGGCACCCGCCATCATAAAAGACTAGAGAACAACTCGCCTACACATGTGCAAGTGTGTCTGGAAGTAGACAACGCGACAGACGTGGCCATTGCACAGCATGTGCGCCGCATCCCCGTAGCGGGCGTGGCCGCAAACTGCCCGAGAGTGACAGTAGCGATAATGTTTGTTGATTTATGGCTTGTTCTAGCACATAGCAAAACCCCCTAAAACGAAAACAATAGTTTAAAATAGAATGAGCACCGCTTTAGGCAACAGCGTATTTTTGTGCAAGCCACTGGTACCGAGGCCACACACTTAGTCGCAACGAAGTGGGGTTGGGGAACACACTTGCCGGCACGTGTACTTTGCAGCGAGTGACACTAAACCTGCTCGTTTGACAGCGCGAAAATGACACTCGCGGCTAAGTTTTCTCGCTCAAACTGCACTTGAGTTGCCACGTGTGGCAGGGGTGTAATATTCATGTAATTGCTGGTGTTTCACGTCCAAAATAACAAAATGTTTGTGAGGGACGCCGTAGTGGAAGGCTCCGAAAATTACGGCTACCTGTGGTTCTTCAACGTACACAGATCTGAGTACACGGGCCTGAAGTATTTTCGCCTCAGATAAGAACAGAGAAATAGATAAAAAGGGGGATAAAAAAAGCGAGAGAAAGCATAGTGTAGCCATGTATAGTGTCTAATTTTTATTGATATGTTAAATAAGGAGATGTTAGCGTACAAGCAAGGCACCGGCTATTCCTTAGCCTTTGAGTAAACGTTGTATACGCATATCTTAAATTTAAAAAAACTATAAACAGCAGTGCATGGAACATAGAACACCCGAGTACGCATATGCAAACAAATGGCTGATCCCACGTACAGTGGGAATCGATGACATGCGAAACACGAATGGCGAAGGTTGATATGTCACTTTAAAAACAGCACAACGCCACCAGGCGGGCGGACATAGTACACAGTAAACACAAGTATAAATGTTATGTGCACTCACGTATCTATGGATAAGATGCAAGTATGTTGTTTATAAACGCGTAACGACGGCACCATTAACGTTTTCGTACAACAAGCACCAGCAGTGGTAGGCATGTAAATTGTGCCGTACATGACTTCCATGTCAAGATTATCATGTTTGTGCCTGGCATTTGTGCTCGTCGTCCATTTACGCCACGTAATACGAAATTTAGTATATCTCAAGTTAGTGTAACAGGTAGTCATGTTTTACATGACACGCATATCATGATTACCATGTTCACACGTGTCATTTGCCTTCGTCGTGTATTCACGTCACGCAATATGAAATTTGGTATATGGCCCCGCCGTGGTGGTCTAGTGGCTAAAGTACTCGGCTGCTGACCCGCAGGACGCGGGTTCGTATTCCGACTCCGGCGGCTGTATTTCCGATGGAGGCGGAAATTTTGTAGGCCCATGTGCTCAGATTTGGGTGCACGTTAAAGAACCCCAGGTAGTTGAAATCTCCGGAGCCCTCCACTACGGCGTCTTTCATAATCATATGGTGGTTTCGGGACGTTCAACCCCACATATCAATCAATCAGTTTGGTATATGTGAAGCTTGCCAAACGATTGCGAGCGCACTATGAGCGTAGCAGGTAGTCATATTTTACATGACACGCATGTCAAGATTATCATGTTTGGACGTCTCATTTACCTTCGTCGTCTATTCACGTCACGTAATACGAAATATGGTATATGTAAAGGTGGTGAAATGTCCGCGAGTGCGCTATGAGCGTAGCAAGTAGTCATGTTTTATATGACGCGCATGTCATGATTATTATGTTTGGACGTGTCATTTATTTTCGTCAGCTATTTACATCACGTAATACCAAATTCGGTATATGTGAAGCTAGCAAAACGATCGCGAGCGCATCATGAGCGTGACGTGTAGTCATGAGTTACATGACATTCATATCATGATTTACATGTTAGGGCCTGACGCTTATGTTCGCCATTCAGTCATGTCATACCATACTAGTTTCGCAGAAAGCCATGTTAACAAAACCACTGCAAGAGCAGCAAGACCATGACGTGTGAATTATGACATTCGTGACATACGTGGCTTGATTTTCAGGTTATGACTAGTCACTTGTGCTCCTCGTACAGTCACGTTATGCTATACCCATTTTGGCATAGATCCCATCATTGAAACGGCCAGGAGAGCTAAAAGTCGTAGATAAATAGATAGATAGATAGATAGATAGATAGATAGATAGATAGATAGATAGATAGATAGATAGATAGATAGATAGATAGATAGATAGATAGATAGATAGATAGATAGATAGATAGATAGATAGATAGATAGACAGACAGACAGACAGACAGACAGACAGACAGACAGACAGACAGACAGACAGACAGACAGACAGACAGACAGATAGATAGATAGATAGATAGATAGACAGACAGACAGACAGACAGACAGACAGACAGACAGACAGACAGACAGACAGACAGACAGACAGACAGACAGATAGATAGATAGATAGATAGATAGATAGATAGATAGATAGATAGATAGATAGATAGATAGATAGATAGATAGATAGATAGATAGATAGATAGATAGAAGGCCACCAGCTACACAGTTTCCAGGGTCTTCCCACCAGAAGTGCTCAGCTACCACAATTTTTACAGCAGAAGCTGTTATGAGATCACAACTCGGGTCACGCGCAGTTGAGTGCCACCTCCGCCGGCGCTGGTGTCCGTAACCACATCGGACGAAACCAGGCATCAAAGACACAGTGGGGCTCGAAATCCGGGTCTCCTGGGTGGCAGCCCAGTATTCTACCACTGAGATACGCCGGTGGTTCTGATTCGTTGGTAAACCTGTAGCACCAAAGACACTGTGGCGCTCGAACCCGGGTCCGCTGGGGGCTAGCCCAGTATTCTAGCACTGAGTTACGCTGGTGTTTGTGACTTGTTGGCAAACTTGCGTTAGGCAGGCTGGATGTCAGGAAAGCAATCGCGATAATACGACTTATAAAGACTTTCGGAACAGCGGAAGAACAACCAGTCGTCGCACAATGCGAATAGCGTAACGAGTGGGCCGTCCAATGCTCCAACTCATTACAAAAGCTTGATATCGTTCCCCTATTAACTGTGGCGCATACCCACTTCAGCCATAATTCCTCATCGTCGTCAGCCACTGCATGAACAATTGGCACGGAATGCCTGGCAAGTGTTTAGCGGATACCACGCTTCTCTGAAGAATAACGAAAAATTGTATTGCGAATGCTGGCCTACTACCCAAAAGTTTATTATATTAATGCCCTTGGATATCAAGCAAGTGTGCTTGCAGCAGTTATCCAATGAGTGTTTAGAAAAGGCTCTGAAAGGCCGCTTTTCTAGCTTTCGCTGTGGCTTCGCTGTGCGGCAGGTCTGTCATTTTTTTTCTCAGAAAACTAATATTGTCGTTAATTTAGAAATAACTGTTTAATCATTGAAAGACTAAGTAAAACCTGAATTAATTTTTCTTTAATTACAACGCCAAAAAATCGCCGTGACGTCACTGATTCCCATTTGAACCTCGTTGGTTCAGTAAATGTACTCGAAGTTTGCCTCATTTGTTACTTGGTCATAGTAGGCCCCTTTAAAATCTACGGTGTCAAGGAGCACTGGTAGCCCCGCCGCGGTGGTATAGTGACTAAGGTACTCGGCTGCTGACCCGCAGGTCGCGGGTTCAAATCCCGGCTGTGGTGGCTGCATTTCCGATGGAGGCGGAAATGTTGTAGGCCCATGTGCTCAGATTTGGGTGCACGTTAAAGAACCCCAGGTGGTCGAAATTTTCGGAGCCCTCCACTACGGCGTCTCTCATAATCATATGGTGGTTTTGGGACGTTAAACCCCACAAATCAATCAATCAATCAATCAATCAATCAATCATCAAGGAGCACTGGTACGTGAGCGTCGACGCGGCGTCCCCATCCAGCTTTTCAATGACTTACCGAGCGTTTTCTCGCGGGTAGAGAGGTGTTGTTTGTAGTAGGGCAATGTAGTAATAAAGGTAGAATAACTTTCTAAGTGCGTAGCACTTAAGGGGCCCGGCTTGTCGTTCATCTATCTCATGTGGCGTGATCATGCTCAATATTCAGGGGCCTATACAGGCATAAAACAAGGTTGGCTGTGCTCAAAATTGTGTTAAAGTAATCGAACAAGCTCTAAAGTAACATAGTTAACGGAAATAGCCGAGAAATAATTAAAATGATTAACCTAATAGCACTAAAATGCTTCGGAAACATATGGATGGCGCCCGAATGACGCAAAAGAGGACACAACCGCTTAGCCGAGCGTGCGACTACCCTCCCAGCGGTGCTTCTCCGGCGCCTTTGTCGCTACATCTGAAGCAGCCTGAGTGAACTCACTGCAGACAGCACGCGTCTCAACTACCGCAACTAGCAGGAAGTTCAAAAAGTGTAACAAAAAGTAACAAGAATGGAGCACGCTGGGTTTGCGAATCTCCAATATCTCCAATACCTCAAACATTGCCAGTATCAACGGTTTGGTGAGCGGAGAAACAGGAACTCTACGAGAGGAAATATTCCAGATCGCTGCTAGAGCATCTGGTCCAAAGGCACTCGTTGCAGAACTCGACAGTGCAGGCGGAATTTTACGTCTAGAATAGCATACCTGCATGAAGAGCGTCATGCAGATTGTCGCAAAATTTATCTAGCACACGTTTGGGTATTTGCCTAATGTCGGTACTTGAAGCGTACTCATTTTAAGTGTAGGATGCGAATAAATTTATTGAGACTGCCACGCTGACTAAGCTGACGTGAAACAGTGCCATGCTCGATGCACCCTGCGGCTCAGTTTTTCCTAAGCGAGCTACACTTCGCCATGCAGGGAGCTTGAGAGATATTTTCCTTTTATTGAAACCACTGCACAGAAACAACTCAAAGTCGTGCAATAGCCACAGGTGTATACAGCATAGCACTGAATGACAGCTAATATTGTGCAATACGTCTCTCTCTCTCTCTGCTGTGTGTGTGTGTTTGTAACAAAGACTTTCCAGCAGTCCCAGCTGTGGTTGTGAAACTCAATGGCGCAGCATTTACTACAACGCGTATTGACGCCAAGACGCGTGTATGGCGTGCCATTTTCTCATTCGCTTCTTTTACACATGTAAATGCGAACATAGAATGGCATTGAGTTCAAGTACCCGGATGTGAAACGTAGCCCCTTACGCAAATTTAGACAAAATAATTTGATGACTTTTCAACAGAAAGTGTTAACTGAAAATATGTACTGTACATCAATGACTCACATCTGCACAGAGGTGTTGTACGTGCAATTTGTGCGATTAGAAAGCAAAGTCTTTCTAATCGCATCGGAAATAAGTTTTTTTTTCAGTGCCTTCCTTTCTGTTTAAATATTTTAATTGCTTTCCATAACTCTTTCAGTTTATAGACAGCGTCTTTGTCATTGACCTTTTTCTCCTGTCTCTTGTTTAAGTGGGTCGTCACGAGTTCATAGCCTCGCCAGGAATACAAACAAGCATTTTATGAGGCTGTAGGTTTAATTTATTAAAAAGATAGTCGTCTAAAAATGTAATGCATCACGAGTTTAGTAATGGACGTATAGTTTTCAGAGTTCTCGTATAGTCCCAATGTTCTTTCGGGTCTTAGGAGGCGCTACGTATGGATTTACTATTCCATTATCTTCCCCAGTAACATGCTATCAACGTTGGGATAGCCGGCTTTTGTATCTACGATACAGCCTTCCTGCGTTACTTCGCCTTACCCAAACCAATATTCAAGCATTGACTGGAGCTCAAGCAAAAGTTCTGAGGGTGTGCCTTGGCCTACCAAAAAAATACATCAAGTATATCGTAACTGAAGACCGGAATTAACTTTAGGCAAAATGCCTATATTTTTTTCTTAAGTCAATTTCCAGCCTATTAAGCATATAAACACGAACCAAGGAACAGTAAACATTTTAATCTTACATTGACTGTGCCTAGAAGTGCCTATTTTGAGGGTCGTGCCTATGTCAGATTTCAGCGCCCAAGGATGCCTTTTCGCGTTCGTTGACCAAACGTCTTGCTTAAATGAGCTGTTCATATTGAGGAAAACAAGAATCACTTGGTGTGCTCATATTAACGACAACACGTGCATAGTACGGTAGTTGTTTGTTTTCTTTTTCGTTTTTGTTTTGTTCTTGTTTTTAGCTACTGATAAGGTGCGATTATGGTTCGACGTAGGATCGACGCGCGCATACGCTGTTTAATCGGCGAAAACAGATAATAAGTCGACGCACTGCCACAACAAACGCATAACAGACTCGGCCAATGCGCTTCGACGCATGTAACGTTTCCAACGCTCCAATAACGTCACACTATAAACGCTCTAGCAGAGCTTGCACCCCAGCGAGGCATAGCGACGCTAGCATAAATAGCATTAATTGATTGATATGTGGGGTTTAATGTCCCAAAACCACCATATGATTATGAGAGACGCCGTAGTGGAGGGCTCCGGAAATTTCGACCACCTGGGGTTCTTTAACGTGCGCCCAAATCTGAGCACACGGGCCTACAACATTTCCGCACAAATAGCGTTAGCGCCCCCCCCCCCCCCCCCAAAAAAAAAAAATATTTCCGTCACTTGGTTCAAAAGTAGTGTAGCATGGTGGTTGTGTGAGCGTGGCTAGAGTGTACTGCAGCAAAGCGAGGAGAGGTTAACGCTAGTGCACCCCCGGCCCTTTGAATATCCCCTTCGCTAGGTTCGATAGTAGTGCAACCGGCCGGTTGCGTTTTGAAGGCTAGAGTACAGTATAGCTCTAACGTACTCTAATCAGCCGAAACTAAGCTAGGCTAACGCTGCCGCATGTACAGCCTACACGTAGGTTTCGTTGGCATTTATGTTCTTTATAATGGCAGCTGTCGGAAGTCTGCCTAGCAATGCAGAATAAAAAGAAGCCGTGAAGTGTACTTGTCAGGCAATCTACCAGTGGATTACAGCGCTACTCCGTCGATTAAGAAATGGTCCATGTGGAAAGCAAGGGAGAGGACAAATGAAAGGTCAACAATATTTTGAGTTTGACGTATACTCTGAAGCACGAAAAGGCATAAAGCTCCCAACATTGCTTACGCTACTGCCAATTTATTTAAATAACCCCTCAATGTGCACAAATAACATGTATTTTGTGGTCATTCCACGGGCACAATGATTAATTTTGTTATTTTTACATCCGCATCTGTGAAGTTGCATGCACCTATGACACAGAATGCAGCGATATGCGAAAGCTTCACTGACACAAGCCACTTTTTCTTTATTGCTTACACTGTATAGTAATCCACAATTCGAATTCTCGAGCAACATCATACAATAAAAATAATGCACTAAGTGGTTGAAGTACGCACCAGGGACGAAATATCGCTATCGCGTTCAGCACAAAGCTTAAGGATACCCAGCTTTTTCGGACGTGCAGGAAAAATTCGCCCCGTCCCCAATAGACTATAGTTGCTGACAGGGTTGCCTTAAAAGCTTGAATCTGCCTTGGAAATAATCCTGGATTGTTGGTGCTAAAGCAAGTGTCTGAAGTTTCGAGTGGTGCTGATTCAAATATTCTGGATTCGATTAAAGCATTGAAAGTGCCAGGCCACAAGTACGCTTCACTAACTTCAGTGCACGTCGAGCGTTCTTTTTCACATAAAAGCAAATACCGACTGAAAGCAAGCACAATTCAAGGCCGAAAACATTGATATGATGGTGGTTTGTCATTATTTTTATAGCTTCTCCCACAATGTCGAACTACCTCAACTTTCACCTAAATCTGCTCAAATGATTGCACTTCTCTTTTCATGAAAAAAATAAATTCAGCTTTTTCAAAGCGCAAATTTTTGCCTGCTGTGTTTGTTAGATGTTGAATAATTGTCCTGAGCACGATGCTGAATTAATTATGAATTGTGCCTATATATGCCTCAACGAGTTTTTAATGCCTATTTTTGCCTGAATGGCAGTTTTCAGGGCCTATTATAGGCGCCTAAAACATTCATTTTCAGTGCCTAATGCTCCGGTCTCTAATCATAACCTTGCCGAAATCAGATGCCTATCAGCTCCAGTGCTCACTCTTGCAGCAGGAGTTTCTTCAAGTCAACGTGCGTTACGCCACCAGACTGCCGGGTCATCGACTTTCTTGAGACAGTGGCCTTGTGATTCGCAGTGCCCCCCTTCACTCTTCCTATTATGTGATGTGTGGGGCTGACATTGCACCCCCACCCTCTTAGGTGACACGGGGGAATCTACGATTGTGTATGTGTGTGTGTACGTGCGTTTGTGCCTTATGTGTTTATAAGTGTATATATCATAACCATCACCCATCATCTGGCGTAGCATGTCAGGCGCATATTCAGGCAAACATCTCCAGCTTTTGATTACAATATTTCTCCCAAACGAGATAGCCCACGACCATGCGAGAGGTTTGACATACCACCTTGGGGCTGGTCTCTCGCGTGAGTTCGGGAGAGCTCGTCCACAGTGATCCGTTACTCGTTACTTTTCACGAGATAACACCTCATTACACTGCAGAGGAGAGCAACAGACTTTTTTTTCCTTTCCTCATTATAAGCTGCACACACCCCAAGTAAGCACGCTCCGCATAGTGCAGACGGGGTCTTACCCCTCTAGCGACTTTTTGAGCATGGTTCTTCCGGAAATTGGTCCACTTTGCCCAGATTGTGGTGAATATCGTTCCCTGAGTCGCATGCTCTGGCAGTACCCTGCGTTACAAGATTTTAAGAGAGGAGACTGGACGACGTCAATAACAAACCCCAGGCAAGACGCCCACCTTCAGGCTGTCCAGAGGACCAGTAAACGTTCGGACAGGTATGGCGTCTCTGTTCCGACATGGGACTACAGCCAACGGCGGGTTGGAGACCTACCTAATTGTCCCGCTGCCTCGCCTCTCCGGACCACAATAAAGTTGTTCGCGGTGTCTCTCTCTCACACAAATGCATTCTCTCTCTCCCACTTTTGTAGCCTATATTCATAGACGTCCGCCACGGTAGTGTAGCTGTTACGGTGCTCGGCTGCTGACCCGTTGGTCACGAGCTCGATCCCCGCTGCGGCAGTTGCAGTTCGATAGATGCGGTACGGTGGAGGTCCGTCTACTGTCAGTACACGTTAAAGAACACCAGATGGTCGTATTTTTCCTGGAACCCTTTACAGCGTCCCTCACAACCATATCGCGACTTAGGGTCGCAAAACCCAACATATCAATATTATTTATACGCAGACCTTAACTCTTAAAAACAAAGCAAACAAAAACAAACAAGGATCGTACGCATTCAGTTTCAGCATAACTTTCTCTGGATTCTCGTGCTTTATCTCGGCAGTATATACATGCAGAGGCCCGTGCGCATAAAACACCGAATCACGCCACGCTATCACGTAAGTATACTTGTCTAGCGCGTAGACAGGATAACCACTGGTCATTAAGGGTAACTAACTGGATTCCCAGAGAAGGCAAGCGAGTTAGGGGGAGACATTAGGTGGGCAGATGAGATTAATAAGTTTGCGGCAATAAATTGGCAGCAGCAAGCACAGGACCGGGTTAACTGGCGAAACATGGGAGAGGCCTTTGCCCTGCAGTGGACGTAGTTAGGCTGATGATTATGATGATGACGATAATGATGATGTGATGATGATGATCACGTAATTAAAAAAAGTAAAGGACGCTGCGCGAAGACAGACGGTGGTCGAACCTGCAATCTGCATGGTCACGTGTTTTTTTTTTTTTCAAGTCAACGCGTAACGCGAAACATGTCGAGAAAATGAGGTATATTTATATAATAGCGAGCTATCGGAGAAGAAATCGCATGCTCAATGCACTTGGCCGGTGCAATTTTCTCCTCGAATCTGAGCGTGTCACGCAACGGCCACGCTGTTCGCAAACGAGTCTTGAAGACAGAAAATACTAAGCGCGAGCAGCAATCAATGGTTTGTCTGTGTGTGTGTTTTTTTATTTTCCCCGAGCAACTAACATCACGGTGCTTTCATGTACCCCCTCGAACAATGATATCGCGCATCCAAGTGGCAACTGGGACAACTTGGTGCTCATTGATTCGTTCGTTTCTTCTTATTATTTTTTCTCGCTTTTTCGTATGAATTGATCCGCCGAAATGAATGAGATAGGTATGTACAAAATCAAGGCGTTATCACAATTGAAAAAAAAAAGCCCAAAATAACGCGAGTAAAGAAACAAAGAACGAAAGGAAGGACAAAGTGACAAAAAATTGCAGCCGACAAACTGACATACCGCGGCGTTGCGCGTACGAAGACTAATAATCGGGTGCCGCACGTGCCACATGCATTGGCGACAGCGGTCCTTGGCAGCCGCTACGAGGACGTGAAGCCCGTAAACACAAGTATAATGGTAGTCCAGCGGTGATCGCACACATGCGCTCGCTGTTTGCGATCGCGGTCTGGACCTGGTGCGGCCGTGTAACCGCACCGATTGACGGTGGTCCGCGCGCTTTGTGTCCAGCAAAGGCAACACTCGTCGGACAGGCGTGCTGTAAACAAGAAGCGCACGGCACACTGCCTCCGGCGCGTGCCTGGGTTTTTCTGAACAAATATCGACTGTGTGGTGCCCCTCCCCCCACCTCCTTTTTTTTATACGTGAGATATGAAATACACCCGCCAGCTGCAATGCACGCGCCACCTATAGAGTGGAGGTTGTTTCTTGCCGAGTGCGTCAGCGGATTCACTTGCGGAAACTTTGTGCACGAAAACAAGAAGAAAAAAAAAAAGACTAAATCCCATTCACTATATGCAAGCCTGTGCTATTCGAAGGAATTGTCAGGTGGTTGGGCTGGTTTTCCTGCATCATAGAAAACTACACAGCACAAATTATAGTGCGGCAAACTATAGTACACACGCTGCACGTGCATGCGTTCGCTGTGCTGTGTGCGTTCTTCCATGTCACGTAGCTGATTTGCACTCTGTAGCTATATTACGGGCCAACTAGCCCAGCAGCAAACTGTCTTATTCAGCATCGTTTGTTTTCTGCAAAAGTGTAGATGATGAGCAAATGTGTTTTGCGCATAGCGCACATTTATGTGTGAAGCACAGCAAATCAAATGAGGACGAGTACAGCGTTAATTTAACTAAATGAAATACTGAGGAATGCTGGCGGATCCAGAAACAGTACATTATAATCTAATAACGCGTGTGGAATCACTGGCTGTCTCGACAGAAATAGAGAGAGAAAAAATGATACAAATGGGCGAGGGGTTAGAGCTTTTAATTTTGTTTCACATGAGGAATTTGTGCGACCACAACTTCTGTGGGTGTGAGAGATCTAGGACACAGGCTAGGTAGAATTTGCTACATGACGCATGTGCCGATTGTCTTAAAAAGCCATTTGACAATAACACGATATAAATATGGGCGGGGTTATCGCATATGATTGAAAAGAAAAAGAGAAACATTGCAGCGTAATTGTTTGAGCATCGGTTGATTGATTGGTATGTATGGTTTAAAGAGGCCCTGAAACACTTTTTCAAGTAACCATGGAATTAATTCACTGGAAGAGCTTATTGCCTCACGAAATCAACGCCGCAATTTTTTTTTTAATTCGTCCAGTGCGAGTGGAGTTGTAAAGGTTTGTCATATGCTGCAATTGCATTCTATCTTCTTTCGTCCCGACGAAAGGCGCTGGAAGCTAAGCAGAGAGGGATGGCAGGGCCACAGAAAAACGTCCCGCGCGCCTGGCGACCTTGAGCACTTTTTTTTTCTTCGAATGCGCGGCTTTTGCAGTGTAATCACGTGGGATCGCATGGAAGAGTAGCGGCCTCTCGTGGCGATCTCTGTAACGAGCGAGCACACCATGTTCGAATCAGCCAACTGCTGATAAATGGGTCGTTGACGTGTAATTTTTGGGCATATAACTTGATTTGTCGAGAGAAGACAAAGCAATTTTTAGCTGACTGTGATAATTTATTGTGAATTCCAGGCCGCGTGCTGTGCTATAATATTTGGCTAGCGTGTGGTCAGGAGCCTCTACTACCGATCTGCAGCGTTTTCTGACCATGCTCAAAAAGTGTTGCAGGGCACCTCCGACGTTCCAAAACCACCGTACGAATATGAGAGACCCCGTAGTGGAGGGCTCCGGAAATTTCCACCACCTAGGGTTTTTTAACGTGCACCGGAATCTAAGCACCCGGGCCTCAAGCATTTCAGACAAGAGCATGCATCGTGTTAAAAAATTCTATAGCAACGGCATTCGAAAAACCCACTTGAGACGATGTGGTGCTATGCGGGCCGCCAACGGGGAAGCGAACCCTACAGCATGCGCTGCACTGCGATGTGGCCGTGGCGTTGCTTCGAGCTACAAAAAAGGAGCACGAAGGAACAAATCTGACAGACGTATGATATTGGAGTGGGAAACGCGTCTGTCTTATCTCCGGGGGAAAGCGCTCGGAAGCACGTGAGACGCAAGCAGCGCTATCCCTCATGCAGCATGGCATCACGACCACTCCCCGAACTTCGGTGGACCGACGGTCCCCGTTGAGAATTAGGCGCGCATTTGGACTGGCATTGAAAGAAATAAAGGAGGCGTTAGTGTTAGTGGCGCATGAGTTTGCGTATGCCATTCAACGAATATTATAACTGGCTCTGCTTTCTGGATAGAGGATCCATCTTTGCACTTATAACTCACTGTCACATAAAAAAAAACATTATTTTCTAGTTGCGGCTATTATGTATTACGAGTGCAAAAATCAATTATTCAATTAATCAATCACTCAGTCAATCAATGACGCTGGCTCACACGTACACTCACAAGTTTACCAACGCAGTCAGTGCGAGTGCCAAATCTCCAACCTCTAAATCTTGCACAAAGGCCACTTGACTTTTTGTGGAGGCCTACTAATTACTCATTTGAATTGAATGTGAAAGCGTAAGCTTCTAGAAATCACACAAAATGATAACTGATTTCTTTTCAAATTACAATTCCTGACACGATAGAGAGTGCAGTGCTATAAACAGAAAAAACAGGGTGTGCAATATATCATGCACACCCAGTCAGTGAAGCAACATTCGCCAGTTGCCATGCTCACGATAAGGGATCTGATATCGCGAAGCTTTCAGAGGCGAAGCTCCTCTTAGCCTAACATTGTCATGCGTCACGCGTAACCGAGGGAAGAAGAGACGAGAAAGAAAAGAAGGCAGTATCTCCCGAACAGTATCAAAAACGGCGCTGTCTGATGGAAGCAAGTACAAACTGCAGTTGATTGAGGATATTCTAGATGGCGCTGTACCGCTACTCTCCGATTGCCTGCTGCATGGGCTGTGCCTTGGTGCGCGAGGAAGAAGTGCCTCCCTCAGTTTCCTGGATAGTAGTCGTACGTGGCGGATCGTTGGTGGTGCATGGACAAAGCACAGCGGCGGGCGCATTGAAGACGCGTACGCTCGGCTTCTTAGGCTCGCGTCTCGTCAGTGTTACCAGCACGCCGCCTGCATTCTCGAACACGATCAGACGCATGGACGCATGCTCAGACGGATGGACGGACGGACGGATGGATGGATGTATTGATGGATGAATGGATGGATGGATGGATGAATGGATTGATGGATGGATGGATGGATGGATGGATGGATAGATGGATGGATAGATGAATGGATGGATGGATGGATGGATGGATGGATGGATGGATGGATGGATGGATGGATGGATGGATGGATGGATGGATGGATGGATGGACGGACGCTTCGCCCTACTCATCATCATTCACTCCGTGGATATGCTGTGACTTTTTGTTCATGAGTGACCTCTGGCAGCGATTGTCCGCAGTCGCTAATATGTGCAATGTAGCAATCCGCTGGCGAACGCATATAAACAGTTATAGCGCAAGAGCTCATTTGTTCCCATGAACTCTAATCGCAAAATCACAAAGTGCTTCGTACGAAAGAGTACATGAAAAGAAGCAGTCATTCTGAAAGAAAGTTCGTGTAAACGTGGTCACAAAAAATAAGTCAAGACACCACAAACTTATAGAATGAATTGAGACAGTGCTTAAGGTTGCACGCCCTGTCTCTGAGAAAGAATAATTAGCAACGAGCGCGGCTATCTGTTTTTCTAAAAAATAATAAGAGGCATCATTGACCAATCATGATAGCGAGCATGCTATTGATGAAAGTAATCGACGGATAAAAAGTTGTAATTAACTAATTGATTCGTAAATTCATACTCTGGGCCTGAAGTTTGAAGCTCACGCGATACACTGTGTTTTTCGGCCACGAGAGTCCTCTTTTTTTATTGCTCAGCAGCATTTAGAAAAGTTGTAATATGCATGACATTACACATTTGAATGTAAAACTTACCTGCGCTTACAGCTCAAGACTACACGTCAACGAACGAAGACGCGGACACCACTTACTTCTGACTAAATTTGCGAATCAGTAAGACACGACATATAAATGTTTTTTACAATGCCAAGCCAAGCACAAGTGCATGCCTTATCACACAAACGTTCAAATGTAAGCCACTCCACTCTTCAAAGAGGGGCTATTAAGGGCATTGTAAGTAAACACACAAATAAACGTTTAAGTGAGATCGCTACCCATCAGGATTGGCCAGCGTCTCTTGTGCTCAGACGGTGTTTATTGTCATACCCATAGACTATATGCGAAATTGCTTTGTGCTCTGGCAACACTGTGCACTTCGACCCCGCCGCCATTTTAATGTGGGCGAGCGGTCGACGGAAACGCGTTCGCTAGTACGGCCGTACGACTTCTGAACACCCGCTTCACTGCGCTGAGCTACTGCGATGGCCACAGCAAGACGTTTCCCAGTGCCCGAACATGTGATGTGGACAAACTGTTTAGAAAACTTGCCGCATATATCGAACGACACTGTAGCGGACCTAATAAACCAGGCGCCGACGTCATCCAAGCAGCAAACAATATATTATGCCTTCGCCGTGGAAGCGTACACCTTGCCGTCGTCGGTTGTGACCAACGCCTGTGACACAAGGTAGGTAAGCGACGTTTTGTGTAACCTTCTGAAAGCATGCAGTGCTTTTCCTTTTGGAGCAACGTACAAATAGTGCCGCCGATGTTAACGTCGTGCGGGCGTTCTCGGCGAGGTCGGTCGTGTCACTGCGTGTTTCTTTCACTACGCGTGCTCACGTGCTTGGATAACTTGTCATTATGGCTTGGCAAGAGGAGGCTATGGTTTGGCGTTTATTTTTAGCACGTCCGATCAGCAGGCGTGGTCGCTGAGGAACTTCGCAGCTGTTCCGGTGGTGCAGTGTGCATGCCTTGAAGGACATCGCTCGTACTATGAAAACAGTTTTTTGCGCAAATTTCGCGTCCGCACGTATGCATTACTGGTCTAATAATAATGTGCTGCCTTTACGAGTGCGCATGCTGCTTTGTATAAAACACGACGTACGCTAGTTTGTTCACTGAACATTTAGACTAAACGGGTCTACAAGGACAGCTAGAAAGAACGGAACTGATCCACCGCAAGTGTCAACGTAAGTTAACAGTGGGACTCCTTAAAAACCTCATTCATTCGGTGCATGTTGGTTTGGAGATTTTTCACCAGCATTGGCATGTGGTTTTCCAACTCGTCAATAAAAAGCAGTGTTTTTTTATGTTCCACTAGAGGTTGTTCACATCGAAGCACTTCATGCAGGTTTTGTATTATTGCACTGTAACGTCAGCTGCGCAGGGGTTTTCCCGAATGACATAGTCATTACTTTGTGGAGAGTATGTTGCATAACCTTGTTGCTTTGCATAAAGCTGCCATGGCAAGTGCCACGACAGCTTTATTCGTACTTGTGATATGGCACTCGGTAAAAAGATGACAAACTTGACTGTGTGCAGCTTACAAAGTTCTTTTTTTTGTTGTTGTTGTTGCTCTTACAGTCTCGGGATTGTCTATGCACGTGCCACGTGCTACCGAAGCCAGAAGAAGAGTGGGCGGCCGTACAAAGTCAGCTTGGCTTTGAAAAGCGACAGTGGAGCAGTGGCAGATTCTACTTGTGAGTGCCCCGCTGGGGCTGGTGGTGCCTGCAGCCACATTCTTGCGGCTCTGCGCCTCCTTGTTCTGCTGAAGCAGAAGGGCTTCAAAGAGGCACCACCAGAGCTTTCATGCACCGAGTTGCCGCAGCAATGGAGGCGCCCCCGACGACAAGGCATCAGGCCTATGGCCGTGCAGAACGTGGACTGGCGGAGTCCACGTGAGAGTGGCATGGGCATGCCAATGCCCGTGCGACTTTTTGATGCGCGGGCTGAGGAGCAAAAGGAGCAGCAACACCTTGAAGCGATCCATAGCCTGGGAGAGGACCTCCAGAGCCTCGGGACCTTCGACTTTGCTGCCATTCTCCTTGCTGCTGGGGGGCCGTCAGTGGACACAAAGCTTGGACCTGCGCCTGCGGGGTCTGCACTGTCGTACCAGCAGGCAAAACTCCCTGCAGGCTTCACTACGTGGATGTCACCCAGCATTTCGCAAGGGGCAGCCACCGTGACACCAGTGCCAGCTTTGACTCTGTTTAGTGACGGAGCCTCACAGCCACCCTTGCCCGGCAGATTCACGGCTGAAGAATGGAGGGTGTTGACTGTAAGTGCAGTATAGAAAAGATACTTCTCTCTGCACTGGTGGAGTGTGTACCATTCATGCTTTTAACTGATTAGGTGGACCTAGATGTAGAGCACATGCAGCCTAGAAATATTCTTATGCAGTCCTCTGTAAAAAGAGAAAGCGAGAAAATTATGAATGCCCTATTTGCTTCCACCAAATGTTACAAATGCCAAGACAATGGCCCCAGTGATGATAGTGGTTAAGCAATTTTAAACTACAGGCAAACCCAGCACTAATGCTGTGCTTTATTTTATCAGTGCAGATCATTGCTTTATGTTCTACGCTTTGAAGGATGTTAAGCTGTGTGGTTATTAAACAGTCTCACTCATATGTGCTTCTACAGGCTAACATTTGCTATTTGCTAGCTTTACCACCCAATATCCGTATTTTGATTAATTTCAATGCATCAGTGTAATGTAAACCAAGACTTACACTTAATCGAACTTGGGGCCACTGTCGATTGCATGTCCTCTGATTTTGTCAAACCTGCATTATAACAATAGAGTTTTAGAATAGGGATGACCAGGCGCTAACGCTGCGGCGGCAGGTGGTGGAGCCCGACTCAGGTGCGCATTCATTCTGTGGTGCAAACACCGATGCCTCGGTTGGGGTGTGTGCCACTCTCAAGCCTAAATCTCTAGCTACTTTTGCGAGGACGACAAATACCCCGTTGTTTTTTTTTATGTGCGCGGTCACCATCCACTGCATATGCCATTTTAAACATGAGGGGACACACGTGTGGACTTCTTTTTATTGTATTGCGCTTTGAAAACATTTGCAGCCTCATGAGCTTCTATATCCAAATGCAAAAAATATATGGAACCCTAGCTATCCAAGCTTTGCTTAAAAAACCGGGAACTGTGCTCCTCTCTTGCCTGTTTTTATTAAAAAGCACAATTTCATTGCTGCTGCTGCTCTGCCATTCATGCCATTGACTCTCCTAAAAGTGGCTCCTAAATCTGTCTTTTGATGACTGGCTATTAATCTTAGTGCAGCACGGTACCGAAAACAAACATTGGCAAACCAGCTAGGCTGCAGGAAAGCTGATTGGGTTTTGCTAGTAGTCAAAGTACAGTGTATGCAAGCTCTGAGCCGTTAAAAGTTTCTAGCGCTTTCTCATGCTATATTTACTTCCACATTGTGCAGGAGATCCAGCTGTCACAAGAAGAAGCTCGGGACCTCGAGCTGAACTCAAGGCAGCAGCGCCTCAGTGAACGCTGGTGACAGGCACGGGCCAATCGACAGACAGCGTCAACTTTCGGCCACGTCGTCAGGCGGCAGGTATGGACGGAGAAGGGCCTCCGTAACCTCATTGAGCCGAAGGACCTCACGCACGTCCGTCCGGTGCAATATGGCATAAGGAATGAGAACATGGGCAAAGATAGGTATATAGCTGTCATGAACAGCTACGGGCACAATGTGTCAGTGCAGCATTGCGGCCTTGTGGTAGACCCTGTGTGCCCTTGGTTGGGTGCAACACCAGACGGACTCGTGTACGACCCGGAAGAACTTTCATATGGTGTGTTGGAGGTCAAGTGCCCCCATTCTCTGAAAGACTCTGAGCCAGAGGAAGCGAAGAAAAGAAAGTTTTCCTTGGTGTTCGGGGAAAATGGTGAACCGCAGCTGGACAGAGACCATGAGTATTATGCTCAGGTGCTTGGGCAGATGGCCCCCACTGGCTGCTTGTGGGGCGATTTTGTCGTGTGTTCGGAAAAGTGGATTGGCATTGAGCGCATTTGGTTCGACAGGAACGAGTGGGAGGATATGCGCAAAAAGCTTGATGCCTTCTTCTTTGAGCAAATGCTGCCCCATCTTGCCAGGCGGTAATCAGTGAAGCTTCCAGATTTCGGCTGATTAGTGCGCCAAAGCTACACCTAACCTATGAGGCGTGCACAATACCTGCACACCCTAGCCAAGAGGTAACTCGGTGCTACCTTGATTGATTGATTGATATGTGGGGTTTAACGTCCCAAAACCACTATATGATTATGAGAGACGCCGTAGTGGAGGGCTCCGGAAATTTAGACCACCTGGGGTTCTTTAACGTGCACCCAAATCTGAGCACACGGGCCTACAACATTTCCGCCTCCATCGGAAATGCAGTCGGTGCTACCTTCGTGCCAGAGGATTTTTCAATACTAAAAAAAATTAACGCTCCGAGCTTTACTTGCCATTTGTGCATCTGGGCAATACTGTGCCCTGTAATGGATGGTTGCAAATTGTCTTGGCTGCCTGGGCATCTTAACGTGCACCAAAATCTCAACGCAGAGAAGGCAACACAACATAATACCTTCAGACAAAAAATTTTCCTTTTGCGGACATGTGGAAATAAAAACATTGGCTGCTTTATTGTGAACCAAACATACACAGGCTGATTTCGTGCAATAATTTTTTCAGATTCACTTTTTTCACTAGACTTCACATTGCCACAGCACAAGTTGTGGAGACCACAATAAGGAAATGAAAAATCTCATGCATCATATTTTGGGTAAAGATAAAAGATTGCATGCCATACCTATTATTATTAGACTCCCATCCAAGGTTTTTTAAGCAGTGTTTAATGAATCTTAGTACATACTTGCAGCATCCAGTTGCTTGTATTCATACAGAACTTAGTGAGCCCTTAAAAGTTTTGGATACGTCTAAGAGAATATAGATATTGTACGTTAGCTCACACTCGCTCGATTTAATCTTGAATAATTTAAAATCTCGCCGATAAAAGTTCAGAAAAACACCATTTTTCAGGCATAGTGATGCTTTGTAACGCATCAGTTTTAGTGATATTGCAGGAAGAGACGCAAACACAACGTAGCAGTTTTCTTAACCACATGCTACAGAGTCACAAAGGACATGCACTTTTGCGTTCCTGCACTTTTTTTTGAAGTAGAGAAATACTCCGCACACAGCGAGTGCGCCTTTCAAGCCATTCAAGGTGGACAGCTCCACATGTTTCAACATGTGATACACAGCGATACACAGAAGTGCTACGGCCTCAAAAAAAGCAACGAAACATGCCTAAAGGGGGGGGGGGAGAAAAGCTATGATTGTGGGCCACATTGCAATGCTGCAAATTAAATTCTTATCTCATCCAAATAAGTTATAATGTACATGCTAGCACCACTCAATCCCTTTGTGAGCATTTTTTTGGACTAGATTACTTAAAATTTAGTCTGTGGTAACCAAAAGCATGTCATGACTGGACACAACCACATCTGCCATTGAGCTGCACATTGACAAAACAAAACCAGTTTATAGTCGATCTTTGCAAGATTTGTTACAATGAGAGTCAACTTGAGGTAGGTTAACAAACACAACACAGTATATGAACAATAAGGAAGGATTACAAATGAGCGAAGAAATAATAATAGAGCTTGACAAAGTACTGCTGTGAATCCAGGTTCGGGAGCCTTTTGGTAGCGTGAATGGTGCCCGGAGATGACCAGGAAAAAAAACTGCACAAGTATTTACACGGTGAGTACAAGTTTGGTGGTTACGTCTTTGAACGAATCACACAGTGAGCAACAACTTAACAGCGCACAACATTGCCTTCTTGCTCAAGGCTTTTTGTTCGTGCACGTGGCGCCCCTGAGTGCTCAAGTCACACCAGCTGCAGATTACCAGTTTCACGGTCCGTGCTGTCATCTCCCTTTTGATCCTGCAGTCATCCTCCATTTGTGGGCTCGTTTCCTGGCCGGAGCAGCCGCTTTTCGGACTGAGGCGGAAAGTGAAATTGCCTGCGTGTTTGAGATTTCAGTGCACGTTAAAGACCCCCAGGTGATCAGAATTACTCCGGAGCCCTCCACTACGGCGCGCTTCATCGCCTGTGTAGTGTCGGCACGTTACACCTCACAACCAGTCAATCATCAGTCGTCGGTGCATTAAAACGTGCCAAGTGCTGTGTGTTCTTTTAGATGCGGAGCGTAACTGCGAATGCATCTTAGGCTTGGGCTCTGTCCCTCCATAGTTCGTCGTCCGCACGCCACCTGCGCATGCGCCCAGGAAGACGCCAGCAACACTGTCGCTTTAGGAGCCATCTCATGGTCGGGGCTCGTGCCGGCCCAGGAGGACACCAGCAACACTGTCGCTTCAGAGCTTTTAAAGTGGAAGCGGGCTCGTCTCGTGAAAGCAAGTGCGTGCGCTGAAAAAAAAAACCCTCTTGCACTTCATTGGTGCATTGCAAAAATATATACTTTGTGATAAGTCGCAAAGTGCTGTTCAGATGGAGCCCCGTTACGCTCCGCATCCTTCGCAGGAATCCCCTCGTGGGAAAGGGCGTAATTTTTTAGCTTGCCACATCTAAGGCTCTTGTTGCGGTTTGCCACTTGACTGTTGCATGAGAGAAGACTGGAAGTTGCTCAGGATTGCCGTCACAGTCCAAATTTGGTTAATCAGTGGAGCCAAGGTTAACGGTATGGGTCTATCAAAAATGTGGAATGCCTTTATCCGCTGTATCCGCCGCTCCACGTGTATCCGCAAAGCAGCAATCTCTTTTGTAGATTTCACTTCCTCAGGTGAGAATGTGCCACCCTTCAGGAACGGCGGCAGGTTCAATTTCACTCCATTCTTTTCCAAGAGATCTTCGATGCGAAAGCCCTTATCTGCCATAACAGCATCTTCGTCGTCAAACTTCAAGTCTAAAAAACCACTCCTAATCACACACTCTCTGTCTGAGCTGGATCCTGTGAAAAGCTCTGACACAAAGGCGACAAGGCCATTAGGCAGGACGCCGATGAGTCCCTTGAATGTGTTGCTCGACTTGTATGGGGAGTACGTTGTAGACTGTAGGGACAAGGATGATGGCACCTCGCACTGTATTTCCGTGGCGTCCAGGATTACTCGAGTCGATGAATACTTTTCCTTAAACTCGGGTGGCATTGTAGCATCTACAATTCTTCTAGGAGCCCACAGAGGTAACAGGCCTAGTTTGGCATACAGGAAGTTAATCCACGATGTGCATATTCGGGACACAGTTGACTGGGCAATGCAGAACCTGTGAGCCAAATCATCTTCAAACAGGCCGAGGCGCAGTCGGACTAGCACCAAAAACAGCTCATTTTCCGTGCTTAGTTTTCTCTTCCGCCCTCGCGATGATCTGGGTTCACTGCTTTCTGTACGTTCTGAACGTAGAACGTTGCACCCATCATCACCGGGGTTCAAGTAGACCAGAAGTTTCTTGAAATGGTTGTAGCTTGGCAGCCCAGTGTAAAATAGCATGTCTTCGTCGCAGTCCTTGAACCGTTCCACTGTGAAGGGAGCCGTTCGTTCTCTTTCAGCAGCAAGTTGGCAACTCAAGGACGCCTTTTCGAAGCCCAGTTGCCCGATGATTCCTTTTGCAGCAACAAGCTGCTCCTTGATTTGGCAAAGCTCGTCTCGGAGCCGCGCGATTTCGTTGTTTTTCCGTTTTATCGTTTCGGCCAAACGTGCATTTTCACCTTCAAGTGAGCTGTTGAGCCTAGTGGGTTCCTCTAGACCTACCGGTGCTGCCTTCACTTCATCTGGGCTATGCATAAGCTCATCGCTTAGCACTCCTGGGCCTAGAACCGGGTTTTGGCTTCTTACTTGTGGTGAAGCACGTGGCTTTGGGGGCTTCCGTTCTTTCTTTTCCTTGGAAAAAGCAAAAACTGACGGAACTGCCGAGTCCCGAAGGAGGCTGAGGCCACTCGCAACGCTAGGTATAAAGTCCGATGACCTAAAATGCTTCGAGCAGACCTTCGTTGACTTGCCGACTTGAAATTCCGGGCCTTCATCCCTCTTGATCCCAACAATCCACTTCTTGTATATCATTGCATCTTTCGGAAAGCGGTGGAAGGATACCTACAAGGTATAAGCAAACAAACATTCAGTGCGACGTCATGAGCTAGGTTTCTCTTAGCTGTTTGATTGTTGTTTACAAACACAGGCACTATCACAAATTCATCTCACAAAGAATAGAGGTCACACTAATACGTGCATTGCAGGACTAATGATGCACTTGTAATGTGACCCACCCCCCTCAGTTTTTTCTGCGCACACTCCCCTTTTCTAGCAGCCTTTCCTAGATATGGCCCTTCACAGCAAGCCTTAAGAGGCATTAGTCACTTGTGGACACTGGGGGGAATTTAAATCAGTTATTTTTTATCTCCAGGTAGCTCCAAAGGTTTCTATGATCTGCGAGTCTAAGGCAGCCAAAAGGCAGAATCCCGTACAACTAAGTTATGGCTGCCTCCACAGCTGTATGTTTGATAATGCAACATGAAACACTTTTCAGGTGAGGCGAGTTGCAACACAACCAAACAGCTGCAACACAACTGAGCCGAAGAGACTAAAATGCAGAGAATGAATCCAGTCTCACGAATAAATGGAACTGCCGCGCTCTGAACTTATGCAGAACGTCATTCAGTCAAGCCCTGGCGATACTCATGGTGCCAGTTTTCCAAACCTACGGCAGCGCGCCCCGCTATCTTTTCGCTTTTATTTCGTTGGTAAAGGAATATCGGTGAGAGAGGACCGAATGGAAAAGTTGCGTCCGCGCACGTTGGGGGAACTGAAGTTAAGCGCCTGAGCAGATACTTTTCTGTTCGAAAGTGGGCATAGCCCTCATCTTCCGAATGACAGTTTTATTGCTGCGCGGTGACCGTACTTGGGGACACAACGGAGCCTGAACGCGGACAAGCAACCGAGTTGCCTTTCTAGGATGCGTGTACGGGATGTTACTCGGAGTAGCGGAAGCTCTACACGTCTCTGTGCGCAATCACCTTCAAAAATAACATTTATACGTCGTCTACCTACATGGTGTAATCTCATAACAAAACAGCCCGTCCTAACAATTCGGTTCTATCACACTAGTTACCCCAACAGCAGCGGCGCACTCTCCACTCGACTGCAGAGAATCGCCGGGGCTCTTCGATTTACCATCTCGGACTCGCCGCGGGTAGTCCGAGGATTCCCCGAAGCCATAGGGAAATTCGAATGCCGGACAGCTTCTCGGCGAGTCCGAGACGGTAAATCGAAGAGCACCACTGTCGTGGAGAGGGCCGACGTAGTGAAAACACCTAGCCGCAAAGCTGACAAACCTATAAAAACACGGCCTGTCTGAGTAACACAGAAAAATGGTTAGTCCTGCATTGCTCTCGTGCAGCCCGTGCACCGCGGAGATTCATGCAACCTAGAATGTGCCCATAAAGCTTCTGCACGCCATACCCTGTTTTGCGTTTAAATGATCGTTACAAAAACGTAATTCATGCCACATACCTTGCTCCCATCGCTGTCTGTGACTCCGCGCTGCTTGCACAGCGGTACACAGCAGTGTACTGGCATTTCGCCAGCAAAAAAAATCTGACTGCGACAGTCGAAGCGTCGAAGCGCGTACGTTCCGTGGTACGCTCGCATGCGGGTCGCCCGTGCGTAGTGGTCGAGCCTCGCCAGCATCAAAATGGCGGATAGGGTACCTGCTGCGTTCACTAGATGGCGCTGTTAATTTCGCATATTGCCTATTGCCTTGCAAATGTGACCCTTGCAAAGGTATACCTGGCACCGCCACGTGACCGTGCACTTGGCAGCCACACACGATGTGAATAAACAAGTAGGTAGCTGTCCTCGAATCCATAAACACCATTGTGCTCCGTTCATGTGTGCCATAGAAAACGTACTACTACTACTACTACTACTACTACTACTACTACTGCTAAAAATAATAACAATAATAACACTACTACTACTACTACTACTACTACTACTACTACTACTAATAATAATAATAATAATAATAATAATAATAATAATGTTAAGAGACCTTCGCGTCAGCGCAACGAACCTCGCGCATCCTTTAAGGTACAGGTAAGAGAATAGGGATCCTCCTTATCTGCACATCGAGGGGGAGGATTCATTGAGGCAAACAGCTAGAAATAGACTGTACATCGCAGGTGTACAATAAAAACACTTAGTTCTGCTCATAAGTGGAATCCTGCAGGATTTCAATAAAGTTTTCCATCCATCCATTCATCTCCCAAGGAAAGCTCGCGAGCCTGCGTAAAAAGCCGCCGACGTCCCCTCCAGAGGCGCTCGACAGCTGCGCGCCCGCCGTTCGTGGATCATCGTCCCTGGCACATTATCGACGACTCACCGACGGCAAACAACGAACGCCCGTCGTGCACGCGTTATGCCGAGCGTTATATGTATGGATCCGCGACACGGATTCACTCACGCATGCATACACTCTCGGCAGCGCAGCGGAAGCCACCGAAGGGGGTCGGTTCCCCTTTTTCGGCAGCTATGTTGGAACAAGGGTGATAACTACCGTTAGAAAAAGGGACGCGGAGTGGGAGTGAGAGATTGAGGCTACCTATAGCGGTGTTAAGCAAAGGGGGTGGATAGGGGATGCTGTTATGAAGGGGCTATAACGCGGCCGGCGGGCAGTTAGGTGTCCTGCGTGCGTACGGTAGTGGGCGTTTCGGCCGGGGAAGCTGCTGAATGTCGCCACGCGCGCATGCGCGCCTCTGTCACGTGATCCAATGGACGATGCCGCGCACGCACGTCCAGTGCGCTGCGAGAGAAGGCGGGCGACTCGGGCGCATGGCCGCTAAACAGGCGTCGGAAAATCGTTATCGACCGCGGCGTCGGAGTCCCCGCGCGTACTCTGCGCTCGCTAGCCGTCGCGCCGCGGCCAACTGTGGTGGCAAGACAATGTGGTGTGGAGGACGCAGCCGGTGATTTGGCGGCCGCGTCTGAAATACATTCTTGCTGCTCACGCGATGCCGCGCACTCTTGGGCGTTGTTGCGCGCCGCAGGTCGATGAAGGGGCAGTTTTGACGCTCGGCGAATGCGGGCGCCCGGCTGTGCACCACTAGCACTGCCTTTTGTGCGGACAGTCACAGGATTGCGAGGGTTCTGCCTACTGCCTCTGATTCTTGGACAATGCGGAACTATAGGGCGTATGAAGAGATTTGCGTCGTGCGAAGCTCTGTTGAGGCATTCAAGGATCCGGATTTCTGGTTACTGATTGTGCACCACTATCCACCGGCAGTATGGCGTGCGTCCATAAAACTGAACGTACAATCGTTCATTGACCGTCCATGGGACGATACTTCTGAAACAGCATTAATAAGAACAAGAGACAATCAAGTCAAGCAAAGTATATAATGTTACGGCTAGGTTATTCAATTAATCGGAGTACTGGGTGAACAAGACAGCATCTGTCAAACAACCATGCCGTCGTCGTCTTTCTTTTTCATGTAGCAAGTCCACGGCGGCTGTTCTGTATCTGAATCAAAACCCCACGGCCGTACAATCACCGTCTCGGTGCTTGGTCTACACGCATGGAGTGGAAGGAGGGTGATAAGGCTTGAATCGAGCTATGTGTTAGATGTCGCTCGAAGCTGACGATGATGGCGTTGGATCGGCTGGAACGATCTCATATGTAACGTCAGTCACCTCGCGAACGACGTGGTATGGTTCAGTGTAGCGTGAGAGCAGTTTTTGAGAAAGACTGACACGCATGGCGGGTAACCACCGAGTGACAAGAGAACCGAGCGAAAAGTGCACGTTTCAAGGATGAGAATCATAGAGCTGTCTTTAGTGCTCCTGTGGGGCCTGTAGACGGCTTCGGGCGAATTGACGTGCGTGGTCGGCTCGCGCAATGGCTTTGTCGGCATATTCAGTGACATCAAGGTGTCAAAGGGTAGGGCAGGTTATCGGCCGTATAGAATATGGAATGCCGGATAGCCGGCAGTGTCATGGCGCGAGGAATCGTATGCGAATGTCACATATGACAAATTAATGTCCCAGTCCTGGTGGTCAGCCGCTTCGTATTTAGAAGGTGTGTTGGTTATGCTCCGGTTGAGGTGCTCCGTAAGACCGTTCGTTTGCGGATGGTACGAAGTTGCAAGCTTATGCTTGATAGAGCAAGAGGGCAAGATTTCATCAATGACAGCTGAGAGGAAGGCCCGGACCTGGTCAGTGCAAGAGTAAGCGTGGAGCTCCATGTACTAAAATAATGTCGTATACCATGAAGTCCACCACGTCGGTAGCGCAACTCGTCGGAAGTACTCGTGTGACAACGTACCATGTCGAATAGCCAGTAGTGACAGCAATTCATTTGTTGCCCGAGCTGGAGAGCGGGAACGGGCCAAGAAAGCCGAGACCAACTCGAAAAAAAGGTTCAGTGGGAACGTCTATCAGCTGAAAGCAGCCAGCTGGTAGGAAAGATGGCTTTTTGCGGCGCTAGCAAGGCTCACAAGCGGCGACGTAGCGCCGAACAGAACGGGCAACACGAGGCCATAAGAAACGACGACGTACTGGGTTGTATGTGCGAGAAACGCCCAAGTTTCCCACCAAAGAAGGTTCATGAAGTTGGTTGAGGACATTCGCACGGAGGTGTGCTAGTATGACGGGGAGTGAGAGCCACATGGATCGAGGTTAGGGCGGTAGATGATCCCGTCGTTGGCCACGAACATTTCAAATTTCAAGAGACGCGTCGTGAGGCATTGACTCCAGGTTGTCAATGATGGTATGTAGAGAAGCATGCCGGCGTTGTTCCTTGCCAAGGTTGAGTAGCTGCGACACAGATAGAACGTTTGCAATGGTGTCAGTATGGGCGGCTTCTCCCACAGGGTAGCGGAATAAACAATCCACATCTAGATGCAACCGCCCTGTTGCATACGTTACAATGAACACGTATTCTTGTAGACGTAGGGCCCAACGAGCCCAATGCAGCAAAGCTGCGGTGGCTGTTCTGTATCAATAATTATTGTCTATTAATTATCATTAACGCCTTGTTTAACAAAAACAGCCCTATAATTTACCTTCTTTCATTGATCTGGAGCAGCAAACGTGTATTTATATGGAGCTGTATAAACCGCAAGCACTTTTATTATATGAAGATAGAACTAAAACAGGAAACAAATCACTTGAAAGGTTTTTATATATGGTGGTAATTGAGGTGAATTCTGTATACAATAAATAAATAAATAAATAAATAAATAAATAAATAAATAAATAAATAAATAAATAAAGAAAATGATACGGTTGTACCCAACGACCTGCCCCAAGGAATGTAGTCACGGGCCTGGGTGGCCATCACTTCTGTCTTCATTCTTATGATGTCGGTGGCGTAGTTTTGGGCAAAATTAACCCTATGGCCAGCACTAAACCTGAGTACCCCACAGGCCTGGTGTACATTACGTGGTGGGCGGCCAATGCTCATGGCATGCTTGACTGAGGACGCCCTCCACATGATGAAACTTCTCCTCAAATAAAGTTTATTCCACCCATTCATTACACAGTTCTTTTTAACATAGACCAAATTTCGCGTACGTGGGCGTTGGCTCTTGAGCAAGGCCTTACCACACTCGCAAAAATCTGAGACGCTAGATTCGTTGGTAAAACCGATTTCCATGCAACTTGACGATCGAAACGTTATAAGCGAAGGATATTGACTAAAGGCAAACACCACTGACGAAAGAAAATCTTTGTGACTTTAGCCACAGGTGACTAATAGAGTTGAGAATCCAATGAAGACTCCCTAAGGAGTGACCCGGGGGGATCATTATTTCTGTCACCTGCGAATGCGCAAGGGCTTTGTCAAGCACGACACCACTACTTTTGCAGGTGATAACATGGTACACATGACCTGCCCAATGCGTAACACCTGCTGTAGGCTTGTCCAGACACACGACCACTGCAGGGAGGTCTTTTCTCAGACATTCTGGTCTCGACAGTGACATTTATGCAGCCACAGAGACTTATTGTTCCTTTGCACGGTTTCACTCATGTCTATACATATTACGCACCTGAAATGACGGCAAATAATGTTCCTCACAGCCCTGAAGTGGAGATGCGGTTGCATAATTAGCTCGACAGTATCACGGTGGTTGTCATTTATTTAATGACAAACACGTGCTTGCTTGCTTGTTCGCTTGCTTGCTTGCTGGCTTGTTGGCTTGCACGACCAACGACAGTGCGCAATATGACCTCAAGAAATGTTTCTTTGCCGCAAACTAACTGACGATGCTAGACCATGTTGTTCACAATTGCTGCACTTTTCCAGGTCTTAAGGAATAACGTGCCATCACTGCGTTTTCAAAGCATTCCACATTCAAAGAACTTTGGAGGATTCTTATTTCCTGTGCATCGTCGAAAAATCATGGATTAACCGTGAGGGTGAAGCAGTTAATGCAATAGCAAGACGTTGTATCGGTATAAGAAGTAAGACTGGCAACTAACTCTCTTATATCGTATATTGAGGCTCGCGTAACTCCACAAAACGCTGGTGTAAGAGGATAGTGCCACTCTAGGGAGTGATGCGGATTTCGCAATCTCGTCACGTCGAGGGCGCAGCACACAGAAGCTTACACGAGCCGCCCGCTGATGCATGCCAAGTCAGCATGCGAGCCATTGACTGCGCCCTTATAATCCCCTTAAAATGGTCATTTTTTGCTCTGTAAACCATGGCAAAAACCTTTACGGGGAGGGGGGGGGGGGGTACGGGCCCGGTGTGTGATGAAGGGCTAGCAGAGAAAAGCACTTTGCGATAGGGGATGAGCCACTGGAAGTTGTTAAGGACTATGTCAACTTTACGCCATGAAAGTGAAATGACTAGAATAAGAATGGGCTGGGGTGCATTGGGCAAGCATTCTGAAATCATGAATAGTATTCTGCCACTATCTCTCAAGATAAAGGTCACAGCTGCATCTTACCGGTATATACGGTAACAGAAACCCGAAGGCCCAAAAACAGGGATGAACTTAAATGGAGGACGAAGCAGTGAGCGATGGAAAGGAAACTGATAGGTGTAAGCTCAAGAAAGAGGAAGCGAACAGAGTGGGCCAGGAAACAAACGGGGCTTAATGATATCATAGTTGAAATCAAGAAAAAGAAATGGACATGGGCTGGTCACTTAGCGCGTAAGCAGGATAACCACTGGTCACTAAGGGTAACTCTTTGGATTCCTAGAGAATTAAGGCAAACGCGCTATATAGGGGGAGACGGCAAGTCAGGTGGACAGAGGAGATTAAGAAATTTGTAGGTATAACGTGGCAACAGAAAGCACAGGACCGGGTTGATTGGCGGAACATGGGAAAAGTCTTTGTCCTGCAGTGGGCACTGTCAGGCTGATGATGTTGGTTATGACACAAACTCACACACCCAAACAGACAGACCTAAAAACAGACCACTTCAATACCCACTGCAATGAAAGTTCTATTGCATGCTACTTAAACCTGGCGATAAACGGTCATATGAAGGTATTTCATAGGCACGTGGTTAAGAGCAAGTATTCAAGTAATTCATACTGGATTTATTCGTGTTCACGTTTTCTTTTGATCTCTCGCAAGGAATTCCGTAATTCAAAGAGTTGCATAATTTAAGCATGAAGTAAACCAATCACTTTGGCTCACTTGATGCTTTTGCTCACACACACAAAAAAAGAAAAAAAAACGTGAAGGCGAACGCAAGTGTGGCACAATGTTTCCAAAATTAAAGCAAGAAAAAGAATTTAAATAATAATACCCTAATGTGCTGTTGTATATTCAGCGCACGAAATAGCCTAACTGTAATTAATGAGCGTAATGTGAAAGTTTTTTTGTTTTTTTTTTTTGACGAAGAACCAGAGCACTGTTTTGTCGACGGCGGAAAGAAAGCCGACGGGTCTACAATAAGACCATGGTCAATCACTAAGAATGAGAAAACAAAAGAATGGGAAGGTTACTTCCAGACCGGGAAGTAACCTATCCCGAAATTATACGGAAAACCGCTTTAAGGGTTTCGGCGATATTGCAAATTGCAGCCTTCAAAAAAAAAAAAGTGAAGTGAAAGTACGGGCGTGAGTCCGTAAACATCAAGTTAGGATTGGACAACGAGGTAATAGGAGAATGAGAGAGAAGAGAACGCGGCAGTTCTTACAGAGCCGTGAGAAAGGCCACACTTGCGCTATCATCACCATGCATAGCTGGCTTCTCGGCCAAACGTGGTGTAAAAGAAGAATGAAGAGGACAAATAAAAAAAAGCAGATCGAAAAGGCTGAAAGGAACACCACGCCACAGAAGCTGCACGGTCTCTCAGAAAAGGGAAGACATAATATGAGGGGAAGGAGGAACTGGAGATCGGGTCTGGCAACGGCGGAATATATCCAGCAAAGTTGGGGAGGATCCGAGAGTCCGGTCAGGCGTGCGTACGAACACGCACTATACGCGTGAAGGGTTCCGTCCACCCCTCGCTCCTTCGCTCTTTATTTCTCCCTTTGGCGCGGACACGCAACGAGTGAGCGGCCGTGATTAGAATGACAAAGCAGCGCCGCCCCCTCCCCCCTCTTCGGATCCCGTCAGAGCGTGCATGCCGAGGATTGGCTTCGATCCGTGCAGCTGGTTCTGCCGCGCGCGTGTCCGTCGCTGTATATATGCGTACGACGTGTTATGCGCGTGCAGTCAAGTCGGCTGAAATACTGGAGCAAAGCGTGGACGTTCTAGCTGTTCGTACGCAATCGGGCATTTTCGAAGGGAAAAAAAATCGCCGCATATCCACAAGGTGAATGATGACCAATAGGGTGAAGCGGACAGACGGATGGACGCACAGACGGACGGATAAATGCTGCACTCCACTCATCATCATTCACTCCGTGGATATGCTTTGACACCGTTTTTATTGACATACAATGCAATGTAACTGGCTATTGCGACTAGGAAGACTACGACGAAACGGGACATACGACTTACGGCGTAATAAGCTTCACCCCTAAAAAACAATTTTGCCAATTACAGCTCGTTTGAGGGGGGCTTTTCTATGGTCTAAGGGTCCACTGTACATGTTACGGTCGTTTAAATTTTGGCAAAATGGAGTATACAGCCAGATTCTCACTATTTCTTTAAAAAAAATCGATGCTCCCTCGCTGTTTCACCTTCCTCATCTCGCAGATTGCGTGCTTTCGATATCAGTGGCGGCGTTACCTTTACTGATTGATTGATTGATTTGTGGGGTTTAACGTCCCAAAACAACCATATGATTATGAGAGACGCCGTAGTGGAGGGCTCCGGAAATTTTGACCACCTGGGGTTCTTTAACGTGCACCCAAATCTGAGCACACGGGCCTACGACATTTCCGCCGCCTATCCTTACTGAGCACGCGTCAGCAAATGATGGAGCAGTTTCTCTCTCTCTCTCCCTTTGAAAATAAATTTATATCTTGGTGTGAACCAGTATATAACTACGAGTTGCACACCTTAAGTGCGATGTAAGCGTGCATGTTAACTATGAGTTGTCGCTCAGCCGGCTTTGTAAGTTCAATATACTGATAAACTTTGGGAGAAGATGAACAACCACAGTAGAAACGAGACAGCAGAAGAGTGCTTGCTTGTAATGTTTCTTCTTTCGACACACGCTTTTCTGAGTTCGTCAATTAGATAAGATAAGATATTGGAGCCATTGTACTTCAAAATCAATAAGAGCCAAGTATATGCTGCTGTTGCATAGTAAATGTCATTTACTTTCACTGCCTCACTGTTTGGCTCCGTCGGTACGGGTAATGTTGATATCTGCTTCGGAAATAAATGAATATTGTGAATTGAGTTTTAGCAGCGCTCGTACATTAGGCTCTCCCTGCAGTCAGTATTTTGGCGTTTGCGTAACGATCATAGACGTCATCATGGTGCCGTGTGCCAACAGGAAACGCCGTTCCCTCTGCTGACAGTTGTTCAGCTCTTCAGTTCAACTGTCTACTGAGGCTGCCTAGTCAATATTCAAACGCATAGTCATCGCCCCTCTACATTGCGTGAAGTCAAAATGTTGCCGAAACGCTGCGTGAGAAGAAGATGCAAGCGGATGCATGCCATTTTATATGAACATGCCTAGGGTTACATCCGGAACGCTCCCGTGACGTCCAACTAACCTGCTTTCGCTACAGTAGCGCAACAAGTCATGAGTACTGAATACCTCACAAAGCGTTCCCCAAAACACTGCTACACGTCATATGCAAAACAAGTTTAACGGCGCACATTTACTACAAATATACACACAAATCATTATGCCTTAAGGGCAATAAAAATAAAAAAAACTCATGGAACAAAATTGCCTGCTCTTCGCAAGACCGGGTTTGCCACAGTTGATATCTTTTTCATACAGATAGTTCAAATATATGAGACTGATAAAGGTGCAAACCCGTCCGTGCCAGGTGCCAAAAGACTTAGTCGTATTCTTTGTGGTGGGTACAACGTCTCTTAAGCATAAATTGAAGGTATCGATCCATTCCAACTGAAGAGCTACATGTATACGTTTAGTCCCAAACGTAATTCATATGCAGATGCGCTGGTGTAGTGGAACGCTGTTTAAGAGTTCAAATTCTGTTGTTGTTTTTTTTAACCACAGTGCGAGTGTGGCAATGCCGCGATGCTGTAGCGAGCTCAATTTGATGGTCATTGGACATTAGTACATAGCTTGCTGTACCAGCACCATGTACGCTATATGGTTCAATCGCGCTCAACCAAAAGCTAGTGGCACAGGTAAATAAGAGAGACGCAAATATTACCTCTCAAGAAAATATTCCCATGAGTTTGGAACACCTAGCAAAACTCCTTTCAACCAATCACAAGGAAATCTGCAAGCAAAAAAGAAAAGTAAAAAAACGAAAAACAAAACAAAATTAAAATGCTTTCGCTTTTCTTTGTGTTAGTGTGTGCAACCGGTTATAACATACCAGAGGTACTGTGGCCTAGCAGTCAGAAAATAATGTTTGTCCCACGTTTTTCCCACCTATGTAGAGCAAAAGTGCGTACAATAGTCGACTAAAGACGTATAACCTGCAGTGGTTACCTCTTTTCTACGCAAACGTAGGGGGCTCCGGGTGTTACGAAAAAGCGACCTGAAAAGCGAGCACAAATGAGCGAGTTTCAGAGCAAGGGATTACAAGTAACCCGATACACAGCTGGGGTCGCTATACAACTATACACCATATGTTGCACACGGGTTTCACTGCCAGCCAGGCGATGTTCTTTTTTTATTTTCGATTTGGTTGTGGTTGAAGCTCTCTCTTGGCGGGGCTCACACACGCAGATGGTTTAGATAGGCTACCAGAGAACTGATCCGCTTGTTGATACTCGGTGTAAATGGGTGCATTCATTCGCGCACCTCCTGCACGAGCACTGACCCGAAATAAGCCTAAGGTTTTCACATTGTCCCGGGCAAATTGAAGTGAATTGCAGAAGTGTAGATAGCTGGTCCAGTTGGTATATGGATCTTTCGCAGCCGGCAGTGCGAACAACAAGACGAACCGTAACACAGAAAGAAAAGACACGTCTTTTCATCCTGCATGTCCGTCTTGGTTTTCAAGCTGCATGCTACCTCAAATTGAAGTGGGCCACGAAATCGACGATGTTTTCACAGTATTTCCTAGAAAATTGATCGCTAGAGACTCTGGTGCTGCGACCATTCGGAAACCATGGAAGTTAGTATCAATTTGCCTAAATGCTTCGTGCTTGCGGGCTCCGCGTGTTTTGGTAACTTCGCGCTAAATTCTTGATTCGCATTTATAGAGACGCTAAATAGAAATACTGACTTTGTTTCGATTGACAAACTGCACAGTGATAACTATAATGCCACAAGTTTTATATCATAAGTTCAATTATTAGCGGAGAAAAACAAAGTTGAAAGTTAATTTTTAAATTTCGAGCCGAAATCTCCGTGCGTTACGTCAAAATTTTCAAAATTTATGTTTTTGTATTTTCGCGACATTGGCTCAATAAAATTTTCTTAAACTTCGTATGCTATGTCGATGGCACCCACACTTGTCAGTGTACTTTATTTTTATTGATTAGAAGTTAAGTAGAACGCAGTAGACGCCTTCAAAATGTATGACGTCAAGGTGTTAAGTGTGGCGCCCCCACCCGCATTTTCTGTTCAAGTGTTTCTTCACTTACCGACAGTCGTCTCGCGGTAACAGTGGTGGTTTCGGGATTTTGCAATTCTACTTCACTAATAGTGCAAAAACTGTTCTTTTTTTCTTTCTTTTAGTGTCCCTTCAGAGCGAGAACTTGGGATACCTCATCAAAGACAAAAAAATGACCTCCGGAGGCATCTGTGTCGCCACGAGTGGTGCAAAACATCGCCATCATGAGACGTAATCCTTCGACACCGTCACATTGACAAAGATGGGCCGATGACGGAGGCACTCTAAAATATCGGTAAGCGCAAAAAGGTTTCAGGGAGGGGTGAAACTTAATACGAGTGAAACTAGTGGTATGTTGGGTATCTCGTCTCCAAGCCAAAGTATATGATAAGGGGAGACACCGTAATGGAGGGCTCCATAAGTTTCGACCACCTGGTGTTCTTTCACGTGCAAGCTCACGTCGCACAGCACACGGGCCTCTACCATTTCGCTTCCACTGAAATGTGACCGCTACGGCAGTGATCGAACCCATGACCTTCGGCTCAGCAGCAGAGCACCCTGATTGATATGTGGGGTTTAACGTCCCAAAACCACAATATAATTATGAGAGACGCCGTAGTGGAGGGCTCCGGAAATTTTGACCACCTGGGGTTCTTTAACGTGCACCCAAATCTGAGTACACGGGCCTGCAACAATTCCGCCTCCATCGGAAATGCAGCCGCCGCAGCCGGGATTCGAACCCGCGACGTGCGGGTCAGCAGCCGAGTACCTTAGCCACTAGACCACCGCGGCGGGGCCAGCAGAGCACCCTAGTCTCTTTTCCACCGAGTCAGCCTTCTTTATTTATTGCCTGGTTTATACAATGTAGAGCGCAATCATTGCAGACTCCTGTTAAAAATACGATCACAAAAATGATCAGACAATGCCGTCAGTCCCATTTAGACTGGTGTTGTCTAAGCTGTGAAGTTTTAGGGGGTTTAGTGTTGCCCTCTCAAAAATACTTAAAAGTTGCCAGAGGTTCTAATTTTAGCAACCATTCTGGCATAATCTCCTGTATTTTACTACACTCGATAGGGAAGACAGGCTCAAGTTTGCGCCACACCATTCGCCGTCCTAGCAGATAGAGGGCAAAGCTGCGGTCGCTCGGATGGGCTGTGGTTGCTTAATTGGTTTTTTCCCACTGCGTGCACAGAAAACGTGTTCCTTGGGACTTTTATCCCGCATTTCGCGCGCTATGAGCGCCGGCCCTTCGTCATCCTGGAAAGAAGGCACACACACTGTAAGCAAAAATTAGCCGAGCTGGGAGTTTTTTCCAGCATATGAGCCCACAAAACTCCCCTGCCCCAATTATTTACTCCGGAGTAAACTCGGCACATGTCGTTCTAAAACGCCTCTTGCTTAATGAGAGTTTATGAACGACATGACCTTGTTGCAGCAGGATAGTGCACTGTCCTGCTGCAATGTGAGCCGCCACAAAAGTTTTAAAATGCATCAGAGCTGAAAACTGCCCGTGAAGCTCTACTGTTTCCAATGCAAGCAGTGCCAGGAGCAAAGGCGTTAAGAGTGAATTATGGCAGTTCATGGATACTTCCACAGAATTGTCACATAAAAAAAGAATTTTTTTTGTCGTTCACAGTATTACCAACTGTTAATGCGGAAAAACGTGATGGTACGTTTGTAAACTGAAACTACGGCAAATAGACAACCGGTGTACATTTCGAGATTGGGCACCCGCGGCTTTCCTAGACAACCATGTTGTAATGCTTTTTTTTCGAAAGCGGCTGAGCTTGCTAGCTTAAAACAGCACTGTTAAAATACCATACTGTGAGCCGTGCAAGTGTTTTATTTAGCTGATGGTTGTAGACTTTTCGGCTCCGCTTAGTGTCAACAGATTTATGCTGCACGTTCGCGCTGAGCGTTTATATACGTACAGGTCTTGCAAGCAACACTCACCGATAAGTTGGAAGGCTTAGGTGTTGCGATGGTAGGATCGAAGTCATGAGTTTGATTCGCACATAAACCAGCTGCATTTACATGAGAGCAAAACGTAGCAAAACTGTGCTTTGATTTAAGTATAAATGGGTTTTGCATATTTCAAGCGTATAGGGTGGGATGACGCTCAATGCAAAAGGAAATGGCGCTTGGTGTGTGTGCACCCTCTGTCCGTTTTCCTCGTCATGCCTTACACCTCAAATAGATTTAGGTGCACTATAAAAAAAACTTAGGTGACCGGAAATAATCGGGAGTTTTACAATACAGCGTACTTCCTAATGATACTATGGTTTTGGCACGTAAAATAATATATTGCCACATTTCCTCCTCCGGTTTTGTCATCGCGCCATTTTACGGCCAGTGATTTTCAGCGCACGAGGCTAAGGTACTCGGCTGCTGACCCGCTGGTCGCGGGATCGATTCCCGGCAGCGGCGGCTGCATTTTCGATGGAGGCGAAAATTCTGTAGGCCCGTGTGCTCAGATTTGGGTGCACGTTAAAAAACCTCAGGTGGTAGAAATTTCTGGAGCCCTACACTACGGCGTCTCTTATAATCTTATGGTGGTTTTGGGACGTTAAACCCAACATATCAATCAATCACGGGCTTTCTTTGCTTAGGACAAGTCACTTGTTGCCTTGTGGTGTACATACATGGCTTCTTCATGTACAGGTTTTGAGACGTTAAACTCCACATATCAATCAATCAATAGCCGCAAACCCTCTGCCGTTAAGCGTAGCTATGCTGAATGACGGATTCATGAGAGTGCCATCGTGACTTATTCACTAAATGGAGCAGGCCCGGAGCATGGTGCTTGCTTTTCAAGACCAGCCCCCGACTAGCCGCCCCAGGACCAACCTGCTTGCCGGCGTTTTTTTTTTGTCTTACTGTGTCCGGTGGTCTACTGTCAGTTGTTATCTCGTGGTCGGTTTTCAGAGTCGACCACCGCTCTTGAGATGTCTTTGCAGGCGACTCCTTGCCGTAGGTGGGCGACCTCTTGTCGGGTTCCTCGGTCGCGTCGCGCGAACGCATCAGTGTGGCCATGGTGACGCACATGTCCCCACTTCCCGATGTCTCTACCCAGGGCCCTGCTGCGTTGCCCGCCTCCTCTGGCGCCGCTGCCTGTTCAACCTGTACAAGTTGAGCTGCTGACGGCGTGGTGACACGCGCGATTCGCCAACTTGAGCGTGCCTGTCGATGGCACCCCTCCGCGGTTGTTACAAGATCCTCTGGTCTGCTGGCTCCTTCTGTGGCGTCTTCCGTCTCGGCCACGTCCATGATATATTCGGCAACCACCTCACTTTTCCCTGGTCCTGTTGCATATGCATACGTCCTCACCATACGCCCTTCGACGTGTTCGAAGCATTTACAACGGGTGCATGCAAAGTGGCACTTTGCACTCACGGCAGACATGGCCTGTGCCTTGGCAGTGCAGGCACTGCATCGGCCGACCATGCACCACCACCGAGGCCAGCTCTCCGTCCGCACGGATCTGGTGTGGGAGGTCTTTGACCTTAAGGCCACTTTTCAACTTTACCTGGACACCCCTGGTCGTCAGGTGCTCCTCTCCCATGCCAGTACCGCACCACCGCTCGCGGTTGACTTTCACCTCCTTGCCAAATGCTGCCAGTGCAGCGCGCACATCTTCGTCACTTACTCCCTGCAGCAGCCAGTGCAGCCTGCGGGTCGACGACGACGCAGCGCCGCCCCTTCACCCGGAGCTCTTTTAAAGGGGCCCTGAAACACTTTTTCAAGTAACCATCGAATAAATTCGCTGGAAGAGCTTATTGCCTCACAAATTCAACGCCGCAAAAATTTAAAAAATCCGTCAAATGCGAGTAGAGTCACAAAGGTTTGTCACATGCTGAAATTCCATTACCTCTTCTCTCGTCCCGACGAAAGCGCTGGAAGCTAAGCAGGGAGGGGTGACAGAACAAAGAAAGTACCGTGCCTCGTGACTTCGCACTTTTTCTTCTTTTTCTTCAAATGCGCGGCTTTTTCAGTGTGATCGCGCGTACACGCGTGGTTAAGTAGCGGCCTCCCGCAGCGATCTCGGTAGGCCCGCGTGCTACCGAGATCGCTATCAATCTCGGTAGCACCGAGATCGATAGCGATACCGAGAGCGCGCAATGCTCAAATCAGCCAATGGCTGATAGGTATACGTGTGATTTTTGGGCATATTGCGTTATTTTTCGAGAGAAGAGAAAACCATTTTTAGCTGACTTTCATAATTTATTGTGAATTCCAGGCCGCGTGCTGCGCTATAATATTTGGCTCGCGTGTTGTCGGGAGCCTCTACTATACCGATCGGTAGCGTTTTCTGATCATGCTCAAAACGTGTTGCAGGGCCCCTTTAAGGCAAGTAGGCGTTTCGTGGATACCACGTCGTTAAATAAACCGCCGCCCACATGTGGTTTATTTGGTACGCTCTGAGGTTCACCACATCAGGCAGCAGAAACTGCTGCTTGGTCGAGTTGTTTCATGGTTAAGATAAATTTACTAGCGCAAAAACAGTCACAGCTTTGCCGCAAAGGCTTAGCAACACGACAGTAACAAATTGGAAGGTCACGCACAGAATGAAAGGCAGATCGAAACATGTCCCGCGTTTCTCACGCACAAATGACGCATTTTTCTTTCACATATATGAATACGTATACATGCGGTGAGTGACGCCGGCGGCGAAATCCAGCTGAGAGTGTCCATATATTTGCTATCGCAATAAAAACACGGAACATCTGGGAAGGAGCGTTCTTCTTGCGCTCGTAAATTTATCTTAATCAGGCAGCACGCCCGTCGGCGTCAACGCGTCCAGAAAATCTTCAACCTTGTAAAGTGCCAACCACTTGCATGCGTATACGCACGCGCCTACGCGTCAAAAGTGTCTAGTCGCGCCTGTCGAGGAAAAGGGCGCGCAACCACTGGCACGCGTCAATTGCGTTGACGCCCACGCGTCCAAGGCCGATGCACAGTGTTGCTTGATCTTTTAGCTTAAAACTGTCTTAGTTCACCACAGAACGCCGCGTTCTGAACTGGAGCGGGTTCGTACGACGCCGAAGATATGATAGCGCGTTAAAATATTGATAGCACTTCACCCGCCACAGTTTTGACAATTTGAGAAGTAATTGACATTGCAGTGAGCAAAGTAATTACAGCGGTATGCACCAGAAATCAACAGCTGTGTGTGTGCCACTCCCGCGAAAGAAAATTCACGTCTAGGATACTGTACGTCTATCATAGGCGTGCGCAGGGTTCTACTTAAGCGGGGGGGGGGGGGACGTCCGCTGCAGCCCCCCTCCTTATCATGTCAATGTAAAGGCTGCCTTAGCACCCACCTCTCTGTTATAATAGTCTATGGAGCTGACATTGCGCCCCCCTCTTTTCAGTGACTAAGGGGGGCGCAATGTCTAAGAAGAGCGCAATGACTAAAAGGCAGTCGCCCCCTAATTATGTTTGTAAATCACGTTTATAAAAAAAAACAAGGTGTATTATTCACCAGGTTGCTATACCTACACTACCGAATTCATTATATTCTGAATATCCGGGTACATTCAGTACATTTACGCTTCATAACTTACAGCTCTCATCAACTTAATAATCACTCCCAAAATTTCACGATGTGCTGGATTTAGGTCATAAGAATACAATAGAGCCCTATGTCTTCTAATATCCTCTAATGCATCAAACCACATCTGCCTCTTACTGATGCAACAGATATTGGTCATAAGTTAGGAACTGCGTAGAATGCTTCTGGGCATTTTTTTGTAGGTTAAATACGCTTTGACACAACTAACTGTGCCTGATACTTAATGATGTGACAGATATTGGTTATAATACTGTAATAACTCAATCTTATATGGAAGACTTCTGGTCGTTGTCTCTTGTCAAAATATTCTCTAAAGCGACAAACCGCACCCAATACTTCTTGATGTCACAGATATTGCTCAAAAGACTGCCACTGAATCTTGTATGAAAGACTACTGGGTGTTCTCTGTAGTACAAAAATTCTTCAAACACACAAATCACGCCCAGCACTTTATGAAGTCACAGGTATCGATCATAAGATTGCAACTGAACCCTGTATGGAAGGCTTTTGAATGCCAGTAGTCAAAATATTCTCTAAAGCGACAAACCACTCGCGACACTTCGTGATGTCACAGATATCGATCATAAGATTGCAACTGAACCATATATAGAAGGCTTTTGAATCTTGTCAGTAGTAAAAATATTCTCTAAAACGACAAACCACACCCGACACTTCTTAGTGTCACAGTTATCGATCATAAGATTACAACTGAACCCTGTGCAGATGGCTTTGAACGTTGTCTGCAGCCAAAATGTTCTCCAATGCAATAAACCAAACTCAACTATCATGATGTCACAGATTTAGGCCATAAGACTTCGATGGAGCCCTACTTAGAAGCCCTTTAACGATGTGTGTTTTAGAAATATCCTGTAATGCGAGAAGGCACACCTGGCTCCTAATGATGCAACAGATATTGGTCATAAGATAGGAACCAAGCACTGCATAGAATGCTTTTGGGCATAGTCTGTAGTCGAAATATGCTCTAGCGCAACTAACTGTGCATGACACTTCATCATGTGACAGATATTGCTCAAAATACTGCAACTGAATCTTGTATGAAAGACTTCTGGACGTTCTTTGTAGTCAAAATATTCTCTAAAGCGACAAACAAAACCAGAGACTTCGTGATGTCATAGATATCGATCATAACATTCCAACCGAAACCTGTATATAAGCCTTTTGATGATGTGTGTTTTATAAATATCCTCTAATGCAAGAAAGCACACCTGGCTCCTAATGATTCAACATATATTGGTCATAAGATAGGAACCAAGCACTGCATATAATGCTTTTGGGCATGGCCTGTAGTGTAAATATGCTAAAACGCAAGTAACTAACCCGGACAATTCATGATGTGAGAGATATTGCTCAGAACATCGCAACTGAATCTTGTATGGAAGACTTTGGGATGTTGTCTGTAGTCAAAATATTCTCTAGAAACACAAATCACACACAACACTTCATGAAGTCACAGATATCGGTCATAAGATTGTAACTGTACCCTGTGCAGAAGGCTTTGAACGTTGTCTGAAGCACAAATGTTCTTCAATGCAATAAACTACACCCGACACTGCATGACGCAACAGATATCAGTTATAAGATTAGAACTGGGCACTGCGTGGAACCCTTTCGAATGGTATATTTATTTATTTTCAAATACTGCAGCCCAATGCACGGCTACTGCAGGAGTTATATACATATATACAAAATGAAAGCATTGAAACAGTAGTATCACAATGAATGTGCCAACGTAAACAGATATCACTACCTCCTAAGTGAAGCCCGGTAAAAAATGGGAGAAAAAGAACAATGAGGGAAATATAACAAGTGCCTACAAATAGTCAGACACACTGGTATTACGAACCAAACCAAGTAGATCATTCGAGTCTTTGATAACTCAATTTGAATGTGTTAGAGAGCACTACAAATGACTTCTAAGCTGGATTGTGATTGCAGATCAGTGCTGTGTTAAAGGCTTCTGTACTTTTCTGGTAGTTTAAATATCGTTACCATCTATTAAATGCATCTGACGCTTCTTGATGAGACAGATATTGGTTTTGCGATTGCAGCCAAGCACTGCGTAGAAGGCTTTCACATGCCATTAATAGTCAAAATTCTCTATAATGCAATAAAGCATGCCCAAAATTTTTGATGCGACAGATACCGGTCATAGGATTGCACCACAGCACCGTAGAGAAGTTTCGGCAAGTTTTCTAACAAAGCTAAACAGAATATCTTGATATTTTGAATATGCTTAAGTGCATGCATATATAGTCCAAGGTAATGCGTATACTAAAGAACCGAACAGAAATAAAGCAGGCCTGGCTTTGACATATACCTGTGTACACTGTATAATACAGACTGTAGCCTGTGCGCCGGTGCCTAAATCGCCAGCAGCGGCGCGTCACCGGTGCGTCACCAGCGCAGGGTTTATCGAATCGGTGGCGGCGTGGCACGGAAGGGGGGGAGGGGTGGAAGTAATACTAACAGTTGGTCAGGACAAAAATTTGTCCCTAGAATAAAACACAAATCTGTTTCCCCGGGCCCCGCCGCGGTGGTCTAGTGGCTAAGGTACTAGGCTGCTGACCCGCAGGTCGCGGGATCGCATCCCGGCTGCGGCGGCTGCATTTTCGATCGACGGAGTTGAAAATGCTGTGGACCCGTGTGCTCAGATTTGGGTGCACAACAAAGAACCCCAGGTGGTCAAAATCTCCGGAGCCCTCCACTATACGGCGTCTCTCATAATCATATGGTGGTTTTGGGAGGTTAAACTTCACACATCAATCAATTCACGTTTCCCCGAAAGGATGAAGCAGACAACATTATAGGAACATGTTTTAATGTCATTTGTTCACCAAAACTGCTGTCCTAGTTCTTGAGACATGGCAGGTGCAAATACAGATGTTCAGAACCTTGAAAAAAAAAAGCACAATTTAGCATATTGTATGTTTACACTTTTTTTTTCATACTGCTCAGCTCGAGTCTGCGCAGAGACTCATCAAGCTCATTCCTTAAATCTATGTCCTTCAAAAAATGAAAAGAATTCAATATATGTCTAATGGGCACAATATATAGAAGATCTTTAAAAGGGTAAAACCTTGAGCTGGTTGGTATGTACTCATCAATAATATTGCCACGCTGTGTTGGTGGCAGAAGACGAGAGCGAAGAAGTGAATGGCAGCTGTGGCTGAGAAAAACAGTCCTCCACTTCGAGTTTCTGCCTATCGTTTTCTCTCGCGATAGACTGGTGGAGGTGCTGGGTATTTGTCGGTTCGCGTGACAGCGGCCTCATTTGCGGAGGTCACCGTTTTCAGTTTCCCCGGCGTGGGCTTGCGCCATTGACACCAGGGTACCCAAAGGCGGGTCGGACGCGGTGCGTTGATGTGGATGGACGCGGTGATGGTGACCGTGACTGTCTTCGCGGCGGGACAGGAGCGTGATGACTACCTTCCAAGTAATCCGCAATTTCTTGTGGGCGCTCACCATAGCCTGGACAACGTGCATCTGGGTGGAATCCGCGTAGGCCTATTCGTCGGTAGTAACAGTCGCGGTACATGTCTCCAACTTCGCCACAATGGTAGCACAAAGGACGATGGTCGGGTGCACGGCAGACGGTGGACTTCCGCGGGCCAGGACGAAAATCGTCCTGAGAAGGCAGGCGATGGGCTGGACTTGGAAAGCGTCTGGGGGTCCCAATAGGTTGATGAGCAAAATGTGCCGTCGATGGCGTAGAGGCGCGTAGGGCATCCGCGTAGGAAAGCGTGGGAGGTTCGACTTGCGATGGTGGTGAGGAGTGAACGAACTGCCTGATTTCGTTACGAACGACGTCCGTAAGAGCGGCGCTACAGGGAGGGGGCGCTACATGAAATTTCCGAAGTTCTTCGCGTACAACTTGCCGTATGAGTTCAGTGAGGACCTCCCTGTTATCACCTCCTGGTACAAGCGAGCACGCACCAGACATGGCCGTCTGACGCTCATACTGCGACACCCGCTGCCGAAGCATGCGCTCCATAATTGTGGCCTCACGTATGAACTCGGACACAGTCGTAGGAGGGTTGCGCACAAGGCCCGCGAAAAGTTGCTCCTTTACGCCTCGCATTAGCAGGCGCACTTTCTTGTCTTCTGGCATGTGGGGGTCAGCCCGTCGAAACAATCGCGACATTTCTTCGACAAACATGGCGACGCTCTCGTTCGGCATTTGAAATCGCGAAGAAAGTGCCTGCTCCGCTCTCTCTTTCTGTTCGGAGTTACTGAACGCCTCGCGAAGTTGCCGATGGAATTCCTGCCAACTTGTGAATGAAGTTTCGTGGTTCTCATACCACACTCTTGCCGCGTCTAAGAGGGAGATATACACGTTCTTCAACTTACGGCGATTGCCCCAGTCGTTGATGGCAGCGACCCAGTCGAAATGGTCAAGCCAGTCTTCGACATCCTCACTGGCATCACCATGGAATGGGTTGGGTGTGCGAGGCGTCTTGATGACACAGGGTACGCTAGCGAACGGGTCATGCTCGGTTTGGGTTGCGGATGTGGCAAACATTGTCTTCACGGAACTTGCCAAGGGGCCGTACTGTGGTGGTAGTCCTTGAAGGCGGCGGCTGCTTCGATAGATGTCAGCAGACCCTGGTGCACTGGCGGTGGTTGCTTCTGGTTCAGGACCAGCAGGCATAAGACGTTGCAGTACAGTACCCAGCACGTCCACCAGTCTGTCGGGAAGTAGCCATTGCTCGAAGTCTCGTTCAACTGCGAAATGGCCAGACTATGGTTTTAGTTACGAACTTCGGTGGCGAACACAGGCATTTTGCGAAACGCACAATCATAGCTTACTTGGAGGCATTGGATGATTTGGACGCCTTCCCTTTGATTACGACGATCTCGACTGAAAACAGCTGCGATACTGACGTGACTAGTCGCCTCAACGTCAATCGCCAGTTGTAAGAACCTAAGAAGGCAAGGCTCCTCCGTCTCCTCTCATCCTTTAGTGACTGTTTTGTCACTACTTCGAAAGTCCGGCAGACTCCTCTAATGAAACACAGAATTATCACTGAGCCCAACGTGCAACCCGTGCGCCAACATGCTTACCGCGTGTTGCCGAAGGAGCAAGATGCTATCCGTCATCAAGTGAAACAAATGCTCGACGACGACGTAATTCAACCATCGACTAGTCCTTGGGCGTCACCAGTTGTTCTGGTTAAAAAGAAGGATGGTTCATTACGATTCTGCGTCGACTACTGCAAACTGAACAAGATAACAAAAAAAGACGTATATCCTCTTCCTCGTATCGATGACTCCTTGGATCGCCTGCGACACGCCCGTTACTTCTCTTCCATGGATCTCCGTAGCGGATATTGGCAGATTGAAGTAGATGAGCAGGACCGAGAACAAAACAGCGTTTATTACACCGGACGGTCTCCATGAATTAAAATTCTCCCTTTTGGCCTGTGCTCCGCCCCAGCCACGTTCCAACGAATGATGGACACAGTTTTATGTGGCTTGAATTGGTACTCTTGTTTAGTGTATTTAGACGACGTAGTCGTTTTTTCTACGACTTTTGAACAGCACATTGAGCGGCTTGAGGCGGTTCTTCTGGCTATTCGCACTGCTGGCCTCTCTCTGAAACCAGAAAAGTGTTATTTTGGATATGAGGAACTGAAATTCCTTGGCCACATTATCAGCAGCAGTGGTTTTCGCCCCGATCCTGACAAGGCTATGGCAGTTGCTTTGTTCCCGATACCGAAAACAAAGCATGATGTACGCCGCTTTCTGGGACTTTGTGCTTATTACAGCCGCTTCGTGCCGAACTTTTCGAAAATCGCCGACCCTCTACAACAACTTGTCAAGGATGACGTCGCCTTTGTCTGTGGCCCCAAACAACCCAGCGCTTTCCGCGATCTTCAACAACGCCTACAAACGCCACCGATCCTAGGTGACTTCGACACCGAAGCAGACACAGAAGTCCGCACTGACGCGAGCAACCTTGGCCTCGGAGCTATTCTCGTGCAATATCAAGATGGCGTGGAACGCATCATCGCCTACGCTAGCCGCACGTTGTCATCTGCGGAGAACTACTCGACGACTGAAAAAGAATGTCTGGCGGTTGTATGGGCCATAACGAAATTCAGGCCCTACTTGTACGGACGCCCCTTCCGAATCGTCAGTGACCACCACTCTCTCTGCTGGCTAGCGAATCTGAAAGATCCTTCGGGCCGTCTCGCAAGATGAAGCCTTCGGTTACAAGGATTCGATATAACGATGGTTTAGAAGTCTGGTTAAAAACACACCGACACTGACTGTCTTTCCCGCGCACCCGTCGAGGTCACTGAAGAAGACAATGATGAAGACTTCAGCTGTCTTGCTATTCTCGCATCATTAAACGTGGCTGAGCAGAAACGCGAAGACTTAGAATTACAACCACTGATCGAATATCTTGAGGGACGTCGCCCACAACCCCCACGTCAGTTCATGCATGATTTGTCATCTTTCTGTCTACGCCAAGGCATCCTCTACAAGCGCAACTTTCATTCAACGAAAACTGTTTACCTCCTCGTCGTTCCTGCTGCTTTCCGCGATGATATTTTGCGTGCTTGTCACGACGAGCCATTGTCAGGGCATCTTGGCTTCGCGCGTACTCTGGCGCGGATCAAAGACAAATACTACTGGCGGAAACTTACAAAAACCGTGCGGCAGTACGTCAAGACATGCACAGCCTGTCAGCGCCACAAAACTCCAACGACGAAACCATCCGGTCTGCTTCAGCCTTTGCGACCCCCTCACGCACCTTTTGAAAAGGTCGGGATGGATTTACTCGGCCCATTTCCGAAGTCTACGGCTGGTAACCGCTGGATTGTGGTTGCCACGGACTATTTGACCAGATACTGCGAAACACAAGCCGCCCAGCGAGCAACTGCTTCCGAGGTGGCTGACTTTTTCATCAAGAAGATCGTTCTCCGCCACAGTACTCCCGCTGTCGTCATCGCAGATCGTGGTACTGCTTTTACGGCACAGTTGCTCCGACAGATCCTGTTGCTGAGCGGCACGACGCACCGAACAGCAACTACGTACCACCTGCAGACTAACGGGTTAACCGAACGCCTTAACAAAACGATTGCAGATATGCTTTCGATGTATGCCGCCAAGGATCAGAAGAATTGGGATGAAATCCTCCCGTATATAACATTTGCCTACAATATGGCTTTGCAGGAAACCACCGGCTTTGCTCCTTTTCGTCTGGTTTACGTCCGCGACGTCACCACAATGCTTGACACCATGCTGCAACCAACTCTGCCGGACACGATTACCCCGGACGCAGATGTATTTGTTCAGCGTGCCGAAGACGCCCGGCAGCTGGTGTGCTTTCGCATTTTATCGCAGCAAAATCAAGATGCTCGCCGATACAACACCCACCACAGAGCAGTAATATACGAACCCGGTGACCTAGTCTGGGTTTGGACTCCTATACGTCAACGGGGACGCTCAGAAAAATTGTTATGTCGGTACTTCGGACCCTACCGAGTTCTTCATCGCCTCGGCGAAGTGAACTACGAAGTTGTCCCATCAGACACGTCACACCGTTCTCGCAGACCACGCTCCTCGGATGTGGTTCACGTCTCCAGGATGAAGCCGTACTATTCGCGTTGACTGCAAGTCAAGAACTTTGTGATGTGACAATAGCCTTCAAGACAATTGCGCATTACTTTCTTGCTTCTTTATTTTTCATCTCGTCCTTTTTCTTTTCAAAGGACACAGACCTTTCTGACTACCTTTCGTTGTTTTTCGGAGCCGTGGTATTCATGCGATGCTTCTTCTTTTTTTTTTCTTTGGGGAGAGGGTAATGCCACGCTGTGTTGGTGGCAGAAGACGAGAGCGAAGTAGTGAATGGCAGCTGTGGCTGAGAAAAACAGTCCTCCACTTCGAGTTCCTGCCTATCGTTTCCTCTCGCGACAATATGTTTACAATGTGTATATAATTGTTCACACGAAGTAAGCACTCTTGTTCTATCATCGTTGTGTCCTGTTGTCTTTTTTCGCGTGTTTGGCCATGCTGCTGTTTTTAACGAAAATTTTAAGGGATCGAATCCCCGGGTGCGGTGTGCAGAAAATGCAATGAAAGATATAGGTGCTAGAACACTCGAACCGACTGTTAACTATCCTATGCAGGAGGATGACACTATTTCAGGTGCGTCGATGTTCGAGAGGGGCTGCACCAATAAAGCATGCGCATGCAAAGTAGAAGAGAAACACTGGCCATAGTGACAGAATATAAACCTTATTACTCTTTTTAACAAATTCTAACATAGCTATGTCATGTCTGTGGTGAGGTGACCAAACAGTTGACGCATATTTGAGTCTGGCGAAAGCCTTATGCGCTGTGAATCCACATTCTTCTCTTGAGTTGCCTAACGTGCGTCGGAGATACCGAAGTTTTGGAGAGTTTTTTTTGCAGATTGTTTCGACGTGCTGTGCCATTTTCAGTTTGCTAAGAGTCACACCAATGTAATTAAACTCCGTAATAGGCACTAGGTTTACACCGTCATTATTATATGTAAATGAACAGGCTGCTTCTTATTTGAAAAAATCGCGACTAGAGAGTTTTTGAAGGTAATATACATTTTCCATTTTTCACTCCGGTTACACAACAACGAAATAAGACTATTCAGCGCATCCTGATCTTGAGCATTAGAGATTGTTCTACAGATAAAGCAAGCATCTTCCTACATTCTAAGTTTAATTTGAGTGTTACCTATAATCCCTGCTTCGTCATTGACATATGTAATAAACAAAGCGGCCCAAGCACCCAGCCTTGAAGTAGATTGCGGCTGTGAATACGTAGGCCAAACAGGCCAGTGCATTAACGTGCGCTTACGAGAGCATGAGCTGACACTATCAGGTGCTGCAATTACGTCTCATTTGACAGCGCATTGTAGATCATGAAGTTGTGTGCCCTACTTGCAGAAAACTTCCATCAAATATATAGACATGTGGATGAGCGCACGCGTGAGATAGCCAAAGCTTTTTTCAATAAATCCAATAGCAAGTACATAAGTCATCCATCTATCACTCTTCAAGATGAAGAATATAACCTTCTGTTAGACAAGACATTAGGCGTGTTGTACTGTAACACATGTGCCCATGCACAGAGTTTTGATGACTCATTGTCTCTTATATATGTCCTTTCTTGATCTAAATCAATTTCAGTTGCAAGTTCAGCGCAGTGTCCCCTCTCAGTCCATATCTAACCCGTTGCGCTGTAAAATATTCCACGTTGAAGTATCCCTGATGTGATCTGTACGTAAGATGACTCAGCATCGTTCTCAGCAGAGATGACTCAGATGAGTCAGCATGGATCTGTACGCAAGATTACTCGGCAGACTACCGGGAGAAGCAGTATTGCCAGAACGAAAGTCTCCGAGACTGTTCGTTGCTATGACGTCCGCGATGCCCTGCTCGGTCATTGGCTGCGCGTCGATTACGTATCCCTGATGTCGTGTCACAAACTCAGGGACTCCACCCACATCAGCCTCAGAGCTGAAGTTCGCGGATTCACGACAACGAATTACGCCTTCCCCTCCCTATGACGGGGAATGGTGGCGAGTCCATGCGAAAACTTCGAACCAGTTGAAACAAATGTTCGAACTTCTGTAGCTTCCTTGTTATTGCACGTCTTTGTAAAATTCTTGTGGCAGCTAGTTCACATAGCGAAAATTCGCATGCTTCTCTTCATTAATTTTTTTTATCTCGGGGTTGTTGACTGCCCTTTATTGCATGGCATATTGCTTGTCCGGTGGGACAAATTTCACCTGCAGTCAGTCAATGTGAGTCGCATGACGAAGGGTGTATTAAAAGCCCACCCGTTGCCAAGCGCTCCGACTTGACAAATCATCATCAGCAGCAGCAACAGAATCACCAAAGTGTGCAGTTATAGCACTTGCTTATTTACAGATGCGTACTGCGATGGAGGCGGAAATGTTGTAGGCCCGTGTGCTCAGATTTGGGTGCACGTTAAAGAACCCCAGGTGGCCGAAATTTCCGGAGCACTCCACTACGGCGTCTCTCATAATCATATGGTGGTTTTGGGACGTTAAACCCCACATATCAATCAACAGATGCGTATTGGCTAATTCGCTAATTTGCCCTGCCGCGGTGGTCTAGTGGCTAAGGTACTCGGTGCTGACCCGCAGGTCGCGGGATCCAACCTCGGCCGCGGCGGCTGCATTTTCGATGGAGGCGTAACTGTTGTAGTCCCGTGTGCTCAGATTTGGGTGCACGTTAAACAACCCCAGGTGGTCGAAATTTCCGAAGCCCTCCACTTTAGCGTCTCTCATGGCATATGGTGATTTTGGGACGTTAAACCCACATATCAATAAAAATCAAATTCAAGTAATTCCCTAATTAGTAATACGGTGGATATTGGCGCCCTGTACACTTCACGACTGCGCTTGCAGTGCAAGCGTGCATTTTAACAGTTTCAAGCAGCCAAAGTTACGCGAACAGGTGTTTATTTTCTCTCGGCATGGTGGACGTGTCTGCTGAGTGATACAACAGATTAAAAAAAGAACATGGTTGTTTTTGCTTTATGTTAGGAAAATGTATTAGGTACGATGTTATGCTTTTTATTATTATTATTATTACTATTTTTTTTATTATTATTATTATTATTATTATTATTATTATTATTATTATTATTATTATTATTATTATTATTATTATTATTATTATTATTATTATTATTATTGGGAATATTGCTAACAGAAATTACCATTGCTCCGCACAGCGTGGACGTCGTGAACGAGGAGAAACGCTAATGGCACAACTACGAGCGATGAAGCCAGCCGCAATGCACGAGCCGGCAGTGCATGCGCACGGGACTCCACTGAACAGCCAACGCGCGTGATGAAGAAGAGAACGAGGGTGCTCTAGGCAGGGGCTCACGAGGACTGCCGACCTTCGGATCTTCATGATTGCTGTGCGTCGTTCACTCTGGGCACAAGTTTGCCCCTTAATAAACAGTGTAAATAGAACATGCTTGTTGTGAGGCTTCTACATTTGTTACAATATCAGCACTACCAGGATGGTCCTCCCAATATGTAAGCTCAAAAATGCGGTATTGTGACCCTCAATAATTCGTGTAAAGCTTGCCCCCAGATAGCGACAATGTCATGCAGATTGATTGATATGTGGGGTTTAACGTACCCAAACCACCATATGAATATGAGAGACGCCGTAGTGGAGGGTTCCGGAAATTTCGACAACCTGGGGTTCTTTAACGTGCACCCAAATCTGAGCACACGGGCCTACAACATTTCCGCCTTCATCGGAAATGCAGCCGCTGCAGCCGGGATTGACAATGTCATGCAGATGCAGCAGACTGTCGATGTTGAAAACCTTACATAAACTGCATGAAACAGATCCCCCCGGTGCGTTTTTACTATGTTCGAATTTTTTTTATATTAGCAGTGGTTTAGCTCGGTTACGCCAAACACGGAGGAAGAAACATTCAGGAAGAACAACTCTGCTCGTGACACATATCCTGAGAGCCAATTTATGCCGGTGGTGTATTGCGGCAGAAACAAGAATTGCCGCCATTTCGGTTTCAAAGCGAACCAGACTCGTGTTCCATTGCAGTAAAGTGTACTAGAACAGAAGAGTGCCAGAAACGATCTTCGAAAAGCGAAGACCCAGTAGGGTCAATTCGTTTGTGGCGCTGTGATCGGTAGTCTGCAATGAGTCGTCATTGTAATAGGGAGCCTATACATGAGCACCCATTTTAGTGTGATACCAGCCTTTGACCATCTACATGCTGCGGACACTCCGCCACCCGCCCAAAACACGATGTTGCCAGACGGAAATACCACGCTATTGCGCCATCTTTGGGCCCCCACTGTGTGTACTCCCAGCTCCGTTTAATCCTCGAAAATAACGGCGCTGGACGTTGCGTAAGCGTATTAAACGCTGCCACAACGTCGGCGTCAACACGAAGCACTAGACGCATCAAGCGCGAAATGTAACCGTCGGACGTCACCAACGGTTACACCATGCTGTGCCGCGACCCTCCATCAAATTAGTTGAGAGGTAGAATGCCCACTTCTCATTCGAAAGTCCTAGGTTCAAATCTCAGCTGTAGATGTTTTCTAATCAAAATGGTTATAGCCATAATGTTTTTTAGAACTACCTTCACTTGTTACGCAAACAAAAAGAAACTTGAAAGGAGAAGGAAAATAGAAAATGCTGACGCTAAGTGTAAATACTTGTAGCGCCACCGCAAGGCATTAAAGTAATACGTAAAGTACGTCTCCGAGATCTTTGCAAATACGAGAAACCTCGGAGACCATATTTTACGTTTTCTGTCAATGCCGCGTGGCGTCGCCGCAAGTAATCGGACTCACGGTCCATTTTTTTTTTTCAGTTTTTCTTTTCATTTCAAGTTTCTTTTTGCAGCATCACACAGACTATCTTCCGCAGCTAGTTTTTCTAAGCAAAACTAGATGGTGCCACAGCACCGAAGCACCACGGCCTTCTCCTCGGTGGTGCGGACAATGCGGACGCGGGAGAGCATAGCAAGAATATATGCATGCTTCGTTAGCAGTTTGCCGAGCCCGGTGCGAAACCTGGCGACGATGTGAGAGTATGTGAAATACCGGCGCTCACCACACTGTCAGCCATCTCAACACCTAATCCTAACCACTGCGCCCGCTTTGCTGGCCTTCAACCCAAAAGCGGCGGCAGCTAATCAGCTAGCCACCGGCAACAATAATGGGAAAGGAGAAGACCATTCGATTACGTGTTCAAACGTGACAGCACCCATTCGCCGCCGAGGAAAATCGTAAATACCAAAACTGAAGCCAGTTATAAGAAGAACAAAGAAAAAAAGACAGTTATATCAAGTTACACTAAAAAATATTATCTCAGCTTCTAGAAGTGTGATTCTAACCTCCGCCTTTCGAGTGGGAAGCGAGCATTCTACCTCAGCGCCACTTTCGTGTAGCCACGCGCAACTTTTAAAGGGGTCGAGAAACGTTCTCCAAAAATTTTAAACTACGTGTGTTTCCAGAATCCTGGCAGTCTATTTATTACTATACCTCGACTCCTTTGATTGTCCATGCTCAATTAATACATAAAAAAGCGAAACTTCAGTTTCCCAGCTCACGTTCCTGTCAAGTGTGTGGCTGACGTCACTTTAAGACAGCCAATGAAGTTTCTTTGTCTTAGACAAAACATGGCGACGCAGCGATGTTTTTGAGCCTTAGTTGAGCGTGGTTCGTAGCATCATAGTGTTTTGCGCCATCACCACCATCCGATTATGGTGGTTAGAAGAAGAGGTTTCAGCATCGTCCCGGCCGCGCCTTGAAAGGAGGCATGGCCTCCGCGATCGGCTGCCGGCGGCGCGCCGTCGGCAGCCGATCGCGGAGGCCACGAAGGAGGCGTGCTGGTTTTTCATTCGGCCGCGGAGCGGCGCGCATGTCGCCACCGTGATCAGTCGAGAGCGCTCGCCAGCCGCTAGTGCGGCACTTTTAGTCGCTTGCTCGTGTGCTCGCAATTTGCAACGTCTGTGCTTTGCCTATTTGGACTTGTTCGGGATCAATACGTGCCAGTGTGATCATGCCACAGTGATGGGTAAATGGCAAAGACACTGCTTTGCACCTGAATGCAATGCGGGATATGTTTCGTCCCGCAAAAAAAAAAAAACAAGAGAAGAAAGCGTCTCTCTTCTCTGCTCCCACCGACGATGAACAGCGCAAGACCTGGGAGCGTACGATTCCTCGCGCTGACAAACCACTCGAAAATAAGTGCGTTGTGTGCGAAGCTCATTTCGACGAAAGATTCATCGTTCGTAGCTACAAGCATGTTATCAACGGGTTTTTAGCAACTTGTGAAAAAGCTGTACCTAAGGAGGTTGGGTTCATGAGTGAATCAACGGCAGAAGGACTCCGCGTCACTCTAACCAGCACCCTTTCCATCCGGCACCATGTCACAAAAATGTTGGCCTATAAGTACTTGATGACGTCTCGCCTCTGCCAAGACGCGCTTAAAATCTTTTTGGAATTCTGAAGCAAATGACTGGCTCGAATGATCACTCTTTGCCTAAACAATTTTTTATCGCCCTGAATTGCCTCAGTTTTTACAGTTTGGCACAGTAACCCTCCTGTTCCTAGTTCGGGAATCCACAATAATTCAATTAACTTGCAGAACCATTGGTTGAGCTGCTAGATGTGGGGCACCTCAATGAGGTTCATGAAATTATTGTTGCTTGTGAAGCTCTCTCTGACCACACTGATCTTATTGGATTTAAAAGTGACTCCTGGATCACTTATTACGTCCGTGGCTATGTAGCATGGAAGACGGTGAAAAAGTCGAAGTGCAACGAATGCAGCAGGTTGTTGTTTCACTCAGAATTCCAGCTTGCTTCCCGCAGAAACATCCCTTCTGTACCCGTCCGAGTCCTTAACACACCTTGTCAAAGCTATGAAAGATGCATTCACCTATTGCTGCAGTTTCAACAAGTTCAAAAGTAACAGCTTAACAGACCTTATCTCTTGCCTGTCTGTGAAGAGGTTAATGTGAACACCACAAACTGGAAGTGACAAATCAGATAATTAAATTCTTTACACTGACAAGAATGCATTTTCTCGTTGCTGGAGAAAATGCGTCCAATGAAAAAAAAGAGAGAAAAATTGAAGTTCTTGAAGTTGAGACGTATGACTTAACTGTCATCGTGCTAACTCAGCGAACAAGGTTTTATTTTATGTTATTGTGCATTACTCACACTCTCTTTTTTCTCGTGATTTTATTGTTGTCTTGTTCACATTGTTATAAATTTCCCATTAACAACTGTGATGTCACTGTCTGGCTGTGTTTCACATGTGCAGAAATCATTTTTTCATGAACTGGTTTGTGAGTGTATCTATGTTTGCCAATGAAATCTCAATGTCATGTGTGTATGTATGCCCATTGTATCATCATATATTTACTGTTCTCTTTGCTTGCCTTATTCACTTGCTTTAGCTGAGTTTCATATAACTTGCCGTTTTCTTCAGCCTTAATACATATGTTGTGTTTATTTTTCATGTTCTTTTTCGCTTTCGAGAAAATAAATGTTTTGCTTGCAAAATTAGACCTTGATTGCGCAAGTCACAAAAATAACGGTTGCTGGTACCTTTACGTACATTGAGACTTCACGGAGAACACTGCGGCATCAAATTTGAAAAGTGCACGGACTTTGTTTTGGTGTCAAGCTCCCGGTAAGTCACTTGGTTTTCTATCTTCTAAGCCTCGCAGTTGATATACTGCGAAGTGAATTGAAAACACTAGTTTTCAGTGCCAACACATGCTTTGCTGCGCGCCACCAAAATCGTGACAGGTAGACTTTGTTATATACCGCAGGGTATCGTGAAATATTTGCTACAAAACGACTGATACGGGCGAGCGGGCGCGAGGAGGGGCATCTCGAAAGCGATCGCAGCGCCGCCGCAAGATGAATTCTCGTTCGCTCTCCGGCGCGCCGATGCTGACACCTCTCCTTCTAGCCACAATAATCCTATTTACCCGAACTACAGCGTCGTTTGCTTGAGTGTAGTCGGCTCAAGAACATGGCAGCGGTGGTTAGAACGACGGCGCAGAAGCTTGCGCCCTGCAAGCACTCTTATCGAGACCGCGTGGAAGAACCTGCGCTTACGGTAGCCCCGACAACGAGTTTCCACTCTCTATGCTCATATTATCGGAATACATCGCGGTTTATAGCTCGAAGCAATGCTCAGCGCTGCGACTCGCTGGGCATCTTGTAAGAACGAACGTTGTTTGCACTTTGATAAGTTGTGTGTGGGGCACGGTGTGACGACGCACACGGTTGCCGTAGCGAGGGCTAAGCGCTCGACACATAGTGCGATTCAGCATCCGATCTGGCGTGCGACGCCTCACGCGGCGAACGGCGATTGACGGCACATGGGGTGAACGAGCCACCAGCGATCAGGCTCCGCCCACGTACGGCATCTTAGCTTGCACACTCGGAAGACATCGTATCCTCTTACAAAATAAACAACCTCACACAGTCATGGTTCATTCCCTAATAACATTGATAACAAAGCTACGCCTTCTCGAGCGACAAACATCGCCACAGCCCAGCTTCATTCTCGACTCCCAGCGTAGGCCTAGCAAGGCCGACGATATCGGTAGCGCCACTCGCTTTTTAACGTGAGCTCATTGTCGACTGCTTCTTTTTGCCAACACAATATAAACTTGTACACTTAACTGTGCAACTAGCTTTGTCGACGGCCTCGATTTAAGGAGCAAAGGTGGCAACGAAGCCGGCTGGTTCATCGAGACGGCCGCCTTTGCTGTTTGTTTACCTGAGAAATGGCCTTCCATCACGGCTCGATATCTCGTTGGTAGTTCCCAAACGGACGTTACCGCGCAGAAATAGCACACTTCAAGCATCAATTTATTCACTTATCAGCTATTCCCATCGGAGCAGTTTATCCAAATTTCCCATGCGGCCGGCAACGACGATATGCACTAATACCAGGGCGATCGGGGCTATCGGATTGGTGAGAAAAAGCTTGCGACAGGCGCCCACCAGTGGCACCCCTTGTCACGCTACCGGAGACTGACATGTGGAGAATGGGCATGATTAAGAAGTCCTCACTAGAGATCTATCGAACTTTTAAGCAGGAAATTGCCAAGGAAAGGATCTATGACAATACTCGGGGTAGTTCTCTACTGTTTGAGGCCAGGACGGGAGTACTGCGAACCAAGTCATATCGGGCCAAATACGGAGGGGTAGACACAGTATGCAGTGCGTGTGGAGAGGAAGAAGAAACTGCCGAACACTTGATAATGTTCTGCAAAGGGCTTCACCCTGTAGTTCAGGATGATGGCGCAGAGTTTTTCAAAGCACTGGGGTTTAGGGACCGGGAGGGCAAAATAGACTTTAAGTGGGTAGACTTAACTAGAAGGACGTTATCTGATTGGTGGCTAAAGTCAAGGCACGAGTGAAAATTAAACTCTTGACTGCAAAGTATGAATCCTCAAACTCACTTAAAAAATAAATCTAGTTTTTGGTTCATTAAGTATTACGGCTTGGTGGCGCTAGCCACCGCCCGATCTAAAGGGTGCAGCCATATCCATCCATCCATCCATCCATCCATCCATCCATCCATCCATCCATCCATCCATCCATCCATCCATCCATCCATCCATCCATCCATCCATCCATCCATCCATCCATCCATCCATCCATCCATCCATCCATCCATCCATCCATCCATCCATCCGCGCTGCCATTAGCCGCGGCCGCCATACCCACGGAGGAAAGAAAGGCCAAACAGGTGCAGTTGCCGCGCGGCTGCATTCAGCAAGTTGAATGCTTGCTCAGCAGATCACTCATTTAAATTGCACAGCATACGACTCAAAGCGCGAAAATTGTTCTATTATTTTTTTCTTTTAGGTTTTATAAATTATTACTTTGGAGCAATATAAAGCTAGCGCAGTGTTTTTATCTTCTTTTAATAGGACGTTTCATTGACGTAACATATTAGTGCCTATAGCGGCCGATGGTCGCTAGCGATACCCAAAAAAACTGCGAATTCAACGGTCGTCATTAGTTACAGGGTGGATATGGTGCCGAAATATTTCCGAATTGGTATGTTCAATTTCTATTAAATCAGGGCAAATTGAAACCGTGAAGTTTAAATTTTCGTTTCACGACTCCTTTAAAATGACGACTCATTGTGGTCTACCGATCACAACACCACAAGCGCATTGACCTTGTTTGGGCATCACTTTGAGTACATTAGTGCTGCAACCATTCTGGGCACTCCCCTGTTCTAAGACACTCTAACCGCAGTCACGGAACGGTAGAGTTACTGTATATGCTACCGTATATACAGTAACTCTACAGAACGGGAACGCGGAGAGCCGGGCTCAGCCGGTAGCGTTTTCTTTTAGGCGCGAAGCTTCTAAAGCCGTGGACACGGTGTAAGATATGAACACTTGTATCTTACACCATGGCCGTGAGTCTGTACATGCTTGTTCTCTAGGTACGTAATCACCTAGTTCTATGACTCACTCAGCAGGTGAGGACGGACGAACGGACAGACGAACGGATGGTTATGCAGACTGACGGATAGACGAAGAGACAGACAGACGAACAGACAGACAGAAAAACGGACGGATACAGACAGACAGAAAAAAGGATAGATGAACAGACAGAGACACAGACATCTGGTGGACGGACAAACAGTCAAACAGACTGACGGACAGACATGCGGACGAACGGACAACAGACAGATAGATGGAAGGACAGACAGATAGACGGATACACGGACAGACAGACAGGCGAGCAGACACGGACGAACGGGTGGACGGACAGACAAGACAGAGAGAGACGGACGGACAGATACAGACGGACAGACTGACAAACGCACGGACAGACAGAAAGACATACGGACGGACAGACCCAGATGAGTGGACGGACGGACGGGGAGACACACAGACTGATGGACGGACAGACAGAATGACATATGGACGGACACTCAGATGGACAGACAGACGCACGAAGATTCAGAGAGACGGACGGATAGACACAGACAGACAGATGGACGGACACAGACTGACGGACGGAGCGACAGACATACGGATGGGTGGACGGACAAACAGACGGACTGATAATAGACGGACCTACAGACAGACGGAAGATTCACGGTTTACCGATAAAACCCTCCGAAGCTTTGCCCCACTCATCATCATTCACTCCGTGGATATGATGTGATTTTTTTGCATTGCATATTACGTTATCAGGACGCCTGCGGGTGGCATGTTCTAACAGGTGTTTCACCTCCTAAATATTTCTTCCTCCACGCACCAGGACATGCAAGCGTGAGTTATGGACAAATGGACGAACCAAGGACAGATCGACGGACGAACAACAGATGGATGGACGAACCACAGACGGATGGACAAACCACAAATGGAAGGACGGTCGAACAATGCATGGAAGGAAAAATCGCGGACGAGAATACGGACAAACCGCAGACGGAAGGACGGGCGAACTACGGATGTACGGACGGGCAGCCGACAGATACACGGACGACCAGAGGTGGACTGAATTGAACGAACCACGGCCGGATGGACGACCACGAATGTATGGACGGAGCAGCGAGCGAGTGATCTCACACGAGTCAACAGCCAGCCAACTCATGACTCTGGGAGCTTCAGGCTTTCGGCACGCCAGCTGTGCGCCGTGTGATATTCCTCACGCTTGCGCAGAATTGCTCACGTGAAACTGCTCAACCTCTGCCAGTGTAGCTTACCAGTGTAACAAGATACCGGTCTAGCTTTCACAACATTTACATCTACATGCACGATTTTCTTTGGAGAGCTCGGACTCCTTGTTTTATTTATGTTAGTTCTTTGCAGTTGCTCATTTTCGCGGATTTTTTCGCGCAGGCAACATGGGAAGTAAAAAGAATCCACTTTTCGAAATTCGCGGTTTTTTAGGAGACTTGCCGGTTTTTAGTGACGATAATGATGATATTGTCTCGAGAGACGGAAACACGTATATATATGAGAGCGAACAGGAACGTTAAGTACGAAAATCGTGCTCTTCTGCTGTTAAGTACGTTTTTTTTCTTCTTTTTGTTATCAGTGTTTATTACTTGAAAAGTAAAAAAAAAAAATTAACTTCTGGCCAATCTCCCGAGTGTGCATGAGCCATGGTAGAGGCCTCATCATCATTCTCATCAGCTGCTGCCACGTATTTGTGACAGCCATGTCTTCGATGCAATGTAATCCGCCGTCATCCAGCGATAGTACCGACGGAATTGACGCTGAAGGCTTTCGTACGATCAAGGGAAATCGCCGCCGCGTGAAAAAAGTAAAGCGACCCAGGTATGACTCCAGCGGAAGTTCGGACATGGCTTCAGAAGACCGCAGTAGGGTTGACGGCCATCGGTGCCCCATAAGGAAGGCACGGCGGCGCGCACTTGGCCTTGACAGGACACGAAGACGCAGAGTCCGTGTGGCAGCTGAGGCGGAGGAGACCGACTCACTTGAGTCAGTTTCCTCGTGGTCCGATGGTACCACGAGCAGTGCTTCCGGATTTGGGGATCTGGACTACAAAAAACTCGCCGACATCGGGGTACACGTACGGGTGATACCCCCAGGAAGCTCTTGGCAAGACAGTTCGCCCAGCTCTTCGGAGGAGATTTCGGTCGAGGACCCGTCGTCCATCGTCGGTGGTTGCAGCCGCGATGCCACTGTGTCCTCCGGGGCTCACACGTCCCAAGAAGTTGCGGAGGAAGCGTCCAGGAGAGCCCCTCAAGAGGCCTATGCTTCCTCAGAAGATGTGATCTACTGAACAGTTTTCTTCCTATTTTTTCTGTTCGGTTTTTGTATTTTCTGCATCACTTCTTCATTAAAATTTCTAACACATCCTCGTTTCCATCTTTTGTGTGTATGTGGTGCTTTTTTTTAATGCTATCCGCCGTGATAGCTTAGCGGTCAAGCTCAGGGACGCGGGTTCGTTTCTCAATTGCGGAGCGCGAGATCCCACGTGTTGTGGGAGCCGATGTCACGCAAAGCAGCAGGCGAGTACTGGTCTAACCGCATTTTTTCATTGCTTTGAGTCGATCGTTGTGAGTTGGACTGAAGCCTTTGTGCACTTTGAGTAGTAATAGGTACATCCTAAAGACTTACCAGGCACGTCGACTACACTAATGCTCAGAGGGCTTAGGTCCGACGTAACTTCAGTACTCTATAGTTCGAGCACAGATATCAGTTTTGTGCAAACTAGCCCCAATGTATATGGTTCGATGATGTGCATATTAAAAAGAGCAGTTTTCGCTGTATTTTTCTGTGTTGAAATATACGTTGACCATACCTTTACGAAACGTAGGAGTTAATATGGAATATTTATGAATTTATGAAACTTATGAACGTGGATAGGCTATACTGCGACGACAGGCGCGCGCACGGGTGTTTGGACACCCCTTTCAAGTACCAACCACTGGCACGCGTATATATATATATATATATATATATATATATATATATATATATATATATATATATATATATATATATATATATATATATATATATATATGTGTGTGTGTGTGTGTGTGTGTGTGTGTGTGTGTGTGTGTGTGTGTGTGTGTGTGTGTGTGTGTGTGTGTGTGTGTGTGCTCGCGCATACGCGACGAGGCGCGAGGAATCAAGCGAGGCTTGATTGGGCCACGACTTACTGTACTGTGCTATACTGTACTGTACTGTAGGTCGTGACAATGCTTCTTGGAAGAACCGTAGAACTGTGCCTGGAACGTGAGCCGCGAACGTGCTGCCCTACCTACCCTCGGATTTTCCAGGAGGCGTCGGCATAGTTTCTCACAAATACCGAGGGCTGTGCGCAAGCACGGTAACTTCTCCAAATTTTCCTGAATGACCGTTTTATCATCCACAACGTCAACGACACGGACAACGACGGCGAGTGCTACCAGCGGGACACGGTGTCGTGCCGAGTTCGATTGACACCGATAAATCCAGCGAACACCTGCCGGATGCCCGGTCCTCAGTGCGATCGCCGGCCGAGTGAAAACGTCGTTCGGGCTACGGCAGCATGTCGGTGCTCTTCTGCTTTGATCTGTGATTATCTGTGCTCGGAACCATAGAGATTCTTAATATACACTAGAGGGAACTCTGGCGCTAGTGTCTAAGGGAGCTTCAACGCATGGCTAGAGTGTACTAGAAGTGTTGAGCGGCGTAACCGCACCTCGCCGCCTGATCCCTTCCGCGTTGCCCACAGGGGCAGCGCTGCAGTCGAATAGTACTGAAAGAGCCGCGCGCCGCGTGCAGGAACTGCTCGTCGCTTCGGCTCCTCCGGCGTGCTTTCATGATGCAGATTTCTTCGTACCTGCCCATAATTCATGTCTAACACATGATGTCATAGCCCTTGAAGTATGACACTGCAATATAGTGAATTTGAGCTCCATAAAAGCCCTTGTGAGGTATCGAAAATCATTCAAAAAGGGTGTGTCTTATACTGATTTCTCCTCTCTTAAATATTTCTTTGTTGGTTAGGCGTATACAATATTCAGAATAACTGAGCTGATTTATTGTACGGTAGCTGTGCTCAGAAAGCTGTGAGATTAAAAACAAATACTATGTCACACGCACGCTGAACCAGAAAGCCATAAGTAGAGGAGAGAAACGGAATCTGAACCCCCTACACCACAAAATGTTTTCGTAATTTAACTTTTCAGGGTATACTAAAATATTTACATGCATTCACATGCAATCAAGGCTGGTGCACACCGGCGACTAGCCGCGGTCGCGCGACCATTTGCGACTGGCGACCAAATTGCGAGCGACGTTCACACCGGCAAGGCTTCATGCGAGCGACCGGAAGTCGCAAACCCGGGGAGTCACGTACAGGTCTCGTTATCAACGAGAACTTGGGCGACCGGCGATGATCAGCTGATCAGATACGGAGCCCGCTGAGCGCGACGCGTTTGTTTTTGACGGCTGTGTTTGCGTAGCCTTCTCCCGGCAGCATCATAGACTTCGAGCCGAGTGATGAAGAAGAGGTTGTGGCGGTGCTGATGTGCTCAGTCAATGTGTCGGCGCTGGCAGCACGAAAACCTTCAAAGCAAGCAAGGCGGTGGTGGGTGAGACCGTCCCTTCGCTCGCGAGAAGTGGCTGACACAGGACGTCTGCTTCTCGACTTGCGCTCGCACGACGAGGAGTATTTCCGAGACTAAGTTTATGGTTGTTTTACGTGCTTATAAGATAGTGCGTAACATGTTATCTCATTCATTTTTTGGTGGTTAGCTTCATGCGGATGCCGCCACGAACGTTCGATACTTTGCTCGAACTGCTGCGCCCCGCAATATCCAAGCAGGACACAAACTACCGGCCTGCAATTTCGGCGCACGACTGCCTGGCCATGACCATTAGGTAAGAGCGTGTGGTTTGAAGATTAATATGCTGTGGCTTGCGGCGGCGCTTCGCTTGTAAGGAAGTTTTGCTTGGGTGGATAGAACGAATTGCATTTATGACGTATGCGGGCTCGATGGTGCAGTCGTTACTGCGGTCGGCAGTTTACGCGTAGGTGACGGGTTTGATTACGGCCGCACCGATCGCCTTTAGGTGGAGGCGAAATGCACTTAAGTTGGCGCGTTTGTGGCGCACGTACGTTAAGAATCTCAGGTGGTGAATATTTGAAAACCATCTGTTGTGGCTTATTGCGAATCAGTACGTGGTTTCCGCTTGTAAAATCCCAGAAAATGGGATTCTGTGCTACACAGTGACATCACATTGTGGACGTGTCAGTTCCCGTTTTCTGTTATCCTGATGCACAGGTACTATATAGAGCGCAATTATTAATGATGTTATAAAATAAGTAAAACACAATCCTAAGCTTTGCGAGTACAAGTATGCACAAATTGTAAGGACAAATTGGTGTGCTGTTCGAGGCACTCAAAGAGTATTCATGCCAAAAATATTTTTCAGCTTCGGGGAGGGAGGAGGTTCAACCAACCACCCTTTATGTATCTGCATGCACGACGGTGTGTGTTCGCACAAGTACACATGCGAAATTTCTTACAAACATGGGCAGCGTTTAACCCCTGCACCTTGCTAAAATGATACGTATGTTCTGTTAAATTGACAGTGACCCAATGCACTGTGGACAGTAGTGCAGTGGCAAAACGCATTGTGGACGTTAGCACATTGTGTGAAAGCAATATAAACAATAGACTTGAGTGATGTATGTTTTGTGAAATAGGTTCTCCTTGAATTTACAGCTTTTCAGAAATCCATGCTAAGCGAATTGCTACAGGTACGTTTAGGTTGCCCTTCTTCAACCTGAGTGATATGAGCACGTACGCTCTTCCATGAAAAGGTTGATGCATGCTTATGATTCGCCAAAATGTGTACGCACAGAAATATTCACTGCATATACGACAGCTTGCAGAGTGCACAAGCAGTGCAGTGAGGTTCTAAATGTTAAATGTCCAGTCACCTGTAAAGTAATTAGTGAAGGTGCTCAATTAACAAAGAAAGCTCTATCTGAAAGGATTGCCGTCATAAGGACCGAGCAGTGTACCTCATGCATGCTAATTTCAGTGTATTTATTTATTTCATTGCTGCATCTCATTGCCTTGCCAGGTTTTTGGCGACAGGCGAAACCCAGAGGGACGTGGCCTTCAACTTCCTAGCGGGAAGATCAACCGTTTCCTCCATACTGTCGGAGGTCAGTGAGGCCCTTTGGCTTGTACTCCAGCCACCGTACCTCCGGCACCCTTCAATAACAGATGAGTGGATGAAGGTATGGCAGGCTAGTATTTCCAGCATTTTTGCAGCAACGATATTGACACATTGCTGGCTTGTGCTGCTTTGTGTGGTGTAATTGAAATGTAGCTAGCATGTTACCAAAATAGCACACACTTTAGGACACTGCCTTTTAGGCATTGCACAATATATTGGAACAACCAAGGACATAAAATCGCTATTTGATAGATTTGTGTATGCATTTGTGAGACAAGCTATCGTGTGTTCAGAGTGAAGGTGGTTGACACACAACTCAATAGCAGCAACTTTACTGGCAAAGTCGATGCAACGCAACGTAAAGGTAACTCAGTCATTAAAGGAGTGTGTAACATTGGAAGGTTTTCCACCAAAATACTCATGGCTGATGTGTGTGAGTTTGGTTTTAACTGAGAAATGACATGAAAAAGTGAATGTGCTTGCATGTAAGAAGTGCAATGCAACCCCGATCAGCCTATGTTAACCCTAATATATTGTGGCAAAACACTGGAAACACACCTTTACAGGAAGGGAGAAATGTATGTTGAACTAAACTGGGCATGATGTGCTTTTGTTTAGCTCATCGTAATCCTGACCCTCTCAACACAGGGGAGCACATGAGGATAATCATATGCAAAATGCATTGCACCAAGGGCTTTATGTTCATTAGTACTCAATAACTTGCATATAATTGAAGTAAACATTCCGTTTCAATAGGAAATGCAGGTTGCCTATCAGAGTTTATTGTAAAACCTGTAGGCAACCTGTTTGGCATAGCATCAGTGTCATAACCTTTGTCATATTGACTTAAGAGTCCCTTCAGGAGAGGCAAATATTTAGCTACAAATGCTTTTTGGCTACAAAAAGTTTTGAGTATTTGAAGCAGCCAGATGTACATTTTGTAGCAGTGGCAACGTGTGTGAAGGCAATCATTTGTTGGATTTTTTTCGCAGATTTCACAAGAATTTCACGAGAGGTGGAACATCCCTCACTGCCTCGGTGCTATAGATGGCAAGTACGTGACCATAGAGTGCCCTGCGAACTCCGGGTCTGTGGACTTCAACTATAAGGGCTCATTCAGCAAGTTGCTGCTTGCTGTGTGTGATGCATAATACAGGTGATTCTGGGTTCTTGTATTGAAATGTGTACACTAGTAAGGTAGCATCAGCATTATGAGCCTAGGTGTTGAAAATTTCATTAATGCGCAAAGGAACAAGTGATATTCAAGAGGATGAGCGATGTGTATGATTTTCCTTTGCCATGTGGGCATGCGTGTACATAGAACTTTAGAAGGCTATACAGTAGTCCATCCTTGAGAGTGGCGGACTGCTGCGCAACTTGGTAACTCATTAGAGATAAATGCTGCACAAAACAATATAGGTGTCTAGTTATTTTGTGCACCACTGACGTAACAATGAGTATTGTATGCGGATGCAGTTACAGTGCATGGTCAAACAATATTTTTCATAGAAAGACAATGGGTTTCAAGACATGCTCTGAATATTGGTGGCTGGCCTTTGCTGAAAGTCTTATAGCTACAGTACTTTTGCACCCAGGTTCATATACGTGGAATTCGGGCACTCTGGAAGTGAAAGTGAGGGTGGGATTTTCTCCTGCTGCAATCTCCAAAAAAATATTTTGCAAGAAGCACTGGGCTTGCCACCAGTGAGCACCATGGGCAACGAGGGTCCCCTTCCTTACTTCTTCGTCAGAGAAGAGGCCTTCCCGTTGAAGGAGTACGTGATGGGGCCATACGCAAGACGGAGTAAGTTAAGAATGTCTGAAATAAAGGCTTCGTTTTTTTCAATTTATGTGCAAGAGCTTTGCAGAAGGTATGCTACAACGATCCCTGTTGTGATTTTGGACATCAGATAGGTGGCTCAAGATATTATTACCTGTTTGTGTTTACTATTTTGTAAGTAACAGCACAAGCTTTCAGGACTAAAGCCATTGTATTGTAGCTGTTACGTGCCATCTTAATTTTACTAAGGAATTGTTGCACCGTGATGTGTCTGTAGAAATGTAGACTGTGCATGAATTTTAAGGAAAAATGTTGGCACACCTCTCTCGTGATTAAACACGTATTTAATGTTGTGGGAAAGAAGGTGCTTGCACTGGTACAATTACAACACATTACACCCGAGCAATATGTGGTCCGAATTACGCCTCAAACATGGGTGAATGCGGGACATCGCTGCTTACATTTGAAAAAAAAAGAGGGGTACAAATTTCGTCGTTATATGACTTGACAAATGACCTGTGAGATTTGTTAAAAGCAATATGCAATAGAGAAGTGTGCAATAGAGAAGGCAATCGTGCTTCAGAAGTATGCAAAAATGGTTCGGTTGGGGCAATGCGAGAACAGCCACCAAAACTCGAAATGAGGAGCAAAACAAGGGCGTACTCTTTAAGCACACACTAACGACTAGTGCGCTTAATTCTGCTTCTTTGTGTGATTGTTTTGAATTTTGAGATTTTTTTCTTGCATAGATGTAGGTAATTAGAGTTATACAGTTTATCGGGGCCTTTGAAAGTCGCTTACAGAAACATCTGTGATGGCAAGTTAGCATCTTTGCTGGACCTTTGTGACAGTGCATGGCTCACTGCATGTTTCTCTTGTTATCACCAATGATAGCCTTATGTTATATAAGGCTTGTGGGCTTATTTTTGCTACAGTGTTCAGTGTTGACCTTTTCAGCACTGCATGAAGACAAGTCCTACGAGCGTCGCGTCTTCAATTATAGGATGTCCAGGGCACGCCACACTATTGAGAATACCTTTGGCATTCTGGCACAAAGGTGGAGGGTGCTGCGCCGACCCATTAAGGTGAAAGAAGTCAATATAAAGGCATACATCGGAGCATGCATAGTGCTACATAACATTCTCCTTAAGGAGTCCACAGCATCCTCCACTGCCTATTGCCCCCCTGGTGCCACAGACAGCGAGGATTGGGAAGGACATCTTTCACCTGAAAGCTGGAGGGACGAGGAAGCAGCCGGCGGAGTGCTCATACCATCAAGGCCTACCGGCTGCAATACTGCGCGGTATGCTTTCATTCAATTTATGACTGTTGAGGTGCCATGACACATATAGTGCGCAACCGACAAAGACTGAAGGATACAGAAGGGACACAGACGAGAGGCTCACATGCGTTTCGCATTAGTAATGGGCATTTAAACAGTGCTCGCACAGTAGGTTTTATGTTAAAGCATACGACAAACACACATTGTAAAAAATGTTGCTCTGCAGCAACGTTTTTAGAATGCACTTTGTAAAAGAAAACATGTAAAGACATGAACACTATGTGTATGTCAAATCGTCTCTGTTGCTCAAGAGCTAGTCAAGTTTTACTACTTTTAATTATAAGCATCAGTTGGTGAAAGTTCTTTAGTACTACCACACATCAAAGCAAGAGAATGTGTAGAAGATGCTAGTAGTATTCACAATGACAATATGAAGAAAGAAGCGCAGTGAAAGGATACCTTGGTGCTGGTAAAATGAACCTCTGACCCTCGAATATAACGTGCTATGTTCTACCATGGTAGCTTCTACCAAATCTCCCCGGTAACTTTATGGGAGATTTGTGGGCACAAGTTTTGTCCCTAGAAGTGCCAATCTTTACGTCTATTAGGTTTCTTCCCATTTATATCATAATTACTACCAACAGCATCCTATATACTTTTATCGTTTTTTTTTGTTTGTTCTAATTAGAACTGTGTCTACCTAACAGAAATGAGTCCTTGATTCTTCTACTTTCCTATTGTAGCTCAATATATGTTAACAAAGGAGCAATAAGAGAACATAGAGGTCAACCTTGTTCCAAATTGGTGGGCACAGCCATGTGCCGCGCAAGATGAGGTTTTAACAAAACAAAGCGATATTCCTGTTGAGTAACTTGCTGGTGCCTAATGAATGTATCTATCAATTATGGTGAATTTCGAGCTGACCGAGTTACATTTAATTAGGTTTAACTGTACAGGGCAATCGTTCTCTCAAAAGTGTACAATGGTTTTGTCCAAATGCGAGCAGTTGCTGATCTTGGCTGTCATGGAACTTGATATATCGAAATTTCTAAAGTTAGTCAGTAAATATGCATTCTATCAGAAGCTGTGATGATGCCGTAGAAAATAGACAGCAGAGGTAGCGCTCATTAATACATAAAAATGAGCAACACACATGGCACTTATGCGTTGCAGGTATGCCAAGAAAGCTCGAGATAAATTGGCGCACTACTTCGTCGCAGACGGCCAGGTTCCTTGGCCGGACAAAATGGTGAACAGCACTTGAGGCGTACAAGGTGAAGGCGTGTTGTAAATGCATTTTATTACTTACAGAACTTGTGTACATAGCATTCTCTTAAGCTAAACAAAGAAGAGAAAAATCACCGGTGACACAACAGATACATTACAGGGAAAACTATGTCATGTCCAAATATAACCATGAAAACACAAAAATAAATAATTCATGTTAAAGTCTTTGAGTTCATGCACAGTTATCACTACAATTATCACAGAAATAAGTTGCCTTAGAGGGGTCATGACACCCAATTTTCAACCATAATGTGTGTTGTACGGGCTGATTCTTGTATGTTCACAGACAAGCTGGCAAAATTTGAGCAATTTGGTCGAGCTGTTAATTTATAATCGAATATTTTTATAAACGAGCTAGTGGCCATACAGTTGGGCAACACTGACGCACTCCCTAGCCGTTACATCACGAACCGCTGGCTCGGCAAGCTGCTGCACGGTGTGCATTCTGGCAAATGGTCGTGTTTCGTCATCAACTGCGCTTGCAATCAAATTTTTTTGTCGAACTCGCCACTAAAGCTAAATTTCCATGGCTTATTTTTGTCTAAAATAGTCTCTTAACGCCACTTTTCACACGTGTACTAGCACATTTGACTCTATAGTTTTGTTTTTGCTGATAACCGTGAATTGTTGGGTGACCAGTCATGACCTCTTTAAGTTGGGACTAGAGAAGCGAACACAAGATAAAAAAAGGTGGGTGTCATTGGCGGTATGTAAACACTTCAAGTTGCTTCACTGCTCTGACATAGTTTCACCTCTGCTTCATACAGCATAAGTTCTAGTGCATGCATTATATCTTGCGCATTGTGTACTGGTAGCTCTCCGAGGTGTGCATCGGTAATAGAGCGAAGAAACCAAAGTTATGTTTTTTGTTAATTCCTCTGTTCGGTCAGATGTGTTCAAGGTGCTCCATGCATGCTTGCACCACAGCTTCATGGCTTGCGCCCTCTCCTGCATTGCTATAAAGCAAGTGTGATCTGTGATTCATGCATATGAATGCTTTAAGGTGGCATTGTTACTTCATAAAGCACTGTTTAGTAAAAGAAAAGTGTGAGAATGACAAGGTAGAAACAGAAGAAACAAGACAGCACTGACCTTCAACTGATGTTTGTGATTTTGGGCACTATGAAAAGAAAAAAAACATAGAGTAACTGAAGCAAATGAAATAGCACACTTAAAAGATAAATGTGTCAATAGGGCGTCTACCTCTCTTTGAGAAATAAATGGGCTTTTCATCTTTGAAACGGACACTCGTGTTTTTCGATAGGGTGCTGATGTTGTGATATTGACGTCTAATATTGCGGTAGTTGCATGGGTTCTGTCTGCCATAGTATAAATGTGCCCACAATAAAAAACATCAGTTTAAAGTCTGTGCTCTGTCCTGTTTTTTCTGTTTCTACCTTGTCGTTCTCACACTGTTTTTTTTACTATGTCTGTGTACCAACTAGACCAAGCATTAACCTTAACAAGTTTTGTTTTTTGTATCATGTGCAGGATTGTTAGAAAAACATCTGCAAGTTTATCCTATAGCTCTTGCGGTATATCTCACCTAGCACCCTCGCAGGTCCTTTGTCGTCTTGACGAGCGTGACCTACAGTGAATTATACATATTGCTTAAATGTACAGAAAGAGATTCTTTTCAAAAAGTTGTGATTGTAATCTCTCGTCAGGAGTACCTAAAATAATTGTTTCATTTACGCACAGTTTTGATGGTGGCTACTCTCTTGAGGTGGTTGCTGAAGCATCACTGCAGAAGGAAGTATTACTATATAACTTATGAAGTGTTACAATTGCCTGCAGCAGAATCTGTTGTGAAAACATTAGACACATTCTCCAAATGTGCTAGAACACGAAGAAAGTTACAAAACGTGTTTTTATGTTGGCTATCTATGCATGCGCTTCATTCGTCATTACTTAGGCGGATTCATAAAGGTTTTACCGTATTTACTCGCATAATAGGCGCACTTTTTTTTTCAGAAAATCCGGCTCGAAGTTAGGGGTGCGCCAATTACGCGGGGTAAAATTTTCGAAAATTTTTTCAACTCGGTTCTCGCGCTTTAAATCTGCACACTTGTCAAGTAAAAGGCGGCTTTATCGTTTACCAATTAATTCAGCATAAAACAAACATACCTACGTACCTTTTAATGAACAAGCGAGAGCCGTCCACTGCACACACACACGTAAAATTTATTTACACAAAAGTCGTAGCTGTTCCTTCTTTTCCCTATTCGGAGTCCGAGTCGGAGATCACACATTCATCCTCGCCGAGCGGGGATTCGTTTTCGGTGTTCGAATCATCCGCACCCCACAACATGTCATCCTCACTCGCATCCAGTGCTCGAGATACCCGTCTTCTTGAAGCTTTTCCTGACGACTTCGTCGGAGATCGCCTGCCACGCTTCCACGATCTAAGCGCACAGCATTTCCACAGGCGGCCTCTTAATCTTACCACCTGGAGTCAGCTGATGTTGTCCTCCAGCCATCCAGGTAGTGTACAGCCTTCGAACATTGTCCTTGAAAGGTTTATTCAAGGACACGTCTAAAGGCTGCAGTATCGATGTGAGGCCGCCCGGAATCACTGCCAGAGCTGTGCGCAGCTCCTTTAGCTCATCTCGTACGCGGTCTACTAGGTGCCCACGAAAACTGTCCAGGACAAGCATGGACGGCAACAACAGACCACCAGGCCGCCTACCCCAGACTGTTTTAACCCAATCCACCTTGAGTTCCGCGCTCATCCAGCCTTTTTCCTGGACTCTGACGTAGATGCCTTGAGGGAATTTCGCCTTTGGGAGCGTCTTACGTTTAAAAATAACGTAAGGCGGTAGCTTACGCCCATCCGCTGTCACCGCCAGCATTACGGTGCATCGTTGTTTATCACCGCCAGACGTTCTGACGATGACGCTCCGTGCACCTTTCTCCTCCACTGTCGTGTTCCACGGCATATCAAAGCAAAGGGGGGTCTGATCAGCGTTGCCGATCTGGGACAAAATGAAGTCTTTCTGCTGTCGGAGCTTTATAACAAAACTGTGAAAGTCCACCACTTTGTCCTCACATGCTGCGGGCAAGCACTGGCGCAAGGTGGTCCGCCTTGGCAGTGCGAGGCCATGGCGCCGCATGAAACGAGTTGTCCATTCGGAGCTGGCTTTGAACTCTTTTGCTTCGATGCCCTGCGCTTGGGCTATTCTGCGCGCCTCAGTCTGCACAATATCCAACGACACAGCACAGCCGTCTTGTCGTAGCTCCCGTATATGCCGGACCAGTTGCTCTTCGACGTTCGGATACCTGCCGGTCTTGGCACCGCGGAAAGCCCGTCGTGTCTTCTTCGTCGCCTTGAGTTTTTCTTCTTGATCCCTCCAGTACCGAATACTGGTTTCTCCAACGCCGAAATGCCTGCTTGCAGCCCGGTTGCCGTGCTCCAGCGCGTACTGCACTGCCTTCAGTTTAAACCCAGCCGTGTAGCTCGCGTACTTCCCCATGGTGGAACCAAAGTTCAATACACGACCACAACATACGCACACCGCTTGCAAAATGGCATTTCTTTCTTTTTCTCTGATGGTGGTGATGGGGATCGAGCCCCCGGCGTTGTACACGTGACCTCCAAAAAGCGCGGCGATTTGGGGGGTATCAGTAATTGATGGAACAGCCTTTTTTTTTTCGCTCATGGACGCTTTTTTTTTTTTTTCAAGTTTTATTTCGACAAACACGTTGGTTAGGTCGTTGCATTTCGAATTTTTTTTATTTGCTCGTCGATTTGCCTTCTTTTTTTCTTCAGGGTACGGGGACCGCGTTCCAACTGTACCGCTGGGGGGTAGAATCGTTTCTGATCACGGCCAAGTTCGGGGTGCGCCTAATATGCACGGAATTTAAAAAAATCGAATTTTCCGCGACCAAACTAGGGGTGCGCCTATCATGCGAGTGCGCCGATTATGCGAGTAAATACGGTACTCATTGCTGCAGGTGTCGACACCAGTCTCCTCAGCCGTATCAGAGGTACGTTCAGGTTCCGCTGCAGCATGGCTTGGCCGAGGCGGTGAACTGCAGTGATGAAAACTTCTCTCTGTGTATTTGATGGTGCCAGTAGTATATGAACTGTTTTAGGCATTCTTTGGGAGTTAAAATGACAAAATGATTGCACTCAACACGAGGTTTAATCATCATAAGAAGTCGCTTGCGTTCTTGATTAAGCACTGCTGTATAGAAGGTGTGCATACAGAAGTTTAATGTGCCTATTATATTAATAAAATGCTATATAGGCTGCACATCGAAATGAGAACAAGAGATATCTCACTGGCTATGCGAATGAAATTTATACAGTCAATCCTAAATGGCTGTGCAATGATGCGTCTGATGAAACTGTGTGTGCTGTCATTATGCTTCTTGAACACATGCTGCTTATGGCTTTCGCAGCATCATTTTACTGCTACAAATGAGTGAATGGTTCACATTATTCAGCTCATTTGTATAGCAATCAGTGCTGGGCACTTGTTCATAACGAAATGACATGAATGTGTTGCCAGTGTGTGTAGATAATGCATTAGTTTGCTTAATTGCAGCCTGTCACTGAATAATACTTTGCTTTTTCAGAAATATTTAACGTTGCTCAATAACCACATTCACACAGAAACAATGCCTGTGCCCTCATGTATTCCTGTCTGCTTCTGTTCAGTGTTGAGTGCCCTCATGTATTCCTGTCTGCTTCTGTTCAGTGTTGAGTGCTGAATGTATTTTAAGAAATGCAGTGGTTAGGGCAAGCTAACAAATTGAACACCATCTTTCAAACATGCTTGCATTTTTCATAATTTTGCAAAGTACAATCACCTAGCAATAAAAAGTAATGTATCTAGGTCCAAATCCATACGTGTAGAACTTCAAGTGCATGCACATGGTACCGAACATTTTTGTGCATGCTCACCTCTCGTTAGCCTCGTCTGCTAAGATGTGGCTGCTGCAAGAGAACATGCAATATGCGATTCTGTCAGTGCTATTGTGTACATCTTTAGAACATTTTTATTGTTTTGTTACAATATAAATACTCAAGCTGCATTCTTGTAATGAATATGTGTAATGCTTGCCTATGAACAGCCTCATGACACATGCAATAAGCGATCTCTCCAGATATTTAGATTTTATATTAAGCCTTCTTTCTTTCGGTAACTAAGAACTGTGAATGACACAGAAGTACACTCAATTCTCTCATTCTTGGTGTTCTGTTTTCGAAGTTCTGTTTTGTGAAGCTGTCCACATGCCAGTTGTACGGTATGCTATATTTTTTGCGTTGTTTTGATGCATTGTGCTATGCTAACCAAAACATTTCATTTTTTGTTCAATGAAGGGTAAGCACTATTCATTACCTTTGGTCAATGGCACTCAAGTTGCACAGTACCCTGAAAGAATGATGCACAGAGTTATTCTTCGTAGCTGTACCCACAATTATTCGAAATTAAAACAGCCCATTGCCACTATGTTCTGAACACATGCATGCCCACTGTGAATTACCTCCTGGGACTTCCATGTTTATGTGCAGTGTACTTCTGTGTATTTATATGTGTGTATTTATGTGTATGTATAACAATCATGTGAATTAAATACACTTTCCCTGTTTAGTACTCAATAGTCAACTAATACTGAACTTATGCCTCAGGCTCAGACTCACATTCCATTAATTCAAGCATGGCCTCAAAATGGGGCCATTTTATTGTTGGAATGTCGGCTGCTCTGGCTCCGCTTCTTTGTTTCTCACGTGTATCTTGTTGTTTCCTTTTGAAGATATCACGAAGGTTCTTAAATCGTTTCTCAACAAGGACACCTGAAAACAAAACCCTTCCTGTAACAATGTCTTCTGCATACTGTATCGCTGATAAATTTTCTACTTTATTTCTGCACAATTGTGAGCGGTCTTTATTTTCTTTGCCCAGAACATTTTGGTTGCAGCACCCTAGAAATACGAATATTGGGCATCAAAATGAATCGCATGCAATCTATACTAAAGTATTGGTAGGGGCTTAACGTTGCAAAACCACGACATGATTGAGGGAACCTGCAGTCGAGGATTTCAGAATTGACACCCACCTAGTGTTTCGGACCGTCCGCCTACATCTGCACGACATCACAGCTGAAGCAATGATTAATTATGCAAAGAGTTATGTACTCTGTTTCTTGAAGGTAAGCTTGTCTGCCAAGCTATTGTAACAAAGAGGCTGTTTATGCTGTCAGCAACTGAGGTTCACATGTAAAAAGTCTATTTCATGAACCAGCACATGATGTCTTCATCACCTTCTCAGTGAAGCTTTTTAAGCATTACTGCTCTGTGCAAAACTCCACAGGTGAGTATATGCCATTGGTAATGGCCAAGCGCCCCTGCCGTGTACAGCAGGAGCGAGTGTTGTCAAACAAATGTAAACGTTAAATAACTTGAAAAGAAGGGTGAAACAAACTAGAGCAAGATGACAATTTTCGAGAGAAAGAAATGAAACAAACATAGTATATGACTCAAAGTGTAACACAGGGAGAGCGAGAGGAAGGAAAATATAAGAAAATAAAGGGCCCAAAACATGAAAACATACCAACACATAGAAGCAGACATAAAAAATTGGCTTTCAAGTATAGGAACGAAGAAACAAACAGAAACGAGGCACAGTAAGAAGCGGAAAGATATAACCTCTGGGAAGAAAGAGGAATAATCGAGAGATAAAGGCACCAATAGGCAAACACAGGAGAGGAAAGGAACAATTGTGAAGAAACGAGGATTAGATATGGGCCACATTACAGAGGAATAAATTCCCCCATCCGTGCTTTCCTTCAGTGTTCGCCCTGCCACCAGAACACTACCATATCTTTTTTTTTCACAATTGCATGTCATTTGGCATCAACAGTCTGTCTGACTCGCAAATCCGGACATTAGAGTGTGCTGCTAAACATGTTTTGTATGTCTCAATCACACGCTCCTCTATGGAGCGCACAAAATGCGCTCAAAGCAGAAGCTACTTTGTAATCTTTTTAAAACAGTAGAATTGCAACACATAAATAAAATTATGCTTACCCCCCCTCCCCCCCTCCCTCACCGCGCACTCGATATTATGCATTGCAAAGGCCGCACGTTCACAAAAGCACACATTTCCTTGGCCTGACGATGACGTAAAAACACAGCAAGGAGCATGCGCGAGGTGGGTCACAAACCGCGAGCAGTATTTCGAACGTCTGACCTTTAGTATCAGCTATGCAATATTCTTTCACGTAGATTTCGATGTTAAACTCGGAAAGTCGCGAGAATAAACGTGCACACAACTGCGCTCGCATACATCACTGTCAATACATCTAATGCAAACTAACCATGTCACCTTGCAGTACAAATACCAATATTTTCATTGTTCGTTCAACGCCGGCCATGCACTACGCTACTGTTCTTGCTTATATAGCTATTCAAACATAAAATCTCGGTACTTACTCGACATGCCGAACATGTTTCCGATCTCTGCCTAAGCCCGGTCCTTCTTCGTCCGATCTTTAAAAGAAGGGTGCCGCTTGTCATACAGATATTCGTACATTTTAATCGCGTCGATTAGGAGCTCGGCCGAGTACTCAAAGGGGGCCATGGTAGCGTTCGCCAGACGCGAGGAAACATCCATGGAGGAACGCACTCGTCGTTCGTACCTCGCGGCAGTGGGCCAGCGTAATGAGAAAAAAAAAGCAAACGAGAAGCCCGGATGTAAACAAAGCTGACGTCACTTCTGGTCTTCGCTGATTGGTTCCAACTGTATTGCGACTGCAGTCGCGCGACCAAAAAATCAGTCAGGAAGCGACTAGCCAAAGCAGTCGCTTTGCGACCGTTTGCGACCGTTCGCGACCGCTTGCGACCAGTCGCAAATGGTCGCGCGACCGCTCCTAGTCGCCGGTGTGCACGAGGGTATTTGACAACAGACAATACCCAAAAACTTCTACACAATGCTTGGTTCTAATCTTATCGCCAATATATTCTACAGCGAAAGCTGTTATGACATCACAACTCGGGTCTCGTGGAGCGCCATAGTTCTCCGCCGCTGCTGGTGTGCAAAACCACATCGCGCGAAATCAGGCGAAAAACCTTGTACCAACGACACAGTGAGGCTCGAACCCGCGTCCGCTGGGTGCCAGCCAAATATTCTACAACTCAGCTACGCTAGTGCTTCGAACTTGTTGGCAAACTTTACCTAGGTAGGCATGATGTTGGGGAAAGAATCGTGTTATTGAGCAACAAAGCGTTTTAGAAGCAAACGAACCAGAGAGAGAGAGAGAGAGAGAGTGAGAAAAGGAAAGGCCGGGAGGTTAACCAGATATTGGCATCTGGTTTGCTACCCAGCGCTGGGGGTGGGGAAGTAGGGGCAAGAAAGATGGGTTAGATAGAGGGAAAAAAACGCACGCGCACTCATAAAAAAAAAAACGAAAACACACACAGGAAGGGCGTCCCAGCTACAACCGTTCAGCAAGGCCGGTCAATCGCAAAAAGTGCAGCAGCGCTTTCAGGGCCCTCTTCAGTGAAGTCGCATCCTGACGATGCTGCAGAATTTCCTGCTCCGACAGAGGCTGATCATCTAATTTGTTGAGTTCCCTGCGAAGGCATAGTCGCCGCCTACTATACGCTAGGCACTCACAAAGAACATGTTGAATGGTTTCCTCCTTGCCACAGTGGCCACAGGCTGCGGTGTCGGCCATCCCAATGCGGAAAGCGTAGGCGTTGGTAAATGCAACGCCCAACCACAGCCTACATAACAGGGTCTGGTCTGCTCGGCGAAGCCTCGACGGGACTTGAAGACTTAGCGTAGGGTCAAGCGAGTACAGTCGGGCATGCTTGAAGTGCGGCTGATTCCATTGCGATGGGGTTTGCCGGTGAGCAAGTCTGCGGAGCTCTCGTGCAGCATCCGTCCTAGAAAGTGGTAGTCGCAGTTTATTATCTTCTGCGTGGGCTGAGCGGGCAGCTTGATCGGCCCGTTCATTGCCGATGATTCCGCAGTGACTGGGCAACCACTGAAATGTAATTTGGTGCCCTTTCTCAGTCAGGTGGTGTATAACCTCTGCTATCTCTAGTACCAGCTGCTCGTGTGGTCCACGGCGTAAGGCTGATAGTAGAGATTACAGTGCCGCCTTCGAGTCGCAGAAAATAGTCCACTTGCGTGTAGGTTGATCAACTACAAATTGCAACGCGGCACGAAGTGCTGCCAATTCTGCTGCCGTTGATGTTGTTGCGTGAGATGTCTTGAATTTAATTGTCGTGGCCAACCTTGGTATCACTACTGCTCCTGTAGAGCTGTCCGGCTGAACCGATCCGTCAGTGTAGATATGTGTGGAATCTTGGTACTTCTCATACAAGAGAAGTAGTGTGAGCTGTTTAAGAGCCGGTGACGACAAATTGGCCTTTTTCTAGATGCCAGGTATGTTAATAATAATCATTGGTTGAGCGAGGCACCATGGCGGAGTCACAGCTCTAGCGGCAGGAGAGCGAAGTTGGGATCGACTCACCATGTGCGGTCACTGTTTTGCAGTAAGATGTGCATGGTCGGACCACTGGTAGAGAGGCTAGGTGATGTCGAGGGGTTCGAGCAAGGTGTCGTATAGTGTCCTCAGCACTTCCACATTAATGTTGGTCTTGATGAGGTTGTCCCTTGTGATGGCGATAGTTGCCGCTGTTGACGCACTTTGGGGCAAGCCTAAACATATCCGGAGTGCTTGAGCCTGGACACTTTGAAGCATTCATAGGCTTGTTTTACTTGCGTTGGTTAACACAGGTAGGCTGTACCGAAGGAATCCAAGGAAAAGAAACCTGTACAGTCGCAACATAGCAGTTGTGGACATTCCCCTGTTCTTTCCAGCGAAGAACTTGAACAAATGAAAGATGCCTGTCAATCGCCTTTTCATGTATGATACATGTGATACATGTGATACATGTGATACATGCGAAGTGTCACCATCCTCGGTTCTCACGAAAAAGGATCGCTCAGAGAGATAGCAGCGTAGCCACTGAAACATCCGACCACCCACTCCTACCTCCTTGAGAGCGGTGAGGACAGCTTCATGTGTGACGTTATCGTACGCCCCTTTAACATCAAGAAATAAAGAAGCGCAGAGACGCTTACGGCCTTTTTCGTGTTGCACGTAGCTGACCAGGTCTATGACACTATCAATTGATGACCGGCCACGGCGAAATCCCGTCATAGCGTCCGGGTAGATGTTGTGATGCTCCAGGAACCATTCTAGCCGTCCAAGTACCATCCTCTCCATGACTTTGCCCAAGCAACTAGCTAGTGCAATCGGGCGGTATGATGTGAGCACCAATGGTGACTTGCCAGGCTTCTGTAATGGAACCAAACGGCTGGTCTTCCAGTTAACTGGGAGGGTGCCCTCTCGCCACGAGTCGTTGTATATCTCGAGGAGGGCCAGACATCACACAATGCAAATAGTGTAACGAGTGGGTCCTACAATGCTCCAACCCACTACAAAAGCTTCTTCTTGGTCACCTATTAACTGGGGCGCATACCCACTTCAGGCATAATTCCTCATCGTCGTCAGCCACTGCATGAACGATTGGCACAAAATTCCTCGCTATATATTAGTGTATACCATGCTTCTCAAAAGCATGACGAAGGATAGCATAGCGAATCCCGGTCTACCCTAAAATATTTATTATTAATGCCATAGTGGGTATTCAGCGGGTGTACTTGCAGGATTTACCCAACGAGTGTTCAGAAAAAGCTCTGAATGGCTGCTCTTTTAGCTTTCATTGCGACTGTGCCACCCCTTCTGCGCAGGACTGGCGTTTTTTCATTATTAAGAGTCAGGTGTGGTTTTTCTTGTATTAGAGAATATTTTGACCATAGACATCCTCCAAAAGCCTTCTATACAAGGGTCAGTTCCATTCTTATGATCTAAATCTGTCACAGCATGGAGTTTAAGGTGTGATTCACTAATTTGATGAGTGCTGTGAAATATGAAGTGTAAACATGTACTGCATGTAGTAGCATGTTCACGAAAATATTAATGAATTTGGTAGTGTAGGTATAGGAACCTGGTGATTTATAAACGTTTTCATTTTTTTTCTTATTAGATGTTTTAGAAAGTCGTTTTTGATGTCAAAAGCTTTCGGAACAGGAAAGACCATAAGTACTGCCTCAAAATTCGCTTTCTGAGCCATTTTTAGCAATAATTACGCGCTGTGCAAAGACCACCATACTACTCATTTTGTTTCAGGGGAAGAAATTTCCTGCACACTGCCACTACATCCATGCTGTATAATAGGTCAATTATTATTTGTTTCATAGACCAGAGTGAATTTCTTAAAACATCCCGCCGGAAGAAAACAATAAGCAATGATGTCTTGTGCACTGCCTGGAAATGCAAAAAGTGTGAGAAAAGACTGTTTAATTGATGCATACTTTAATTGTTCTGTAAGGACATGTTCACTTATGAGAAAACAAGAAAGTCTAGCCCTATTTGAACTGCTGTATTTTAACTGTATTTTGTTACTAAAGGGACCATAAGTTCGAATTTCTAGTAATGTTTGCTTTTCTTTCCATGCTATTAAAAATGAGTTAATAAGTACAGTTTTTCTATAATTCGAATGTCTGAATGTTGGTTCATCTATTAAACTTTAAAGCGTCTTAGATAGAGAAAACTATCTTTTTGTCAAAGTATCCAGTATTAATTGCTAAATGCCGAATTTTTTTGGCAACTCACTTCGTCTGCGCAGAAACTTGTATTTCCCGTTTTCCACCTTCCTTGTAACTAAAGTTGGTGCCAATCAAGAAACAACATGAAGCCCATCAAAAGAACATGTTAGACCGATCCCGTTCGTTTCTTTTTAGCAGCTACAAAACTTGAATCCTTTTCAGGAACAAGACAATTATATTCCTTTTCGGCACTATTATAAGGCTGCCATCAAGGCGATCGCGCAAGCTCTAACCAACTATATAACCAACTTATTTTCATGTAAGATGCAATTCTGTTATAATAAAATTTAAGTCTAATTAGAACAGACAAAGCCAGGAAAAGCATATAGGATGTTATTTGTTGTAATTATTATGTAAATGTAAAGAAAGTGGACAAAGAGATCACAATCTGGTGGTACGGAACTAAAATATACTGTTCTTTGGCATCGAAGATGATGCTAAAGACTACTGGACTGCTACGGAGAAGAAAATATTTGCCTTCTTCAGAGAAACTCAATATTGCTGCTGACAGTATACAGTTTGACAGAGCCAACAGATTAGGAAAGTTTTCAGATACAAAACGAAGACCTATTATTACTAAGCTGACTTACTATAAGGATAAAGACCGAATCCTAGCCAATGCTAGAAAACGTAAAGGCTCCGATTACTACGTCAGAGATGATTTTCTGTGGCCACAAGGCAAGCTCGGCAAAAATTGAACATGTGAAGACGCACCAAAAACCCTTCAAATTATCAATGGACTGGTTGCGCATAGGGGACAAAACGTATGCATACGATGTCGCATTGGCATCAGTGGTTGAACTCAACAGATAGCTAGGTGCCGGGACATCTTCAGCGCATCACGTGGCTCCATCTTTTTCTTAATTGTTCACAAATATTCGAAGTGTAATGTCAAAACGTGACAACCTTGCTTCCTATCTTGATGATTATGATTGTGACGTTCTTGCGCTGACAGAAACATTGATGCACCCTGACATTTCCGACAGTGAAATCACTTCTCTAGCGGACACCCATAATATATCCCGCTGTGACCGCACTGAGAAAAGAGGTGGCGGCATCCTTCTTGCAATAAAAAAACGATCACTTCCCATGTTGTCAACATTGATTCTGAGCTGGTGGTTGTGTGGGCCGTATGTCTCTGCTCCACCGCAAAGGTCCTGTTTGGTATTTGCTACTGCCCCCCTGACTCCACAAACTGCTTCTCCAATGAACTCTGGTCTTGCATCGATAAAGTGACACAACTTTATCCGACTAAATTTACTTACCTCCTTGGTGACTTCAATTTTCCCCTGATTGATAGGACACAGCTGTCTTGATCTTGTCACCTCTCAATAGAGTTTATTGATCTAACTATAGACTTCAACTTATCCGAAGTTGTTCAACTACCGACTCGTGGCAATAATCTCTTAGACCTCATTCTTACGAACGTGCCAGAAACTACAGGGCACATTACACACTTAGATGGTTTTAGTGATCACAACTTACTCCAAAAAACCGTAAACGTTCCTTTTCAATTCGCGGCAGTGGTGACAAAACCATACGGGACTATAACAAGAGAAACTATGCTGTGATTAACAAAGCCCTTGACTCTTTTTTAAGTGTGAATACACTTTATAAGCGACCCCAAACCATCCACCGCCGTCGGCGGCGTCCGCAGTCTTCTCTCTATCTTTAAAAGAAAGAGGACTTGGCGGGCCGCAGCGCGACGCTCTACCGAAAAAGCCACGGACGCGACGCTGATATCGGTGTCAGTAACGCGCCTTATACCCCCGCCCCCTTCGCTCGCTCCTCCGCTCTCCTCGCTCGCTGCAGCTGCGCGCGCACCCCTCTCTCTCGCGTGCCCGCCTTCTCTCTCAGTCTCCTGTCGAGAGCGGGTCGTGAGGGGGAGTAAAGTTAAAATCCGTTGGCATTCGCCAGTGAGTTAACGTAAACTCCCCCGTGTGATCAAATTGCGATTCCCAGGAACCATTACACCATAAAGGCACCATAGTGTGATTAATAAATATAATAGTGCGAATTAATAAATACCCCTCATAGCATCACCCCGTGTATTCGCACTTAACCATGTTCACCCTCGGGGAAATGCTTGGGAGTTTTTTAGCCACTCGCGTTTACCGTCGTTTTACTCAAGGGCCATTGAAGATAATTAGATCAGATTCAAAGAAAAGTTGTGCGCACTGGTTGATCAACACGTGCTCATTATCAAAATAACAGTTGATAAGAATGATCCGTGGCTCACGAAACATCTTCGGCAGCTTCGTAACAAAAATAAACGCTTATATAAGGCCGCTAAACGTTCAGCCAACAAGACATCTTCAAAAAAATATGACAGATGCGCAAAAGATTACTGCTACGCTCTTTCTGCTGCTAAAGATATACTTTTCTCATGATCTCTCTTCCCTTCTTAAATGTGATCCTAGGAAATTCTGGTAAATGTTGCACCCCAATGATAACGTTAACTGCATTGTGTTACACGACAATAATGGTGCTCCCCTTCCAGGCAATGAGTGTTCGTCTGCTTTCAATCATTTATTTTCATCTATTTTCACAGAAGAGCGCTTAGATAACCTGCCAGTGGTCACTGATCGTGACTATCAATACATGACACCCATAGATATCTCGATAGAAAATATCGCACACCTCACTGATAATTTGAAGGTATCCACTACATCAGGTATTGATGTTAACTCCGAAATTCTAAAAAACACGGTCTCAGTTTCTAGCAAGAATTTATTCCACATTTTCCAGCAATCTCTAAACACTGGTCAGATTCCAGACGACTGGAAAATTGCCAAAGTTGTACCTATCTTTAAAAATGGTGACAAAAACATAGTTGGAAATAATCGACCAATTTCATTAACGAGCATTTGTTACAAGATGATGGAACACATTATCGCAATATCATGTTTACAGACATCTCGAATCTATTAACTTCTTCTTCGCAAAACAGCATGGGTTCAAAAGAGGCTTGTCATGCGAAACTCAACTACTGGAATCAACAACAGATTTGCACTCTTACATGGACTCAAACGTACAAACAGACTGCATCTTCTTAGATTTCTTTAAGGCATTTGATGGCGTTGCACATTGTCGCCTTTTCATCAAGCTATCCGCAATAAAATTGGATTCGTTAATTCTATCCTGGCTCTGAAACTTCCTTTCTAACTGTCTCCTCATCCTTCTCTTTTGTTGCCTCAGGTGTACCTTAAGTAAGTGTACTTGATCCTCTATTGTTTCTCATTTATATCAACGACTTGCCCAATAACACATCCTGCATGCGCATATGCGCTGATGGTTGCATTATATATCACCCAATTAACAGTTCCACCAACCAAATTTCCCTTCAAGTTGACCTCAACTTAATTACCAATTGGTGTGACACATGGCTAATGCACTTGAACTCATCGAAGTGCCAAGTAATGTTGTTTAACAGGAAGCATTCCAAATACGACTTTTCATACAGTTTAAAAACCAGCCAATTATCCGAGACCTCTTCTTTTAAATATCTAGGCATTACTTTTACTCTAAACCTTTCTTGGACTACCCATATTAATAACGTATGTGCCAATGCTGCCAAATCATTAGGGTATTTACGCTGCAACCTTCGAAGCTCACCCTCCTTTATTCGCAAGCTTGCTTTTCAAACATTCGTCTGCCCACAACTTGAGTTTTCTTCTCCTATCTGGTCTCCTCATCAAAAATATTTGATAACTTCTTTAGAATCAACGCAAAACAGAGCCGCTTGTTTCATTGTTCAAAACTATGATTATCGTTCAAGTGTGACACAAATAAAACTCTCTCTTTCCTGCGAGCTGTTAAGTGATCGTCGTGATATAGCCTTGTCATTATTCTATAAATATGTGTACCAGCTTGACCATAATGTATTGGATCTGCATACATCAACACACACATCTCGTAGAATACATAATAATCTAAGTTTCACGCGACTTTACGGTTGTACTGACGCCTTCAACTATTCTGCACTTCCGCGAGCCATACGCCTATGGAACAGCTTACCTGATATTATGGTGGCGGAAACTAACTCGGCGAAATTCAGGCAATCTCTCAACGCACATATCTCCGGCAGACCACGTTCTGCCTAACATGTCGCACGTAATAATCAGTGCTTTTGTTCGGGTGTTTGCGCAGTGTCATGTGTAGTGGGTTAAAAGTTGTAGTCTTCCTCCCCCCTTTTTTTGTGCAAAGTATTCATTGAATCACTTGTATTACTGTTGGTATTTTATTATACCTTATAATATACAACACAACTTGTATATCACTTTTTATTGTTACCCTTTCTTCTCGTTCTTGTATCATTTGCCCTTTGTAGAATTTTGATCGTATTTGTTTCACATTGTTCCGTTCTTGCATATCATAGTTTGCGTCTTCATGTGAATTTGGATTTATACCTTTGGTGTATAAAAATGTTTTGTAAGGCCCCCCTTACACAATGCCCATGTGACCTTGTAAGGTATTTCAAATAAATAAATAAATAAATAAATAAATAAATAAACATAGGGCAGGTTCAACCATATGAGCAGGTGTCTGAACTGATGTCTTCTGGGAAACAACCTTGTACCAGCTAACCACAATCCGGAGAGCCATTGCGTGACATTTTGCACGCAGTTTCCAGACACTTTGTTCAATAGCTTTGAATAGATACAGTCAATTGGTCTCAATTATGCATGATTATATTGCATTGGGATGGAAGTAAGGTGTCAACCTATCAAGTTGAGAGGGGTTATCTACACCAAGACAGCTCAAAAATGTAAAACACAACGAATTTCTGGTGTCACGTTTAAAAGAACTTGCTTAAGTGGTGTAATTTTTACAATAGACCTCTATACCGGGGTACGTCACAGCGTGACGTAACCGGTGCACGTGCAAGGCGGTGGTTGGCAAAACATTCCCGCCGGTGGCTGAGTAGGGTGCAGTCGCTCGGTGCTTGGGGTATTTTTTTTTCTTTTTGAAAGTTTAATCTTCATCTCACAGTGGCAAGATTAGCTGTGGTATGTGTCATAGAAAATCTAGGTTATTGACAAAGTGCGTGATGAATTATTTGCCACGTTGGCTGCAGGCTGTTTATCTCGGAGAAGTGAACACACGTGGCGGCCTGTGCGAGAAACAGCGGCATCGCCTTCGAAAATGTTCAGTGTTGACGGTGGCGTGTAGTGTGCGTTGAAAGACATCGATAATATTGGTTCACCTTTACGGAGGGTGAAACTGGGAATATTGTGCGTGCTGTGCGCAGTGTGAATAATGCGATGCGTCCTGTTTGCGACACAGGCATTAGTTGTGGGCCGGTTTCAGTAACCGGTTGTCGATGGAACTTTATTATCTGACATCGTAGTCAACATAAAAATACATTTGACGCGATCATCTGTGATTGGGTACATCTCAGCGCATGCGCGGCGTGCAGAAAAATAAAAGTGCATGATCTGCGGGTGATATATACGACAAAGCATGAGCTATAAGCATGTTGTAGCGTTACCGAATCTGCATATATGATTCACCATGCCTATAACTCGTAATATTGAATACCTGATACGTGTTAATAGAAACAGCGGAAATGTTCTTATCTTATCTACTTCGTACTTTTACGGCTCGATCCTTACGAAGTGACAATGCGCATTAGAAGTGTGCAGTATCAGGCCTAAAGGAGCAATATGTATGTACGAAAGCACGTTATAGGTGTTAAATGCAGCAAGGTGAGTGTGCCAGATGATATTATATATTATTAAAATGTCGGGTTTTACATCACATGAATTTTCGCTGGGTTATTGAAAAACGCAGCGGCAGAATGTCACTTTGATTTTCACGAGGATATGTTAACCTCAGCCTAACCCACGGTAAGAAGTGTTTCTTTTTTATTATTCATCTCCGATCAGACTTGTGGGCAATGAGTGAGAATCTTATCCGTGACGTCGCGCGCAACAGCCCACAACCATGCTGCCGCCAATGCTGTGCCTCGTTTAAAACTGCATTGCACATGCCACTATAGAAATTGAATAAGTTTCTATCCATGCCATGCAAATATTCCTCAAAGTGCCAGTAACCGTGTACATTCAAAGCGTCCGCTTTCGAAAAAAGATCAGATTTTTTTTATGGCTGCCATCTACGTGGGTGAAGCCCACTGCGTGCTAGTCGCGTCTCTCAGTACTCTAAACAAAGTTTGTCCATCCATTCAAGTCCTACAAGCAAATTTCCACACTATGAGTAGTGTCGCTTCCGCGAAGCCCTTCTTTCAAAAGCTCTGACTTTAGAACTTAGCAATGTGGAAATTTCTGTCGAAGGAATGCAGACATGCAGCTCTGCTTTGCAGAAAAATGCCTCAGGCGGAACATTCTTGCCAACCAGCACCTGCTCCGAGAGAGGGTATGGGGGGCGGGGTGGCCGCAGTGACGTCACACTGTTTACAAACAGGGAGAGGTCTATTGGCAGCTTTGTCTTCATTCGTTCAAGTATTTATGGAATGAATGAAAACCATCTAGAAAACCACTCCATCATTATAATTTTGTCTCATGACGATAAAAAAAGAAAACAAAGTTTTATGGCCACTCCTTTCTCACCGTACATACGTCTAAAAATGCCCAAATGTTTGATCAAGTTTTTAACATGATGAAGCAACAAAAGCAATTCTTGCCTGAACATGCCCCATAGTTCCCTTATGGCAAGCTCCCTCCATTTTTTTTCGGCCTTCCACCCTGTCACAGTTGTAGCAACACTGCGCCAGAGGTTCACGAGACTACCTATCCAAGCACGTATTGCCCAAGGCAGATACTTCTAGTGCTTTGTCAACTAATCTGAAATTCTGCAGGAGTGCCAAGGTCAGCATCAACTAGATTGTCAGCATCAACTAGAGTGACCAAGAAAGCTACGAGTCTAAAATAAACAAAAAGAATTTGTGCACACATTGAAATAGAGGAACGCCGCTTGCTAGACGCGAGCCGGACGCGCTCGCATCGGCTCCTGCTTTTTAAATGTTTTTGACCGCAAATTTGCTGATCGACCTCGGTTTTTCGACTCATCTGATCCAGTTTCTTTTAAGGATCGAGTCGATACCCGACTTTTGCGGGTAGGTCAAGCTTTCGAACTTTTATGGGTGTTTCACCCTGTGCCACGTTGGCGCTCAGCTCGGCCTGCCGAGCGAGACGCTTCGAAGATGCCGCTCGAGGAGATGGTCTTCGGCGAAGAAATCTCCAGGCAGGAGGATGAAGCCTCCGGATGGATTGTTGCCCACTCTCGGAAGAAGCAGCGTCAGGATTTTATGCCCGGCGACAGCCCTGGCCCCAGTGCCGGTCATCGTGCCGCCCGTCCAGCGCACCCGAAGGGGCCGATAAACAAGCTCATCGCCGCGTCGCGCCTGCCGCGATTGCCTAAAGATCACTACCGGGTTGTTGTACGTCCCAAGGGAGACATGGATGTGCACAAGGTCAGTGGAATCAAGGTTACCCAAGCTTTGGTGATGGCTGCTTGTCTCGGCCCGCCGCAGGCTGAGGAAGATATTGTTTGTGCCAATGAAATGCAGAACATTTTTGTGATCAGCACGCCACACGCTAGGAACGCAGAAGCCTACGCTAAAGTGAAGCAAATTCGGGTGGGAGAAACGCTCCATGAAGTCTCTACTTACGTGACGCCACCCGCGGATACGTGCAGAGGAGTTGTTCGCGGTATTGACCCTGAGCTCTCTTATGACCGGCTTGGTGAGCTCTTCGTGCACGCGAGAAATCCGAAGGTTCTTGGAGTACGGCGCATCAAGAAAACGCCCACGGTGATCGTCCTGTTTGACGGTATGAAAGTTACAAACTACGTCATGTGTGGGACGAACCTGATCCGGTGCACGCTCTACCGACGACAAATCGACGCCTGTCGAACCTGCGGAAAGCTGGGACATCGCTCGGACGTTTGTCCCACTCCTACAGTCATCACCTGCCCGGATTGTGGGGTCTCATCGCCCCCTGAGAATCATACGTGCCAGCCGAAGTGCTCCATCTGTGGAGGAGCGCATCCGACGGCGGATCGGGCCTGCCAAAGCAGGTACCAGGTTCCCTACATCGTTCGGCGTAGAAGGCGACGACGGAGAAAAGCAAACAAGCAGCGCGCGGAGTTCGTGCCACAGCAAGCTCCCGGGCTTGGGTTCAACCAGGGGGGTGGCCTTGATAACCCTGGGCGGGGTGCGGGTCACCGCTCTCGCTCGAGAGATAGGTCTGCCTCCTGTGCCCGGATTCAGCAGGAACCTACCTGGGCTGAACGAGTGGGCCCAAAACGTGAGTCTCGCACTATCGTGCAGCGCCAGTTGCCAGAGCAAGCTACGGCTAGAATACAGCAGCTAGAGCGTGAGAATGCAACTCTGAGGAGTAAGCTTCAGGAGATTAAAGCATTAGTTGAGGAGCTTAGGCAGCGCGAACGCACGCCGGAAACGCACGCCGGTGAAAGTGCAGCAGGCCGAGGCACAACCTAGAGGCGGTAAGCGAAAAGCCGCTGACCCTCCGGTAGATATCGAGAAGGAGTTTAGTGACTTTAAACAGGAAATTATGGGGGTGGTCCATGAAATTAAGGAGGCCATCGCTGGTGTCAGCTCTGTCATCCAGTCCCTTTCTGCAAGGGTGGTGGTGGTGGAGCAAAACCTAAGTAGCAATCATGGCGAAGCTAAATAAAACATCTGTCATTTGGCAATGAAATTGCGCGAGCTTCCACAGGAAGAAGGCAGTCTTGCAGTAGTTCGTCAGCTCACAGAAGAATAAGCCAGCCGTAATACTCCTCCAGGAGACCCTTAAAGGAGAGGTGGCCCTCCGGGGTTATCGCTCCGTGGCCTGCTGGGGGGAAGGAAAACGCGGGGTCGCCACCCTCATATCCAAAGAGTTCTCCTTTGAGGTTCGCGATGTACGTCCAGACCTAAAGGTGGAACACATACTCATTGAGTTAATCCCAAACTCTCGGCTTAAGGAGCACCTATTCATTCTCAACATTTATAGCTCACCATCTGATACTCGGGAGACTTTTAATGCGCTTGTCTGCAAAGCCTCCGAAATCGCGGGCTCGGCTCCGTTGACAGTTGCTGGCGACTTCAATGCGCAACATCAGACATGGGGCTATATCAATAATACGGCTAAGGGGCGGGCGCTTCTGCAGCATACTACCAATCTTAATATGTTACTAGTTACTGATCACAACTTTCCCACACGTCTCGGCAATTCAGTAGCAAGGGACACCACGCCGGACCTGGCTTTTGTCAGGAACGTCGAGTGCCCTTTCTGGCAGAACTTGCATGAGAACTTGGGGAGCGACCATTTCATCGCGTCTATATCCCTCGATGTTAAAGCACCGCCGCCGCGGGTTTTCAAAATTGTTGATTGGGATGCCTTTCGGGAACTCAGACAAAGCGATGAAAAAGATTACGATGACCTTGGCCAGCTACTTGAGCGTCTTAAGGCAGATGTTAAAGATGCCACTAAGGTGGTGGAGACGGATCTTAAAACGGAACGCATGGACAGCCGCCTAGCGAGGCTCCTTGAAGCCAAAAACTCCTTACTTAACAGATGGCGTACGCAGCGACTCAACAGGCGGCTCAGAAGGAAAATTGCTCTGCTCAAACAGGAGATTGAATCGTACAGCCAAACCCTGGCCAGACAACAATGGGATGAGGTCTGTAACGCTGTCGATGGGCAGATGCGGTCAGGGGCGAAATGGAACATTCTCAAGCACCTCCTGGGAGATAAGCAAACTAAAGCTAATCAGAAACACACTGTTGATCGGCTCATTCACAAGGAGAGGTCTGCTGGGCTCTCCAATGATCAAATCTTACAACAGCTGGTGGATAGGTACCTCCCCCTGGGGGCTACCACGGATGCAGACTACCCGGATTTCTCTGGTCTGGAGGATGCGGAGCTGGACTCCCCCTTCAACACGGCAGAGATCAGGGTGGTCCTTTTTGATCTCAATGGAAAATCGGCTCCCGGGCCGGATGGTATCACTAACAGGCTACTTAAAAATCTGGATGATAGATCCATTGAGCTACTAACTGACGAGGTCAACCGGGTTTGGGAGTCGGGGCAGGTGCCGAAGGAGTGGCGAACGGCCTCTGTCGTCCTCATTCCCAAGCCTGGTAAACCTCTTGGGCTCGGCACGCTCCGACCGATCTCGCTCACGTCTTGCGTGGGTAAGGTCGCGGAACATGCAATCCTTAACCGAATCTCCCATCACATTGAACAAAACGAGCTCTTCCCTTTCAATCTCATTGGCTTTCGTCCCGCGCTCTCTACGCAGGACGTTACGAAAATGATTAAACATCAAATTCTCGACATAGACACCAGAGATGTCCGAGAGATTCTTGCACTCGATCTGGAGAAAGCTTTCGATAATATCTCACATCCTCACATACTGGATTCGATCTCTGAGTTGGGATTGGGGGCCCGCTTTTACGGGTTCGTCCGCTCTTTTCTCAGGGATCGCGTTGCCACCATTCGGCTTGGGGACCTCTGCTCCAAGGAATTTCACCTTGGACCTAGGGGAACCCCTCAAGGATCGGTCATTTCGCCGCTAATTTTTAATATCGCGATGAGGAAACTCTCGCTCGAACTCTCTCGTATCGACCGCATCGGACATGCGCTGTATGCGGACGATATTACTATATGGTGCACTGGGGGTAGGGACGGAGACGTTGAGGAGTCCCTCCAGCAGGCCCTCAGGTGCACGGGGGAGTTTTTGGATAGCACGGGGCTGCACTTGTCGACCGCCAAGTCGGAGCTCCTCCTGTACACACAGCCGGAGAAACGCAAGTTCACCACTATTCCATTTCCGCCGGAAGAGATCAGGATCGAAATTCACACACGGTCAGGGCAGGCCATCTCCCGTGTCGATAAAATTCGGATATTAGGCATGTTCCTGGAGGAGCACGGAAGTAACTCGCATACTCTGACTCGTATTGCGGCAAAGGCGGAGAGCATGGTCAAGCTTATACTTCGGGTGTCTAACAGGCGTGGAGGGCTTTGTGAGGCCAACCTCATGAGGCTTTTCCATGCCTTTCTCATGAGTCACATTAATTACATTGCCATAGCGCATAGGTGGGAAAGGAAAGAACAAGGGAAACTGGATGCGATTATTCGAAAGTGCATTAAAAGGGTCTTGGGCCTTCCAAACAACACAAATGAGGAAAGGCTCAAGGCTCTTGGTATGCATAATACATTTAGTGAGATTGCAGAAGCGCAACAAACAGCACAAGCTGCACGACTGTCCTCTTCCAAAGCTGGGAGACGCATCCTGGAGTTTCTGGGCTGCGAACCAACTATGGTAGCAGACAAAAAGATACAGCTTCCACCCAAATTGAGGGAGCAGATTACGGTCTCACAAATTCCTAGAAATGTTCACCCTCTCTACAATGTCGGCCGCCGGGCCGCTAGGGCTAGGTCGCTCCTCAGTTCCGCCGCTGCCACCCCTGAACTTGTGGCGTTCGTTGACGCAGCACAGTATCCCGGCACAACCAATTTCGTGGCTGTGGTCACTGACCTTCACGGTAAAATCCTCACAGCAGCATCTCTTCGAGATACCACGCCGGCTAGGGCAGAGCAGGCTGCTATAACAATGGCCGTGGCGATGCCCATGCGCACGCGCATTTTCACTGATTCTCGAGCTGCTGCACGAGCGTTCATGACCGGGTCAGTCTGTGAGCAGGCGGCCCATCTTCTTACCAAAAGACAACATTGCACGGAAATCGACGGCCACATCACCTGGTTTCCTGCCCACATGGGCAAGGATGTCCACCCTGTTATCCCCAATGCCAATGAGCTTGCCCATGCCCGAGCACGCGAACTGTCCCACCGTGACGGGCAATCGGCATCTAATTTTGGGGATGGCATCCGGCAGCTTGATTCGCTCCTCACCTTTAACGAAATTTGCAAAAATTATCAATTGGCCAGGCGTAGCTTTCCGCTCCCGCACCCGCAACTCTCTAGGGCCCCGTCAGTCACTTTAAGAATGCTGCAAACGGGTACTTACCCGTCGCCTTTAGTGTACAGCAAGTTTATCGACAGCATAAAGCCGCAATGCCCTCATTGCGAAGAGAGACGTTGCACGTTACCCCACATGCTCTGGCAATGCGCGGCGCTGCGCGATGGCGAGCCTCTCAGCACAGAAGCTGCCTGGAGGACGGCAATTACCAGCTCGGACCGAGAGGTCCAAATCCGGGCTGTCCAGAGGGCCCGCAATTTGGCGGAGGGGCTCGCTCTTCCTGTCCCCACGTGGGTGCGGCCCGCAGCCGACCCTCCCTCTTGAGGGGAATCGGCTCCTCAGGACAATTTGTAAATAAAGTTCATTGACTGACTGACTGACACATTGAAATCTTTACGAAAGCAAGCTTTAGTGAAGCGGACGGGGAGATGTCAACCAGCTGATTAGATGGTGGTCCACTGTGATAATGCACCCATCTGTATTTACAAGGAGCTATCACTGAGTGCTCACGAAGAGGCGATTCATCAACACCCTTTACCCTCAAGTCAGCACAGCCAACATGTTTTCACTACAGTGTGCGCTATAAACCAGGTTGAAGCTATATGAGAAATTGGTTGAGATGAGCATTTTACATTATTTCGAATCCTTTTTCCAGTTTTGCTTTCATGCAGTGCAGATTACTAGGACTGCCGTTTGTAATATTGATACACGTAGAGTTTCAGTTGAAGTTGCAGATGCCCTAAGGCAAGTGCGACACAATCGGTTCTGAGCCCGAGACGCTACAACCTCTAACCTCTTCTATGGCTAGAAGTGTCCTATAGTTCACACTGGCACCAACACCTACGTAACATAAACTCCTGGCGGAAAAAGAACCGTCTCGGTGCTTCGGATTGGTGAATGTGACTTAGGGATTTCGTCGGGAAACACGCACAGTCTCAGTAGCTGGTGAGATGGACGAAGGCTTGTGGGTTAGCGGCGAGATCTCGTATGTGACTTTGGTAACTCGAGGAAGAACTTGGTGAGGCCCGATGTAGCGCGGCAGGAGTTTTTAACTGAAGTCAAGGTGACGCCAAAGCAGCCAGAGCAAGACCAGAGAGTTAGGGCTAAAAATCACGTCGCAGTGGTGGCTGCCATGATGGCGCTTTTGGTTGGTCTGAGATGCCAGGAGTTGATCACGAGCAACGCGACGTGCTGTAGCTGCGCGAACTATGGCATTCCGAGCGTAGTATGTGGTTGAGTTTGCCTCTGAAATGAAGTAGTGAGTCGAGAGGCAAGAGTGGGTCATGGCCATAGAACACATAAAACGCGGAAATACCAATAATGACGTGATGCGACGAACTATAGGCAAACATCACGAATGGTAATGTGCAGTCCCAATCCAGGTGGTTCTCAAACACGTACATAGATAACATGTCTGTGAGTGTACAGTTCAAGAACTTAGTAAGTCGTTTTTTTTGTGGATGGTAAGTGGTGCTGAACTTGTGAGACATTGCACAAGAGAGGAGAAGGTCATCAGAAACTTTCGAAAGGGAACATCGACCTCGATCAGTTAGCAGCTGACGCGGGGCACCATGGTGTAAGATGACTTGGTGGAGAAGAAAGTCAGCGACATCGGCTGCACAGCTAGTAGGAAGGACTCGCTTAATGGCATAATGTGTCGTATAATCAGTCGCTACGGCCACCCACTTGTTACCCGCAGATAATGTCGGGAAAGAACCAAGGAGGTCCAGGCCGACACGAAGCAATGGTTCGCTGGGGATAGGTATGGACTGAAGGTACCCAGCAGGAGAGAGAGAAGGGTTTTCGCGGCATTGGCAGAGTTCGTAGAAAGCGATGTAGCGCTGAACCAAGCAGAATAGGCCCGGCCAGAATAAACGTCTGCACACAAGATCGTAAGTTCGATAAACACCCAATTGGCCAGCGGTGGGAGCATCGTGTAGTTGCGAGAGAATAGTTGGTCACAAATGCTGAGGAACAACGAGAAGCAGTTCAGCTCCATGTGGTGTCATATTGCGTCGTTATAAAGTACCATCATGCAGAATAAACATATGGAAAGAGCTGTCCCGTGGTGTTGAAATGAAGCGTTGTATAATGGATCGCAAATATGGGTCCTGACGCTGCTCGTCGGTGATGTGTACACAATCGCTGAGTGACAAAACGCAGGTATCTGAAGCAGTTTCGGTAGTGTCAGGTGGGTCCACGGTAGTTTCACAGAGTTGAAGGACACAAAAATGTGTATTCTTGGAGGTGTAAAGCCCAGCGACCGCGGCGTCCCGTAGGATCTTTGAGTAAGGAGAGCCAACATAAAGCGTTATGTTATAGTCTGTTACCGCGGGGAAACGCCGTCCAAACAAATATGGGCGAAACTTGGCTATGGCCAAAGAAAGGGCTAGGCATTCACGTTCTGTAATCAAGTAATTGCGCTCTGAGGCTGAAAGAAGGCGGCTAGCATACGCGATTACACGATTGAGCTCTCCCTGTCACTGGGACAAAATAGCACCAATACCATGGCCACTCGCATCCGTATGGACTTCCGTGTGTGCAGATAGGTCAAAATGACCCAGAACGGGCGGATTGACAAGGTGACTCGTAAGCGTGGAAAATGCCTGAGCTTGCTCAAGTCCCCAACTGAATTTCTTGCTCAGGTAATGAACAGGCTTGGTGCAATAAAAGTACCACTTCCAAGAAAACGGGTGCCATCACTGCTGCTTTTGCTTTTGTGCGTGTCTTTGGCATCAAAAAGATTGCAATACTGCACCACGCTAGGGCTGACAGCCAGAACATGTAGCTCCAACACAGTGTTCTAAATTTACAGAAATCTACACAACTAATGGTGAATTCCATTTAGAGCTTTGATAGCCTCCTTGAGGCTGCCATTTCCAGATTGAAATGGAAATGCAGAGTGTGCCCACAGGGGTCCCCTACCACAGATACTTTTAACAACATGAGTCAGTTGGTGTGTGATATAGGTAATGAAAGCTTTTACAAAAAATGCCCCCCCCCCTCCCCGAAGGGAATTGTGGGGAAATGCAAATGCATTGGGTAGCGTCCTTAATGACATTTCGCACGTGAGAATCCAGCATTAAAACCATATTGTTTTTTTTTTCTTACACCATGCAGCCAATAGCGCCGTTCGCCGCACGTGGCGTTTTTCTGTCACGAAATGCGGTATGCGTTTCCAGCTCTAGTAGCTAGAGTGCACTGTTAAAAAAACTATGAAGGGAACAAATGAAAACAGCATTCTCGGCTCAGCATTGGCGTTTCACACTGGCATCTCGAGCACACATTTCCGTATGCTCTTGAGAGGCGCCAGCCAGCGAAGAGTCGAAAGTGAGACACGAGCGGGAGGGAAAGGGGGGTGCAGGGAGAAGAGAGAACAAGCGAAAAGAGCTGGAACAGTGATGCACTATACCTACCCTCTCCTACACTCTCTTTCACAACATGCTATGGTTGCTAGGGGCGAAGATGAGCGGGCACGTCAGCTGCTGTTGCTGTGGAAGAGGGAGTGAGAGCGGCACTGCGGACAACGCCGGATGCCTGACATAGTCCAACTAAAAAATGCATTCGCATTTAAAAGTATTTTTCGGCACACACGAAATTCTAACAGTTTCTCACCTCTAGTTACCTCGGCATTTTCCATACTATGCTGCCACATAATATGTAAAGCTTCAACTAAGCATGCCTACTGCTGAAGGTATCAGCATGAAAGAAGATGTTTTCGGCCAGGACGTGGCTACGGTGGTGGTGCCTACCCTTCAACCCTGGTAGCACAAAATGTTGCTGCAACATTAGAGCAATGTTTCGAGTGTTGTTTTGCTACGCAACGTTACACAACTTTGAGAAACATTGCTGCAGCATTGATAATTGTCATAACGTTGACATTGCTTTCTATGTTGACGAAACGTTGCTGAACAATGTTAACGCAATGTTGGTAACAGACAACGCCGTAACATTATCAGGTCAACGTACCTTCAAAATTCACATCGAAACAAGAATGACATGCACACAAATACGATGCAAGGTGATTTAAAACCACAGATGGTGTCTTTAAGCAGCGAAATATGGTTCGAGATTTCTCGGCCGCAATCACCGTATTTTATTCAAGTGCATCGCATGCACCCTTTTTTAATCTTTAAACTTTCACGACTTGCCAACACTCATGGGCATGTACTGAAGCACAAGCGAAGAATGAACAAGAAAACTATTTGCCAAATTAATCACAGCACTGCGAGTTAGCATGCCAACTTCCCCGATTTCGGCTAGTTTGTGATACGGCACATTATGCAACCGTGACAATATCTTGACGGTCGTCCCTCAAAATGAACAGCATGCAGAAACTTGTGGCCCCGGCTTTCTCTTTTTTAGATTTTTGCAGCCTGTTGTGGCATTTGCAAAGTGAAAACACAACTGCCTTTCCAGTGTAGCACTACCTCCAAGATTTGTTTTTGTTATTCAAGGATTTATTGATCGATAACCAAGTAAACTATCTTCTACGTGTGATAAAACAAAAGACATATATTATATCCTTTTATTTCAGAATTGTTTGTTGTAGGCAATGCCATCATTTCGTAAAATCAACTTACAGACATTTCGGAGGCCATTGTTGTGATGCTTGCGCGCAGCGGAAGTTGGAGACACCATCTCGGTAATGACGTGAGGCGAAGGTGCAGCCGACTGAGAACTAACTTGCTGAAGCCAACAAAAGAACTGTATAACATTATTTTTTATCTAAAATTTGCTATGGGTATATGTTTCAAGCAAATGCCCATATTAAACATTGTACAAAACTAATAAAGTGGCACAATTAATCTAATGCCACTCTGGTGCCACCTACTACTGGCAATATGCCTGCTGCTCAAAAACACGATTTTCACCTCTTTTGTGATGCGCTTGCCATGCTGGCTATTTTCCACATTCTGTGCGAGTACGACCTCTCACAAGGTTATCCGCGATTGCTCCCTCTAGCAATAGGAAAGGTGGTGAGTCCTCATTTTAGGTGTTTTTTTTATTTGTCGAGCACTGTCTCTTGACTGTTTGAAATTTCACCAACTCCTTTCGCGCCATGAAGCTCGTGTAGCGTCGAGCTGTTAATTATACTCCGTGAATATGTAGTCATAAAATGAAATCGTGACCCAGTTAAGGGAAGCTGCTTAGGCTAAGCAGACACCGACAACACCGGTGTCCTGCGGGCGCAATTCCATTTTGCGCGCCGCGTATTGATACCCACATAGATACCTAAAAAACCGTAAAGGGGGCGTGAATGTGTCAAGGAAACACCCTTAACAGTGGAACTACATGTATGTACGTATAAAAATCTCTGACCCTGTCCACTACTACATGCGTTGAGGTTGTTGAGGTTCATTCACCTGCCTGTGTAACACGTGTTGGGGGGAAGTGGTTTTAAAATAGGATAAAAGATAAAAGAGAGCCCCGCAACTGTCTGCAGCTAAGTGCGACACCTCAGCAGTATAGTTCGCAAGGAAATGCGATAAGGAGTAATTAAATGGGATAGAGTGAGAAGTAAAGATTGAGTAAAGGAAAAGATTCGGAGACGGTAGAAGTAAAACGGGGCGCCGCTCGGCGTAAGCTATACGGCACCAGGAGTTTGCGGAAGGCGGGCCGATCGACAAGAACTACACTAGAATCGGAGATCGCCAACGGCACAACTTTTCAGCACAGAATCCATCAAGCAAGTTCGTTGCACGCGTTGACGCAGCACGTTTGTTGAGTGTGTGTAGTGTTCTGTGGTCGTGCTCTGGTTGGCGGCGTCACAGTAACATTTCTCGTGCGGATATGAGAAGGTTGAGGGTGATAAGTTTGACTGGTGAAGGGCCATCTTGTGAGAGACGCTGGCGGATCGCCAAAAATACTCGAAGCTAACTTCTGGTGACATGAGTATCGTTCACGCCAAGAGCTACACAGCTCTGAGTGCACATTGTTAAAGGGCTGTGAATTGTGAACGACGTTTCAATAAATATTTGTTTGCGTTTTAAAGGCGACATCACTTAAAAGTGAAGTGTTTGGGGCCATTTGTAAAATCGTCCTTGGAAAGGTAGCGCAACTGAACACGAAATAAAAGGAGGCACATGGGCATGCAGATGGAAGCGCTTGAGCAACTGGCTGTTATGGGAAATCCGCTGTACATAGACACATCGCTTTTTGGCCGCATGACACTTTCAGAGCACGAACGAATTTTAGAATGCTAATTCTTTCTCTCACAACACAATCGAGGATATGCTGACACATTTCGCCCCTTCTATGACTGTGGTTTTTGCTTCTGTGACTTTCCCACTGATTTTCTTCGGTGTGCTTGATTATGGTACATTTTGAGTTAACAAGTTCACGACCACAATCATTGCAGTATGTGCACAGGTGCCCATTTCTGTACAATGCAATGTTTTGTTTGTGGTCCCGTAAGCGATCATCGGAAGATCAGCCCGTTTGGCCAATGCATTTCTCGCCCCATACCAGTGATAAGCTGTATACCATACCTTCTGTGCATGGCGCAAAACAATTTTGGTGCACATTTTGGCACCCTTTCAACTTTTAAATGGCAGGGTCAGTCAGCTTACACAGGTGGCTTAAGGTTATGTGGTGCTGAAAAAATTACCTTTACATAAACCTGACCTGTTACCCCCTTCAGCCTGTGCGAGACGTTGTGTACGTATGGTTCCGACACCTACACTTCTTTTTTTTTTTTTCCAGGATCCAGTGGCAGGCTCACCATTCAGGTGGCACACTTTTAGGCGGCACATTTTCATGCGCTTTCGTGCCCTCAGATGGTGAACCTCCCACCACCTCCAGGATAAAGGAGTAGGTGGCAGAAATACTGTGCATTATAATCGAGGTCTCACACGGGATGAAAAAAGTAGCAGGTCAGGTTGGTATAAAGGTGGCTTCTTTTTCAACACCTGACAAGCCAAGTTAGTTTTGTAAGCTGACTGATCCTGCCATTTAAAAGCCAAAAGAATGCCAGAAAAACCTCTCAAATCCTTTCGTTGCCATGCACTGAAAGCGTGGTATTCATTTTACTGCTGATGTGGTGGAAAATTCATGAGGTAAATGGGCCGATGTATCAATGACCCCTTGCGGAAGCACTAACACAATGTAGGTCGGTCAGAAATGGACGCCTCTCCACACACTACAATGTTTGTTGTTTATTATGTAGCATAATTCAATCAAAAACATGTCATCAAATGGACAAAATGTACAAAACACACCTTCGGTTGCGTTATATTCCTCAGTTTGCTGAAATTGTCACGTGGGCAAAAAAGCGATTTATATATGTACGGCGTATCTGGAAGAAAAAAAAAACAGCTGCTAGAGCGCTTTTGTCTGTTTGTCTGGGTGCCTTCCTTTAGTCCATGTTCACTAGCGCTACCTTCTCATGAGTGATATCAATAGTTGATCCAAAAACGCTTGACGCCTTGCTAACTTTTGTGGAGGTATTGTTTAAGAAAACGGGGACGTGTTGATGGGACACGAATAATTATGATGGGGCCTTGTGAATGGCTCCTGTTAAGACTAATGCGGGCGCATGATTCAGTTTTTTTTCAGCACCCGAAAGACCTCATATCCTGATAATGTGCCGACCAGAGAAGAGTTACCAGATGTGCCTACCAGGAAAGTTTCACTGGACTACCTGTATTACTAGTGACCTTGGTCTCGGATACAATAAAGTGTTCTGCGCCATGTCTTTTTAACCTTTCATTGATTGCTAAAAGACAGTCGGTGCAGGGATACCTAATAGTTCAAAGTGACGACTACAATCAATGCGGGGCAGGATATTTGTAAACAAGCATTTTTCGTAAAAATTTTTGTTTCAGCAATGTTGCCTGAATGGTGTGTGGAATGTATCCAGCATTGTTATAATGTTATTTAATGTTTTATCAATGTTGCTTGAATAATTCAGTGATGTTATTGCAAGGTTTCTTGCCAATGTTGTGGGAATGCTACTAAAAGCAGACATTATTTATGTTTTAGCAACATTGAAAAGCAACAATCTGGCAATGTTGCCGCAATGTTTTGTGCTACTAGAGAAGTAGCTGCCTGATCGACTGTTCCAACAATGCACTCCAGCTCAAGACTAAACAACGAACTTTGGTGAGACCGAGGTCGTCTTGTGTCCATGCTAAGATAAGGGACTGTTAGGATAAAACTTCGGTAGCACGAGGGAACAGTGCAGGATTGTTTCCATAGTCTATTAATGCTATGTGTGCTCGTTGTTTTGTGTGTATATAAAGTGTGGTGTACAAACAGCCTCATCTTTTCGTGGGTGTTCGTGGCGACGTCTCGGACACCCATTCACTAAGAAATTGCACGTTGCAATAACGTCTATACAACGTAAAACATGGATGAAGCCTGATACAATATCAAAATAAGGCATGCTGATCAACAGAGATGCCATTTTAACCCCTACCCTTACTGCCCATCTTCGACCATGAGGCTCTCAGTGCGCTCAGTGGGGTTAACTGGCTGAACAAGGTACTTTGTAGAATTACAAGCTCGTTCACCTTTCTGCAGACACCAGTTACACCCAAAATAACCGTTGAATTGAGTGACACCTTGCATAGGTGCCCTGACAACAGTAAATTGCACAACAAGTGTGATAAATGCAATGGTTAAGTGACTTTCTTAAGTCAAGGAGTGTACAGTCTTTCAACAATTTTTGCAACTGCGATTCCACATCAAAAGTCACAAAAAAGGCATATGAGATAAACTTTGCAACTGTGATTTCACATTAAGAGTAGCAAGAAAAGGCAAATCAGATAAACTGGAAACACTGGTTTTGTACCCGCATATATGCACTGAAAAGAGGTATTTGTTTCAGCATTTTCTATATGAGTGAAACATTTTGGGAAAAACAATAATATGTCATGCTTGTGCCTGTTTTGCTCAAAATATTGGAGAGCTGGTACCGTGAATGGCGCAATACTGGATGTTCGAAAATTATGTTAATAAGGTCGAACAGCATGTTGAGCGACAAATTATTTTTCACGGCATGCTTCAGCACCATGAGGAGAATATCACCTCTGGGCGGAACCACTCTTTTAATGACAACTCCGATAAATAACTCTCCAAAATGCGACTTGCCACCATGACCCGGCCCCGTGGGACTGTTAAACATTAGCTGCTGAAAGGCACTGTACAAGTCGCTTTCAAGCGACGATAAGGCACTGTATACGTCGAAGAATAACAACTCAACAGCACAATGCTTGCATAACAGGGGCACCAAATCGCGTAATGGAACGTGTATTCTTGAACTTGTTTTCAGCTGTAATCAACGCACACGACAAACGCACAGCGGAGCGATATAACGAACAGCAACCAAAGTGGAGATTGCACTTCACCTACTTTCGCATGAGGCCCTTACTCTTCCACACCATCCCCGCCGGGTACTCACCACCCGGGCACGCTTGCCTGCGTAAAAATTATCATGCAATAACTCAGTAACTGATTAATATGTGGGGTTTAACGTCCCAAAACCACCATAGGATTATGAGAGACGTCGTAGTGGAGGGCTCCGGAAATTTTGACCACCTGGGATTCTTTAACGTACACCCAAATCTGAGCACACGGGCCCACAACATTTCCGCCTCCATGAAAAATGCAGCCGCCGCAGCCGGGATTCAATCCCGCGACCTGCGGGTTATGGTGCATTCAGACGATGGACCGAATCCGAATGTGGCGGGACGGACGGTGCGTCACGTGACCTCACATCAGCGATTCCCCTCGTCCGCGACTCGTCCGCGTGGCTGGCGGACGGATGACCCCAACCTGTATCTCACATCGGGATTCTGGCGGGAGAAAGGCGATACTTCAGCGGATTAGCTCGGGGTTTATGGCAACCAGTACACTTTTCGTCTGCTCGCGGCATGTCCTCCATGGCTCGCGGACAGCTGCATGACTGGTCGGCATCGTCTACGCTTGAGCATGGTTTACTTAGTTTCCGAGGGCTTTGTTCTCAGGTGATTAAATACGCGGAAATCACTTTTGGTGGTTCGGGAAATGTCGCCGCCGTCGTTTGACACGCGAGATTCTTAGCCGTCATGGTGGTGAAATATTCTAACGTCTGCAACCAGCGACGTGCCGCTTCCAAAAAAGGATGGGAGACGCGTTCAGAAGTTCTACAAGAGGGGAACAATCTAGTTGAAAGAACATTCTGCCAGCAACTTCCTTTTCTCCTGAAAGGATAACACTCATCGTTCATTTCTCCCAACGTGACATACATCGCAGCCAAGCGTCGCTTCTTGCGGGCATCCATGTTGAATACTCTAAGAGCGGTCTGCTGCCAGCGGGCGCAGGTGAGCGCCGAATCTGCTGTTGAGGGTAATCCAGCTGTTTTCTCCTAGGACACCGTCCATCGTGTGGATGAGCCTGCAGGCGGATCATCCGTGGATTAGCCGTCCGCGTCCACTACAAATCCGAATTCTGTCCCTCGTCTGAATGTACCATTAGCAGCCGAGTACCTCAGCCACTAGACCACCACGGCGGAGCTGCAATAACTCAGTAACCCGACTTATTAGCCTTTTTGGACTCACCGACAAGCGGTGTCCGCTGCGGCGACAGTCTCGGTAAAAAGACTCGCGCTTGCGATTTTGTCGGATCTTGCTTAGACAAAGCTGGGCCTCCATTGGTTTGGGTCTCGGCATGGCCTCGGCGACAGCGACACGAAGGTTGCGACACGAGATGCAAGTAGAACGTGTTGATTCAACGAAGATAACCGCACGTAATACTGACTAACACGGTAAAAGAAGTGAATGCCCGAAACAAGCACTTTGCTCGCAGCTCGCATAGAGGTTTCATTTTCTTTATTTTTTTCCAATGTGTCCGAACAACGCCTCTTCAAAAAATTATGCCTGGAACGTGAGCCGCGAACGCGCTGCCCCACCCTCTGATTTTACCCTCCTTCTTTGGTACGAAGGCGAGCGTCTCCACCAGCCACCTTTTGCGAATTCAGCAATTCTCTCACAGTTGCCTTCGAGCAGCCGTAATGTCACGTGACCAAATGGTACGTAATGTCACGTGACTGAGCGGTACGGAGGCGAGCGGTCTCACGCAGCGGCTGGTCGCAACACAAGGCAGGAGGCAAAGCCTCCGAAATTGCATACTGGCAGGAGGCTCCCAATGGAAAAGAGAGCGACGTTTCAGGCATAGTTTTTTTAGGAGGCCAGTCCGAACCAGCCTGAACACGCACAACTGCGCTTGCGCGCTTTCTGGTTTGAACTGATTGACTGAAAGAACACCTAATACTTTGACTGGCTCCGGAACCCGGTAGCGAGTGATTTGATTTGAAGCAAGTTGTGGCAGCAGCACCAGCTGTATGGCCAGCTGTTTCGTCTGCTATGGTACTTCCGGTTTGAGGTGTATCCCTTCACCGCTTCAAGATGCCTGCTGCACTAAGTAGTCAAGGAGGAAACATGTGCAATTCTGCGACGCGTTTATTGCGGCTTGTCTAGTAGTTGCATTCTTGTATTCTTTCGCGAATGGATATACGATATTTTGCACCTTGCAGAGCTTGAAGCGAGAACTGGAAATGGGCAAACACGAGGGACAGTGAGAGATGGTTTTCACTAATTGTTTGAGTTTAACGTCCCAAAACACCATATGACATGAGAGACGCCGTAGTGGAGGGCTTCGAAATTTCGACCTCCTTGGGTTCTCTAACGTGCACCGAAATCGAAGCACACGGTCCTCAAGCAGTTTTGCCTCCATCTGAAATGTGACCGGGATTCGATCCCGCGACCTACGGGTCAGTAGCCGAGGGCCTAAGAGGCGTGGCCAGAAATTTCTTGCGGGGGGGGGGGGGGGTCACAGGCATCAGCTTTTCTCTGTGATGTGACTATCAGCGGTAGTTTGAGCAGATTGAGTAAATGTATATCAAAATAATGAGACTCCCCCCTTCCCCCACCCTCTGCATGCGTAGATGCTTGTGAAAAGAGTAAGTAAAAGGAAAGTAATAGCAGTAAAATACAATAATTGACAGGTACAGCGGTCGTTTGGAGCAACGGCCTCTTGTCGCACCATTGAATGGACTAGTTTTCGAAAACGCATGATTGCAATGACCCGCCCAATGAGAGAAGACATCGTTAACCGATAATCTCTGTTAAGCGTAAATGACGTAGTCCTTATCGAGGCGAAATGCGTTTCACAAGTCAAGGACCGCTCTGCTTACAACGTGGAATGAGAGTAACTGCATGCCTGTGTGAATGATTTTTGTGTTCAGCTCCACATGTCAAGCAGCCCTGACGCAGTGATAGCTTTTAATCAACATTTTTAGTTTACTGCACGCATCCACGCATGCTTGCAATACTCAATAAGTATTCTTTTTTGTAATTTCTGCTGCAGGTTGGCAACGTGATTTCGCACGCGTTATTTTCAGGCAGACTAACGCTCATCCATGGTTGACATTATAGTTGCACTGTTACTTTTGATATCAACGAAGTACTCCAATCGCAGGGGTTTTATCGTGTAATCTGTGGAGGCAAGGTAATCTTTATTGACAAATGTTTGCGGTCTCAATCGGAAATGCCCCTGGGACCAGACTATACTTACTCACATAGTAATAGCTTGTTCACTGCGTTGCTAGAAAACTTAAATACGCGCAAAGACGCGTAATGTTCTCGGTGTTTTTGTTTTTTTTTTCATAACTTTCGTTGTTTTGATTCCTGAAATGGTAGCGTTCGGGCAAAGCGCCTTCCGTTGTTTACAAGCATACAGCCATCATTTCCCTTTACGTCAATAGATTCAGAACCGTACAGAGTATTTCACCGTACAGCGTATATATTCCTTGTATACACTGTTCTAACTAGTACGTGCATTCATGTTTGCTGCACTTACGCTGGCGCGAACAGACGCACCCTCGTACCCCACAGGATCTCGAGTTATTGGTTCCCTAGTGACGAATTGAAAATAACTCGGGTCTTGATCGACCAGAGCATAGTACACCATAATCAATTTCTGAGAACGCGTGAACTCCGACGAGAACTGCCAGCGCATGCAGCACGAGTTTACTTACGCTATACTGTGCACCATCGATGCTTGGTTCTTGTCTATTTACGGGAATTCTGATGCGAGTCGCTGGAATTTCACTGCTGGCATCAACTCCTTCGCGTTCATTCACGTTTGTGGTGTGGGATCACTGGGCGAGCGCGACCTTACCGGCACCTGAAGGGGAGAGGGGGAAACGTATACCCGCGAGTCTCTCCGCCAGGGGACGAACGAGCAGTTGTGTTTAAGGTAGAATTTCGCCAGCCGACATGCATCGTCGGTAAACGTCTCGTTCTTCGCATTCATTGTCACTGCCTGAACTTTGCCGGGCACGTTGCTTCCAAGCAATGCGAAGTCACCTCCTTGAAATACGCTTCCTGCACGTATTGCTGGGTAGTTCATGTTCTGTGTCAATCAGCGCCCCTCTATGAGACTTAATGGCCGCGCTGAAACGGCGTAAGGTAACGCTTCATTTGATGATTATTTCTTGAAAGGCGACGCTGCTATCAGCTTGTGCACACGCGACAACTGGCGAAAAAGCTACAGCAGCCGAAGAAACGGTTCCCAGCTGTAGTTCCGCACTGCCCGAGTACGACTCACGAGCCGAAAGAACTCCTAAAAACCTATCGGAGCATGATGCATGCACGGAAACCGCGATTCTTGACAACGACATTGATCTTTACGTGTTTAACAGACAAAGAAGTCAAGAGTTGCAGCACGACGAGACTAGACGACGTTTGCTAATGACGACATGAAAACCAGGCGCTAACAACAGCTTTCACTCAGTTGGTACGCTCACACAAAGGTTCAACCTCACTGGCAAGAGATATTTTTTTCCTGGCTGCCAGTGTATTCCAAATATCAGGAGGGAGAAAGACGTGTGTGCTTTTTGGAAAAGAAAGTTCAAGCAAGGGGACTCACCAGGTTCATGGTGAAAGCTTGGCTCCCTCTCGGTTCACACCTCGTAAAAACGCGTTCGAAATTTTCAGAAGCCACAACCAGTGTGACTGCCACAAGACCTCTGCTCTATATGCGACAAATTTTCTAGAAGCACTCAAAGGCGAGTCAATCACTGAAAAGATGGAGTGATCAGCTCAAGCACAAAATGAATCAAACAGAAAAAAAATCTGATCTTAATCATAGACACTGTGATCTTCTGAGGACAACGAGGTTATTATGAGAGACGATTATGAGAACCACAATATGATTATGAGAGACGCCGTTGTGGGGCGCTCCGGAAATTTTACCACTTGGGTGTTTAACGTGCACCCAAATCAAAGTACACAGGCCTCGAGCATTTTTCGCCTACATCAAAAATACGACAGGGATTCGATTCCGCAACCTGCGGGTCAAAAAAGGAGCACCATAACCGCTGGATTATGGCGAGAGCGTTTTTCATTTCTTTGTTTTCTTTTCATTCGCCCTGGCAGACGCGTTTTTTTTTTTTCGCTCGCCCCGGCTGACGCGGTTCGAATGCATCATGGCGGGTAGTAAAATTTTTGCTACTTTTCGTCCAGATGTAAGGGCGCAAGTTCAACTGATTGAGATATATTGCAGAAAATCACTTTCACACCGTGGCAGAGTGATTCCGTTCTCTCTCTTTGCATACTCCTCACTTTTCTGTGGCACCTTTCACTTGCAGACGTCGTTCGCGGATACGAAAGGTGTGAACAGCAGTGCAACAACCCAAGTTTGAATGTAACAATTCTCGTAAATTTTGACTAACATATGTGGCGTAAGATATGAAATGTAATGCACAAGATAATCTTCGTGTCAAATGAAAAAGATAATCAACCGTATTCCACTTAATTATAGGCGCTATAGCGACACATTGCTTGCACAGAGGGTCTTTCCATGCCAAACTTTCCAGCCATTTTGGCGACGATCTTTAACGTATTTGAGGAAAAAAATCGTACTGATTTAATGCATTTAAAACAGTTAACTACTAAAATATTTTGGAGAGGAAATGTTTTGTTTCGTCACGTGGCTGCCTTCAGAATTTCCCTGAATGTTGTGAGGGTGTCGCACGCAACAAAACAAAAAAAAAATTTTAAGTACTGCTCTTTCTTTCTATTTGAGGTTTGGTCTACATGTTATGTAAAGAGGTCTGGGCCTGTGCAAGGTGTTTCAAGCTCAGTAATATCAACACAATTTTTCGGCCACATACGCCTCCAAGAATTTAGCCAAAATGCGTTATGTCTGCATTTTTTAATTGCAATACTGCACTTTGTATGAATATCTGAGCAGTGAATACTTACATTACAGAACGTATATATTGAAAAAAAAACATTTTTAGACATCTCAAGCTGATAATCTTTACGAGAAAAGATCAAATTTTATAGAATTGTCATTTTTGCCGACATTAAAATGCAATTCCCACCAGGTGGTAGTCCAATTAAAAATCAACTTTATACCTAAATCGGAAGCAAATAAACAGTTATTTGTTTATGGCAAGTTTCATCGTTGTGATTTTCGTTTTAAGTAAAAAAATAAGTTTTGAACTTTCTCATTGACAGCAATGATGAATTTCAAGGCGGTAGCTGTTGTACTACCAAATGGAGAGATAACCGCCAATGGGGAACATGAAAACTTTTTTCGTACTTGATAAAACTCACGACTCAAAAAGAACTGTTTGCTTTCTTTAGATTTAGGTACACAGGTGATTTTTAATTGAAATGCCACATGGTGCAAATTGCCTCTCAATAGGGACAATAATGACGTTTTTGTGAAAGTCGTGATTTTTTCTTGTTAAGTTTAAGTGCTTGACAGGTCTAAAAATATTTTGTTGTCATAATATACCGTTTGTGGAGTGAATATTCACTGCTCAAATATTCATACAAAGCGCAGTATTGCTATAGAAAACAAGCAAACATTAAACATTTTCGCTGGATTCTTGGAGGCGCATGTGGCCGAGAAAATGTATATATATATATATATATATATATATATATATATATATATATATATATATATATATATATATATATATATATATATATATATATATATATATATATATATATATATATATATATATATATATATATATATATATATATATATATATTAGCGAGCCTCAAACACCTTACACAAGCCCTTTTACTTAGCATGTAGACGAAATTTGGCATAGAAAAAAGGTGCGGTACATTCAAAATAATTTTTTCCCACAAATAACACCAACACGAATTTCCGGGTAGTTCGGCAGGCATCCACGTGACCAAAATTTTTTTTCTCTGAGAAATGTTCTAGCAGTTCACTGCCTTCAATGCAGTAGTTCAGCATTTTTTTTTTTGAATACATTTAAGAAGGTTACCAAAATGACTGGGACGTTTGGCGTGGAATGTCGCCGGAGTTTATTTAATTTCTTCTAAAGAATTATGGTGACTACGTATATTGTTCTTAATTTCACTAGATAGCATGTCCACGCATGCTTCTTCACTCTGTGAATTTGTCGTTGTGCGTTATGTCGCTAGTTGCAGAAATTGCTCGGTGTGCCCTTCTAGTCATGTCAATCTAAAAGGACGAACAGACGAAGCGAATCAATGCAAATAATTTTAATTCGTCGTATATTTTTCCAACATTATGGTCCTTATTATTGCGCTATTTGCCACGCTGCTAAACAATAAAACTTGTGCTCAACACAACTGTCCTTACTACATCTCATTATGCTCCTTTAGGTTTATGACCGTAACCTTTTCATTTATCAGCTTTAGTTACATGATGAGTATTTTAGTAGGCATATCTAAGGTTGTGATTGGCCTGCACATTTGCTTGTGCTGCACCTTCTTCCTAGATAACACTCCGGAGTGCCTTTAGCAGTTAGGGGCATAGTAAAGATATGTATCAATCTAGTGTACACTCGCATACAAGTGAAGTTCGCTGGATAAGCAAAATATTCTGTTGCGCGCGCGCGCGCGTGCGTGTGTGTGTGTGCCGGTCCGTGTGTGTGTGTGTGTGTGTGTGTCTTTAGAAGTGAGCAGAATGTGCGAAGGTTCAACAGCAATGTTATTCTCTGGCTTGAGTATACCTTAGCACACGTAGGAAGAGTCACACTGTAATATGCCTGAACGTAGCCTATCAGACCTTGGAGACTTGTGTCTAGCTTTTACCATTAAAACGAACCTATGCCTAGGGAGAATTATCGTAGTGATCGGCTCCGACGAGATCTGTTTCGGTGAGAGAAAGTATGACCACCGCTGCAGCTGTAATCCCGTCGCCGAGTCAACTCAAAACGCTCGCGGCCGAGATTCCTGCCCGAAATTTCTCAGAGTGTCAAAGCCTTGACAAACACCGCCACACGTTTTTCCGTACGAAGATATTATTCACTGTAAAAGCGCCTAAGATATTGCGATAGTAGCACCACTTATTTTCTAAATAACGTCAGTGCGAAGCCACACACCCACAAAAAATACGAATAGTTGGCAGCGGGGGGGGGGGGGGGATGCGCGAAAAGTTTTGGGGGTCTATGATGCATTCGAACCGCGACAGACAGGCCCGCACATCCGGTGTGGCAGCACTGCGCAATCCCCCTAAGTGCGGTATTTCTGCTCTTGTTCCAGGTATAGTAATGCTATTTGAAAAAAACAAAATAAAAAAATACAGAGGTAAACTACTGGAGCCGAAGGCAAGTATTGTAGCATGGTTTGTCATCATGGAGCCCGTAATGACGGAATGCCTGGCAAATTCTATTTAGAGTAGACAAAACTCGGTTCACAATGCTGGCAATTTCGCGCTGTTTCACTTCGTGCCGGTAAAGCGAAACAATTTGCGGTCTCTGTTCCGAAGAAGCGCTCGGCATTGCCAGTTAAAGTGAAGTCTTTTCCGGTCGGTCTCTGAAAGAAGGGTGCAGGCGAAGCAGCGCTGGCGAACGAGATACGACGATTGTTTTAAAATCAACCACCAACCGATTATATTTTTCTTTTTTGTTTTATCTTGCCAAGACACTGATTGCACTGCAACGCTGAAGCAAAAGCAAAGAATTGCGAGTGATACAACCAAATATGCCCACAATGTCCACCATTATCACCATAGGAAAACTGGGGCAGAAACGGAGATAACGCACTCTATAGAGGAATCGCGCAGTGCTGCCGAACCGGATGTGCATGCCTGTCAATGGTGATGACTGGACGGCCAACACTATACTCTTTTTGATGCTTGAAAAACGCGCTCCACTGTTCGAGTTTCATTTGATGCCGATAGCACACTCAACAATTTATGAGAAAAGGGCACCGCGAGTGCTGCGTGGAACAAGCAGAAAGCGAAGGCACTGGCAAGAATGCCCGTGTACTACCCACACAGCGTCTCGAACCGGAAGCCTATGAATGCGGACGCCGTAGCGCACAATTATTTGTGGGAGCCCCCATTCTGGCAAGGTCAATTTTGCTGTGCCCCTGTTCATGCATGGCCTCCGAGATTGCGTCGGCGCGTTATCGCGGAGGTCATAGCCTGTCCTGCACTTATTTCTTTCGCGCGTGGAGATATATAGTACGACTGGGCGGCCGCAATGCGTCAACCGCATCAAATCTATTCTTCATACTTTTACGCTTGCTTTTTGGGACGCGGTTTTGGTGGTACGAGATAACCGTGGAGTTAACGAACCAAGCCGACCATCGCCTTCTGGCTAGAAGGTGTCTGAGCCTTGATCGGCGTTGATCCGTAAGTGGGAACACCATGGGCTACTCTATCTCCGCGCCATTTCGAAGGTCCGTTCGTACGCGCTTCCCGCTCTCGGTGCATCGGGCTGCTGGAGGGATTGCGGAGGTCTCAAGGCATTTCAAGTTGCCATGAGGATTTTGGACACAGTATACGTGGAGCGGTGCGGTGCGGCGAAGAGGTGCGGCGATGGCGTAGTGGTTAGAGCATCCGCCTCGCATGCAAGAGGTCCGTGGTTCAAATCCCGGTACCGCGCAGTTCCTAACCGGATTAAAAAAAAACAACAAAAAATCCGCGTGTTGATGGAACTGCATTAAGAGGCCTGGGGTGCGGCCTCACCGGCAAACACCGCCGAGAACGCACTCCCTCACCAGAGAAGGATTGGCCACCCTGGTGCAGTATCTGGCCACTACCTCCCACATGCACACGTCAAATAACTCACGGCCCTCAGTCCCAAGCAGCTGCGAAGCAACTGACCACGGCGGCGGTCAGATCTGCAACGCAGCAGAGGGTGCTAAGAATCTCTGGATCCGGACAGGCCGCCATTGGAACCTGAACTTGGCAACGTTTAACGCTAGAACCTTATCTAGTGAGGGAAGTCTAGCTGTACTATTCGAGGAGCTAGAGGGTGCTAAATGGGATATAATAGGGCTCAGTGAGGTTAGGAGGACAGATGAGGTCTATACGGTGCTACAGAATGGGCACGTCCTTTGCTACAGGGGCTTGGCAGACAGAAGAGAACTGGGAGTGGGGCTCCTAATTCACAGAAACATAGCTGGCAACATAGAGGAATACTATAGCATTAATGAAAGGGTGGTAGGTATCGTAATTAAACTGAATAAAAGATACAAAATAAAGGTAGTACAGGCTTACGCGCCAACGTCCAGCCATGATGACGCTTCAGTTGAAAGCTTCTATGAAGACGTGGAATCGGCAATGAGTAAGGTAAAAACACAGTATACTATAGTGATGGGCGACTTTAATGCAAAGGTAGGGAAGAAGCAGGCTGGAGACCAGGCAGTAGGCGATTATGGCATCGGTACTAGAAACGCCAGAGGAGAGCTACTAGTAGAATTCGCAGAACGCAATAATTTACGGATTTTGAATACCTTCTACCGAAAACGAGAAAACCGCAAGTGGACATGGAGGAGCCCTAATGGCGAAAATAAGAACGAAATAGACTTTTTAATGAGTGCACACCCTGGAATCGTGCAGGATGTGGAAGTGATTGGCAAGGTACGATGCAGTGACCATAGAATGGTACGGTCTCGAATTCGCCTAGACTTGAAGAAGGAACGACAGAAACTGATACGCAAGAAGCCAATCAATCAGCTAGCACTGAGAGGGAAAGTACAGGAATTCAGAGTGTCACTGCAGAACAGGTACGCGGCTCTTAGTGAGGAAACCAACCTTAGCGTAGATACAATGAATGATAATCTGACGAGTATCATTACGGAGTGTGCAGTGGAAGTTGGAGGCAGGGTAGTTAGACAGGACACTGGCAAGCTTTCCCAGGAAACGAAGAACCTAATTAAGAAGCGTCAAACCATGAAAGTGTCAAGTACAACAGACAAAATAGAACTGGCAGAGCTTTCGAAGTTGATTAATAGACGTAAGGTATGCGATGTAAGAAGGTATAACATGGAGAGAATTGAACACGCTCTGAAAAACGGAGGAAATGTCAAAGCAGTGAAGAGGAAACTTGGGATAGACAAAAGTCGGATGTATGCACTAAGGGACAAAGAAGGCAAAATAACTACCAATATGGATAGGATAGTTAAAATAGCGGAGGAGTTTTACAGAGACCTGTACAGTAACCGAGACAACCACGACCTTAATACTATAAGAGCTAGCAGTAACCCAGATTACACCCCACCAGTAATGATAGAAGAAGTCAGAAAAGCTTTGGAGAGCATGCAAAGGGGCAAAGCTGCTGGTGAGGATCAGGTAACATCAGATCTGCTGAAAGATGGAGGACAGATTGTGTTAGAAAAACTAGCCACCCTGTTTACGAGGTGTCTCCTGACGGGAAGAGTACCAGAGTCTTGGAAGAACGCTAACATCATCTTAATACATAAGAAAGGAGATGACAAGGACTTGAAGAATTACAGGCCGATCAGCTTGCTCTCTGTAGTATACAAACTATTTACAAAGGTAATTGCTAACAGAGTAAAGAAAACATTAGAATTCAATCAACCAAAGGAACAAGCAGGATTTCGAACAGGCTACTCAACAATTGACCACATTCATACTATCAATCAGGTAATAGAGAAATGCTCAGAGTATAACCAACCACTATACATAGCCTTCATAGATTACGAGAAGGCGTTTGATTCAGTAGAAATATCAGCCGTCATGCAAACATTGCGGAATCAGGGCGTAGATGAAGTATATATAAACATTCTGGAAGAAATCTACAGGAGATCAACTGCTACCATAGTGCTTCATAAAGAAAGCAACAGAATACCAATCAAGAAGGGTGTAAAGCAGGGGGACACAATTTCCCCAATGCTATTTACCGCGTGCTTAGAGGAGGTTTTCAGAAGCCTAGAATGGGAACAGTTAGGGATAAGAGTCAATGGAGAATACCTTAGTAACCTGCGCTTCGCCGATGACATTGCATTGCTGAGTAACTCGGGGGACGAATTGCAACTCATGATTACGGAGTTAGACAAGGAGAGCAGAAAGGTGGGTCTTAAAATTAATCTGCAGAAAACGAAAGTAATGTACAACAACCTCGGCAAGGAGCAGCGCTTCGAGATAGGTAATAGTGCACTCGAAGTTGTAAAAGACTATGTCTACTTAGGGCAGGTAATAACCGCAGTGCCGAACCACGAGATTGAAGTAACTAGAAGAATATGAATGGGGTGGAGCACATTCGGCAAGTACTCTCAAATTATGACAGGTAGATTGCCATTATCCCTCAAGAGGAAGGTATATAACAGCTGTATCTTGCCGGTACTTAGCTACGGAGCAGAAACCTGGAGACTCACAAAGAGGGTTCAGCTTAAATTGAGGACGACGCAGCGAGCAATGGAAAGAAAAATGATAGGTGTAACCTTAAGAGACAAGAAGAGAGCAGAGTGGATTAGGGAACAAATGGGGGTTAAGGATATCATAGCTGAAATCAAGAAGAAGAAATGGACATGGGCAGGGCATGTAGCGCGTAGACAGGATAACCGCTGGTCATTAAGGGTAACTGACTGGATTCCCAGAGAAGGGAAGCGGGTTAGAGGGAGACAGAAGGTTAGGTGGGCAGATGAGATTAAGAAGTTTGCGGGTATAAATTGGCAGCAGCAAGCACAGGACCGGGTTAACTGGCGGAACATGGGAGAGGCCTTTGTCCTGCAGTGGACGTAGTCAGGCTGATGATGATGATGATGATGATACGTGGAGCGAGTTTTTTGCGCGTGTGGTGAGCGCGTGGACCTTCAAAATGGTGACCCCGACACTAGCTATTGTGGCAGATGACGTCAAGTGCATACCCCTCAAGCAAGTTCGTATACATACTATCAACTCAAAATTGCACACTGAAATACTATTGAAAAGTATATTGCACGTCATCACAATGAAAGCTGAAAAAAATGTTTATTTATTGAAGAGCGACTGCTAATCGTATAGTCTTACAGACTTCGTTTCTGGGCAAGCTTGTTTACATTCGAAAAGAAAGCCAGAAGTAATGTACATATACCGAATAGTCACGTACAGAAATAATGTCGCAATGAATTCCACTGTTCACATCTTGAAAAAAGAGCTGTTGTGCCCGGTTAAGTGTGACGGTTGCCCCGTCTCGAATTCGCGCCTTGCAGTATTTCACGAAATACGTTGTCCTTGGCATTGAAATAACGAAGACGGAATGGTCACACAGTCCTTGCAGTAAGTTTAGCTTATTTTTTGCAAGTTGTTGCATGCGTTCTTTAAAGGTCCAAAAGAAAATTTACATTTACGACGCGTTTTTGCAGCATCTTTGCACCCATGAGAGTCAGAGTTCAAGAACCCGCGCACACACCAAATGCTATTCACGGAAGGGCAAAAAGAGGTGGGTGGTAATCAAACCAATGAAGAGAGCGAACGAGATGCACACAATCAGAGTGACCAATACAGGGGTGGGGAACTGTTTATTCCCCCCTCCCGCAAATTTGTAGCTTTGCATCTATATATGTGTATTAGCATTCATACAAGCAAATGAATGAACATACGTACAAAAGGCGGTTGAAGTGCACTCCTCAAGCCCTGAAAAAAAATACTGGCTACGCCCCTATAGCAATACCTTATCCACAATTCGCGAAGTTTCAAGAATGCCGTGGCACGCACAGCTCATCATTTTTCACCCGTAGCTGAAGATACAGGTTCCACAAGAAAGAGTCCGTTGAGAAGAAAGAACTACAAGAAAAGGTCGGGCGGGGGGAGAGGTACCCAGTTCTGTAGGTCCGGTGCACATATGGATGGAGAAATGACGAGGCGTCCTTACAAAGATTGCATCTATTATGTTGGTTTGTGAGCGTTTTGGCCATGGCACCGGCTTCACCAAAATTGAAATTTCGATGATGATGCTGATGATGCGGATGATGCGAATCAATACTGACAATTACCATGAGTGATATCTGAGAAAAAAAGAGAGACGAAAAGAAAAGGAAGGACATCAAGCCAAAGTAAGAGCCTCGTTAAAAATGACACAGTGCAGTGTGGGTTGTACAGGATACCGTTACCTTAGAACGTTAAGTGGCCCTAAAGATGGGTGCACAGTACCGCATTAGTCTGCGCACAAGAACACAAGACAAGCTGGCATGGAAAACGTGATGCATTCGGGTTAAATTAGGCAATACATAAAGAAAGTTGAAGGGAAAAAACGAAAAGAAACTTTATAGGTGATCCACACCTGTGAATGTGGTTGACCAGCGAAGCTGCTATATCGTGGTTGGTATAGTATCTTTACTCCCTACTTATCATTTATGCGTAATACAATTAGATTTACTTTATTTAACTATATTATCACCCTGTATATCGTTGGTGCAAATATTCTCCATATTGAAGAGATACATACTCTGCCCTGTGTTGAAGGTTTCTCTTTTCGTATCTCTTATTTTGTCATGCAAGTTATGGTAACCTTGTAGTCGCCGTGATACACCGCTGGAGGCTTCGGGACGACGCTGGTTATGTTTTTGTGCAGTGTCATATCTATACCCGACAGTTGAATCGCACCTCCCTCATGCCCTTGGGTGTGAACGAGTCTCATTTCACAACTACCTTTGGGGGAGCGAGCTGCGAAGCTCATTTGCTTTTGTTGTTGGCTTTTTCACTCTCACTTGTTAGGGAAGAATTTTTCCACGTGGGCGCCACGATATACCGGATCCTATCTATAGACGGCATTGCTGTAGAGTGACAAAAATAGCTGAAGAGAGTAGAATAAGCGTAGGAAAGATGCGTGGAAAAATGAAGTACTTGAACTACGCAGAGTAAAAAGGCGCGCACGGCCACCCATCGTCAGCCCATCGTTCATAGGTCACCGCAAGCAACGAGGGGTTATATAGTTGCCAACAATAAGTTGGAGGGGGAATGGAGGGGGAATGTGAATCCAAATGAGGCAAGGGACACACACGCGAGCGACAAGAGAAAGGTGGCGCGAGGAAGTCGACTTAACAGTGGAGGTTATATAATGGTGAGCCGGGAGCACAGCAGGGGGAAAAGAAGGGATGTTTGAAAATGAGAGTACTGGTTCGCGAAGGGGACAATTAGGTGCGCACGTGGTGAACAAGGTGCGTGTTGTGAGAAAGCTCGTTAAGATGGTGCGACAGTAACAATGAGGTGCCGGCAGGCGATCTGGAAATGAACCATTAAAAAGAGGCCCCTACTGAAAGGAAGCACCATGTTAAGGTATACGCTGAAGAAAAGAGTTGCAAATGTCTCCGCTTTCTTGATCAGAATGCTGGGCAGAAGAAAGAAACGGTAGCTAGTATGTGTCTCAGACTGCTTAGCAAACATTAATCACAGTGAGGGGCCAATTTGGCAGTCCACCCCCCCCCCCCCCCTTTTTTTTTTCGGCTAACCTCGCCTTAATAGTTCAGTCGTGCAGTTTGCGAGCAACAATCAGATGAAGCCAAGTTTGTGAAGGCAGTTCGGACTTGTGCCCGTAGGTGGCATACTTATAGGTAATGAAAAAAGTTGAGTTTGTCGTTTAAAAAAGCGAGTGGATAAAGAACGCGCATCTGCACGATAGATCGGCCTCCCGATACAGTTCCACAGCTGTTTTTTTTTAATTTCCGGCTAAAAAGTCAGAATAAAGTTTACAGTATGCACCATTACTACCTATACGAAGCTGTAACTTTCTACCCCGTGTGCCGATTCCAATTATCTCGTGGAATCAAGTACTCTTTTTTTACTTGTTGTTTTGTACCGAAGAGGCTACAACCAGCGAAACTACGGTATGACGGGGCAAGAAAGAAACGGACAAGGACGTCGTGGTCACATAAGAAAAAAAAAAGATACAGAGATACGCACACTGTCGAGGACACCGACATCAAGCGGCCGCCGCCAGGACAGGGCAACGCGTACACCTTCATCAAGTTCATCCTAATTCAAAGGCATCGCATGTTATCCTTCGAACTTCATACGCATTTCTTAACAATTACCGCATCAGAGTTCATTCGTTTGTGTTGTGTTCCGAAAAACTGCAATATCAGCCTCTTCTTTCACACAGTTTGGCGTAAAACGCAGGGGCAACCCCTATGGCACTTGTTCCTTTTTAGTTTTTGTATAGAAAGGCGACAGAGTTCTTTGCGCCTGTTTAGAGTTTAAATTACACTTCAAATTTAAAAAAAACAAGGTTACGATGTCATGGTAAGTATTTTCGTGTGGAAAACTTGAAAAAAACAATTAAAAACTTTCCGCAAACAGACGCAAATAAACTTGTTTTGCCGAGAGCAAACCAGAGACGCCTCTGACGGCATTTTGAGTTTCGCTGCTGCCTGTGATTGGTTGAAGGTTTGTTATATAATTAACAGTATCATGACGACAGCTGATGGCACATGCGTACAGGCAATGTCACGTTGTCAGTATTGTTGTTTTTTCGTTGAAATCGGCGTTTAGTTGTTTTTATGGCAAACTGTGGCAGTCGCAACGAGTTCACTGTACATTCGTACATCTCCGAGCCGGTCACCACTGTAAGAGCGACGACCGTAGACCCTGCTAGTGCCGATGATGCGGCATAAAAATTATTACACACGTCAAAAAACACGAGCTGGCATGTATCAGATGCATTTTAGTGGCTAATTTCACTGCAACAATGTGATAGAAACAATACGTTCAGCCATAATAAAGAACAACAGAAATGCTTCTGTTAATTCTGTTACTGCTGCTAATAAGGAATGCTGCTGTTCCGATAAGGAACAGCAGCATTGACGATCACCTTTAGCCACGTATTAGCACGGTCCGCGCTGCGCGCGCACATCGTGCGACAACATCGGCTGTTCGTGAATTTCACTGCCCAAAGTGCAGCGTTCTTGCCCCGCCATGGTGGTCTAGTGGCTATAAGATACTCGGCTACTGACCCGCCGGTCGCGGGTTCAAATCCCGGCTGTGGTGGCTGCATTTCCGATGGAGGCGGAAATGTTGTAGGCCCGTGTGCTCAGATTTGGGTGCACGTTAAAAAACCCAGGTGGTCGATATTTCCGGAGCCCTCCACCACGGCGTCTCTCATAACCATATGGTGGCTTTGGGACGTGAAACCCCATTAATCAATCAAATCAAAGTGCAGCGTTGTTGACGCAACCATAGTATCACACTTAGCAGGTGGCGAAAAGCATGCGAAGAGTCAGCGTGCCATCGCGAGAAAAAAAAAAGGCCACACCAGAGTTTCTTTGCTCTTGGTCGCAGTGGTGACGTGTGCTTGGAACTGCTCTGCAATCTTGAACATGCATAGCCTGGCTAATATATTGCACTTCTGTTTGATATTGCAGTTCTGTTTGCAGTTCTGCTCGATCGCGGGATCGAACTCGGGCTGTCGTGGCCGCATTTTCGGTGGAGATGAAAATGCTTGAGTCCTGCATGTGCTTAGATTTAGGTGCACGTTAAAGGACCCCAGTCGGTCGAAATTTTCGGAGCCCTCCACTACGGCGTCTCTCATAATAGTGGTTTTGGGAAGTTAAACTCAAACAATTAATTGATTTGGTGGGTTTAACGTCCCAAAACCACTATATATGATTATGAGAGACGCCGTAGTGGAGGGCTCCGGAAATTTCGACCACCTGGGGTTCTTTAACGTGCACCCAAATCAGAGTACACGGGCCTACAGCATCTCCACCTCCACCATCGGAAATGCAGCCGCCACAGCCGGGATTTGATCCCGCGACCTGCGGGTCAGCAGCCGAGTACCTTAGCCACTAGACCACCGTGGCGGGGCAAACTCAAACAATTACTATTATTTGATATATTATTGCTTCTTCGGAATTCTGGCCAGTACAACAATGGTGATGTATTAAATTGCAAGTGGTATATTAGCTGCGTCACAAGTACCAAATTTTTGTGTAGAGTACTACACTAGAGATCTCATCGTAAGCCAAACCAAAGCGATTATCAAGGAAGCACTTTCCAGCCTGGGAACTTATGTCTACACATGTTTTTGCCGTAGGTGCTATTTTTTGAAGACAAGTTATAATCGCAGCTAGAACCCCCCCCCCCTCCTCCTCCTCCTCCGGTGCGGAAACAGAGGCGGAACCACATCGCTGTTCAATGGCACAAGAACATCGCTCCCAGCGACTGCGCCAGAGACTGCCTTCGTAAGTATAGTCGCTGCCACTGAAGAGCTTGGAGCAGAGAACACTTGTTGTCGTAACTTTGATGTAGTTTCCTTTAACTGCAGTGCCCAATGTTGCTTAACGCGCTGAATGCGTAAGCTGTGTTGTGCGTAAGATGTGTTGTCTTCTCAATTAAATTTCCAGTGGCAACTGTGAGCCTGTGTCGCTCTTCTCTTATTTAGTCCATATTTTGTACTGTGCCCAAGTTTTTGCATTTAAATTGAAGTGTTACCAACTAGGCCAAATGACTACATTGCTACAATACATCTTATGATGCAGAGGAAACTTACGAAAAGCGACCTCATCGCAACCGAAAGTCGGCAGCAGCTATATGCCGCGCCGTACTGCTGCATCGCGAGTCTTCTTCAGCCTCTCACAGACACAACTAGTGAATATCCCATAGCAAAATAGCGCAATATATGCGTTTAAACTGGTGCTTCGCAATAGGCAGCCGATCGCAGCAGAAACAGGTAATAAATCGAAGAAAGAAAAAAAAAAAAACAGGCGCAGCGGCTCTGCTCGTTCCTATCCATGACGTCACTTCTCCATGTTTATCTGCATTCCTCCTCCCCGGCGCTCTACGCGTGCCTGGGGGTGTTCCCTTGGCCAAAGTCTGCTGGCTTATTTTTATTAGTTTACCGTTGTTTAATAGACCATCACAAAAAAAAAAGCCTTTACAGGTATGTTGTAAGAGGTCTCAAAATACCAAATTCGTAATAAATTCGCGAATCAGAAATCGCTTCAGTCCCCCTTTAAGAATAAAATAGATAAGCACTACACATCCCAAGTGAATAATAAACTTAAGAAGCACGGACTGCTGGTCGAGTTGGTAATTCATTTTAACTGAGTTGAGCGAAAAATTGAAGTACAAAAGTAAGACATTGTGACCACTGTGTCCAGGTGTCTTCCTTTCGTACTTCAATTTTCGCGCAACTCGGTTAAGGCGAAGAATAAGCGGTGCACTTGGGTATTTGAGATGGCTTACCATTTTTCCTGACCAGATTCCACTGCAATGCGTCCTTTTTTAAAGTTCGTCCTGGGAAGTTCCGTGAGTACAACAGCACGAACACGATATACGAAAAGCAGGAGGACAACGGGATAGAGCGCTGACTTATACTAACACTTTATTTTAGTTCAACTCGCATATTTATGGGAAAACCTGTCAATGTCAAGAAGGCACCCCCAAAAAGACTGGAAGAATAAACATAAAACTCCCTAAAAAACATGCGTGCCACCACGTCATCCGCTTCCAGATCAAACATTCACTTCATATATATATATATATATATATATATATATATATATATATATATATATATATATATATATATATATATATATATATATATATATATATATATATATATATATATATATATATATATATGTATAGTGATAAAAATTCACGTTCTTTTTTTGTTAGCAGAAGGAAATTATCGCTAACACACTACATGTCCACCCCGCGTTGATTTCCAGAGCTTCAATGGTTTCACGTACTATTTTATTTTGAATGGAATGGTCGCACATAGGATTTTCGAGTGTATTTTCTAGTTTTTCTCTTATTTTTTTGTTCTTTTTGGCGATATCTCGTTTTTAATGATGAGGTTTACCATTGTTATGCATGTTTATCCGAAATAAACTGCTGGTTGAAGTCATCTCCTTGCCTTTTACTATCTCTGGTTCTTGTGTCTTGTGTTTGGGTTGTTATTCTTACGACGTTATGCATAACAAACTAGCCTGCCAACAATCGCTTGAGAACTTCCTGTCTGACATAACACAGAAAATGCAGTTCATGCGTGTCCCGTGCACTCAGTTTCGATCATCGGGATCAAGGCCTTCAGCTTCGATGATTGACATCTCAAAGGACGTTTTCTTTTTTTTTTTGTCTTTAAGAAATGGTATCTCATAAACGTTCACGTCGTACCGCTTTTCTTATTAATGATTTATTTCAAATTACCAATATAAAAGTTAATTATTGAGCTTTGTTAATCATGTTGTTACAAGTAAAGGACCCGTTAAGTATTTCTGCTTCGATGTAGAGTTCATGTACTAAGACAACTGGTGCCTGACTGTGATAGAACTTTTATAAAAAGATATGTATTGTTTAAGAGAAAACACTCTGTGCGTACCCTGCAAGACAAAGGGGTATATGAGATTCCGCTTCCACTGAGCTGTGGAGCGGGTATGTGAGGCAAACGGACTATGTATAAATCAGCGCCTAATGGAGCGGTCGAACTCGTTAGAATATGTTAGTGGGAAGTACCTGCCAATTCAGTGTAGGTCGTGCGCCAAAAATGCCGGTCATATTATGATGAGACGAAGGAAATTCTTATAGTTATGAAATAAATAATTGAAAATTACTTTATTAGGCCATAATTAAACATAAATTACCATTTTTGCTAGACCAACCTTTTCTTTTATTACTTCCCAATACAGCATCCGAATGAAGCTGCCTCCCCGCCTCGGTCGCCAGCAACTCTGATCATACATATTTTCAAGATGCATGATATAAAATTGTATAATATATATGTAACTCAACTCTGCAATGTCTACCGTCTTTGTGAGTATTTGAAAGAAAAATTATGAAATGGATGAAATTCTGTAACTATCTCTGATAGCGATACATGGCCAATATAGATGCATCAGTGCGCCAACAATTTATGTTCGCATGAAAGCCAATAATTTTCTGTGGTGGATAGGGTTCATAGGACGGGTGGGCGGAGGGAGAGGGTGGTGCTGAAGTTTACGAGTGTTTCTTGTGTATGTGCATTGTTCGAAGAGGAAAGGTGCCCATTCAATAAACCAGTTGTTAGTACGTGCTTATCCCGTCTTCTATACTCTTGTCTAATCCCAATCCCTGTTTTAGTTCTCAGGTAAGTACACAGAGCAAGGTTGGTCATTTTATTGAGAGCGCATGTCGCAGCACACGTTAGTTTGCTAAATAAATTACGAAGCATAGTGTATTGCGTGCACAAATATATACTTGAACATATCGACAGCCTTCATAACTTCATGAAAATATTTAATTTCCACCTGTATCGTGCAACTACTTTCTCTCGGCACCCACAATGTTACTCTAATTGAATTAACCACTGGTGATATGCTTCATGCACTAAACGGTGTGAACTGTTCCATTTTTGCTTCCATTATAGTGAGTTTAGGAACTGGGTACCCAGAGTGGACTTATTGATTTCGTTGAGATTGCGCAAGGGGGCTGTAAACAGATTAGAAAAGTGTATGCCCATCGTGAGCCCAAACGCAAGTGAATCACGCACGGATCTTCGTGAGATAAATGGAGAGGATATTTATAGGTGGCTTGGGCATGCATGCCAGCTTTCCAAAAAAACTTAGGTTGAAATGCTAACTGAAAGAGTGGTTAGCTTATAATGCATGCGCAGTGCCGACAACCCAGAGCTAATGTACGCAAAGCTCTGGGTTCCCTGTCATAAAGCTGCCTAATGTCAATGGTATTATCGTTAGAATCACTTATATATAGCCCTGTCACACGGCCATCATTAAACTCTGTTAAACTCCGTCAACGCTAATCTCCTCGATAGGGAAATTGACGGAGATGGAGTTGTGGCAGCCATGACAAGGTTAATTGTAATAGTTGCTGTGAGTGGCCCAGCCAGCACTGTTAGATTTTCACATAAATATCCTAATTTCTATTTGAGTTGCTTTTCTTGTGAATCTTTATTATGCAGCTTTTACGAAAACATGCTATTAAGTAGGTCTGAACAGACATAGCATTAAAAATTATTTCAAGTGAGAACGCATTTGCTAAATGTAGCGACGCTACCACTTTGTGCCTTGTACGAAAATTCTTGCGCTTCTTGACCTCGCGAGCACACAATTTGTCTTGTATATACTGTACTGTGTATTAGGCTTGTGACGATGACGCAGCGCTGTCAGTATATATATATATATATATATATATATATATATATATATATATATATATATATATATATATATATATATATATATATATATATATATATATATATATATATATATATATATATATATATATATATATATATCTGTGTGTGTGTGTGTGTGAAGAAATACACGTTATGAATGAGTTTTGCAATGAAAGAACGCTTACTATTGCCAAAATGTATTATTGTTTTTTGTTTTCATTGCGGCAATCTAGTGCTCGAAATTTTTTTCTGACCTGCAGACTACTGCAGTACCTCGTTCTGCTGCAAATATCGATCACCGAACTTCCGTTGCGACATGCTACGTTCACGTTCCTTTGCGTGAGGGTCACCATGTGACATGGACCGCACCTCCCTTGTCGTAAGGACGAGGGAGTTAAACGGTGTTCGCGGGTGCCTGTTTGACAGGAATATTAGACTCAAATTCATATCAGTGCCTCTCTGTTAACGGAATGCCTTCCATCTTTAGTTCCTTGTATTGTATTTTGGTCCGTCTCTTGAACTCAGGCCTACTTACTAATTTCCAAGTTTTTGCCCAATATGTTAACACCGGTATGAATCATGTACTGAGTCGAAGCAACTAAACGAGTTTGTTGAGACTACGAGAGTCAAGTTCTCACACAACTGAAGCCATGGCACTTTACATACTCCGAAAGAAAGTCGCTGTTAACCTATCTCAGTTAAAAAAAAAAGAAATACGCGCATCCACACTGCATTTCAAATAGCCGCGGGTTCAAAATCGGCCGAGCGTTATCTAAGCAGAACAAAAAGAAGCGAGCGAAAGTCTAAATGAGCAGATAAAGAAAGAAATACGTTCCGAATCAAGGTTGAAGTAACCTGGCACATCACATACGGCTGGCCCGGCCGACAAGGTTAAAGCGCATAGGGATGTGAAGCGAGAGCCAAAAAGGGGGGGGGGGGGGGGGGGCTGTCACACGGGCAGAACGGTGCACAGATTCGAGGACGAATCGAGTCCACTCTAGCGTAGGGACGGACGGTGTGTGTTAATAAGGTTCGGCAGGAAGAGAAAAGGGTGCGTGATCCTTTCAGCCTGGAACAACACACACGGGACAGCGAGGAGGCAACGCCTGAAGGGTGAAAGGAAGGGTCTCGCGGGAGAACAGGGACGAGGGTCAGGCGGCGAAGCGGCGAATCTCGGCGTGAGGACGGGGGGCGATGTCCCAACTCTTGACGTAAGCAGCGCGGCGCTACCACTGCGATGAGAGTGCGCGGCGGCTCCTTTAATTGCGCCGCTCTTTCGAGCCTGCCGAGGCGGAAAGCTGCGACACTGCTCTCGAAGAGTTTTCGCCGGCACGCGCTCTGCGTAACGCAGCTCGTTAGCGAGTGCCTTTCCCGGCGCACCCTTTTTACGCCTCCCCCGTAAGCTCCCACTTTCCTGTCTTCCCGGCATCCCTATCCTTCCGCGTTAACACCACTGCCGCTTCCTTCGCTTCTTCAACTCCACTTTGAGATTCCCGGGGCTTATTAGTATGTGTTTTTTTTTCTGTCCTAGCTCCAATACTCATCTCTTCTACCACACTTATCGCTTTTGTCTCTTGTGCATGAGGGTAGCCGCTGCTTCAGCCCACGCCTGTCTCGCCAACGCCTCTACGGTGCGTATTCCAATTCCCCGTGCTAAATTCTGACAGCAAATCCTTTAGAAGGAGCTCTCCTCGTCTTTCGTCAAACCACGATCCAATCACGATCCACTCTTTTTTGAAAGATACGCCCTTATTGGACCTCGACAAAATGGCGGCACCTACATCAAACAACTCGTGTTCGCTGTTTTTGTTTGGTTGGTTATTTTGCTACAGCCGTCGCAAATACCATCCCTTGTCGATGCAGTCATGTTCAATACTGTATGTATGTACTAAAGATTGTTATTTGAGCTCTTTGGCCCCCATTGTAGTCCTTGCGCTCCATAAAACCCTATAAATAACAAAACAGCCACATTCTTTACAGCTCTTGCGCGCGGCATCGCATCTGCATGCGTGCAGTGAATACTCCAGCATGATTTATGAAAAAATCTGTACTTTCTGCTTTACCGTTACGTGTTGTCCGAAAGAATAACAATGAGTCGAAAATGATTTCCTGAAATGTCCTCGACTCTCTACAGAACGCGAATCTTTTGTTGAAGCCCTCGAGCGTTTACAAGCACTCTACTTGGTGGATAGGGTGACCTGTTGAGGTGTTCTCGTAAGCAGAGACAGTAACGGGTAGGCACTTTTCTTTTCACTAATTTCTTTCATAACCCCTTGGTGAGCGCGAGCGAAATGGTGTTTCTAGGAAAACATTGGATATCAGAGAGAGAGTGCTCCCGACTCCTCATGAAGTTCTTGGCTGAAGAGTGATGACGACGTTTGGCAAGCTCATTAGAAAGCTGATTAGAAAACGTTCTTGTATATAGGGGTGGGTGAACCAGTGTCCAATCCTTATGTTTCTCTTTCTCTTCTTCTGCTATCCTTTTTATTTCTTTACTTTTAATTCCCTTGGTGCTGCACTGCACTTTCTTTTGGGCGGCAGAAATGAGCGTCTACCACCACCACCACTACCAATACTACTACTACCACCGCCACCACTACCACCCCCCATTACCACCATCACCGCTACTACTACCACCACTACTACTACCACTACTGCTGCTACTACTACTACTACTACCGTGTGCTGGCGGTTGACAATCTGTGGGCTTGCATCGAGTTCAGTCTCGTTTACGCGTTGTCACAATGCTCATGCAGCAGTACTGAGAGATGATAAGCCGTGCGACATATTTATATCTTCGCATTTTTTAATGACGTTGCATATCTCAAAAAGTTAATTTTGGCAGGGTAATGCTGCTAGCTTGATCTCGCTGTTCACAGTACTTCCTTTTCTCCCCACTCGGCAGAGACGGGTTGATTTGATTGATATGTGGGGTTTAACGTCTCAAAACCACCATATGAATATGAGTGACGCCGTAGTGGAGGGTTCCGGAAACTTCGACCACCTGGGGTTCTTTGACGTGCACCCAAACCTGAGCACATGGGCCTACAGCATTTTCGCCTCTATCGGAAATGCAGCCGCCGCAGTCGGGATTCGATCCCGCGACATGCGGGTCAGCAACCGAGTACCTTAGCCACTAGACCACCACGGCGGGGCTGAGACGGGTGTCACGCTACTGCTTGCATTGCCCATTAGTACAGCATGCTTAGTCATTGCAACCCCGCACGATATGGAGTTAAATGAGTGAATATCTACAAGTATAAGTAATCATTAAATGCCCTCTGTATGGGAGTTTACTGCCTCATGAATCAACTGCCCCAACCTTTCTCGTATCCGTCAAAACCAGCATAGTTACAGGGGTAGCTACACTTTCTGTCTTCTCTCCTTCCGACGAGCGCGTTCGGAGCTACGCAGGGAAGTATGACACGGGTCAAGGAAGTTGCGCAGGGCGTTCCAAGACCTTGAGTGCGCGCGATGAAACGCGATCGCTCTCCTTCACTCTCATTCGTTGGCGTGAGTGTGTGTGATGTTACACTATACGGAGCACAGCGCTGACACGTGGCGACACCTCCTAGCTGGAAGCACATTCAATCCAAATGATGCTCTAGATTTATGTCGGCTATTGGGCAATGGCATGTTATCAGCTGTTCAACGTAAAACAGCAGGCGCCGGCTCCACTGATGACAGCGAGCGCAGGCCTCTGTGTGGAAAAAGGGGCCTGAGAAAATGGGAACGTCGTGCTCCATTTGCAAACTCTTTTTACTTGCCGACGATTGCAAGATTTGGCTGATATGTTCAGGGTATATCTGCTATTGGCTGGATGTGTTGTTTTTACCACACTCAAGGGGCTATTCGTGACACTTCAACATAGCGACTTGTCCTGCTCAGGAGAATCCATCAACCTTTGTGGCAGTAGTGAACATTGTAGCGCGGCTGGCACATAGCTCGCTGCGCACCATACTTCTTTTGAGTGCGACCGCATCTCCGTCCAGCGGGCCGAGATAAGCCTAATTGGTTCCCTCTTTATTTCTTAAATTCAACGTAGGCCGCACATTGACACCGCGAAACATGAAAGCTGTTGACAGATCACTCTGATTGAAACACGGGACGTATGTTTCGTGCTTGTATCTACGCAATCGGTTAGGAGCAAGACGACTGTGGCCCTGGAAAAGCCGACTTAGAGGATATCTTCATCCTCCTCGGGGTCGCGTGGACATGTTTTTCTTTCGTTCCCTGTTCGCAGCATTAAACTGTATCGGTTGGTTGTTTTTCACTCGGCTTCTTTTCTTTCTTTCTCCAAGTTTTGGCGTGAGCCGAAAAACGAGATTCGGTCGGGTGACGTTGCGCACAGGGTCTTCCTATTGGCGTGGACGGCGAAATTGGCTGCGGCTAGCGTCATGGAAATGAGGCTTAAGCGCGGCGATCACCGCCAACTTCCGCTTCTACTTCCTGCTTTTCGGGGCACATGCCTAACGACGTCCAGCGGATATTGAGAGCTGGCTGCACGCTGTCGCCGTCGCCGGATCACGAGACGTGCTTCGCTGCGGTGCAGCTTCCGGCTAATGCGCGCGTAGCACCACTTCCGAATCTTGCTCTTCCGCTTCCAATTCCACTTCCGCTCACTGCAGGGCTTGAGCTTCTTTTTCTCATTTTTTTTCGAAGCACCCCGCTGATGCTTTCGGCCGTGAACGAGCGTTGGACGTGACTGCCTGACATATATGATTGCATAGAATCTGCCCATCGCTTCTTTCCTTTTTTTATACATTAGTTCGTCGGATTCAGCGTCGATTGACTACTTCGCTAGCACGGTGAAATAAATACGTAGTGCAGTGAAAAAGCTGCCTAATATACGAGAGCAAATATGACCAAGAAGTTTGCTATAAAAACAAATGCAACTTAGCCCTTTTTATACTTTGTTTTACTGTTTACCGAGTATGATTTCAAGATAATACGTCTAGGAACCTTGTTGTACACTATTATTATTATTATTATTATTATTATTATTATTATTATTATTATTATTATTATTATTAGAAGGTTTGACGAATATCACCCGCTGGTCGTGACATGAATAATGTCCCAATTCTGTCGCGTACGTCGTCAAACATTTCCCGTCAAAGAGTGGCACATACTCGCGGGCGGGTATGTGCCACTGGTATGCGCGTATGCGCCACATGTGATTGACAGCTTATATGTATACCCTAAAATGGTGAAAACCGACATGGAATGAAACAGAAAAACTTTATTTTTGTCCTGCAACACACGCTTAGCGCGTAGCGGGCGTCTCTCACGTATAGGGACCGACAGGCCGGGATTACCTGGTGGTCATTGGTAATTTAAATGCGAGAGCGTTAAGAAAAGCGGACATCGGAAGCTTTGACCCGAGGAAAATCAGGATCCCAGAAGAAATTGAACCCAAGCATTCTGCGTGACAATCAATCATTCCACGACAGAGCCACGCCACGTCTCGCTACTGCTTTGAAAAAAACAAATACACTATTAGGTGCAGCGTTGGCGAAACTTCAAGTGGTTGCAATGCTGGTTATACATTTTCACAAACAATGCATATGTATCCTATATGTGACACAGCCGTTTTGTCGGGTTGATGCCAGTTATAGTTACTGTTAAGGGGGATGGCTAGCAAAGACAGGTGTGCTTCTACTACTGCCCATCGCTTTGTTATTTTGAAAGCAAACCCAGCAAAATTTTGTACGTTGTTCAAATAGAGGTTTAACTAGGTGTTTTGTGAATTTGGCAAGAAAAAGCCACTTTAAGAATAAGCCACTTTAAACAAGCCACTTTAAAAATAATAAAAATTTAATTATTTCACTGTTTTTCTTTTTTAAGGAACATTTGCGAAAAAGTTTTTGCATGTAAGACCGCGAAATACTTTCTGGATATTACATTTTTCTATGACATCCTTCTAAACGAAGAACGAGAGATAATTTATTTACAGAAAGGTAGATAAGTTAGCCTGAGCTACAGTTTGGTCTGGCCTGCTACTCTATACTGTGGAAGGGTGACTGGAGAGTGAAACAGTGATGAATGACGATGGCAAGACAGAGAGATGAGAACATGGTCTTGTTCGGCCGGGGTAACTCTACAGACGTGCATCCAGTCCAGTGGCTTCTAAGAATGTGACAACGGCTCCTATAACCACATTTGTGCTGCTGGCGTCAGGCCAAGGACCTAACACCACCTCATCGGTTAATGGTCGACTAATATATCGTCCAATCGAATATATCAGTTGCTGGCATTCTCTTGCATACGCGGGACAGTCGCAGAATATATGTTCTAGTTCTAAACTAAAATAGTAATTATATGCGTGAACATTCTTCTGATAAATATTGGATGCTTGATGACTAGAATACTAGAGCTATTTTCCTTTAAGCAAAAATTTCGAAAAAGTAAAGTTCTGGTGGCAACACCATTGTTTTGCTTCAGTATGGGCGCATGTTATTCACAACGAAGTCACAAAAGTTTGCACTTGATAGCTGCAGCGATTAGTCGTAAAATTATCCTTTTATGAGAAAAAGTAGTGTTTGGAGAAAACGCCATCTGAAGTTCAAATTGCCGCAGTGTAGTCACGGGATGAGACGCGTTTGGGGTCATTTTAAATGCTTTCCACTGCACATAAAAATTTGATACTTTGTCAAAGCACTTGCCAGTAATGCCGGAATATCGTGCTATTAAAATTGAAAAATTGCATTTTCAGCCAATTTTACCCTCCATGCCCCCTTAAGTGTCACCCATTGAAGTTAATTTATGTAACAGTGTTCAGGGCTACCATGCTCGCGAGCACAAACGTTACATATCAGCTTACCGCTTCTCATGCTGCTACTGCTCATGTACATGTGTAAACAACTAGTTATATAAAACATGTGAGACTGAGCAATATATGCTTGTGCGTACAAGATGTTTACATATGTTTGGCGTCGTTTCGTAACTGTCGCAATAACAAAAAATTACAACACGGTAACTTTCCCTACGAATGCTTAGCATAACGTCAATTTTTAAGGCATGTTGGTTGGTCGGTCGGTCGGTCGGTCGGTCGGTCGGTCCTCAGAATCCTAGCGCAACCCACCACGGGGGATTAGCCATGAAACGGATGGTACCTCATTCGTGAAATAGAATTGTTTTGCCAGCCGAGTTATTCAGATAGGGATGTTTAAATAAAGAACAGATTGTTAAACGATGAATTAGAAATAAAATAAATGAAGGTAATAAAAAAACGAGCAAGCTAATATGGTTTGAAATAAAGTGAATTCATGCCTCAGATTAACCTTCCACTCGTTTTGTTGCCTTTAGAAAACCGCACATGGCCTCTCAAACGTTCCTGGGGCTTGAATACCTTTTCAGTTGCTCCAAAGGAAAGGACCACTAGGCGGGATCAATTTAGAGCCAACCTACGGAGTGGTTCAGCATGTTCCTTTGATTTGTATATAACCTGCATGTTAAGAGGAAATGATGAATGGGTTCACTCTCGTTGCAGTGGAGGCGTAGGGGAGGCTGTGCCAGATCAGACATGTGTAGATAAAAATTCAGGGGTGGGGGACTGGGCATTGTAGTCTCGTAATTGATATCTCTGCTATACTAGAAGAGCACCATTGATTTTTCCAGGGGTGCTTAAGATGAGAAAACCAGATGTTGCCAAGCGAGATTTTTCAAAGTGATCTCATATGACCAATTTTTCAAAATGTGCCATGGCGATATATGCTGGCGTCGGAAATATAGAAATTATGGGATAATTATGTGAGGCCACTGCGGGTGCGTCTACACATTCATTCTGAAACGAACGCTTACTTCTTGCTTAATTCTGAAACGAATGCTTACTTTGGCAAGCCACTTTAGGTAATGAGTGAAAGGGCCGGTGGTACGGCAGGTGTTTCCTGCAGCTGGTCATTGTGAAGCAAACCAAAGACGCGCTGTAATACGCAAGTACGTGAATTTTGCGGAGTCTGATTCACAGTCAAGTAGATACATTGTGCGCCCTAAACGCAGCGCGATTATGACTAATGCTTGCCTAAATGTTTATTTTAACATCAGTATTTTCCTAATGTCACGGTATCGATGATTATTGCTAAGTAATATGCTGAATATTTGAGCTCAGTCCCCGAGCGCTAACATAAACACAACTGTATCTGTTAAGGTGCAAACATGCAAACTATGGCCCCAGATTACTGGATACTGGTTGGTGATAAACCCATCTATAGATGAAAAAAAAAAAAACTCCTTGGGGTTCCTTAACAATTTCCACGACGACTTCAAAAGCGAAAGCCTTTACGCATTCACTCCATGTCATTTGCACTCTTTCTCTTATTTTCATGTGTTTTATATCGTTATCAGGTATATTGTGAGGAACCGGTTTATTCAGCCAGGCTCGAGCTAAATCACGCTGGTGATGATATTTTCAGATGAAGAAGATGTACAGGTGATGATGATATCAAAGAGAATAAAGAGTCATTCGCTTGTCGCGCTCACAATATAAATATAATCAGTTCTTATAATCATTGTCTATTTATGCCGTTACTTATATACCGAAGTCACCCTACAGGCTGATGATGATTACGCTTGTCACAAGCGCGCGCACACACACACACACACACACACACACACACACACATATATATATATATATATATATATATATATATATATATGCGTGTGTGTGTGTGTGTGTGTAACGTAAGAAGGTAGATCGATGGTTGGTAGAAGCCGAGGAGGAAGTGACAGTAGAATAAACATAGCGTATGAGCCGGGCTACGTCTCCCAGTCATCATAGCGTCACACGAGTCGACAGGATGAAAACCTGGCCACCGCTCATCAACCTCACATCATTCACGAAGCCACCGGGAATACGCCTCAACTGAATATCGACCACAGAAGAGGTGATGTCAGGCGCATGCAGTTACCAGCACCATGACAGAACCATCAGCTGACCTTGACATCCCCAAGTACACCGGATCAGCGGATGACGGACCCGTACAGGACTGGTTTAACTTATTCGAGCTCCACGCCACTGCTGCATCCTGGTCGGAAAGGGAGATGGTCACCGATTTCACTGACTACATCTCCGGTGAGGCATTTAAGTTTTACCTCACCCACATCTTTGAAAACGACGAGTCATGGCAAAAGGTCAAAGAAGAAATGATCACTTGTTTTAACGACTATGACCAAGACCTACTTATTGCCAACCATCTGGAGAAAACCGCACTTTATCGTCAATTCCCGAAGCAGTTCAAAAGTATTCGAAAGCCGAGCGCGAATGAACAACTGCCACAAGATGAAGTAGCACATGAGTTCACTGACAGTCGACCATGCGTATTTCGGGAAAAACCGAACCATCGAGCGCGCCTCCCTTCTTCACGAAAGTTTGCATTTCCAAAGTCGTCGCTCCAGCACAAAAAAACGATACGTTGTTCATTTACCTAATGCCCTTCATGCTTCGCCTCGCATACGCGGTCCACCACCTAGTTTTCCACCACGCAGCTCTTCTAGCGCTTCTAATGGTCGCTATTTGTGTCATAAGGACGCCTTGTTCACGGTAGACCAGCTGACGCATGGGGAAAATACCAAACAACACCATGACGACTCGAAGAATTAAAATCGGTCTTCACGCATTGGAGCAGCTTACTCCCCATCTCGCACACTTGACCCACCTCCTTGTTTTCCATCACATGACTCTTTCGTCGCTCACACGCCCGCTACGGTCGGGATAAAGCTGCGGAACTCCGAATATACTCAGCCAAGCCCAGGGCCGACCGTCCACATTCATGCATCAGAACAGTTTATCTCCAAAGTTTCGGACACAGAGAAACAACCTCAAGTAAAATCTGACCAAACCAGTCCTTTCGCAGTGTCGCCGTCGAGTTCCCAGCCACCTGAGAGCCCAACCAACACAGGAGGCTCGGAAGGGTCAACTCTCATGCACTGCCCTGGGCCAGGAACGCCCATTAAGGATGTCGTTGCAAGAGCCTCAGCAGATTTGTCTGTCAATTCTGGCACATTATCTTCATTGCCTGACACGAATCGTGACACCCTAACAAGTATCAACTAATTGCTGGTCACATCAACCTACCAAGAAAAGCGGGCTCATGTTTCTAAAGGAAGTTCACCTCGTCAGACAGTGCAACATCAGCAATGCCATCAAAAGCAACAAGGAGAGGCCCAACAGCTAAAACGGCCACACCAACAAGGACAACGAAAAACTAAAGCCACACCGCAAGCGGCTTAAATAATGTTGTGATCAACGACCACCACCACCACCACCACCACAACGACCACTACAGAAAAGACTGATTCCGCATTTGAGCCATCTTCGCAGAAAGAAAAGCCAAGGAACTTTTCTGCATCAGCGTTCAAGATTGCGCCTTCGTTCTGAACATCTGCGCCATCGCCATAGAAAACTCCCTAAACGCCACAGAACAACCGCTTGTACTCTGCAGGAACACAACAAGCAGCGCCCAATCAGCCACGATCAACAGGCACGCAAACTACATGCGCGGCGTTTGTATCACTCATGACGAAAAATGCGACGCTAACAAAACTGTCTACCCTGCAAAGCGTTGCAACCTCGTTCATTCCTCGCAAGAACGCCGGCTGAGTTTCCATCTGTTTGCACGCTCAAAGCATGCTTATGTTGTCCAGAGCATAACAGCCAGCCTCGCCCAGCAGAGCCGTACTTGATAACCTCGGATTGCTGCCCTTTCCTGTGAAGTCCTTGTGCGATCTTACGGAACTTCAATGTGATGTGGAATTACAGCCCATTTGGACATTTTTTGTGTTGTAAGATTGCTTGGTCAACATGTATTGTAATATGTAACGTGCGCATTCTTTGGGGGGAGGGGAATCCTGTAACGTAAGAAGGTAGCGATGGTGGGTCGAAGCCGAGGAGGAAGAAGTGACAGTAGAATAAACATGGCGTATGAGCCGGGCCATGTCTCCCAGTCATCATAGCGTCACACACACACACAATATATATATATATATATATATATATATATATATATATATATATATATATATATATATATATATATATATATATATATATATATATATATTGACCTGTTACACTTTGTACGATCATGCACCGTCCAATAACTTATGCACAATCTTCTCGGACAACACAAACCGTTTCTTTGCGACCTGCAGCTCTGGCTTTGCCACTATTCTTTACCCTTTGCGGAGAAGCATTCCTATTCGAGTATTTCCGACAGCAGGTTTGTTCCTTCGCTTTTATGTTTGGTTCTTTTAGTGACGCAGTTGACAAGACGGTGAGCTCTCAAAATATTCGGTGTAAAACACGATGTTCAAGAAAGTTATTGCGTAACATTTTTTTCTTAGTCTAACTTGTGATCTTTACATCAGCGTGATTGACAGTATACTGAGGTCATTAATGTTTCAGTCCTACACTTATGATTATATTTCTTAGCTCTGCTCTTTTAATGATACAAATTGTTGTGATGAGAAAGAGAGAGAAGAAAAAATATCAGAAAAGTAGGGAGGTTAACTAGACTGAGTCCAGTTTGCTACCCTATACGGGGAAAAGAAAATGAGGGAGTAAATGGATAGAGGAGGAGGAGGAGATACACATTGCACATAACACACACACACACCACACACACAGTTCAGGTTTTACAGGTGGTCGCACAGTGACGTTGCCCTCAAGAATTGTAGAAGGGCTCGTGTGGCTTTCTGGGCTGAAGTACGTGAAAGCCAGGCTCCAAAGATCTTCTGCAGAGTAAAAGATCGATCATCCAGCCTCGTTAGGGCACGCTGGAGGGTCCGGCGATCTTCTTCAAAGTCTGGACAATGGCACAGGACATGTTCCAGAGTTTCTACACAATGGCAGTTATCAATGTTGGGGGAGTCAGCCATACTAATGCGATTACTTAATGAATTGGGGAAGGCAACGCTGACCCACAACTGATACAGCATTGTTGCGTCCCGTCGCGAAGTCTTTGATGGCAGCTGAAATTGAAGTAATGAAGCGAGGTTCTTTGGGAGTCGAGTGGAGTTTAGTGGAAGATTTCAATGCATAAGTGCGGTATCATGCGCGGTGCGGCAAAGATCTTTTGCGGCATCAATCCTTGACAGGGGTATGAGCAGTGGGGGTGCTCCGTGGTGGGCACAACGGGCAGCGTTGTCGGCAAGGTGGGTAGACTTTCTTGATGAGCGTCTGCGACGAGGACGATTTCGCCTGACGACAGCAGCTTCTTCCCGGTGAGTCGAATGGTCCGTGACCATTTTGTTTCAAAACCAAAACTTCGTGCCTTATTTTAGGACACTCCCTCGATGAGGCGTCATGGGGTCCTTGGCAATTCGGGCAGTTGTAAGATGCAGCCTTACACTGTTCGGCCAAATGGGTTGCACCGCAAGAGAGAACATATTGTAGGATTTCCACAGACGGCGCTCACATGACCAAATTTCTGACATTTTCAGCACTGAAGCGGCTTAGGAATAAAGGGCCACAGAGCATGTCAGAAATGACCCACCTTTACATGTGATGGCAGGTAATCACTCTTAAATTCAATCTTCACGCATCGGGACTTTTTTAGACGGCATATATATCTGAAGGATTTCGGGTCCATCATTGGCAGGCTTAATGAGCATAGGCAGATCTTCATTCGGGATGGTCACATAGATGTCATATATGACGCCAGTAGTTCCTCCTCTCCCTAGTGGAACGATCGTCCGAACATTCATGCGACCGATAAAGTTGACCTTGCGCAGAGAATCTAACGCAGACGCTTAAGTGACGTCCACCGCGACAACATTCTTGCGGGGATCCACTCTGACGTCTTCAATACTGTTCGGTATCAGTGCCTCGAGCTCTGAAGATACCACTTGCCTGTTCAGCAGTCTCATGTTGATGGAAAGCTGCGGGGGCAAGAAGAGGACGGTGTACTTCGGTGAGTTTTTCGTGGTCTTAGCAGCTGCGTCCAAAGAGGCCTTGAGCATCCTTCCGCTTCACTTCTGACTCATTACAGTCGGGTATTCGTCATCGTAACTGTCGGTGCTCTCAGTGGTGTCAACGATGGTTGTCTGGAAACGCTGTTCCGCTTCCTCGATTCTGCCGACACTGACGCCGGCCAACCGGGTGTGCGTGCAGGAGAGTCCATCTTCGACAACCGGGGAACCCCATAGGAATGCGAAAACAACAGAAATGTCTGGAGATGAGCGGTAAACACTCAGCTACAAAGACACTTCGTCCTTCGCGGTGAATACCATAAACGCCGATCGTCTGGCGTCGCTGTACTCAAGCTGAGCGAATGAAGTTACTACCTTGAGTAGGAATCATCAATGGTATCGGTGGCGTAAACCAAGTTGCCATAACTACTATAAAGTTCGGCATTTTGAAACTATCGAGAAATGGCGTGTTTCAGCGGCGTGCTAATAGTAATATATTTTAGGAGCTGTATGACCGTATACAAGCATCGTAAGCTCGCAGAAAAAGAAGTCAGCGCAGTGACGCAAAGCAAGTAGCGCTACACGCTCCAAGTCGAACGAGCTTACATATTTCTCTTTCGCATTTTACGACTTATTCATACTTTAAAAACTTAGTTAAATGGGACGGCAAAGAAAAAGTACACAAGATGTGTACTTGAATCCTTCGAATGGTCTTGTCTGAATGCATGCGTGCCCGGAGCTCTGCAAATTCAAACTGGCTAGAAAAATGAGCCCTAACCAAACGCGCCATACGTGAAAGATATACCCGCATACCATCCGTAAATGAAATGGTGTAGGTAAATCGAATATAACAGGAACTTAGAGAAAAGGAAAGTGCCACTGGTACGGCCGGCTATGCTGGTGACGATCGCAACAATTCAATTTATTATCGTTTCTTCTGAATTCCCGACAGGCAGAAACCACGCAGCCGCACCGGCTCAAAAGGGAGCACGGTCAAATACGTCGGCGTCGTGCGGGCACTCGCCATGAAAGATCGCGAAAAAGCGCATTCGCGACGCCAAAAAAAACGGCGTCGAGGTCAAAAAGTGAGACTGCTTTCTTGGGAGGTGAATTGGAGTCCGACAGCAAGTACGCTCGGGGAAACATAAATCTTCTTTCCGGTCAGAGAAAGTTAACCTCTATCAAGCGAGCCTTTTCCTTTTCTTTTCTACTGCTTTCTCTCGAGCCTTTGGTGGAGAAACGCAAGATCATTTTCACTCACTTCCTTCTCTTAAGAGACGACAAAGTACTGCCTCGCGAAGCCTTGGGTTCTTCCCTCATTTTCATCGTCAGGCTCCTCTTCCCCTTTCCAAAGCCAGCATATAGACCCGCCTTGTTTCTTATATTAGTATGTGTATATATTTTGTTCGGTCGTCCGGACTTGTGACGTGCGAAGAGCTATAGTGACCATAACTCATTCTACAAAGGGCGTACTCCATTTGACACGAGAAAGGAAAATACGTGAGCGGGAATAAAAAAAAAACAAAATAGAACCAACATCAACGGACAGCTCGAGCCCCAAGTTGCGTGAACCAAGGGGCTAAGCTTTCTAATGGATCAACTCGACGTTGGTGCACGCTACGCTACACGTAATGTATAAAGAAAAAAATGAAGTCCCTTTATAGCGGTGTTGCCTATAAGATCTATGTTGTGCGTGGAGAGTGAGTGAAAAGTGTGTTGTGCAGAGAAAAATACAACTTCTATAAAGGATTGATAGTAGCAGTGGCCTCTGCGTGGTACTGGATGCCATTGAGGAGATAAACGCAGGACAAGTTTACAAACATTGCTTCGTGCGAGAAAACAGGTCCTATATTCAGAAAGAGACCCTGGGCTAGAAGTGTGCGTGAGAGAAAATTTCCTACTAATTCGGACACCTGAGAGAGATACAAAAAAACCTTATGGGTTTGGTCGAAAACCGCTTTCAGCTAATTTACCCTGCTCGCAAAATCACTTAACGAAGGCAGCCAGTAAATTTCAGACTGTCATTTCATCCTCTATTAGTATGTTGTATTTTTTCTGAGGTTTGTCAAAGGTCAATCAGCACCCACGGCAACGTCCGTATAAGCCCAATTATTGTGCGGGGTCCAAGTGAAGTGCTTGCAGCTTTCTTGCAAGATACGGATCTTGCTGAGAGTGTAACAAATGTGTAGTACAGGTATTTATGTGTGTGTGTGCATAGCATGTCATTACCAAACTTTCTCTTTCTTCTTAATTATTCATCCCCCATACGCGTTGCAGTGAAGCGAATCTCAACCAAAACGCCAAACTGCCCACCTTGCGAGTATATTAAAGGAGACAAAATTTTCTTCAAAACTTTAAAGTACTAGTGAACGATAGCATACAAAACCAACGTTTCGGTGTCTATATAATAATAATACGCATGTGCACGTCTGTAAAAGTAGCAATGCTAAAGAAATGTTCCGGGCTAAAGAAAACCAACTCAATACCATTCTATGATAGAAAAAAATAAAACACATGCACTGAAAATACAGGCAGATGAAATTATTCCAGTGAACATGAGATGCATTGTTTCCTCTATTTTCTTTGTTCCCTGATTTCAGTTTATCTATTCACTCCCCCCCCCCCCCCTTGCTATGTATAACCACGCACTAGAAATTTCCCGTGCGTATTTTGAGTCGCACAATCTGAACCAACGACAGCTGAGATGAAACTCGTCACACGCGAAATTGCAAACAAGTGTTCACTGCAACTCAGTCATAATGATGGCAATGCGCTCAAGAAACGATGACTTAAAATTTTAAATAAAGAAAATGTCGATATCTGCCTCATCTTTTCTAGCGGTTTTCTCCTTCAAAGGTTCGCCTCCGACGTTACTTTTTTTTTTCATCTATACCCTTCTCGCTTCACCACCTCTCAGAGAGGACGTTCCTCTTTTCGGCCCCGCCACCAGGCGACGGGTCTCGAGGCGTTGCCTAAGCGGGCCAAGATACATGAGCTGTCGAGTTGCACTTGCCGCCACCTTCTCTTCATTTTTGGGGGGGTGTAAGAGCCCCGAGGGGGATGAACAGAGGACCCACACACAGAGAGAGGCCACGCCACCTTAAGCCACGACGAGAAGCTTCTCCGCGTAGCTTCGAATGCCCTTAATGGCGTTTATTCTTTCTTCGTCACTTCTCTCCCGAAAAAGGGCACGAAACGATGATGACGATGGCGATGTCCGGCGCTTCATCGCTTTGAAAGGTCGGCCGTCACGAGGACCATGCAACCGCTGCCACTAGAGCGAAAACAATATCGTCGTACTTTTCTTCCACACTTTTTTTTTTAAAGAGGACACCAGATTGCTCCTTTTCCGCCAGTTTTCTCTATATATATATACCATCGGCTTGTTTGCAACGAAGCGTTTCTCTCGTATTTTGCGTTCCATTCGAACAACACACTTCTTTCTTGTATTTTGTCTCATTTTATCTCTGTTCATCATTGTTTTTCTTTTTTTTTGCTTTCCGGTGTTGCTTAACGTTCGTTTCAAAAGTGCCGTGGTCAATGCGAAGTCATGCTGCGGTCGCTTTCTATTTCCGGTCTCGGCAAAGTCTCCTTTTCTCCGCCCTAGCCAGTCCTTCGTCTTCACTCACATTGCTTCATTTATCGTGTGCTGTTCTCGTGTTTAGCTTCAGCCAATGAGAAAACGTAGCGAAGAGATGCACTGTGTGCGTGGAACCACAGCTCTGCTTTTAGAGTAACGCTTGAAAGATTGAAATACGCGCAAACAAAAAGAGAAAAGGGCCAACCTCGCGAATGTTAGCTCGCTCCTATACGTTCATTACGAGATTAACATTACTTTTTGCGGAAATTGTGCTCGCATGCATACCGAGTATAATTCTCGTCCTAACTGCGAAAGAAACAGTTCGCGAGTGTTTCCGGCCCACATTTGCACGAAAGCTTTAAAGGGAGTAACATATGTTTTATTCCTCAATGCGAAGCTCTCGAATCCTCGTCCCGCTCACCCGCTCTATACAGACTTTCGTTTCGTTAATCTCAAAGGGCGTCTTCACTTACGCTGGTCTGGAGCTTCCCAATTCGTACTTTCTGATGTCTCAAATTGTTTACTTTTTTTAAAATCAAAATGGGGGTAATCATCAGCGCTTTGGGGCTTAAAAAAAGAAACCGCAACAACGCAATCTGCGAAGACCACTCAAACTCCAGCTCTGACGATCGGTGGCAAAGCACTGCGAAAATGCCAGCCGCGGCTTCATCCGCCCCTTTGGAGTGCTCCGTGTTTATGTGCCTTCATTTTTTTTTTTACATCGTTCCTTCGTGAGTAGCAGCAGTGCGGAACTTGAAATGAAGCGGCGCGCGAAAAGGCACCCACAGTGCCACACTTCGAAAAGCTCTCAGCTAAGAAAAATAAAATAAAAGCAGCGTGCTTGCTTCTTTGTGAGACGCTTTTTGAGACGCTCGTTGAGGAGTGAAATAAAGTAAAATAAGGGTGAGACGACGAGCGTAAAACTTTCTTCATTTGGGACGAGCGAAGCCAGATAAATAGGAATGGCCTGCTTCCTGAAGCTGCCTCTACGAAGTGAAAAGACCATTGGGCGAGAATGACCTTCGTTCCCACATCTTGAACTCGCCCCTTTATCCGCGTTTCGTTCGTGGTGCTCCGTTTTGTATCGCTAACTCAATAGCGTGTACAACGCTCTGGCGTTCACGGCATTAGGTGCTGAGCTCACGTAATTTATTGCCCGCGCTGCTTTCTGGTTATATTCCATTAATTTTTTACGCTTTTTCCTCAAACGTAGAGGCCCACGTTTTCTCACCCTCTAATAAGCGATTATGAACTTGAGCACCGCTTGCAACTATGCTCAATTAGTTATATACATTCCAATCACGTGCCCCCCCTTTTTTTTTTGTGACGCAAAAAAGGTTATGTGGGTCCCTTACAGAGTAGAAATAAGGGAAATGACTTTTTTTATGGCGATAAGACTTGCCCTTAAGGCATAACACGCCGTGTGTATATTTCGATTATATGTGCACGTAAGGCCTGTGTTGTTGTGTATGAATTGAAGTAGTGTCTCGTGCAATTTGTTGTGTCCAGTGGTCACAGCTGGTCGCGAAATTGTAGCGAATGGCGGCTTGCATGCTGTTTGAGATGGGACGTTCCAATCGTACGCCTTGACATGTCTGTATTATGCGTTGTGCACCATCTTCCATCAGTCAGGCGAAGCATTATGAACATGTGTCATCCGGTGGTAAATGTGAGTAGTTCTACGTTGTGATGAAAACTGATGTAGGTCTATTTTCTTTCCTTCTTACCCTCACATATCTCTCCTCACTTCCCCATTTCACTAAAAAGATTTCCTTGTGATTTCGAATACAACTAACTAGTTGAGCCGCATTGGAAAAAGTTTTAAATGTTTTTTTTTTATTCCATGGAAGGAGCCTGACTTTTCCCTACGAGGCCCCCAATAATAATAAACTGCTATTCCTTGAAAGAATAACTTTTAATGACCACTTCACGTGCTGGTCGTACCATACCCGAGTTAAAAACAGTTGCTTGAATTTGAGCCGGCGCACTCTAGAAATGTTCAAGGGAGGCATTGCTACAATGTCATTACATTCGGTGTTAAGCAGATCTGCAATCGCTGGGTTCCGTTTCTCAGTCATAACTATCGTTTCAAAGAGTTTAAGAAATTTAAAGGCATGCGCAAAAAGATGGAACCCACACAGCATAACAAAAGGCTGGAAATTGCACCTTATATGCATAATGTCGCCCACAACTTCAAGAAGGTTGCAGGTAGGAACGAAATTCCCGTGATGTTTGCACCTCTTACAAGCTCTCGAAAGTATGCGGCCACGCTTCTGACAAAAAACAAAAACAAAACAAAGTTGCCGGTGACATGCAGCATGTCAAACCCATGGGGAGTTGTGGTGGTGTATGAAACACGCCTCAGCTGTGGTAGGACATATATTGGTCGTCCTGGTAGATTTAAACACTCGATTAATGGAACATGAAGCCTCCCTTAACAATGTATTGGGATTACCCTTGTCTTCGCACAGCAAGTTCTGAGCATGCGTTCTTAGTTTTTTTGTTCTTGTTTTTTTTTTTTTTGAAACCAAGTGGCCAGGGAATCGTTGAAGGTTTTTGCATGAACAAAAAGGGTGCACAGTGTGTCAGTGTGCCGTCCTTGAATTTTTATCTAATCGAATTGTGCTTTTTAGACAAGTTTTGATTACTACTTGTCATGTACAGTTTGGTAACTGTGAGTACAAATGCGACACGTGCATACGTTTGAAACTACCTTGAAGCAAACAGTGGCATACCAGCTCTTTCGCAAGTGAGGAGGGGAGAGGGGCAAGCCTACCTCATGAATACAATTATGCTATTTGATGGAGGCCTCCCTAACAATATATGTTTGCATCCTTCAATGACATTTTTTAATGACTACAACCAGCTCCCCAAGAATGGGTTTTCTCAATTCAAAGCAATCCTTAGTGAACCAAACGTACTTTCAGCGTTTCTGTCCACTTACCTACCTATCTGGCCAGGTATATGCCTTGGTGCTTTTGTAGTTGCCCTATCACTTTAGTATAGACCAAAATCGGCACAAGGGAGGCACGAGGATATGAGAACATGTGTCTTGTCCCGGCATCTTTCCGTCATCTGTGTCAAACACCCGTATACCTCGGGTCGTGGTATGCTGGTATGCGCCATGAAAATTGCATCACAGCGGTGACAAGCGACGTGGGAAGTTTAAACGCCATAATCTAAAAATCGAGCATTGATAGTGTTGATCCAATGGCTGCAAAGAATAAAAATTAGGAGCCCAGCAGGAATCCAACCGAAGCATTTCGTGTGGCAGTCATGTATTCCACCATAGAGCCAGGCAAGGTCTTGAATCCAAAGATACTGGGTGGACATCAAGTATGTGCAAAGTGATTACGGTTACACTTCTAGCTGCCTGAATTTATAACAAGGAGATAAACATTGCGTATTTACTCCTACTATACAGACGCACGTCATGCCAGGCTAACATCAGTTGTGGCTTCAATGTTGACTTCACTTTTATAACAGCTTCATGGGCATTATATACCCACTCACATGACTCAGCAAGTTGTAATGAAGCGTTGCTCGGCAATAGAAAAATTCGCTAACGAATGATACTCACATCATCGCACCATCGCGCGCACTTTGTTCCATAAAATTTGCGTCCGTGCCCTAACGTGAGTGCTGAGGTTATGTCAAGTAAAAAAAAAATGTTTAAAACGTCAGTGTAGTGACTGCTACTAAATAATTTACAAAAACACATAGATATACTCCGTAACGCCTGTCTGAAAGAAAATAACATCGATATACTCCGTAACGCCTGCCTGAAAGAAAAGAAGAAGTGTGGCATAGACGGTACTCGCCGGCAGCTTCGAATAAAACCGATTACCACAGTTCATGGGATCAACAGAATTTAGACGAGAAACTTTTGTATGCCGGGGTCCCCTAAGAGATCAGTGACGTATTTCCACTACGAAAACAGTTTTCTAGTTGTTTATCAAAGAAAAAAGTTCCGTCGGCGGACATCGAGCCGATTACCTCCCAATCCGCCACCACAAGAGACGAGCGCGCTATCCACTGCGCAACGGCCAAAGATTCTAACTCCTATAGACAAACGCGCCTTATATTTTCCACACTTTCCCCTTAGAGTGCTCTTCATCATCGGGGTATAGTGTCGCCCTCTTGGAGCGGTAAGTAATTCATCAATACTGTGGCCTGCGCGATCAGCACCTGCAACGCGTACTGCTACGCGTTGGTTCCATTCGGCTCGTTTTCAGTGCAAGTGCGATTTTGTCAGGTGGCAACCTTAGCCCAAGCATTTGCCTCGCTCATAGAGTTTATCAAAAACAAAAAAAAAAGCTCTGTGACACACGCCTGCCTCACGCGTTCCCCGAGAAACACCGCGGCTAGGCTATACACGTGACACGCTTTTTTAGATACCACGAAGTTCAATCACACTTTACCAGGCCGAAGGATTGCACCCTTAGCCCCATTTCTGCGTCCCATATGCGGCGTTCATCTTGCCATCACGCCTCTTTCTGTGATTGATATATGGGCTTTAACATCCCCAAACCTCCATATGATTATGAGAGACGCCGTAGTGGAGGGCTCCGGAAATTTTGACCACTTGGGGTTCTTCAACGTGCTCCCAAATATGAGCACTCGGGCCTACATCATTTCCGCCTCCATAGGAAATGCAGCCGCCGCAGCGGGAATTCGATCCCGCGACCTGCGGGTCAGCAGCCGAGTACCTTAGCCACTAGACCACCGTGGCGGGGCAGCCGCCTCTTTCTCTGATTATAATTTGGAGGGTAACATCTACAGATACCACAATAGTTTTATAAAATTATCATGAACGTTAGTCGTCAGCATGGAGATGTACCAAGCGTCAACGAGGGTTATAGCTGCCAAACGGTGCTATAGCGGCCAAACACCAAAACATACAGTCCGCAAAGCCTCCTTTATCAATGTACAGTAAGCATTTAATTACCCCTGTAAAGGCGTGTTTTACTTTCGCGCTACATGCCGATTCCTGTTACGGAAGGATCACCCATCTTTTTTCAACGAATGAATGCTGTTATAGTTTTTCATAATAAGTATTACACCTTCTTGCATATATTCAGGCTTGTGTGTATTATAATATGCCTTGTTTGCTAATAGTCTGAACACTGTTTCAGGAGCGTGCAAATAATAATAATATTGCTAATATTATACTGCTGTCATTATAATTTTTTCAACTTTTTTCTTTAAAAATGAATAATTTGCGGTACTAGGAGTGTAGTACATTGTTTACACTCATTGTATTTGTAATAATAACATTTCTTAAAGGGCCCTCAGGCACACGCATAAATAAGCCACTACAAACAGTGTAAACAACATTTTTTATTTAAAGGAACGAAGTGTGGGTGAATATAAAATTAAACTATCTCTCGTTGCTTCCTTTCGGAGTGGTCGTTACCTGTATATGATTGGTATAAACAGTCTGTCATGCACACAGCACCAACTTGTTACGCGAGGCAACAAATGGTGCGAAAATTATTCATCGTGTACTGATCACTTATGCACGACCACGTAAAAAAATAGGAGAATGAACTATTTTTGATAGGGCATATTGTTTGCCATTGGTTCTTCGGCATATAAAATTGGTTATTCGGCATATAAAATTTTCTGTGTGCCACAAAATCACCTGCTTGTTACACGACGTCACGAAGCCGGAGAGCGTCTCCTTCTAAATGTGATTCAAGTAGGCTAGCGGCCAATCACATAAGCAGTGGCTACATATAGCAGCTGGTGAGATGGATTGTGATTTTAATAAAACATTTCCACTTGCAGCATAACGGTGTTCAGTAGTTTGTGCGCATATACATTTCTGTGAGCTCATACTTGCTGAGATAAACAGAAATAGAAACAAATAAGCAGCGCTCCACGTGTGGGCTTCATTACTGTCCGAGAAGTATTTTGAGCTGTAAAAAACAATACAAGTTGAGTGAAAACCAACTATCCCAACTGTAAACGAAGCTTCCATAGTGCTAAAAACCACGGTCTTTCACCTCCTCTCTGGTCCGATGGGTCATGTTGTGGGGCAAAATTAAAAGCTGACCTTCCCACTGAGCTAGAGTCCCACTGTTTATTCATGGCCACTTTGCAAGCTGCCTCCATGGCTCCAAGTTACCATAAGCAAGGCTGATCAGGTTTATCAGAGACTGAAGCGGAAACCATTTTTGGCATTTCAGTATGAAAAAAAAAACGTTAACATCAACTACAATTCGTCACACTCATCGGCTCACAACAGCTTCGACAGAGCAGCGATGGTTCTATATCCTTTTCAAAGAAAGAAAATAATTTTCCGGAAGCAGCAAATACTTTGACCAGTCCATAAAAAGTTTGTTCATTCCCATCCGTAACTACATAAAGTCACGGCAGAATAAAAGTATGAACAAGTGATTTAATGTTATAGGGCCCCTGTTCATCGCTTGCCTGATCGACAATGCTACAGCACAAGGCGCGAAAGTGTCGCATCGGCAACCCACACCGCCAAGAACGTGCAAGAAAAATCGTCACCGCGGAAATATTGGCAAAATTTCACTATGTTGTAACATGCCTCATAACAATTTCATTCTTCCGTAAGAACATATTTGGGTGATTACTGTTGCGACGGAAAACTTCGCCATATTGTTGTTGGTTTCCCCAGCGTGCAGCCAAGAGTGACCACTGTCAAAAAAAAAGGGGGAGGGGGGGCTCAGCCCCCTATTTTTTATGAGTGGGGTGCTCGTGCCCCCCTTGCCCCACCAGCTAACACGCCTATGAATGCAAACGTCTTTCCATGAGAAAGTCCGCTACTGCCTTACAACATTTCTTATTTAAGCTTGTTAAAGGTCTACCTGAAATCCATTTGATGTCCAGAAATGTTCGTCAATCTTTGAAGTAGTAGTGCCATTCTTTCATCGTGGAAGTGCTCACGACATCATCGCTGAAAATTTTTCGAATCTCGCGAATAGTTTCCACTTGCACAAGTTTCCGTGAATAGTTTCCGCTTGTCAGAGGCCTGCCGCTTGCGCTGGCAGGCCTCTGACAAAATTTGACGCGCAATCACTGCTCACGTTGTTCCGTCGTTTTACAAATTACTGAAATAGCAGAAGCCCTCGCTTCTCGTTCTCACTCAAGGGCCCCTACCTGCAGGGGTAAAAAAAAAATTAACGCATGTGAGTAGATGTCCCCTGCATATTTCCACCAAAGACAAACTTCGGCACTTCTCTAGTTCACGTGAAAAACAAAAAAACAAGGCTCAATTCTTTTCGAAGGGACCTCGTATGCTTCTTCTGAAGCCCTCGTTATTCGTAGCTTTCGATCAATAAATTTATAATCAAGAATTGCTCCATTTCACTTTATTTTTATGTTTTTTCCGTCGTGCAAAGAGGATATCGGTAACGTTCATGTTATCAAGGAGAGCAGTATTTGCGAGTTTGCAAACCAGCGCCACTACGCAATGACTTTCTGGTTTCAAACTGTTTCTGGCTAACGTCACAGCTGTCCACTATATAGTATTTTTTGTTCTTTTGACAGACGGCGAGATACAAAGAAACGTCCGAAAATATACTGATAATTCACAACGTTTTATATCAAAAGAAAGGGTGTGGTCTTTAGGGAACGCTAAACTAATCACAGAGGAGGTAGATACTCACACTAAGTAATACGAACCAGGAATCATAGAAAAAAGAATGCACCCAACATCTTTCCTGTGCCATCGCGACTAGTGCGGGGCGCCGGACACTCTTCATAGCTTGACGATGTGCTTTCTAAGCTTACAGGACACAGCAGGAAATAAGTGTTATCACCACAACAGTGTGCATACGATAACAACAAAATGGAATTTTATGCGAAGTAAGGCTAGCAGCCAACTTCCCCGAGATCTGATCTCGCGTAGTTCTACAAAACGATGGCGTAAGAAAATACGGCCACTCCAGGAAGCAAAGCGCTTTTCATGCTTTTTGTAGAATTCCATAACGAAGTAAGCGCTGGGCATGGTGAGACGCCTCATGCCCTTCTACACGTTGTACAAAATAAGAGACGTCTACTCATCTTTGTTGAAATATCACTCCACTGTACTTCATGTTCTACACCAAAAACTTCAAAAGCTCACCTCTAACACTATGCTTCTATGATCGGCTGATTTATCGAGCGAGAGAGAGAGAGAGAAAGGAAGGCCGGGTGGTTAACCAGATATTGACATCCGGTTTGCTACCCAGCACTGAGGGTGGGGAAATAGGGGCAAGAAAGAGGGGGTAGAGAGAGAGAGAGAGGGGGGGGGGGAAACGGACGTGCACTCATGAAAAAAAAAATACGCACACAGGAAGGGCGTTCTGGCTACAGCCGTTCAGAAAGGCCGGTCGATCGCAAAAAGCGCAGTAGCACTTTCAGGGCCTTCTTCTGTGAAGTTGCATTCTGTCGATATTGTAAAATTCTTTCCTTCAACACAGGTAGATCTAATTTGCTGAGTTCCTTGCGAAGGCATAGTTGTTGTCTACTATACTCTAGACAGTTAGAAAGGATAGGTTGGACGATCTGTTCTTTGCCACAGTGGCCAAAAGCTGCGGTGTCAGTCATCCCAATGCGGAAAGCGTAGGTGTTAGTAAACGCAACGCCCAACCACAGCCTACATAAAAGGGACTCGTCTGCTCGGCAAAGCCTCGACGGGACTTGAAGACTTAACGTAGGGTCAAGCGAGTATACAGCCGGGCATGCTTGAAGTGCGGCTGATTCCATTGTGACGGCTGATTTATAAATAAAGAGAGAGGTAATAACATGAAAGAAATGTAGGAACGTCAACCAGATTGTAGCATCCAGTCTGCTACCCTACACTAAGGAAAGGGGAAATGGAAACAAAGATGTGAAGGAAAGCAGAGAGAGCTGTAAAAATTAGACACGCGAAAAAAAAAAAGAACAAGATTAGAGCGTCGAGCAGTAGCATTATGGCCTATTCCATAAGCTACTGCCACTCAGAAAGTTCAGTAAGGCATTGATTGATTTTCGAAGCAAAGACAGTTCTCGTCGGTATTCGACCATTGACTGTTCTGACAAGGGTCTGTCGTTAGGACGGGCCAACCAGCAGCAAGCGGCAGTCTGTGGGAGGGAAACAACAAAGAACGTGGTCATCGCTGCAGCAGCGATTGCAATCAGCCCTGTCTTGCATGCCAATTCGGAAGGTAAAATATTTGTTTGAAGAGACACCAAGCCACAGCCAGTAAAACATTGCTTTCTCGAGTCAAGAGCGCCCGGATGGAGGCCGAAGTCGATGAAACGGGTCGTGTGTATGATGATCATGAGAATGTGATGATATGTGGGGTTTAACGTCCCAAAACCACCATATGATTATGAGAGACGCCGTTGTGGAGGGCTCCGGAAGTTTGGACCACCCAGGGTTCTTTAACGTGCGCCCAAATGGTCCTGTATATGCAGTCGTGTGAGTTGTAGACTTGGTGTGTTGCGCAAAGATTTTATGTCTGCATTTCAGCATCTGTCCTTGATAACAGGATGCATTCTTGCACACCTTCTTCGCGTTGAGATGGAGCAGCGGCATGTTTGTTGCCCAATATGCCGCAGTCATTTACTTGGATGACAGTGAAACGTGATGTCATATTATTGCACGAAGAGGTAATAGAGGAGCTCTCTAATTTCGAACACTAGTTGTTTGTAAGGTTCCTGGCGTTAGGCGAATATCTAGCACTGTAGGGGAGCCCTGGGGTTATGAACATGGTCTATTTCTCGGCTGGTTCACGGTGAATCCTTCTAAGTGCACTATGCATAGCAGCAAGTTCCACATCGGTTATGTCATCTGGTGAGGTAGCCGAATCTTCACGGTGATTGTTTTTGCAGGAAAGATCATCGAGCCTGAAGACCCATTCCCAGTGGTTGAGGTGTAAGCATATAGATGGCTATACTCCCTGTTTGTCTCATACAACAGAATAAGAGAAAACTGCTTGGGCACTCAAAATGAGAGCTGGGCTTTTTATCGTATACCAGTAACCGTGAGTCGGACCTGTGGTTGTGTCATACACCATAGGAGAGTTGGAGCTCTCGCTGGAGCTGCATATACTGTTGGTAGGACAGATCTTCCTGACAAAATGAGGCACAAAGTCAGTTTTCTGGCAGTGGGGCCAAATAATGAGCAGGGGTGCTAGCAATATGCCTCACGACTGCTCCGACTGCTTCAATTACAATATGGGCCTTGCCCGGGTAGTCGTTTGTGACCGCAATAATCACAGTTGTTGACGAAAATTGTAGTAGATGCAGACAAGCTCTAAGAGTCATAACCTGACTGCTGTCGAGTGTGCAAATGTTGGTTCAGCAGGTATTTATCAGCACAGCTCCCTTCACACATATCTAATCACAGTGATTGAAATAACCCGGACCACTGCATTCCAAGCCTCCTTTTTCGTACGAGCAGCAAAACACTGGAACAGTCTTTCTCACGCCATCTTGGCCATCATTAACCCATCTATGTTTGATGAAGCTGTTGAAAACACTCATGTATATAGTTTATTTAAATACCACTTTAAGGAAAAAGAGTCTTTAAGGAAATAAAGTGAAGTGAAGTATCGCAAAAATCTGGGAAAAAGCGTCTTGTACTTTTGCATCAACGATGTACTAAGGTCCCCCAGGTTTTTCATTCAATATACTTGAAGAAGTTAAGGTGTCCATCGAGCACCTCTTCGGGTAGGCCGTGTAAGGGCACCAATATAGGGTAGTACTGATTATTACGCCTAGAAATCCGGCTGTCGATCGATATAGCAATTGGTTTCATTGGTTTTCGGCTAAAAGCAATGAAATGCGCATCTCGCTGTCGAGATCTTCCGACCTTTTTCATTGAGGTACACAGATACTAACGTCGCAGCTTTCTCAAGCCTTGCATCTACCTTAGGTCGTGTCATGTTAGATTTCTAAGCGCAGATGTTGTTAGCATACATCGAAAACTTGACCACACGCGGTAGTCGGCCCACAAGACCAATGAGAACGAAGTTGAAGAGAGTTGGACTGAATACGCCTCCTTGCGGAACACCACGGTGCGTGTGATGGATGGTCGGACATTTTTCAGCATCCACAAATCCGTACTTGTAAACAACTGCGGGGCCATGATATAGTTGAACCCTTAGGCCCACTGACCCCATGGCTTCCAGGATGGTGTCGTGAAGAACGTTGCCGCACACTCTGTTTGCATCAAGGAACATGGCAACAGATAACTGTCCACATGTTTTAGCTGCTTTATAAGCTATATAGTAATTTTTGTAATGACGCATATGGAGTATTGGTGCCTGTACGTAGGAGTCCATCACTTAAGTACCGCCATTGCTTACACGCGGTTCCCATACTAGGACTGCTTACATGGTATGAGATACAAAGACACGCCTAACATAGAAGCAGGCAAAGCTTGTCCTTGAAAGCTTTCAAATTGTCGGCCCGAACTGAGGGACCACCGCGACCACGGATACCCCAGGGTATTTATGAACTTCCTTATTCTGCCATTAAGGCCCTGGCTGCCATGAAAGCCCTGCACATCTACACGTGAGTGGCGTCACTCTGTCAGCATCAGGGAAATTCGCTGCCATACACGGATATATGATACTCCAGTACAGCTACTAGAAAGTATAAGGGGGAATGCTTAAAATGACGAAACTGGGAAAGCATGACAGCTATAGCGCGCGCGTCGTCTCAGATGCGTTCGCGCGTGCACGCACAAAAAACCGAGGGAAAAAGAAAACAAAATGGCGAGTTTATGAGAAAAGAGAGGAGAAGAGGGACAGAGGATTCTTTTTGTCATCGCTTGGACCTAATGTATGCAGCGTCGGCGATCGACTCCGTCCAGTCACTCAGGATGAGCTGCAGCTCGCGTGCGTTGCGGGCATAAAGAAGAAGCCGACGACGTGGTTCACAACAGAAGCGCACTTTGGAGAATCATTGAGAACCCCGGAGCATGTCGGGCTCTTTCTTTTGTCTACGGTAGGCCACGCAAAAAGAGTGCATAGTGCGCGTTCTGTTCTTTCTCTCGTGCTCATTTCTTCCAGCTCTCCGTCGTGCACGCCGTTCTCGAAGAGCATTTTAGGGACACATGGATAAAGAAACTAGAAGAACAAGCGCCAGCAGGGAGTCGCTGAAAATAGTTTTAAAAGAGCTCGAAGATCGGGCTATTCAAATGAGGCAAACACTTTCACTGTGTTGCACTCCATGGCTATTCCACGTATATTTCTTTTTACTGAATAAAAAAGGGGAACTAGAATGGTACGGAAATGTACTGTTTCGCGCGACGACGCGATGTTGCCAAATAAAACTAAGTGAGCCTAGTACTCGACAGGTAGGGATTTACAGCAGGGCTGATGCAAACCCTCACGTTCTCACGTGTCGCTTGCCGTCAGTATGACGTCCTCTTTCACTCACTGCCGTACCCTGCGAAGCAGCAGAAGAAGAGTAACAAACGCAATGAACAATATACGCATTAATATCCCAACAGATTACATGAAACTTGCTTTCGCGACCACTTTTACGAAGCTGTCTTGCAGCAAGATAAAGAACTCGCGTGTCTATGCTAGCAATGAACCGAAACAAAAACGTCGTTCAACGGGCAAAGAAATACTTTCAAACACTCGCACAATGAGAGCAGTCAAACAAACAACTCAGCAAACAAAAAAAAAAATGAAAACGCCATACGCTATACGAGAACCGTGCGAACAAATACGGTACACGTACGTGCATATCTATGGCGCATAAACGCGCATGCTGATGGCATAAAAGAGCGGAGGAAAACTGGAAGGAAGAGGAAACAAATACTAAGATGTAAAAGAGAGGAGTTGTGGGGGGGGGGGAATAGTTGGATTACCGTATACCAGCAACCGTGCGTGTAAGAAGCTCGGCACTCAGGAGATAACTCGCTTCTACGAAATCAGTATAGATCTCCGAGCCGCGCTTTCAACGACGATGGCGTTGCGATTCACAAACACGCCCGCGCTGCACGACCCAGATAAAGCACGCGCATGACGCACAAAAGCGCCATATACGTGCGCAGAGAGGAATCGCTTCACTGTTTGCATGCACGCATACGATGAATATGACGATCCGAACCTTATTATTATGTGTGTATATTTTTGTTTCGCGTGTGCATTCGACCTTCTTATCCCCTCTTTTTTTTATGCGGGGGCGGTGTAGAGGAGAAGGCTCATCACGAATGCGTCGCGCAAGTGAGCATCGGCCGGCCCGTCTCAAGCCCGTATGGCTGTGACCGCGGTGTCGTGTTCCAACGTTCGGTTATTTCTCCTTAATGCGCATATTGTCGTGCAACTTTCGTCGGGCCTCCGTCTAACGAGCCGTTCTCGTACATACAGATGCGAGTCCCCTAATGTGCTTTTGTCAATCGCGTGATGCGAGTAATGCCTCCCATTGTGCATTATTATAGACGCGCGCGCGCAAAGAGCGTCGCTCGCATGCACGCTCGTCTTCGCGTGCTGGCTGCAGAGAAGCCAGCGTCTGCAGGCCGACCGAGATTGTTGTTCCTTCTCGTTCGTGCGCATTCTTTTTCGTAAGCTTTCAGCGAGGCGTACACACGCGAAGGTAATTGAGGATCGTTCTGCTTTTCTCGGCTCTCGTTCCGCTGATTTTCGTCGATCGTTCTCCTCTTGTCTGTGTTAGCCCCCGCCGCGGTGGTCTACTGGCTAAGGTTCTCGCCTGCTGACCCGGAGGTCGCGGGATCGAATCCCGGCTGCCGCGGCTGCATTTCCGATGGAGGCGGAAATGTTGTAGGCCGGTGTGCTCAGGTTTGGGTGCACGTTAAAGAACCCCAGGTGGTCGAAATTCCCGGAGCCCTCCACTACGGCGTCTCTCATAATCATATGGTGGTTTTGGGACGTTAAACCCCACATATCAATCACTCTTGTCTCTGTGCCTAACGGCCGCGAATGTAAAAGGGGTAAATCAGTGGTTTACAGGGTCTGTGATATAGTTGCACTTTTGTTTAATAAGAACGTGCTGCCGTGTTTAACAAAGAGAAAACATCAGTGCGATTCATCACAGAACGTGTTGATATCTGCAGGAGGCTCTCGGAAGGCTCGGCAAGAAAGACAGTTCCCATATAATATATATATATATATATATATATATATATATATATATATATATATATATATATATATATATATATATATATATATATATATATATATATATATATATATATATATATTGCCTCTTTTGGCCTTAACATCCAACGATTTTCGCTTCCCTTTCTCATTTCTCATTTTGTTTTCGAATTGTTTTCTTTAATTCAAAGAGGTATGAGACATGACGTGCGTTTCATGATACCACTCGCGCTCAACCAGTGCCGCGAGCGAGGTCGGCCCTATTGCGCATGTACGAAACAAACAAGCAGGATACCCACCTTGCAGTGTTATGGATATCTAATATTAACGGGTGAGAATAATCTGTCCTGGTATAGCATAGTGGCAGAATACTTGTGGTGCTAAACTAGATGACGCGGATTGGACTGCCGGCCAAGGCGACCGTGACTTGTTGGCGGCGAAAGTCATCACACAACCGCAATAATAATAATAATAATAATAATAATAATAATAATAATAATAATAATAATAATAATAATAATAATAATAATACGCAAAGACATGGTTATGAGGCACGGCATAGTGAAGGGCTCCGGAAATTTCAAACCACTGAGTTTTTTAACGTGCACCTAAAAGTAAGAATATGGGCCTTTACCAGGTGTTTAAAGTTAGGCGTCAGGATAACTTTTTAAATTAGGTGCTCGAAGGCACGTGAAAGCCACTTGTGCAGGAGGAGGAAGGAGGAAGGGAAGAAATGAAAGGCAGGGAGGTCAATCAGGCGCACGTCTGGTTTGCTACCCTGCACTGGAGGAAGGGGTGAGGCGATTAAAGGAGAAGAGAGAGAGAAGTGAAGGGCAACGTGTGTGTAAATGTGACCTTGTCCATTGCACGCTTATAAGCGGTCGTGTAGTCCGGTCGTCTTTAGAAAACTTAGCAATGCCCGCGTCGCTTTACTGGCCTGCGACGCGTAGAGCCATGAACCAAGGATGTTCTCTTCGGAAAAAGGTCTACTATCTAGTGTCACTAAAGTTTCACGTAGCAAGTTGCATTCGCTCGCAAAACGTTCACACGAATACAGTAGATGTTCTATTGTCTCGTCTGTGTCGCACGATTCACATTGGGAGCTATCTGCCATTCCTATGCGAAAGGAGTACGCCTTCGTAAAAGCTACTCCTAACCACAGGCGGCACAATAACGTTGCATCCTGGCGGGAGAGGTCCGATAGAACTTGAAGCTTTCTTGATGGGCCCAATTTGTGTAGGGGGCGGTTCTCGACACTGGGGTCACGCAGCCAAGTTTCTGTCATAGTGTTAGCGAACGAGGCCACTTGTGCAAATAAGTTAAGCGGCCAAAAGCCCAGAAAGTTAGATTATAATTATCGCTGTCAGCAGCCCAATTAACTAAAATTTAATAATGAACTTTTTACTGGATGCGGTAAGTTGGCAGGTTTGTGTTGAAAAAAAAAATGTAGACAGTAGCGTTTGTACACAGTTTCAGATGGACGATTTTTTTTCTAGCATACCTGTGCTCCGAGATATGCAGCTCCAAAGTTTGATTGTCTTTCGCATGATTACGCATGCAAGAGAGTGGGGGTGCACGCAAAGCTCCTCCCTAAAGTGACGCATCTGTTGTGGGCGTTGTTTAGTGTGTGAAGAGTGTGGAAGCATAGGGATGCATGATCACAATTACCCTTGCTCTCTCGGCCGGCGAAACCAAAATGTGACAGCATGGTGCGCCATAAGCCTTACAGGTGATCATGATGAACGCGATAACAGGAGACCATTTTTCGCGACGTTCTTTCGTGAATTTAGATCACACGTAGACATCTTGTAAACGCGTTAGCTTGACCGTCCTGTACTATGGTGCCTCCAGTAGCTCAGCGTCTCAGCATGGAAGGTCTACCAAGTAAATCCACGTGGAGTTCTTTTGAGTTAATATGGCTGCTTCCGGCGAGGTATTCTACCAAAGAAAAAGTAGACGTTGTGCTTGCAATGGCTGAAATGAATGGCAACGCTTCGTTAGCAATGTAGCTCTACGTGCTTCGCTTCCCACACCGTCCCCTTCCAACAAGGCCCACTTTTATAAACCTATTTCGACGCTTTTTCACAACAGGCTCTGTCCACTTTACATGACGGACCACTTAGGCAATCGCCGATGAAGACTTTGAAATCGACGTTGTCGCGAACCTTGCCAGAGCTCAGCATCCGACAGATTGCCGATTCAGTGTGTTTGCATCGTCGGTACAGTCACAAATGTTCAAAGTAAGCACAAGTTTCATCCATATCACGTTTACCTTCATCAGGACCCAAATGAGTCAAATTTTGAAATGCGAGTTACCTTCTGCAATTGGGGCCTTCTCAAAACTGATCAAGAAAATTACTTTTTGCACAGAATAATTTGGACTGATGCAGCTCGGTTTTGCCGAAATGGAAGTGTTAATCTTCACGACGCCAATTATGGAGCACAAGAAAACCCCCTCAGGCTGAAGCCACACAAGCATCAAGTTCGCTGAAGTGTGAGTTTGTGGTGCGGCATACTCGGTGACAGGATCATCGGACCACGCTTTTTTGAGAACAACTTTAACGGAAAGATGTGCACAATCGAAATATTAGTTGTTGTCATTGATGACCTTGTCTGCAGGCTTTCCCTGAAGGACCTGCACCAAGTATGGTTTCAGCACTATGGATCACCACCGCATTATTTTCTACCAGGGTGAAGAACTGGTTGGGTCGTTTTTTCACAACAGTGAATTGGGCACGCAGGAGCGATGTCTTGGCCACCAAGATCTCCTGACCTTTCTACGCTCGACTTTCTCCTTCGAGACTACGTTAAAGATCGAGTTTACGTAACATAGCCCAGCGATGTTAATGACATGAAGGACAGAATAGCATCTGCCTGTGCGACTATTCCTGCAGAAGTATATAGTGCGCCGAGTGATCGAGTGGACGCGAGGGCGGTTAATGCTTTGTGATGCTGCTGAAGGCAGGCATTTTGAACACTTTTTGGGCATTGACGTCTTGAGAGGTGAAGAGTTTCGATGAGATTTGTGCATTACCGAAATAAGCTTATGTAGCTGCAGAGAATATTCGTTAGCAAGGATAAAACTTTCAGTTATTATTGGTGTAGCTGTTGCTCTTGATTTCAATAAAAGTTACACTCGGACATCAGCAGTCGCACTATTCGCGTAGCCCAGGCCACGTCCATGCACGCTTCTCTAGTCATTATTACGCACGCGCACTGGCATCCAGATTCTCCGCTCACACAGTTATGTCGGCATGGTATCTGCCACTATCGTTAGAGACTCTGCAGTTGCGTGTTACGACACTGTTTGGAAGGGTTCTTCGATTTTTGATTTCGACGGCCGAGGCGGCAAGGCTAACTGTTATCACCTATGCCTATCTTCCACCCTCTTCACACACTAAACAACGCACACAACAGATGCGTCACTTTAGGGAGGAGCTTTGCGCTTACCCTCACCTTCTTGCACGTGTAATCAAAGACAATTAAGCTTTGTAGCCGCATATCCAGAGCGCAGGCATGCTAGAAAAAATCTTTCAACTTAAACCGGGTAGAAACACCCCTGCCTACATTTTTTTTTTCAATATAAACACACCAACTTACCACAACCAGTAAAAAGTTAATTATGAAGTTTCAGTTATTTGGGCTTCTGACAGAGATGATTAGCATCTAACTTTCTGTCCCCCTGTTCGCTTAACTTATTTGCACAAGTGCTTCTCACGTGCCTTTGAGCGCTTAGTTAAAAAAAAATCATATTAACTTTGAACACCAGGTATTGCATTTCACCTGTTTCAGGGCAACAGGGGGAACAGGAAAGACAAGGATGTTAACCGGTACCACCCTACAAAAGGCACATATGCTACTGCGTCTATTCTCTTAGGGCCACGTAGTGGGCGCATAGCCAATTTAAAAATGTATCATGCACTAATTGTTTGAAGTACGCACTACGACCAGGATGTCGCTATTGCGTTCAACTCCTAAAGACGAAGCTTTGGGGCCCCTAATTTTTAGTCTATCTTAATTCTATCGCGAGCGCTGGCGGACCACCAGACGAGAAAGAAGAAGCGCCAGCAAGCACTATAAAGAGAAACGGGGTAGCTGGAATATGAGTCAAGATCTTCTAGGCGACAAGTGACATGGTCTTCATGGCCTCTGCAGTGTAAAAAAAAAAAAAGCCTCTTTTTAACTATAATGCGACGGAATCGAGTCCTTCCCCGGATGAAGCACGCCATATCCCACACAGTCTATAACTGCTGGTCCAAGTCTGTTGTTTTCAAGAAGCTGAGGGCTGCTTTCGTCACCTTCACGAGCGATGAGTTCTCTGGACGACATTCCAGAATGGTGTCCGCCGTCATCGGTTCTGCGATTAACTATGCGAGATAGTGCAGCTGCAAGTGATTTTTCTCTGCGCATTGTAGCGATAACGGTCGCAGAAAATGTGCTGTAATGTTTCTTTGCTACCACAGTTGTAACAGAAGGGGTTGTCAGCCATGTTCATACGAAATGAGAATGACTTCGTGAAAGCCAATCTTAGCCATAAACGGCGAAGTAGATTGGCATCGTTTCGGCGTAGTCCAGTAGGCGTCTGTAGTCGTAAAATGTTCGGCCTGTAGTTTTGTTGATTGGGCTGTCTGCTTGTATTATAAGTGGAGAGAGTGATTTTCTGTGCAGCCACTCGAAGTTGGCTGGCAACATCGGTCCTTTATAACGGTATTGTCTCAAGCCTGTTGCTTTGAAGCGCTGATCGAGCAGCATTATCAGCGTGTTCGTTGCCTATCATGCCACAGTGTCTTGGCAGCCAGTGAAATGTGACGTGACGCAGTATGGAGGAGATACTGAACCTCAATTACCAGCTGCTTTTATGGTCCGTGCCGCAGGGCTGATTGAAAATATTACAAAGCTGCCTCCGAATCACTGAAGACGGATCAACGTTGAAGCTGCTCGCGGTTGACTCCGTTAAATGCACCGTGAAGAGCAGTCAGCCCTGCAGCCGTCGATGATGATGTGCAGTCTGTCTTGAAACTGATGGTGATGTGTTTCGCTGGGACGACCACTACGCCAGACGAACACTAGAGAGTGGTTGACCCGTCAGTATAAACATGTACGTGATTGGCGTCCTTCTCGCTCAAAAGCATTAGGTATAGCGGTTTCAGCACTGGTGATGCATCATATTTTTTTCTGATGCCGGGTACCATGAGGTGCACTTCAGGTCGAATGAAGCCCTCGCCTGTTTCAAAATGTGATGGTGGTTGATGGGATCGAGAAAACACAAACAAACACACACACACAAACATACACACACACGCACGCGTTTTTTTTTTATTAACTACGGTATTCCATCCGTAGTCCTCATCCATTACGCCTTATGAGCCCGTAACACCAATTGACGTACTTCGTGGCAAAGTAGGGGCTGGTAAACAAAAACAAACAAACAAAATCGACTAAACTTAAGCGTCCTCAAACAAGAAACTTTAAGCGTTCCAGCACTGTTCTGTTGAGTGTTTACTATATTTGTGTATCCACATTACCGAAGACTAAGCCGTTGAGTTTCGCGCGTTATTTTCCGTTTCTCCATGGCAGTATGACAGCTTGTACACTAAGTGAAGTCTTTACTGATTCGTAAAAGAGGAACTAAAGAAAAACACGCAGCAATTACATGCGTACATACGTCGCTGTTGTTTTATTTTGTTTTCGTGATCACTCTTGCATTACATAATTATACGCTCTTTACTGTTTGCAGTACGTCGCAGTGAGCGTCAGCAAAGGTGATGTCTTTATGGGCTTGCTTGTGGTATAGCACAACTAATAGCACCCTCCCAACATTTTTTTTTCGTTTCTTTGTTACATTTTGCGAGTGGGAAGAAGCTCAAAACGTTGATTGCGATTGCTGCATGTCAAACCACGCTGCTGTACGTAAGCAAAGAAACCAACAAATGGTAGCACGCCGACGTAGTTGCACGCAAACAAAGAGCAACAGCTCTTGATAACGAGCTGCCGAAAGGCGGCAGTCATGTGTTCAAAGACCCATGACATGAGCTCGGGCGCCTCGCGTCGGCACACATCCCCTTGGCGACCGTGTACGCGCTAACGTCCCAGCATGTATTTCCCTCTCCCCCGCCCTCCCTTTTCTTTCCATAGCACTTCACGATTCTCCGGACTGGGTGAAGGGGGAGCGGAAGAGATTTGGGCGACCAGGCGCAGATGTCTCGTCGCTTCGGATGCTTCTCCTCACCTCTAATAACAGCCCGTACAAAACGTGATTAGTCAGTGCGGTGTGTCAAGAGGCCCCCCTTTTTCACCGCTTTTTTGTATATATACTTCGCTTCATCCGCTCTCCATAAAGCGTGGTACGTGCGCTCGATGCACTTCGGCAGCGCCAAATGACCTCATGCTCGCTTCGCGGGAACGAGGGGGAATCGTTTGACAGCCATAAAGTCCATATGTTATAGCTTTCGCCCCGTTCGCATTACAAGTCGGTTGTGTAATCTCTCGAGTTGCGGCGCGTTTCGCTGTTGTTCTCGCTGCGAACCAGCACGCGCCCGTTGTCTGTCCGCAGCCACTGTGACAGCTCAATTGGGCGAGCCGAACAACTGGCGTCGGCCGCACGGCGGGTCATTGAGGAGTTTGATTGCGTAATGACCCTGTTAGTCCGGTCCGTTCCGGGTGGATGTGCGGGACGAAACAAAGGTGCGCATTCACCCGCCTCTCTTGTCTTAATTCGGCTGAGCCTTCGGCCTACTCCGTTCACCACTCGCCCTCGTTTAATCGCCAAACAAACGCGAAAACCAACTACCAATTACACGGCGCGTGGGGTGCGGCGCTCCGTGCACAGCGCGCGTACTTCTCTGCTCCTGTACAGATAAGCGACGGCGTATACTCCGCCTCGGCAATTTTGTGCGCCGGGGCCGAAAGCGAGCGCGTGAAGAGGTGCTCCTTGCTTGTATGTACTACATGCATGATAATACGGCCTCGCATCATGGGACTGCATCCCGCGCTTATAAGAAGTTGGCGTGCGTAAAAGCGGATACGCTTAAGATAAAGGCCACTGGAGGCTCTCTGGCGTGAAGCGAGAGCGGTTCGACTCTAATCAAGAATTGCTGGTTAAATGGTGGCCACGCTAAATGGTGTTGGGAATTCACAGACACATTAAGGCTTGAGGCTTTGGTCTCTTCCTATTCGAGCTGATCCTGAACTGAAGGGTTGGGGACATAAAACGGCCGTTTTATACGGCTTGGTGCCCGAAGCCAGTATAGTACTTTCTTACATTAACGCAAGCCGGGCCACGTTGCTATAGCGTTTCAACTCTTACCTAGCGATTATTTGAGAAACTGCCATGTCGATGTGAACATTTCACAGCAAAGTTTTTAAGCGAAGTTGCGGTTTCATCTTCATAAACAAAGACCTCCGTCATTATGGTGCTTTCTGTGAAGCAAATGCAGCAATAATTAGCGTTTCTATCGATGCAGAAAGTTTGCCAGGGCGTATTCTTGTGGCATTACCGCAGTTTTGTTTCTTTCCCTTTGTTAGAGCTGTAGTGGAAGTTCTGCGTGCATCTTTGGTCGAATTACGAGAGCCCTCACTGCTTGTCGGTGCAAGTTTTATAAAGAAAACTTATTACTTAAGACAGCTCCTGTTGCTTTTAAAAATAGTAATAAGATCATTTTCAAGTGCAACCTGAACTCACGCATGGGCAGACGTTCGCAGCAGCTTAGCACTGTGTTTAGGAAGTTCGCGTAAGTTAAAGCGCAGAAGGGGCTGGGTGATCAATCCCAATACCTCCTTATGCTAGTCAGGCACCTACGACCGTAGGGGGAGTGGCGTATTTTTGCAGTGCCCTCCAACGTTACGTGTACAGTAGTCATACGCGTGTCTCCCGTCACGCTCGGAACTGCGCGAGCAGCCTTTGCAGTTTGAAACGGGCCACATCTGAGCATGCGCAGCGTAAACGATGTGTCTGCCTTCCGGTTGGCGTCCGCATATACAGGATGTCCCACGTAACTTGAGCCAGAGTTTAAAGATATGCCGGAACACGTAATTGCGACGCGACCAAACGCATGTTGTTCACCGTTGCCTGGAGTAATTCAGACTATTTTTCGTGTTCTCGAATATTGCTTCATTAGATATGTTTAAATAACTAACTTTTGAAAACGAAGATAGATAAAAATTTCAATGAGAAAGTTGTAGATCTGTTTGCAAAACGTCCGATTAGACAGTTTTGAACTTTATATCTGTTAGGTATTAGCGTTTTTCTGCTAATTACAAATGCCTGCGAAATACAAAAAATACCACGTGACAAACCCGCTCATGCGCCAGCGCGTGCAAAGATTCTATAGTGCTTCCCCTTTACGCTTTGGCCTACAACGTTTGACAAGCCTCGAAGTGGAACAATTCAAACTTTTTTTTTTTTGGCTGGTCGACCTATACGGGGTTGAATGTGCAGTGATGTCTAAATTGACCGATGGACTCGGACCAGGCATGAACATTTCACAAGAATAAAAAAAAAACCATTTACCTAAAACCAGAGCAATGACAGCAGCTAACGAAATTCAACTGAGATAAAAAATGAAATACGCGCTAAGAAAAGAGAACAGAAACAAAAGAAACTTCGCTCTAAGGGAACACTATAAGTAGAAATACACCCAACGTGATATGTCATTAAAACAACTGGATATCATGAAAAATAATAGACACAAAGGGAACATGCGAAACAGATCGCGCTCCTTCTTATGACCTTCTTGTGCGACGCAGCACACAAAACTACAATTATTGAAAGCATGGTATAATAAAACAACGGTTGCAAAAAAAAAAATCACAAGGAAAAGTTCCGTACAAACCATGAAGGCTCATGGCACTCGTGGGGGAGTTGACAGGGAGCCGCTGATGGTCTCGCCCGCTTATGTAGACGATGACCGGGCCCGGTGTTACAGCCGACTCGATTCTTTGCACGGGTACCTCGGTGTTCGCCGCCTACGCGAGACTTGCGATACCACTGACCACGCTCTTGGCTAGTTGAACGTCAATTGACTGCCGATGTCCGTGTCGAAGCAGTCGATTTCTTTCGGGGTGTGCGCGTCCCCCCCTGGAGGTCATTCCCCCGAACCCATACGTTCCTTAGAAGTGTGGAAGCTTGGGCCAGTTGGTATGACATGACGATAGTTAAAGTGTGAGAACAGAACGACGACACAGAGACAAGAAGGGCACGAAGGACATGAGCGCTAGATGAACACGAAGGGCACGAGCACTCGTGTCCTTCGTGTCCTTCTTGTCTCTGTGTCGTCGTTCTGTTCTCGCGCTATAACTGTCGCCATACATTTCCTTTCACTGCAGGTGCAGGAAGACTCGGTGGCGCCGTTCCCGAGTGGTTTGTTGCCGGAAGCTTTTCTAAACAAGGCGCCCTTCCTTTGACGAAGGGGTGCGCAGGAGGTAATTGCAGACATTTGTGACACACATCATACTGAGAATGGTTCGCTTATTAGAAATTCTTTGTTTTTGTTTGTTTGTTTTTTGCGCTACAGCATGCAGAATGCTTTCGACGGCCAAAGTGGTTGTTCGTCCGCCGCCATCAAACGTCGTTGTTGCCACGCATGCTAAGTTTTGGCAATTTACGACTGCAGATGTCACTCATGCAGTTCCGAGCGCTACACTCCATCATTATGAACGCGAGAGCTGACACTGTACAAACGATGATACCATTTCGTTGGGTATGCTGCTGCTTAATGAAAGGGACTACGACACGGTCACCCCTCAAATCGCGACACTCAAGGAAAAAATAGCAGTGGAGGCGTATTTTACATGCACCTACTTGAAAAAGTCACAGCTTTGCCGCAAAAGCGAAGCAATGAACGCGATAGCAACAAATTAGAAGGTCACGTGCAAAATGGCAAGCAGATCGGAACGTGTCCCGCGTTTTTCACGCACAAAGGACGCGCGAAACGAACTCACAGGTACAGATGAACGTGAATAAGCGTCTCAGTTGTTACTTCGCTGTGTCTCAAAAGCGCACCTTTTTCGCAAACCGAGGCTGTACAACGGTTGCAGTGACCTTTGTGCGCCCGGTAACTACAAAAGAATCGTTCCGATGAAACCCAAAGGCTAGCTAAGACGCTCGATTCTCCCCAGTGCAGGGTAAGGGCACGCGAGCGAGCGTATACGCCCCCTTATCCTCTACGTGGGCCAAAGTACGCGTGAGAGATGAGAGCCACCGCGTGCTCGCTGTGCCATCTTTCTGATAGTGCTGAAAACACGATAGCCCCCCCCCCCCCCCGAGATGCCCGCCAACAGCGGTAAGTGGTGTGTATAGACAACTTGCCGTTTGCACGTGGTCGGAAGGTACCCCTCGGTGGCTAACGCCTCGCATTCATGACCCGGAAGTCCCACGTTAGATTTCGTGCTCCGGAGTATTTTTTTTCTGTTTTTTTTTCCTTCCTTGCGTTTTCATATATATAGATACGTATACATATACGGTGGATGACGCCGACACCGACGCCGACGCCGGCGGGGAAATCCAGCCGAGGGTGTCCATATAATTGCTAACGCAATAAAAGGAAAACCCAGTGCTTTACTCCTTTCAGGCTAGTGCCTATGGCGCGCAATGTACAGACTGGCGCTGAGTGGCGCTGTCGAATAATTTTAACATGTTTTAGCTCGAAGTTCGAACTGAGAATAATATTAACTTTTATTGCCTTGTCAGCCAGCGAAAGGTCAACGGGAAACCACTGTGCAGTTTTTGGTCTAACAACTACAGAAAAAAAAAGGGAAACTGCCGCGTAAATCAGTATGCGACACGCATCACCAAACGCGCAGCGTTTGAGGTTGCGGATGGTTCGTGGTATTAGCCCCGAGAACGAATACTGGCGTTGCTGCTGTCACGCCGATATGAGAGAGAGAGAGAGAGAGAGAGATAAAGATGCAAGGAAAGGCAGGGAGGTTAACCAGACGCACATCCGGTTTGCTACCCTGCACTGGGGAAGGGATAAAGGGGAGAAAAGAGGTTGCAGAAAGATGAGAAGGTACACACAATCATGAGCACACTCGGGGAGCACACACAGTCTACAGGCGGTCGCTCAGGTTTGTTGACTTGAGGTAAAGTAGCAGTGCTTTTGTTGCTTTCTGCGCAACTGAGGCAGATGCCGAAGGTCCTAGTATCTTCTGCACACAATATGGTCTGGGGTGAAGTCAATTCAAAACCATCCGGAGCTGGCATCGCTGTGTGTCGTAGCAAGCGCAACTGCACAGGACGTGTTCGATGGTCTCTTCAGCTCCGCAGTAGTCGCATGTAGGAGTGTCTGCCATACCAATGCGAAAGGAGTACACCTTTGTAAATGCAACACCCAACCAAAGGCGGCATAACAGTGTCGCATCGGAGCGGGAAAGTTGTGATGGTAGCTTTAGCTTGAGCGAAGGATCCAGTTCATAAAATTGACACTTTTGGAAGCTGGTAGACGACCAGAACGTGCGTGTGAGATTTCGAGCCAGCAGGTAAAGTTGTCTTGCTGCATCATTCCTTGATAGAGGAATCGGGACTACACGGGTTTCTTCATGGGCTGAGCGGGCTGCATCATCGGCTAATTGATTTCCGGTAATACCGATATTTCCAGGCAGCCATTTATATATAATATCATGCCCTCGTGCAAGAGCTTCATGATGGCAATGTCTTATTTCTTGTACTAGTTGGTCATGACTCCTCCTACGCATGGCAGACTGCAAACTCTGAAGCGCTGCCTTCGAATCACAGAATATGACCCATTTTCCTGGACGTTCTTGAACGAGATATTGTAAAGCAGCCCTTATAGCAGCAAGCTCTGATGCCGTAGATGTAGTCTTATGCGACAACTTAAACTTGATTGTCATTTCTGCAGCCGGAATTACAGCGGCACCTGATGAGCTGCTGGATGAGACGGACCCATCAGTGTATATCTGCGTTCGGTCTAAGTACAACTCGTGTAATAATAGCAGTGTTGCTTGATTCAATGCTACTCTGGAGTGACTGCTTTTCTTTTTGATTCCCGGAATTTCTAGACGTACTTGCGGCTGGTCGAGGCACCACAAAGGACAAGCCGTTCTCGCAGCTGGCGTATATCCTGATGGAATGCTGTTTAGGTGCTTGGCTATGACGTCTGAAAACGCAGCACGTGGTCTTCCGGAAGGTAGAAGGGCCAAGTGGTGGTCGGGGACACGGCTAGCATGTCGAATATGCGCTCTGAGGCAATCCACAACTATATATGTCCTGACCGGATGGTCTTTGGCAAGCATGATTGTGGCAGAAGTAGAAGCGCATCGGGGAAGTCCTAGGCAGATACGCAGTGCCTGACCCTGCAAACTCTCCAATGAATGAGTATTCGATTTGCAAGTGTTAGTCAGTACCGGCAAGCTGTAGCGCAATAGACCCAGAAATAGGGCCCTGTACAGCTGTAGCATGGAGGCCACAGAAGTTCCCCATGCTTTACCGCACAAGAATTTCATGATATGCACAATAGATAGCAGTCTCTTCTTCAAGTACGCACAATGTGGGCTCCACGAAAGACTTCTGTCGATTATTATGCCCAGGAAACGATGCGTCCGTGCATATTTGACACTCTGCCCATTGATGTAAACAGGGTATGGCGTCATTGGTTTGCGTGTAAACGCCATCAACGCGCACTTCACAGTTGATATAGTTAGGCCTTGTTTCTGAAGGTAGGCTGTTGTGAGGGTTGCTGCCCGCTGTATTCGTGCACGCACCTGAGGGCGAGTAACTGCAGCACTCCAGAGGCAAATATCATCGGCGTATATGGATAGGCACACCGATTTTGGCAGAACCTTCACCAGACCAATGAGGGCCACATTGAACAATGTGGGGCTTAAAACACCTCCCTGAGGTACTCCGCAGTAGGTGTAATGTTGGGCAGTTGTACCCTCATCTGTTTGTACAAAGAAACCCCTGCCAGTTATATAATCTTTTATCCATTGAAACATTCGTCCGCCAATGCCCATTGCTGCGAGAGAAGTGAGGATGGCATCGTGAGCTACATTATCATATGCACCCTTCACGTCAAGAAAGAGTGCTACTGATATGCGCTTGCGCCTTTTTTCTTGTTGAACAAATGTCGATAAGTCAAGGACACAGTCAATGGAGGAGCGGCCCCGACGAAAGCCTGCCATGCAAGAAGGGTATTTGGTGTATCGTTCCAAGTACCACTCGAGACGAAATATAATCATTCTTTCCATCACTTTTCCGAGGCGATATGAGATAACACAGCAAGAACTGACCTGCCCCGCCACCGCTTTTCGCCATTTTCTGCGCCCGCGGCGTGCCCGCTCTTCAACGGTACGGTGTTGATTACTCCTCAATATCGTGATGTAGATTTTTTAAAGTATCACTTGGAAGGCTCCATAACTATAGCGAAAGTTATATAAGCTGTAGAAAGTTTTAATAATATGGCTTAGGATAGGCAAACTCCCGTGCGAACTGAAGACGTTCGTTGTTTTGACTGCGTACTTTAAAACATTGATACTATGAACATATTTTAAGTTGATCTAACTTCAATACAACTAGGCATATTCTTTGAGGTTGAAGCATGTGTGCCCAAGTATTCCGAATGACATTCGGACATTTTCTCTTCACTAAGTGCCTTGCAGTTTACCATAAAACTTGTGTCAGACTCTGCAGAAAATATACATTATTTGACAAAATGGCGCTTTCTCTAACAAGAAACTTCACACGAACCTGTCTGTCATAAACAATCACTGAACGTATTCGGAAAAATAAACAAAATAATACGGCCACACACACAACGGTTTCATATGGGCTGAGATGTCCATTTACTAGGAATACTTTTATGCACAGATTTCTTCGCAACAGTCACCAAAGATTATATAGTCGTAAATGTTAATTTGCGTGAAATTCTGGTCTGAAGTACTGCCACGTCACGAAGGGTAATGTCAATTTCAGGTGCGAGCACCAGCGATACCGCCGTTCACAAAACATTCGCCACGGTCGAAATGAAGTTTTCCGATAGTGCATGCACTCAGCGAGTGAGATTGCCCGTGTAACAAATGAACACACTTCGCCTTACACACTGGCCTCATACGTCATGTCTAACTACCGCTTGATACTCAAGGATAATCAACTGATAGGAAAACCAATTTATGAAGTGGCTATCTAAAGTGGTACTAACGAGCATACAGTGGGTATACTATACTGCATAATGACACAATCGGACAGGATGAAGAGTTTCCACACCTAACCTCTACCACGCCGAACTAGATAATATCTGTGAAACGAAGCACCAAAATTATTACGAGAAAAACAGGAAAGTTAAGAACATAGTGACTGAGCCAGTTTGCGAGAGAAACGGACTCAACTGCTGAGGCGGTAGTCTAGGGTGAAAGCATTCGCGATATTTTGTGACTCTCGATACTGCACGCGATCATGGTGCTTGGCAAACTGGCAAAAACGATTTGTGTAGATACGCGGATACGTTTGAAACAAATAACCCCAATGCAGACGAAAACCACATGTCTCTTAAGATCACCCGTGAACAACTTTGCTTAATGAGGCAACTATGCTGTCTTGCGGATTCAAAGCACAACTTGATTATGCGACAATAATTTTGCTGTATCTAAGCCCAAATGTGTTCTTGCTTCAAGCCTCCATCGGTCCGAAACTGGGAATGAAACCCAACCTTAGCAGCGCGACACAAACCTTATTGCAATTTGTGTACGACAAAGCATGGGCACCGTTGGCAGAATCAAAAGTGAACCTTCTCTTTTGTTGTTGTTGTTTTACCAGGCACACTATCGATGCTGTTTTCGTCATTCATCTGTAGCTTGGGACAAGCAAAAAGCGAATGCAAACAAGGGAACAGCGTATTTAGCGAGCACATGTTATGTAGGCGCGCTACGGCAGGTTTGGAAGAGCCTTGCCGTGACGTCACCCAGGCCTCCCACCAGGTGGCGCCACTCCTACTTCTCGGGGCTATATTAGCTCCGAGAAGTATAACGTGACGAGTTGTATATCGCCAAGTGCTGCAATATACCCGGAATGCCCAGTCTTCTACTCAGTCAAATGGCGATCGCTCGGATATAGTTATATTGGCGACTAAGCAAAAGTGATCAAGCAAAAGTGACCAAGCAAAAGTGCAAAACATCTAAGCACCACTCGAGTAGCCACTATTATTTTTTTTCGCTTCATTTTTATTATATTTTAGAATGACGTGTTTGGTAAAAAAAATTACCCTCGTAGCTCGGCTGGACACGGGGATCACTGCAGATGATGTAGCTGTGTTAACAAGGACAAGAAATCCCTCACTTCGTAGCGGGGTAACCAGCATAACACATTTCGTTTGTACTCTGCATCACCTAGTGACAGCCGAACGTTCTCAGAACTCTGAATGAAAAGGACGGGGTGAAACTATTGTCGTGAGTGTACAACTTGGTAAGACGGCGGAATGTATCATGTACGATATGCAATATGAAATCTGAATAATAATAATAATAATAATAATAATAATAATAATAATAATAATAATAATAATAATAATAAGAGTTCTGTCACTTCATGTGTAGAATAGCCAGCTATAAGGAAGACAATTTTGTTTGTGTGGTTATGAACCATATCCGAAAAGCCCTGTGATGACATACAACAAATAGCTTATTCTCTTCTAAGAGCAAAAAAAAAAAAAAGAAACAGGTTCTCACGATTGTCTAGTGTTTTTAAAACTGTCAATTCCGCTTCTTTGCTTTGCGCATGACATCCAGAATTCCGCAAAAATAGCACGTACAGCTAACAAACAACGTTATTTAAAAAACCAAAGAACCACTTATGCCCATCCCAGGCTCGTGCTCGAGTGCGCTTCATGCTTCCCCGGCACATGTAACTATGTAACCGTCTTCTCTTTATCGCCGCCAAAATGTAATTAAGTGCCATGACTTAAAAAAGCTAAATAAACAAAAATAAGCGCCCTGGCGTGTGAACATGGGCATCGCTTTTTATTTGTCAGCACCTCCATGTAAACAGTTCTTATCTCATCTGCAGTGGTCGGCAATTAACAACCGAGTAATTGGCGGTCAGCTCAAAGTCTAGTAAGAAAAAAATAGGGAGTGATTTCTGAACAACAAACACATGCCATCAATCTTTGCCACGTAATCGAGGCTGCGCGCTCACGCACGACCACACACGAGTGGTATATAATCTCTGAGACAACATAAAAATACCCACGGGTGAAAAAACAAACTTGAAGATAATAGCCGAGGAAAAAAATGCATCGTATCCCTAAAGAATGCCAGCACTCACTTGCCCTGCGCGAGCGAGTCGAAATATGCACACATTTTTACAGTAGAACGAGGGGAGAAAACTTATGACAACCACCACAGGCGACATGTTAGCGCCGCCGCATAATATGATTTTTTTTTTTTACCCTGAACGTCTGAAAGCCTTTCAGGGCGTCTCGAGAACTCATTTTCTACTTAGAATGCATCACTTGATACAAAGTTTAGCCCACCAGAACAAAAATAACCGACTACAACTGCAACCGCGCGAATACCTTCCATGCAAACGCGGAGCTTCGCATGCATGGCAGTGACTTGCCAGACCATGGACGGCGCCGCCCACTAGACAATATGGCGGTGCCCAGTTTGACATGGCGGGTGTGACGTCATGAGCTTAATTGAGTGGAGCCGTCATCTTCTATCAACGTTTCAGTCACTGCAAGTCTACTTTCCACGTGGTATGTTCCGGAGCACTGCTAGTACGGTGTGCCAGTGAACATGTCACGTGGCATATTTTATATTTCATAGGCAACTGTAGTAGCCAAAAAACCGCAAATACCTAATATGTAGACAGAAAACTGCGAACTGTCTAATAGTATGTTCCGCGAACCTATTGAGAATTTTTTTGTTGATTTTTTGTCCAGCTCTATTGTTTGTTAAGTTGGTTTATTAATATTTCCTAATTAAGCAGTTAAGCATTGTATAAACACTATTGTTGCTTATGCCATCTAATAGTCAGCAACATCCGTTTACCGACCGCCAAACTCACCTCTCTCATTCTTAGAGTCGATACAAAGTTACATAGAATCAAACAAAAAACGCAACTGCTGGCTGCTCCTAACCGGCGACTGCAATTTACCTGCAATTAACTGGGACACGTTCACAGCAGAGTGTCGGGAACAGGCACACTGCGATTTACTCCTAGACATTGCGTTCACCTATGACCTTTCACAAGTTGTTCGCCAAGTTACGCGGAAATCAGGGGAAAGTCCGTCTATTTTGGATCTGGTATTCCTTGACGGGCGCTTCGAGCAGTTGAAAGTGTCAGTTGATAAGGGCATCTCAGACCATGGAGCTGTCTTTGTCGAAATAACACATAATGAAAGAATGTCTAAACATAAAGAAGCGATTACGAATGTTCCCAAATTTTTTGAGGCTGTTGACACAAGTATCATTGACTACTTGTCATTTGCACTGGACAGTTTTGATTCTCAAGGTGACGTCAATGCCATGTGGGAATCTTTCAAGGATATTTCTTTCCATTGTATCGAAAATTTCGTACTGTTTTGGAAAAGAAGGAAAGCTATGTGGAACCCTTGGATAAGCAGAAAAATAATCCAACTGAAGCGTAGAATAAGCCGCCAGAGACGCAAAGTAACAAAAGACCGCGCAAAAATAACTGAATTGTCTGCACAACTGCGTTCCATGATTACAGGAGCCAAAAATAGATATTACAAAGAAACACTGACAGAGTTCATGACAAAGTCTCCTTATCAATTTTGGCGTCACATGTCGAAAAAAGATAACGAGTCACTTAGCATTGTAGTGGATAACACAGCAGTTACTGATCCTGCAGTAATCGCTTTTTCTTACAACGAGGTTTTTCAGTCGGTGTTTTCTACTCCGTCACAATTCGGTGTAGAATCCGCTCCCTCTCCATTGCTTCGCTCGAAAAAAATGCCAGATGTTGAAGTCTCTTATGAGGGAATTGTGGTCCAACTACTGAATATTGACGTAAAAAAGTCAGTAGGCCCTGATGAAATACCGAATGCGTTTCTGCACAGGTAGGCGGAATGGGTTGCTCATTACTTAAAGATTATATTTGACACATCACTCGCAGATTTCCGAATCCCTGATGATTGGCTTACGGCAAAGGTTATACCTGTGCACAAATCTGGTGATAAGCAATTCATTGAAAACTATCGTCCAATATCGCTGACCAGCGTTTCCTGCAAGCTCCTAGAACACATTGTAGCCAAGTCAATTTACACGTATATTGAAAACAACAAATTTTTTCCCAACCAACATCGATGCCCACAGTGCCTTTCCACGGCAACACAGCTTCTTGAAACAATTATTGACTTTGCCATGACGTTAAACAGAAAGAAACAGATAGATGTCATCTGTCTTGATCTGTCGAAAGCATTTGACAGAGTGCTACATGCAGAACTGCTTCTGAAACTGGCAGTTATGGGAATAAACGAACAAATAGTAAAATGGATAACCGCGTACCTTCGGGGCAGAACGCAGTACGTAGAAGTAGAATACATTAAACCAAAACCGTTGATTGTGCCCCGCCGTGGTGGTCTAGTGGCTAAGGTACTCGGCTGCTGACCCGCAGGTCGCGGGTTCGAATCCCGGCTGCGGCGGCTGCATTTCCGATGGAGGCGGAAACGTTGTAGGCCCGTGTACTCAGATTTGGGTGCACGTTAAAGAACCCCAGGTGGTCAAAATTTCCGGAGCCCTCCACTACGGCGTCTCTCATAATCAAATGGTGGTTTTGGGACGTTAAACCCCACATATTTATCTAAAACCGTTGAACGTGACATCAGGTGTTCCCCAGGGGTCTGTGTTAGGCCCAGTGCTATTCCTAGTCTATAATAATGATATCGCCTCTGAAATTGACGAAAGGATCACTGTCTGGCTTTTCGCTGATGATTTTCTATTGTACAAAGGAATTGATAACCCGGTTGATCAGGAGTTACTCAGTGACGCTCTTAGGACAGTAGATTGATTGATTGATTGATATGTGGGGTTTAACGTCCCAAAACCACCATATGATTATGAGAGACGCCGTAGTGGAGTGCTCCGGAAATTTCGACCACCTGGGGTTCTTTAACGTGCACCCAAATCTTAGCACACGGGCCTACAACATTTCCGCCTCCATCTGAAATGCTCTTAGGACAGTAGAAGAATGGTGCGACAAATGAAAAATGAAAATAAATGAGAATAAAACTGTTTTATTGTTTTATTGCGCGTAAAAAATAAAGTAAATAACATCTTTACTTCAATTACACAGTGAATTCCTTGGTGCTTTCTACGGTTGACGTGCTGAAATACTTAGGCATAAATATATCCACGAATTTAAGCTGGTCTTACCATGTTGGCAAAATATGCGAAACTGCGGAAAAGAAGCCCTGGGTCTTGCGACGGAAACTGCAATTAGCCTCACAGTCAGTAAAACTAACAGCTTATTTGACCTACGTTCGGCCCACGCTAGAGTATGCCAGTATAATCTGGGATCCTCATCAGTCAGGGTTAATTCAGAGACTGGAAAGAGTTCAACGACGAGCAGCAAGGTTTATTCTAGCGCGATACTCTCGTACAGATTCCGTCACCGAAATGCTTGGTTTGCTAAACTTGCCCACGCTTGCTGAACGCAGGCGCATAGCAAGACTAAAGTTTTTTTACCTTATCTCTAAAAACGAATTCAACATCAATAGCAGTCAGTACTTGATAGCACGACAAGGTAGAGCATTGCGAAGAATCAAAGATGGTACTTTCGAAATACCTCAGATCCACATTAACAGTTACGCGTTTTCTTTCTTCCCAAAAATCATTAAAGAATGGAATCAATTGCCACTACAAACGCGAGAAAGTAATAGTGTAGAACAGTTGAAAATAACCTTGTAGGTCATTAAAGACGCACGCCTTTACGCATGCGTAGTCTATTTAGTGGTTGTCCGAGTTCAGTTGTTGCATTGTGTTGTTAGATTTGTATTGTTTGATCGGTGTATGTACAGTTTATTTCGCATGTACTGCTGTGTGTTTTTGTACGGTAATGGTCGGTTATATTTTCTGACATCGCTTGTTAACTGTGCATTTATGATGTCGTATAATTTGATCATGGATACAGGAACTATTTCGCTTATGTACGCTTATGTATTCTTGTGTGTGGTATCTTATGTGCGGTTTCTTATGTAGTATGGTTTCTTTCTTTTTTATGCATGCTTGTGTTTTTTTTTGTTATGTAATATGGATTCTTATTTTTTCTCCTCTCAAGTCACACGATCTTGACCATGCAAATGTCCCGCTTTGACCCACCCAGTAACGGCCAACAGGCCAACAGTATGAGTAAAATAAAAATAAATAAATAACATCCATTTCATCGCGTCGTCCTAGAATGCGTCGGCATATTTTTAAAATTAAAGCTAGTGTTGGCTGCATGGGGTACCCTGTATATAGACCCTCTCAATGTTTACAAACACAGGTCCTTGATGACATCCGGCCTCGTCCACCGATGTGCCTTGATTTATTGATTGATATGTGGGGTTTAACGTCCCAAAACCACCATATGATTATGAGAGACGCCGTAGTAGAGGGCTCCGGAAATTTTGACCACCTGGGGTTCTTTAACGTACACCCAAATCTGAGCACACGGGCCTACACACCGATGTGCCTTAATAGCAACGTTGTTCAACAAGAGCTTTAGAAAATAGCCCGCTGACTTTATACAGTTTCGTTCCCTTATTCGGCAAAATATATTCAAATAAATGTTCTTTTGAGCTCCATAAGAATCATATAACTCCCCCTGTACTTACGCACGTTTCTTTTATGTGAAAAATAAAAGGGAGACTTTCCTTACTCTTCAGAAGAACTTGAAAACGTGCTTTAAGTTTGTACGTTAGGAGCTGGTAAGTCAGGTGACCGGAAGTTTTTTCGGGGTACAACGCTTGCAACATTGAAACCGCCTATAGCGCTTGCAGAGTTGCATAGTTGCCAAGGCTTCTACGAGATGCCCCTACGGAGTGCCGCTCCGAGCCGGTGGTGCGTTCCCCATTGCGCCGTTATTACGCAAACACGTAAAAAAAAAGAGAGAGAAGGATTTAGGTCCTGACGAGTGATGATATAGCTTGTTTATTCCGCGCAATTCATCCCAGTGTACTTTCAGCGCGCTCTTGGGGAATAAAAAAGAAAAAACGCTTGAAAGAGAAACGCGCCTGTAAGTTCACTGATACCTTAATGTTTCGAAAATGTTTTGCATATGAACACGTGCCGAAGAGAACACGTGCCAGTCACTGATGGTGATAATTTTCTATGTACGACACAAAGCAATCCCCGACACAAACCCCGACCACAAAAGCTCTGCTGCAAAAGAACTGGAGACAACGCCTCTTCTGCCAGCCGGCTGTCAGATAAGGTCATTCTTCCTGTGTCTCTGCATTCACCAAGCATGTACCCGAGTCTCATGTACGACTCCTCTACACACGACTACGCTGCGATTTGATTTGGGTAGCTGCCAAAATGTCTTCGGTGGGTGCTACTGGTTGTGTCATAGTCGTCAAAGATCTGGGCTACGCTGTTGCTTAGCGTAGCGACACGGTTGTCGTTGATGGTTTGGGAGGGCTTATTGGCTGTTTCGAGAAGGTCTCAAGTCGTCTGGATTTTCTCTAACTGCAGCCCTAATAAGACTGCCCGAGTTCATGCAGAAGCTATTGGCCGCGCTATTGTCCTCTGGCAACAGTGACATCATCTGCCCTCCAGTGAGAAGCATCATCACAAGGACGAGTAAAATTGCAAATATATCTGGTCAATGATAACCTTCGAAATCTAATCAAAGGGCTCCAGCTATATTTACAACCTTTGTGGCTTGAAAACTTCCCTTCCGGCCCTTGAGGAGTTACAGTGAGGACGAGTAATCGGTTATTTAGCTGTCCTTGAGCTGTATGTGCCAATACTGCTTGGACTGCTCGTGAGTCTTCTCACGTAACTTTCTCGAGAATGTTTCTTTTTTAGTTCTTTCAACAGCTATTGCTGAGTTAGTAGCTGTTAAAGCTTGCTAATCAGCTCAAGCGATGTGAAAAGTGATTTAGAAAGCATTTCTTTCTGCCGGATCTAATCACGCAGGCTTGGCAAAATGCCGATTTTCGTACAGCCGTCCATGTTCACTTTTCCAAGGCTCTACACTATAGTGGCAACTGTGCGTGATCTGAAGCTTGTAGTCCTACCCTGGTAAGCACACTTGTTGGAGAATGGTTAGGCCTTCGGTGCCTTCGGCAGCGTTTGTCACCTGGGCTTGGGGTAGTGCGACGCCGCCGCTCAGCAAGTGAAGAGCGTCCACATATCCCGCAGCTAACGGTCATATACGGTTAAGTGCGCGGGAATTGTTCAGACGTGGGGTTGGTCGTGTCTGAGATAAAGTTGACTTCCTTGAGTGGAAGCACGTCGCTACCAAATACCTCTAGTTATGGTGAACTTGGTTTCCTTTTTTTAACAGCTGCTGATCGGGGGTGGTCTCAGAATCTCTTGGCGATGTCCGGATGCGGACGTGGGGTCCAGAAACCTGAAGTGAAGTACAACAGAGGTGACCGGTGTCTCTGGCGGCGTGCCTCAATGTCCCTTTCTGTTGAGAGGTTGTAGAGTGCATCTGCAAGGCCGTAGAGATGGTCCTCTTTGAAGCAGCAACGTAGCAGAAGCAAGATTGTGAGGTGTTTCCGTGGCGCAAAACGACGTTGCTTTTCTGCCACGAGTAAACGCTTTTCGCTGTTGCCAAACATTATATTAACGGTTTGGTTGGTTGGTTGGACCCAAGAGGAGTGGCTCATTCTACCACACGGGATCGGCCATGAACCACGCGGCAGTAGGATTCTGGACTTTTAGCGGAACAGGAGCCTGTGTCAGGCCTCAACTTCTTTTGCTTTTGCTACCGTTTCTGTAAATAAGCAGAATAACATTTGCTTTCTTTGTTTCTTGCATGCGCCATTCGTGACCGAGAGCTCGTCAAACATGCCGGGCTCTGGGAAAAGCCTGCTAAAATCTGCTATGAGAGCTGCACTGCATCCTGTCCAGGACTGTAGCCTCATGCCCTCTTACTTTTACCATACCTTGGTGCCGCCTTCAAGATGATTGATGTATCATCTCTCTGTCCTGTATACTTCCGCTCTTCTAACATTGCTTATGCCATTCGAAATTCTCTTTTTTACATGGTGTAATATACGTTAATGATAGTCGGGGCTCTTATAGAAAGTAGAAAAAAAAGTGATCTCCATTTGATTTTGTCGCAAGTCGCACATGCAAACAATAACGAGCTTATTAGTTTACAACCTAGTAATAAGGCTTTTTTTTTGTCATGTTGGAACGCGTTGTTGAAATTTACAGGCAACAGTGACGCAATTCGCAAGCATTCACGTAGGCATCACACAGTATTGGTGGACACATCATTGCATGTTAAGTTAAAATGGAATAAAGTTTGTGTTGTACAGACAACTCAAGGCTTTCGCGAAATAATGACTATCGAAATTTGTAAAAAATGGAATGATTAGCAACTGGGGTGATTAAGTGAGAGATTTTAAGTAGGGATTGTGTTATGTGGTGGTCTCTAGGAAATTTGAACAGACCTTTTTATGTCTGTTTATCGCGTGTAACACCCGTCGGGTGAGGCCCACCAATCTAACAGCGGCGCGAGGCAGACTCGCAGGCTTCCACATTACGTATAAGCATGCGGCGCCTGAAAGGCCTGGAAGTGGTAAATTTCAAATTTATTTGCAGGCCGGTCGACCCGTGTGGAGCTGCATGTGTAGTAATGTTTGGGTCTGACTGACGCACTCGTTGAAGAGACACGCACATTTCTTAAAGAAAAACAAGCATATAAATAAAACAAAGGCAAAAAATAGACCTAACAAAAATTAACTAAGAGGAAAACCACAACTAATCACGATGAAAACTAAAACAACAAAAAATGCCTCCCGCATCTTCCCACGGGGGAACTTCAGTAAATGCGTCGCAGAGTGGATGGGGCACCCCGTGAATGTTGCGTAGTTGGGTATGATTTGTAAATGCTTAATTGTTATTTTGTCTTTAATATTCTTACTTATTAATGAAGGAGAAGCGTTGTCTTCGACGTCAAGTGAAAGCCAAGTAAAGACGCCCTTGACTGAATTCCGAACGCGCGATCCAGTGCGTATACATATTCGGGGTGGCCAGTAAACGGTTGTGCAGCACGAGCAGTCGTTTTTTTTTTTTTTTTTTTTACTAGCAGATGCTGTCTGCATCGGCCTTGCGAGGCGAGAGAGAGGACGGAAGGGAGAGTGATAGTTTTGCGGGTGTCTTCCTGGGCCGACAGAAGACGTGAGCATGCGCAGTAGGGGTGTTGAAGGCGTCAACGCCGACGCCGCATAGAGTAACATCGTGGGACTAAGAAATGCTCTGTATTTAAAAGACAAACTATATTCTAAGAGAATATATATACAGGCGTTATTACATAACTCTGTTATTGCTAAGGCAAGAAAAGGAGAGAGAGATGGAGGGGTCGCAGCAGCTGTTAGCGGGAGGGGGCACGCCCCCTCCCCCTTGTTTCTAACCTGTGGTGGCAACGGCCCCCACTGCCCCCCCCCCCCCCCCCGGTTCCGGAGCCCCTGAATACAACGTTTAAGAAAGCTGGGTGCAATAAAATACTGGTTGGAAAAAAATCCCAATAAAAAAGTTTCACCCGGACTAGTCCAGCTTGTGGCTCACGTAAGGGAATTGACGGGGTGCCGCTGAAAGTCTCAGGCGACGTGGGTGCCCGGTGTTGCAGAAATCTGAGTACGTTGCGCAGGACACACCATGCTCATCGCCTACGCGAGACTCGCGACACCGACGACCGCGCTTCTCGCTGGTTGAACGTCAACTACCGAAGCAGTCCAACGTTTTCGGAGCGTACGCATCCACCTTGGTCGTTTCCCCCGAACACCTACGTGCTCCCTTCGCTGCAGGTGTAGGGAAGATACATGAGCGCCGTTCTTAGTGGACTGTCGCCGGAAGCTTCCGCCCCAACACAAAGGCCCTTCGACGAAGGGGCACGCGGGCGAAAATGCCAGACGTTTGTGACAACATGGTTTTTTCTTGTACAGTGCTGAGGACAGGTTCGCCAATTACAGCTGCCTAAACCTTCCATTAATTTTTACTACCTGAGTGTTGTTAACGTGCACCTAAATGCAATCACAAGGGTGCTCTTTGCATTTTGCTGTGAACGAAATACGTTCGCCGTTGTGATCGCGAATTCAACCCGTTTAAGAGTTTACAGCAGCACACGACATCATAGATAGCATTCTTCTTATCATACTCGGCGTGTTAAGCGTATTAGCACAAACGCTACAAACGCGTTTCAAACGCACTGCATTGAGGCGGTGGCAATTAAGTCACGTTCAGGTCAAGGAGGTGAGGGCTCTGGTTGCTAGGGGCGAGGATAAGCGCGCACGCCCGCAGCTGTTGCTGACAGCGGCCGACGCCGAAGCGTGACATGGTGGGGGCTCCGGTTACTTGTGGCGCACGCGCTCGCAGCTGTTGCTATGGGAGAGGGCGTTGGACGGATCCCGACGGACGCCTGAAGTAGCCCGACAAAGAAATGCATTCGCATTTAAAAGCAATCCACTTATACTTGATTTATGCCGTGCACGTGCGACTAGGGTCTGCGCATTACTGTGTGGATAGAATGCAAAAGCTTGTGTAACGGCGTTAAGATGCGAACTAAGTATCGCCAACCGTGGTTGCGAGGTATGGCTACTTGGCGCCAGTATGATCACTGTTTAAGTCAATGGTGGCAGAAAATATGTTTTGGCTACTTGGCTATTTTCGGCTCCTTCCTTTACCCATCGATTTGAATCAAATTATCAATATTTGGTGGCATCGCAGCGGTTTGCATTCGAATAGGAGGGGTCGAAGTATGGCAGTCTTTTAGCTCCGAAACTTGAACTAGGCACTTGCATTTGAAGAAAAGAAAAGGATTTTAGATGTGCTGCTGGGAGTGCCAGAATACGGTTGAATAAATACTTTTTTTTTTCAGACTACCTGTATTACTGAACGTGACTTTAAAACACAATTGCGTGCGAAAAGGAACATCAAAATCTGAGGATGCAGGGGAGCTCTGTACTTATCGACATTAGAAATCAAGTGTCAGGCGAACTTCTTGTGTACTAGAAATTCCCTTTGCGTTTGGAGCTCGTGCATCACACGCACGAGCAGAACGCCAAATGCTTTAACTGCATGTTTTTGCAATCGCACGAGAAAATACGTTTTCCTGTACGAAATCATTGCTAACGTCAGCAATTTCAGCTTGACTTTCAACCATTCTCATTTTTTAGTTTCATGCTAGTATTAATTTATATTTTTGCAAAACAGCTTTTGCATTCAGTCATTGTAATTGAAACGTCCCCACTGTTTTCTAACCCGCGTGGCTACTTTGGCTACTTCTACAGCCTTTGGCTCAAGGGGACTTCGTTTCGGCTAGTTTTTGCAGCTTCTTGGTTAGTTTTTGTCTTTTCGAACTGGCAGCACTGCTTGCAGGTGGTCAAACATTTCTCTAACAGCTTCAACTACGGCGTGCCTCCTAACTCGCCACGTATGAGGCTGTTCTACTGCACATGTGCAGTTGAAGAGCCTCATACGTGGCGCCTGGCGTATTTCTCAAGGTTCAAAATGAGCTTCCGAGCCCATTTTGAACCTTGAGAAACACGCCAGGCGCTATGGCGAGTTTAAGTCTGGTCAGCATACAGACAAAGCGTGAAGAAACGGAAACTATAGCATCCCGTAGCCAGCGTCCTCTTCCATCAGGGTTCAGAACCTAAATCATCGGTCTCCCGTTTCCTCACTCGCTTGTTCTCGTGTCACCTGCAGCCGCACGTGTGTGCGTTAGCGAGTGAACTCCTAAGCGCGGCGCGGGTTACTTTGAAAGGCGGGCGTCGAGAGAAAAAAAAAACCCAGTAGCACGCCAGTTGCGCCATCGCTCTCGCCCCTTGACCCGCGTTCTTAAGGTACGATTGCGCGGGGACTCTCTCGCGCGCGCCCATGGACGTATGCATGACATAAGCGTGTTTTTTTTTAATATTACTTTTTACGTTGAGACGAAGCAGCAACGTAGCAGAAGCAAGATTGTGAGCTGTTTCCGCGGCGCAAACCAGGAGCGACGTCGTGGGCCGGACCTTCGTGCGTGCTGTAGGCGAGAGAGAGAGAGAGAGCGCTCCGCAGCCTCCTCCTGACAGCCGAGCGCGCCTAAGTACACGGTGGCGCGCAATGACAGAGCGTGCCGCCGCCTCACGCAGACGCTGCAGCGTTCGGCCCAACTCCCACTTCAGTACCCGACACTTCGCTCCTGTTCTTTATACGACAAACACTGCGGTTGCATCGAACGCATACCGGTGTATACTCCATTCGTGCCGTAATGCTAAGTTCCGTGCAGCACACGGACGTTCTCAGCGGGACTGTAACGTGGAAGGAAATGCCATGCACTACCAAAAGCCGCTGGGCATGCCGTTCGCCAATAGGTATCGATGAAGAAGGTCTCGCAAGACGCTAGAATCATAGTGTAAATGTTTGTATGTGCAAGAATGATGTATCTCTATCTGTGACGGCGGCCACTAAATCTGGCAGCGAAGCTAATCAATGAAATCGCTTTATATTCCGGAGACCTCGTGTTCGGAAACACGCGACTGGTCATGGCACAGAGAAGTGTGGTTCGTATTACACCAAATTTGTTAATTTTTTTTAAACTGCCACTGGCCCGGTATTTTCATTCAGCAATGTTCGAACTTCCTTCTGCACCATGCTTGTAATAAGTCTGCTGTTTATTTGACGAGTAATGGAGGACATCTCGAGCGATTTATTGCAGTTTATTTACTTTTTCATTCGGTCTGCAAACACATATAAGTAGTGTGTTCAAGGTATCCAAGATAGATAGATAGATAGATAGATAGATAGATAGATAGATAGATAGATAGATAGATAGATAGATAGATAGATAGATAGATAGATAGATAGATAGATAGATAGATAGATAGATAGATAGATAGATAGATAGATAGATATTGATAATGGCAGAAATAAAGCGACTGTTTGATTTAAACACCCCAAAAGCGATAAGAAGCGACATATTACTAGTGGGTCAGGGGGTAAAATTTATTATATCAAGTACGTGTGACCATACAGACTTAACATTTAATACTTGAGTATTTCTTCCACTCCTTTTCATGATTCTTTACTGCGCAAAGCGCTCCTTAGCACCACGTAACCAGCGGCTACAGGGATATGTGCCTTTCGCACACACTAGTCAGCTATTTCCTTCTCTTTTGTTTTCTCATTTGAACTCTCCGTAGCTCCTCAAGCCCTCTGTCAGAAAAGTTAGGCATTTCTTTCAGTTCAAAGTTGCCATTTTCGCCTAATTGACCTGGGATACGTAACTTATATCGTGCATTCTTGTCCTCTTTTGGAAAGAATAGTTTTTTTTCTTTTCGTTTTCAATCTTTACTCGTACGACTAGTTTTATATAAACGGGGACATATTTTCGATGAACCTTACCCGTCCATCCACTATAGTCACCCACGGGCAACACTGCACGCAACTGTAGAGGTCACCTCGGCACACGGGAGACGGAAGGAGGCAGCAATGTTTGAGGCGCGGGGGAAGGGATTGCAGGTACGGAGAGCAGTTGGCGTTGTTAAAGGAGAGGAAAGTGCAGTAGCCCAGCAAACAGCAGGCCGCACCAAGTGGTCCGATCCGATCGCGCCGCGTCCCCCCTCCCTTTATTCTGCCCACCTCACTCAATACAACTACTGCCGGCGGCAGCGACGTGGTGGCAGGGACCACGCCAGCGCGGCGTCGCCAAATTGGACGAGGTCTCGGCGCTGAGTCACGATCGCCATTCACGAGACGAGATGGCTTCGCGAAACGGGAGCGGACAAAGCCGCCGCCGCCGACACGCTGCGGCCGCGTAATATGCGTGGCGTGGCGCTGTTCTGTTCCTCGATAGCCTCGGCTCGAAGATAGGCCGCATAGTATACATAACGTGTGAGGACATTCCGTGCGGCCCGGCTGACCGGCCCGGTTGGTCTCGCAAGTGGCGTGTGTGCGTAAGAACCTGGCGGTGGATTTGTGCGAACCAAAAGTGGCAGAAGTACGCTCGATATATTAGTGGCACCAAAAGTAGGTGGGGGTGATAAATTTGGCCAACTTGCAGGCGCTAGATGGGGTCGGCTGGCACGAGAGACGGGAAATATTTGGGGGCACTGAGAGAGTTTATTCGTTCTGGAGTTGACACGATAATTATGATAATGACAATGACGGGTACCGCTAGGAACACTCGTGTATTAAAGAATACACTGAAATGAAAGGGAGCTTTTTTCATGCTATTAAAGAACTATTTCACAATTCATAAAGCTCTCTTGCTTGCCACGAGATAATGCGAGAAAATGCGTAACAAGAAAATGTGGGCGGCGGCGTCCCCTTGAGCTGCAGGAGCTAAGTGTCATGACGTCATAGATCTTGACGCTGTGTGCTATAGGTCCTACGCAGTTCTTGGTCAATCAAAAAAAAAAAAACGAATTGTCTCCTTCGGGGGCCAAAAACTTAACATACCAAGTTTGAGAAAATTTTATTGAGTCGATGTTGCCAAAATACGAGAAGTACACTTTGGAATCGATGATGTCACGGGGTGAAATCTTCGCGCGGAATTCAAAAAGGAGACTTCATCGTTTCTTTTTTCATATCAATAAACCTCTGATAGCGGAATTAACGACATTAGATGCCTTATAATATCATTTATCAGTTTAAACCAATCCTTTAGACCTTGCTTTTCTTCTGTACTAATAAAACCTCTGATAGTGAAATTAATGCATTATAGAGTCCTCATAATACCATTTATCAGTTTAAACGAATTATTTATTTCACTTTAGTGTCTTTAACGTACACGCTTGAGTTCTATAAGGATTGGCCGTGCAATTTGAGGGTGCAAACCATGTACCCTCCCGATTGCGCTTAACTGGGGCATCTATTCCTCGTTAGCTTAACTATCGTGTTGATTATTGGAAATTCGTGTTCGTTTAAATAAGTTTTCGCGCACTTATACCCTTCGTGCCTTATTAGGTGTCAATATTGTCACGTGATCGTGACGTTGGCGAAGGCAGTAGCTGGCATGTTGAATACGAAGCTAAGGAAACTCTTTATTTGGGCCAACCTGTGCCCGGGGCACGGAAGTCAAAGTGCACTGATAGTGGTGAACAGAGCGTCGGCCGCGGATAAGCTTATCTGCGGCGAGGTGCGTCCGTTATACAGGTGCTATCGAACATTCGAGCGCTGCCACATGTGCTTGCGTACGCTTAAGAATAAACTTGACTGTTGGCGTCACGCGCCTGATCTCGACAGAAGTAGCTCAAACAACAGTGAAGCTTTTTTTTTTCTTTATTCAAACAACAGTGAAGCTTCCCAAACATTCTAGCATGGTCGATGCTAAGACTTGATAATGGTTCTTGTGGTTGAAAAACTAATTGAAATAACACAATAAACGTGCGTGTCATTAGGCATACGTTTACGCCACGTACTCACTTACATTACCAGTTTTGGAAGTGTGCGGATCGATTAAGTTGAACAACATGTGAATTTTTGTAGCGTTTGACTCATACAGCGCAAGGTGACTGAATAAAATCATCCCATATCTCATTAGGATAACTAGAAACGTCACTTATCTTTGCTTTCATCGCTTTTCATAGCTCAGAATTGATGAACAAGTATAACATAAGTGGGTAGGTGGGAAAACAACTTCATTTATTCACGAAAGAATAATTTGAGGAGTGGGGGTTGGGGAAGTAGGATGATGATGGGCCCTCGAGCCACTATAGATGGCCGGACACTTCTGAGCTTCGGTATCATCTCCCGCCCAGCATATACTGTCCTGAGCTGTAACTCCGGTTGCAAGCTAAGCAGAGCATCATCCCATCGCTGCTGTTGTTCTGACTCTTTCCGTTGGGGATTGAGTTGATTCGGACAATTCAGAAATACGCGATTGAAGTCGGCTCAGGTGGTAGGACACAAGTTGCAGGGAGCAGAGGCTTTGTCATGTGTAAAAAATAAGTAACAATAACATTTATAGCGTTCCAAGATTTAAGTGAGAAGCACAAATCATGTAGTGGAAGGCTTCCCATAAGCCTGTATGTTGGCAGTGAGATGATATTATTTTATTGCAACGTCATAACGGTTGGTCGTATATACATTTAGGTGTGTCATTCAGAATTTCCACGCTGTATTGAGACAAAAGTGAACTACATGCTGATCTGTATGGCACCGCAGAACGGCAGAACAGTCAGAATTTAACGTAGCTGCAAAGTTTGACATTCACTTTTAGGGGGTGGAATTTGAAGTGTTCCGCGAGGTACGCCTGCGTTTGACAACAAGAACAATGAGAGTATTACGAATGACAGTCGATCTGATCAGTGTCGCCGGGCCCACCCAAATACAGCTTACGACTCTTTCACGCGATCACTCTGCATTAGTATGTTATGGTGTTTTTAAAACAATGACGTAACTGTTTAGAATCTATGCCGTATTCATCGAAGCTCAATTTGTGGAGTATACATCGCGCAACTATACTTTTCTCAATCTGAGAACCACTCTGTGATTAACTGCACGCTCTTATTTACAGTCACATTATTCTCGATCTGAGGTGCATACTTTCTCATAGCACACTGAAGGCGTATATATATATATATATATATATATATATATATATATATATATATATATATATATATATATATATATATATATATATATATATATATATATATATATATATATATATATATATATATATATATATATATATATATATATATATATATATTATAATGTAAATGCAAGACGATAAGAGGTAGCAGCGGCAGGACAGAAGCAGCAAGAGCTGGCCGAATATACGGGCGTCGCCGCAGCAGCAACCAGGCAGTCCCAGCTCGCGCCTCGCGCGTACGTGTCGATGTCGCTTGGGGGGGGGGGGGGGGGGGCATTCCTCTGCACTACATATCCTCCCCGTCAGAAAAAGAGCCATCCTGGCAACTCACGGAGAACTGAGTACGAGCGGATCGTAATATGGTTTCAACCGCTGTACGTGAACAGTTTCATGACCCCGAAAGCGCTGGTCTGTGGATGGCGTCACGGGTTCGATGATGTAATTAACAGGTGAAGTCTGCGAGACAACGCGGTAGGGTCCCTGGTATTTTGAAACAAGTTTCGAAGAAAGACCTGTAGGGACAGCTCGAACACAAAGCCACACAAGGGTGTCCGGAACGAAGTTAGGGTACGGGTGGTTATCGTCACGCCGAGATTTTTGTCTCCATTGGTCGATGGTTGTGAACGACTGGGCGAGCTTACGGCATTCCTCGGCGCGGCGGGCAGCTTCAGAGATGGGCGTACACTCGGAGGAATCGGGGTGGTAGGGCAGAATGGTATCTAGTGTGGTGGAAAGGTTTCGGCCATATAACAGGAAAAATGGCGAAAAGCCCGTAGTCGCCTGTGGAGCAGTATTGTAGGCGTATGTCACAAAAGGCAGAATGAGGTCCCAATCGGAGTGGTCTGAGGCAACATACTTAGATATCATGTCGCCAAGGGTACGGTTGAATCTTTCCGTCAAGCCATTCGTTTGGGGATGGTAGGCGGTGGTAGTCCGGTGAATGATACGGCATTCGTCAAGGAGTGAGTTGACGACTTCAGAGAGGAACACACGTCCTCTGTCGCTGAGAAGTTCACGTGGTGCGCCATGACGGAGAATGAAGTTCCGCAGGAGGAAAGATGATACGTCGCATGCTGTGGCAGCAGGCAAAGCGGCTGTTTCTGTGTATCGCGTCAAGTAGTCAACAGCGACAATGATCCAACGGTTTCCGGAAGCCGTGAATGAAAGAGGTCCGTACAGATCGATTCCAATACGGTCGAAAGGCCTGGCTGGGCAAGGGATTGGCTGGATCGGACCAGAGGTGTGATAAGCAGAGCTTTCCGTCGTTGGCACTGCGGGCATGACTGAATGTACTTGCGCAGAAAGGTGTACATGCCTCGCCAATAAAACCGGGAGGAAAGCCGAACGTATGTTTTGAAGATGCCCGCATGTGCGCACTGAGGGTCAGCGTGGAAAGCTGAACATATTGCAGCACGAAGATGGCGAGGTACGACCAGTAACACTTTCGGCCGTCAGACTTGTAATCCCTGTGGTAAAGGAGGTCATCGCGGATCTCAAAGTGAACCGCTTGACGGGGCAATGTTCGAGAAGATGTAGAAGTCGATGGGTGTGATAGGAATCGCCGAAGAGCGTTGATCCAGTCATCCTTACGTTTCTCAGACGCCATGTCGAAGTTTGCTGGAAACGCAACCGTTTCGTCCACGGCAGATAGACAAGCAGAGCTTTCCGATGATACAAGTGAACGCGATAGGGCGTCGGCATCAGTGTGACGTCGGCCAGACCTGTAGAGAACGCGCATGTCAAACTCTTGCAACCGCAAAGCCCAGCGAGCTAAACGGCCGGAGGGGTCCTTCAACGTGGATAACCAACAAAGTGCATGGTGATCGATGACTACGTCGAAAGGGTTACCATATAAGTACGGTCTAAATTTACCTAGAGCCCAAATAATTGCCAGACACTCCTTCCCTGTTACAGAATAATTCTTCTCCGCTTTGGTGAGGGTACGGCTTGCGTAAGCGACTACGTACTCCTGGAATCCCAATTTGCGCTGCGCGAGAACGGCGCCGAGTCCAACACCGCTTGCATCGGTGTGCACCTCAATCGGAGCAGTCGGGTCGAAGTGACGCAAGATTGGCGGTGAGGTTAACAGGTGGCGCAACTTTTTGAAGGCATCATCACAGGCGGGTGACCAAGTGTAACTTTTCGAGTCATTCCGTAAAAGTTCAGTCAAGGGGGCGGTGATCATCGCAAAATTCCGAATAAAGCGGCGGAAATATGAGCAGAGGCCAAGGAAGCTGCGCAGATCCTTCAGAGCTGAGGGTTTAGGGAACTCTGCAACTGCCTGAAGCTTGGCGGCGTCAGGAAGTATACCGTCTTTAGAGACAACATGGCCGAGGATCGTGAGCTGACTTGCACCGAAGCGGCATTTCTTCAGGTTGAGCTGAAGGCCGGCGTTAGTTAGGCACTGTAGTACTTCATCTAGCCTGCAGAGATGCGTGGGAAAATCTGGCAAAAATATAACCACGTCATCTAAGTAGCACAGGCATGTTTTCCACTTCAGGCCACGCAAAAAATTGTCCATCATCCGCTCGAATGTTGCGGGCGCATTGCAAAGACCGAAAGGCATGACGCGGAATTCGTAGAGGCCATCAGGTGTGACAAAGGCCGTTTTAGGCTGCTCTTCAGGCGCCATAGGGATTTGCCAGTAGCCACTCCATAAGTCAATAGAAGAGAAGAACTCCGCACCTTGGAGGCTGTCAAGGGCATCGTCGATCCTCGGTAAGGGGTAAACGTCCTTTCGAGTTATTTTGTTAAGACGACGGTAGTCAACACAGAAGTGAATTGACCCGTCCTTCTTCTTAACGAGAGCGACTGGAGATGCCCAGGGGCTGTTCGAAGGCTGGATGACGCCACGCTTGAGCATGTCAGCTACTTGGTCACTGATAACCTGGCGCTCTGTCGCGGACACGCGATAGGGTCTTTGACGCAGTGGTGCATTGGTGCCCGTGTCGATGCGGTGACACACAGCTGATGTGCGGCCGAGGGGACTATGCTGGCAGTCAAAGGAAGAACGGAACTTGTTCAGGAGTCGTAGAAGCTGAGCACGTTGCGAAACGGTTAATGTGTCGGCGATGGAGCTGCTCAGTATGTCAGGTCTAGTGTTCTGCCGTGAAGAGGCACACGTTAATCCAGCGACTTCATGTTTGGCGAAAGAACCAGTTGGCATGTCAATAATTGCAGAAGGGTCGAGACTGTAAACACGCCCGACACACTCGCCCCGAAGTAGTGTTACAGGAGATGACAGCAGATTCGAGATGAGCATTCTGCTGACACCGTCATGAAGTTCCAAAAGGGCATGAGGCAGCGGCGAACATTTGCGACGAACGAAAACGGCAGATGGCGTGAAAAGGGCACTTGACTCGGCGAGCACGTTGCAAGACACCATGACAAGGGCGAAAGAGTGTGGCGGTATCGTAACGTCTTCAGCAACAAATAGTTTGTCCCCGGTTTCAACAGCGTCGTGTAAAGTAGCGTCGCTAAACACTTCAAATGCCACCTCAGTGCGCGAACAGTCGATGACGGCCTTATTAGCGGAGAGAAAGTACCAGCCCAAAATGAGGTCATGGGAGCAGGAATCTAACACTAGTAATTCGACGACATAGATAAGGCCGTCAATCGCAATGCGAGCAGTACAGGCAGCGGCCGGCATGACGTGCTCTGCGCTTGCTGTACGAAGCGATATACTTGCTTGTGGCGTCATAACTTTTTTGAGCAAGCGGCAGAGTCTGGCACTGATCACTGAAACTGCGGCACCAGTGTCGACGAGAGCGAGTGCAGCGACGCCGTCCACATATACGTCCAGTACATTCGTCGGTGAAGAGAGAGGCCTTGGTCTTTTCGCGGGTGTCACAGTTCCTGCCTTTCCCGCTCCGGCGATGAAGGACGACGACGGATCGGCGATGGCGAGCGGCGTCGAGGTGATGGCGACCGACGGTTAGCAGGTGGGTGGTGGTCTGCGTACGATGACATCTGGTCGGGATGCTGAGAGCCTGCGAACGAAGGGCGCTGTGGCACATAAGAGACAGGTTCGAAGCTCTGGTGGTAGTTCTGCTGATAGGCAGGGACACGCTGGCGGCAGTATCGCGCTATGTGGCCAGGCAACCCACAGGCAAAGCATATCGGCCGATTGTCGGGTGTACGCCATTGTCCACTACTCTGGAGGGACCTTGGCTGAGTGAACCGAGGAGTGGGCACAGCTGATGGTAGTGACCTAAATGTCTGGAGAGGTGGCCTTGCGGCAACCTCAGCATAGCTTAGAGGTGCATTCACCTCGGCACAGGCCACAGGGGTCGACAACGGCGAAGTGTCACGGGTGTACGCCATTGTCCACTACTCTAGGTGGCAGAGCCACGCAAACTTGCTCCTGGATGACCTCACGAATGTTCGCTGGCAGATGTGATGGTGGTTGGCCGGCTGTTGATAGCAGCGACAGCTGACGAGCGACCTCAGCGCGAACAAACTCCTTGATCTGCGATAGCAGCGAGTGATGGTCAGAGGTGGTTGTCAAGCTTGAGAGGGTATCATCCGAGACGTTAGGGTGTCGCGTGAGAAGACGCTGTCGTCGGAGTTCGTCAAAACTCTGACACAGCTCGATGAGCTCCGAGACACTGGCCGGGTTTTTCGAGAGGAGCATTTGAAAGGCGTCGTCGGAAATGCCTTTCATAATGTGTCGTACCTTGTCAGTTTCCAGCATCGTCGGGTCAACACGCCGGCAGAGGTTGAGGATGTCCTCGATGTAGCTGGTGAATGCCTCACCAGTTTGTTGGGACCGGCTTCGTAGGCGTTGTTCTGCGCGAAGTTTGCGCACCCCAGGGCGTCAAAAACAGCTGTGATGCAGGTCTTGAAGGTCGTCCAAGTAGGAATGTCCGTCTCGTGGTTTCTGTACCACAGCTTGGCGACATCCGTTAAATAAAACATCACGGTACCCAGTTTCATGGCATCATCCCATTCGTTGGTAGCGCTGGCTCGTTCGTAGGATTCCAGCCAATCCTCAACGTCTTTCTCGTCTGTGCCGCTGAAGATGTCGGGTTCACGCAGGAGCTGGGCACTGGGACAGCCCATGGGTGGCGAAGCCCGGGGGGGAGTGAAGACAGCGTCGTCAGGCATGACGGGCGGCAGCTTTCGGCTACGCAATACCAGGGTCGGGGTAAACCGCAGCAGCCTCCACCAAAATATAATGTAAATGCAAGACGATAAGAGGTAGCAGCGTCAGGACAGAAGCAGCAAGAGCTGGCCGAATATACGGGCGTCGTCGCAGCAGCAACCAGGCAGTCCCAGCTCGTGCCTCGCGCGAACGTGTCGATGTCGCTTGGGTAGTGGGTATTCCTCTTCACTACAATATATATATATATATATATATATATATATATATATATATATATATATATATATATATATATATATATATATATATATATATATATATATATATATATATATTGTATACTGATATATTATCATCACCACAGCTATTATCGCTGTCCTCTAGCGAAAAGCGTTTCTCACACTCCTCACACAAACAGAACTCACCTAGAGATTTCTGTATATATGCAAATGCCTCTCTTGCCAGCTGCGAAGAATCCTTGTATCCTTGTAAAGCTCTTACCATAACATAGATTCACTCCATTGTTTAGGGTATGTGTAATCTTTTATTGAATACGACATAAACTGGGAGGGGGGAGCAGAAGTTTGCCCGACTGCATCAGCGAACATGAGCCTTCAAGAGTTGTTTGCATGCGCAATCGATAGTCGATCTACGCCGTGCTACGATAAGCAGATCCTACGACCGCAACTGCGCCTATAGTACCTTGGCGACCTTTATGAGTCGTGCGATGTTCTAGCTTTTACAGAAACGTGGTTCTCTGATTGTTGCCTCGAACACACATCTTGTCTCGAACGCACGAAATTGGGGGGGGGGGGGGGGGGGGGGCTCTATGTGCGTATACATCAGAAAATTAGTTATACTCACTCCATCATATCCGAAAATTGTATTGCAAGTTCGGATAACGAACCCCTGACAGTAGTCACTAACACTGATATAATAATTGTGTGCTGTCCACTATCTGATACAATTGGCAAAAAATGTAAATTATTTCAAGAGAAATAAGCGTGTATATTCATTTATATATCACTGGCCGGCCTTTTACATTCTACGTTTATCGACATTGATTGACTCTATTCTCTTATTTGGTATTCTTGGCAAAACACACAGCCATGGCTTTAGAAATCACAAAACCGCCCACAATAACAACGTAATACGGAAAACCTTATGGCATTCGATTGACAAATGATGGCACTGACAACATTTTTTTTTTGGAGCCCGTTAGCACTAAGTTTACGTGATCACATGCCATGCAAAATTTGTTGCAGATTTCTTTACCATTTCATACGCAATCCACGAATAGCTCCACCTGATTTTGAAAGGAAGATTGACGAGGAAAGCGTCACTCATCTTCGAGGTGTGGAATTGAACACAGACTGAAGCAGTCCCATTCCCGACATACACGCAAACGTCTGTTGGAAATTTTTGATTAGTATTTTCATCATGATATTATTTACAGAGTAACTATTGAAGAACGTTCACGACAACCCGGTAGCCAGCGCAACGTCGGGAGTACCGCATGGCTCAATTTTGGGCCATCTAGTGTTTTTAAAGTATATTATTATTTCAACTATCTTTGCGTCTTCTTGTGTGCAAGTGCATGCCAAAGACCGAGTGATTCATGCCTTGATCTTGCCAAAAACGCTCGAATGCCAAGAGGTTTTCCGTATTACGTTATTATTATGGCTGGTTTTGCAATTTTCAAAGTCATGGCTGTGTATTATGTCAAGAATACCAACTCAAGAATAAAGAGTGCTTCATGGGAAGATACATAGCAACAAAAATATTCGCAGGTAGACCTAAATAACATTAGAAGTTGGTGTGAGAAGTGGCTCATGCAATTAAGTGCAAAAAAAAATGTAAACTAGTGATTGTCTCTCGGCAGTATGAAAGCTCTTAATCATACAAACTTACTGTCACACCAGTACTTGCCCGTCAAGACATCTTACAATCTATCATGGAACACACATGTTAGCATAATCAGTAACAACGCTAACCGCACGTTAGGATTCTTGCGTCTGAACTTCGACAAAGCTTATAATTCACCTTCTCTCTATTTGCTTCTTGTGCTCTTGTGCACTTGAAATTCAAACACGGCACTGTGACCTGGGACCTTCATCGCGAAAGTTTATTCAGGCATCTCGAACGAATACAAAGTCATGCCGAACAATTCCTTCTCTCTAATTACCGGTGTACATACATCATAATTGCAATGAAACACACCTTATCCCTGCCGTCTCAATCACTTATTCATAGAACTTTAGGCTTTGCCTCTTTAATACGGTATCATTTAAAACTACATAACGGGCTCATTACGCCTCTAACTTCTACTAAATCCCCGATGGACCACAAGTACAAGGTTAAAGGCATTTTGACATGATGGAGCGAAAGAGCTCGTTTCGAAGATATTCCAGTGTTGGCGTTGGCGTCGTTGGTCGTGAGCGGGAAATCCCCTTGCCCGCGACAGAAAACTTTAGAAACATTCCAATGAAATAATTACTAGAACCTTCGGTTTGGGTGACAATCTAACCCAGAATAAAACCCAGGGAAGTATAGGCTACACTTTCGACTAAAACTGCTTCGAAAAACAAACAAACAAAAAAAAAACAAAAAACACCACATGAATGGAATGTTGAAGAAGTCTCGTCAGCGCATGTTATATTGCACGGCAGAGACTTAGAATCACTTCAGGGGACGGAACACGTGAATCACGCAATAAATGGGTGTTTTAACGACCCACCGTTTACGAAGCACTCAGGCACATGTATTCATCAGCAGCAGCAAAAGCGTCAACCAAAAGGCAGCTGCGTAAGTTTGCGTGATGCCTTACGGACCCGTATAGTGAGCCCTTCGCTGATTCACAAAAAAAAAAAATTATGGCGCAGTGGGCCCTGCGCAGCTTGCAGCACGTGTCCTGGGAAGGTTTGAAACAACAAATTTATACGCTAAGACGTTCATTCCCTTGCGCCACGGTTCAGGCATACTGCGAGAACCGAACTCAGGCAAGCATTTGAGAAGGTGATGAACATGGGACCCGTTTATGCTATCACATTCTACTCTCGAAGGCGAAACTCAAGTGTTCTCCAGGTGTCCTGCAACGCAGACACATTTCCTTTCTCGTTCATGCCTCTCTCATGAAACATTTGATGATGATGATGATGATGATGATGATGATGGTGGTGATGATGATGGTGGTGGTGGTGGTGGTGGTAGGGGTGGCCTCAAAGCATGGCTCACACCCATTCTAGGGGATTGGCCAAGAAACAAGTAATTAGATAGAGAGGATCACATATTACTTGTAAATCTTATGAATATAATATGGTTAGAAGAAATTAAATTTTACTAATTGAGAGATTGGCAATCAAAACCGCCTTGATTAGATTGAGAATCTTTCTACAGCAAATGAATTGCCTAGCTGACAACTTCGTTCTTATCTTTTATCACCCTCTTGTTATCTTGTTATTCTCATTCTTTATCTGCACACGTACATTGAGATAGTCCTCTCAAACAATATCGTGAGGCTCTCGTCACCATACCTTTTGTTTTTACGCGTGTCACGGGGCATGCCACTTTGTTATTTTGCTTTTTTTTGTTCTTTTTGTGGCCTATAAGTTGCCACCGATTTCGTACAACTTGCTATGTTTTTTTTTTCAATACATTTTTTCTTAACTATGTGTCAGTTTTGTTTTGCTTCCATTTATGTTTCAGTACATTTAATTTTCCTCAGATTCTGTAGTGCATTTTTATGGTGCGTTATCCGCTAAAGTAGCTCGTCCTATAGGTATAATAAATTCTGACAATTCTCGGCATAACCACTATTTGACTGATACGACAAGAACAAATTACGTGCTTGAAGACTCCGGGTATTCGTACCTTGAAAGCCCATCTGGGTATTGATTTTTAACAGCGGAGCAGTTTTGCGAATTGTTCCTTGTGAGTCGATCTAGAACACTATCATCATCACAAACGAGTGTGAGCTACAGAAATTGGGTAGTTCCCACAACTCCCCAATGGTCTCCTAAAAATAAGGAAGGCAGCAGCTATAGCCCTACCAATGGCGGTGACCATGGACCATGGGAAGGTCAACGGCTACTGTGAGAGGACCCCGAAGTGATGGAAGGCTTACGCCGGTGACTACGAGCCCGTAGATTTATGAGTGTTGTAGTGCCATGTGTTAAGACATGCACCAAAGTCTTCTGTATTTTAGTTACTCGGCGCAAAGTATTGCGTTTCTTTTTCGAGCCTCAAATGAAGGTTGTCGTTCTTTCGCCCATCTGATGTCGGCCAGTTACTGCCTTGAAATGCAGCACAACGATACAAGTGGGGAGCACGCTTGGTTTCAGTGCGAGTTTCTGTCTCCGGAGTTTGGACATCCGTGTCTGTGACTGCCTATGCTTTAACTCGAACCCCTCTGCGCTGAGAATCACTGTAGAAACAACCTAGTATCACCTAGCTAAGGTCTATAAACAACCTAGAAGCAATTGAATTAATTTTTAGGATGGCCCAGTTTTGCTGTTTAACACCTTGCGCAGCTCAGTGCAAGCTTCGTCTTCTCTCTCTCTTTTGTCGAACTTGTCAGCACGAGACCTTACCCTATAGGCTACTACAGCTAGTACTTACTTTTTGAAGCACTATTATTCACCCCACTCCAAGGTTTAAAAACGCATAGAATCAGCTGAAAATCAAACCCTTCCTTTGGTTCAGCCATACAACACGCAAACTAGTGTTGCGTACTTCAATTTCTGGCTACATCTTTTACGTGTTTTTTTTTTCAACTGTTTCCCGCGGCGTCGGCAGTTTCGAAGTTATTTTCCAATAGTTTAGAATGTTAGGAAGTTTATGTAATCAACTTTATCAGTTCTTCAAATCAGAAATCACGTATTCAGAATCGGTATTGGGTGGCGCAGTGGCGTAACGTTAACTTACCGAGCAAATCTCGCCACCCATGATACACTCTCATTTGACTAGCTTCAATATTTCTGTAACTGGTATCATGGTTTTAGCGTGGCTTCAATAAGTTGTTTATCATTGACATCATCATGTACTCTGCAGCAAAGCGCAACTTTCCAGAAAAAGTATTTTTAGAACAAACGTTCGGCTTGCCCGCATGGCATTCCCGCTTTACACAGTAGTGGAACCGCCAAGCTCTGCTGTGTCCACATGGGGTCGCTGGGCGTTTGCAGGTTGTGTCAGTAGCAGGCGGCAGTTTGACTGCCGTGGGGCCGAGATTACTTCGATAACCGTATTATTTAGTTGTACGCTTGCTTCTTTTCAGTTTTAAATGCGAAGCATTTCTTAGCGAACTTTGGTGACTTTGAGCGTATCTATCTATCTATCTATCTATCTATCTATCTATCTATCTATCTATCTATCTATCTATCTATCTATCTATCTATCTATCTATCTATCTATCTATCTATCTAGCCGCCTACGACTTTTAGCTCTCCTGGCCGTTTCAATAATGGTATCGATATCAAAATTGGAATGGCATAACATAACTGTATTACGAGTATAAGTGACTAGTCATAAGTTCTCATAACATAAAAAATTTGGCAGATCCCATGTACCTGGGGATCAGCGATCTTCTTCCCGCCAGGGAAGAAGATTGTTGATCTTCTGAGGCGGGTATGTGCCACTGCCACTTCCCGCCAGGCAGTGGCACATACCCGCCCGTGGGTATGTGCCACTGCCTGGCGGGAAGTGTTTGACGACGTACGTCATGGTATTGTGACATAATTGATGTCTTGACCGGCGCATCATATTCGTCAAACTATCTCACCCTCTCATGTTAATTTTGGTTCACGCAAAGTTATGGGTGTGACCACTAGAGCACCCAAACGTAAGCGGCTAGATAGATAGATAAATAAATAGATACGCTCAAAGTCACCGAAGTTCGCTAAGAAATGCTTCGCATTTAAAATCATGACATATATGTCATGAATCTCATAATGTACACTTCACGGTCTTGCTGCTCTGGCGGTGGTTTCGCTCACATGACATATTGCATAACTGGTATGGTATATGGCGAACAATAGTGAGGGGCTCTAACGTGGAAATCATGATATGCATGCCATGTAAGTCATGACTCATGGTGCGCTCGTGGTCGTTTTGCTAGCTTCGCGTGTACCAAATTTGGCGTGAGGTGACATGAATGGATAACCAAGGTATATCACTGGTGCAAAGATGATAATGACGACATGCGTGTCATGTAAGAACATGAATACATGCCACACTCATGAACCGCTCACGGCCGTTTCGCTAGCTTCCCATATACTAGATATGGTATTACGTGCCGTGATTGGATGATGAAGGCATATGACTGGTGCAAGCATGATAATGATGATATGCGTGTCATGCAAGAAATGATTACATGCCACGCTCATGATGCGCTCGCGGCCGTTTCGCTAGCTTCACATATACCAAATTTGGTATTACGTTGTGAACAGACGACAAAGGTAAATGATACGTGCTAACATGGTAATCATGATATCCGTCTGATGTAAAACATGACTATATGCTACGCTCATAGCGTGCTCGCGGCCGTTTCGCTAGCTTCACTATGCCAAGTTTGGTATTACGTAACGTGAATGGACGACGATGCCAGGCGCAAACATGATAATCTTCACATGGAAGTCATGCACAGCACCGCTTACGTCCGCCTCGTAACGTTGATATGATTTTAAACTGCCATGTCCACTTTCCTCATTCGTGCTTCGCATATCATCGATTCGCGCTGTACGAGGGATCTGCCTTATTTTTTTTTCGCTTCTCTAGAGGTGGGTCTAACAATAAGGATGGCTTCACCAACAATTCACAGGTCACAGCTGCACTGTAAGAAAGACCAACTGGCGCAAACGAGAAAGTGCTGAGATTGTACAGTTGCCTGAATCTGTAACAATAGAGTGCAGCGGCGACTTTTCCGCATGCCAGCGTCACATGATAGAACGAAGTTCTTAAACATTCGTTTGTGGTCGCGTGGTGTATGGGCGTGTGGCGTGTGCTTGCCCTCACCAATTTTGGAACATAATTCAGTCGTATGGCGAAGATATACAGAAAAGATTGCCGCTCGACCACGATAGTTAAATATTAGGGCGACTGAACTCCGTATTAATAGCGGGAGGCTTATGGTGCAGTATATGAGTTTCATGAGAATGGGTAACATATTTATGCTTGTGAGCGTTCTTCTGGTCTCCGTGGGATGGTAACGAGACTTATTATATAATACTGCAATAACTTTCGCATTCTCTCTTTCTACCAACACCACCATCATCATCGTGATCATCATCATCACCATCGACAGTGGGGTATAGCACAGAGGTTTTTTCCATTCTTCCACCATCTCACCCTGAAGGAAAACTGCGCATCAGTTTTCAATACAGTTTATTCTCTCTCCCTCCTCTCTCACTGCCTCTCTCTCTCGTACGTCACCTTTGTGGCACTTTTGTACTCACCAGGATAGGTTTGTAAAGAAACGTATAAGTGCGCAATGTGCATGTGCAAACCCCAACCCAGCTAATCGAGGAGAAAGGGTTCTGCATTCACTCAATTTAAATAACGTCAATATTGCTGGAAAAACGCCGCGGGGCCCGGGCGTGAAAAAAAAAAGCCAATACGCGTTTTGTTTTGTTAGCATGTGTGCAACGACAGCATAAAGCGCGTGAGTGGCAAAGGACGGTTCCGAAGCTCTGCCATAAAGCGTGAGTTTTATTTAATAAAGCGAAGCTTTATACAGCTGCACCACCCTCTCTCTGACCTTCTCTTTGGTTTTCCCACATAGACCGGTTGAATCTTTGTGGAGTAAAGTGCGTCTACCGCGGTTTCAGTGTGAGCAAATCTGGACTCTTGCTGAATTTAATAGATTAGTAAAGAATAGTGGTCTTGGAGATTGTGTAACTGAATTCGGATTGGTCCTCACTGGTTGGTCCTTACAGGATGTGTAAGGTGCTTCTATGGAGCTATATTTCCGGGAGTAGAAACTATAAACGCTTTCGAACAGCTTCCGATTTGGTTGGTAATACTAGTGAGTCCCGCAGGCGAAGAAATATTAAAAAAAAGTTACCGCACCGCAATAGCCCAGCTCAGGACCATTTTTCACTCCCTCTTCTTCCGGTAAACGCTTGGTCAGTACGCTTATCGCAATGCAGCACCTTAGAGACAAAAAACTAAGAACATTTGCAGCGCAAGATAAGTTTACAAAAATAAATCCCTTCTTGCCTATCCGACTCGGTGGGAGTACAAGGCGACGGCATGTGCTTCGTATGAGAGTGATCGATGCTTGCAATGCCTCCTTCGCGCCTGCCTCGCGATAATGGTGCTCGACCACTGACAGGAAAGTTGCGAGATGGAATCTCGGCCGCGGCGACCGCATTTCGGAGGACGTGAAGTGCTGGAGGCTCGTGTGCTTTGATTCGCTAAAGGACCACAGATTGTCGAACTTTCCAGAGGACTCTACTGCGGCCTCCCTCAGTATTAGAAAGGGGGTTTCAGAACGTAAAACAGCGACAAAAATAATACTTACTTTACATTGTCGAATCAATCGGACCCCCCCCCCCCCCCCGCGTTAGCCAACGAGGCGTAATTTTGCCTATCCTCCGCATGCACTACAGTGCAATTATGTTGCGCTTGCTGAGCAGATCGATTATTAGCGAATGACGAAACTTGGAAGCCTGAAGCAAAATTCTGCGGTACTAAATGGTCCGAAAAAGCTTGGCTCAACGTAGATCATAAGCATAAAATTACGAAAGCATAATACGACGGAGAATTTCCGTTATGTTTTGCTTGCGTAAGTCTATAGTTAGTCGCAACGTTAGGCGTTCAGCTTCCGTGGCCCACCCGCAAGTGAATTCAGTACTGTTCTGTATAAGTATTATTATCTTATATTTATTTATTTTTGGGTTAGTACTGGTTTTCCTGGCATCTCTTCCACGTTTATTTTATCCGGATAATCTGGTCGTCATGAAATGGATAGAGTAAGGCGAAAATAATTACCCTTTACCCTTTTTCAATACAGATTCCAGAATCCAGAATTTCCTTTATTGTTTGTGACACCGGCCTCAATCGCTGACAACCTCCGCCGGAAGATTGTACGTTTACGTTCCACGAGCTCGGGCCTTCGCCGATTGGAGCCCAGAAAATGAGGAATGGGCGGGGAAAGTGATCAGCACCCTCGTGACACAATTCGATTCGCAGCGTACGTCCTGGCATTTGTAAAATGCGTCTTTTGGTGTCGATAGCAACCACGCCCTTGGAGAGGGCTCTTACTGACTTGATTGCGCTTGTGTGAGCGTGGAAAGGAAAATGGGGGTATCGCTCGACGGCTGTCCTCAGAAGCTGGGCGTTCAAGAGGACCCGTCGATTGGCTACAGACGTGGTATTCATTTCTTTCGGGGAAGAGTGTCGCCGCGTAACTTTCGCTCCCCCTCCCATTATCGTTCGACACACGAGACTTTCAATATGCGACGTAACAACAACAACAACAACCACAAAAACACGTGTTTAAGGCCACTGAGGAAAAAACAGTAAAACGTCAAGAGTGGGGTGACGTGGAAAAAAAAAAAAGAAACGTTATAAAGGCTTTGACACAGATAATGCATGAGGGAGGGCTGAAAGAAACGTCTAGGGTAGAATGTAGAGTTTATGTAATCATAGCACTCAATTTGAGCTCTGAGAAACCGAATTCCGAAGTCATGAGAATTAAAGCGAAATAATGGTGAAAGATAAGTGACAGGAGACGCACTTTTCTCTTGGCCTTCGCACAAGTAAAGTTTTCATTTTTATTTTTTTTTTGCCACCGTCCTCTAAGGCGGGAAGATCATAGCTAACCCACGTGTTTCGAAGATACGAGAGAGAGAGAGAGAGAGAGAGAGAATAAACATACTGGAGACCCATTGGGAGACAGGAATGGCGCCATTGTGAAACACGAGTGGTGTTCGCCCTTAGCTGCCGGAAACGTGGGTGCTCGGACCGTAGGGACGCTACTAGTACAACTAGAAACGACGCAATACCGCCGTCGCAAGTCATTTGCTTTTTTTTCCATTTGAACAGGAAATGAAAGGAGCAAACGAAAAGAGAGGCTGCAGTGGCGGCTGCCAATGAAAGACGGAGATCACGGCACACATTGATGGGGAGGCATCAGCGCGAAGTTCTCACGCCTTTCTCGCGGCGGTCTCGCTTGCACGCGCGCCGCTGCCGCTTCGCGTTTCTCTTTGTCGTTGCGGCGAGTAGATCTACGCCCAATCACGTGTTTTCCGAAAGGAAATACGCGTTTTTCCCTTGGGGCCGTCTTTCCATCCCATCGTTAGCCGAGTGATCCTCCACCCTGCTCGAGTTCACCGCTGATCGTCACACACCCCCCGCCATCTTAGACATCCCCCCCCTTTCCTATACCTTCCTGTACGGTGATGGGTGATCTTCATTCATGTTGCCCCGCCGCTCATTGACACACGCCATCTCCGACAGCGTAGCAGTAGAGCGGAGAAGACCACCGCATACGTGCATCGCGCGAGCCAGCAGATAACGCCGAATAGACAGGTATGTATGTAGCACGTAGACGGAACATGCGAGTATGCTATGCATACGCCCGCATGAGATAGAAACAAGTGCTCTTTGCGGCTTAGATACAAGGGTCAAAAGAGTCTTTGAAAACCCCTTGTTTATGCCTTTTTATTGTCATATCTTCTCTCTCAACTCCCTTGGCTTTTCCCCTTCCTCGTTTGGGTTGTGGATGCGGATGCAATTCGTGTGAGCGTGAGACGCATCTCACAGTTCGTAAAAAAAAAAAAGTTCAATATCTCGAGTAAAGTGCACGTTTTGACTGGACCACGCTCGAGAGCCCATTGTATGGCCCGTCGGTCGGCGTCGTTCTCTGATCACGAACGAAGCTTTCCCCACCCCCCTCATCCCTCCTTGCTCCGCGCAAACTCCTTGTCTGTTTCCTCCTGGGCCAAACCTCGGTTCGCTTTCCATTACACGTCGCACGCGTTCTGCAGGCAAAGGAGCCTCTTGCGGATCGGCCAGCGGACATCAGCCACTTTTGTTTTGTTTACCCCAAGTCACCGACTCCGTGCGATCTTTACTCTCCCTCATTATTATGTTTTTGCGACCTTTCTTTTTTTTCTTTTTCAACTGCTCTCCCCTACACCCTCCATCAGCACTTGGCGCGTTTTTGTGACTGACCGCGCGGGTTCGCTGCGAATGTTTTGCGATTCCCACGCAAAGCGGGGGAGAAGAACGCCATGCTACACAGCTCTCGTCGCGCATGAGTTGCTCTCAAGGATATTCGGCGCTCCTTCTCGTTCGAGTTTCGTTCTCCGCTCTCGCGTTTATGTTTTGGCCCTACACCCTTTGCTTGTTCTTTAGCTTCACTCGCTGCCGACGATACCCTGCGCACGCTTGCCTCTGTTTGCTTGAATCGCTGACGGATCGCCTTTCCCGCCCGCAGTGTGGCTCGCGACCGCAGCCGTGAGCGTAAAGCTTGCTCTCTAACTGCGCAGACTCACAGAGAGAGAGAGAGAGAGAGAGAGAGAAGAAAAGGTAAAATAGAGACTGAAGGGAATAAGCCGTCCGAGAAGCTCCCACATCGCTTCCAGTGCCGGCTTTCTTTGATTAGCCCGGAATTACGCGAAGCCGTTGGGATTTCTTTCTTCTCTCTCATTCTCCCGGTGTGAACTGCTGCCGCCTGTGCGTGCTGCTGGCGATGTGTCTGGTATACGGCGAAAAGGAGGCGGGTCGTCGGCAATTTCTGGCTAAAGGAGCAAAACCGCCCCTGTCTCTCTTTACTCTACCTGTGCTCTGCGGGAACATTTGTGACGGCTCCCGTAGGCGTATACTGCCCACCCACAGTGCGTGAGAGACACGGCTGTGGGGCTTGAAACGAATCGAAGTGTCCGTCCTACGGACGAGAGAGGGCGAGGTCTCACAATGTTGGAATCCTCCAGGTTAGTTTTTTGCGTTCACTATATGCAAACTTTGGAGCGTTTTGAGCTTCTGGGAGAACGTTTGATTAGTGTCGCCCGAAGCAAGGAATTACCAACAATAAAAAACATTTATTGTCTCTTGTTCCCGAGACAAACTGGCCTATTACGTCTGAAAAATAGGCCATATTTCCCTGCTTCCGGTCGCTCCTAATCACTGAGACCTCATCTAACCATCACATTTAGGGTTGATTTATACACAAGATCACGCTCATCAGATTTAGGACCTTTTCCTACTGTTCCTTTATTACAACATTTTGACGTCAAATTTATGTCACCACAGGACACCGCTAACTTTTGTTTCTAAGCAGCCTCATCAAGCCTTCAAGCATTTTTCTTGTTCACAGGGGGTTCAGCATGCGTCGTTCGAAAACAAACAGGCCCGTTGCCTGATTTGGCATGTTTCACTTACCTTAATGACAATCAAGAATCGAGTAGCGCGGGGAAGAGAAGGGGGTTTAGTTGGGCTGAGCTGGCGAATCGAAAACGAATCTCCAGGAGAGGAGGCTTGTAGCGGTGCCTCCAGTTGGTCCGCTTTCGCTTGCTTATATATCGGTGGATTGTTACCTAACGCTGGCCACGAAACGGAGCATTAAAAAAGCTCCTGTGTTGCTTCCAAAATGTCCCTGTGTAGAAGCCCATGTGTAGCTCCCAGAGCACCCGTCAGCACAAGAAGAGAGAAGGTGCCGTTTAGAGCCTGTGTCAAATCTCCAAGATTCCACTCATACTTGGCGGATTCGCAAAGTTTGAGGCAATAACATCCGATAGTGAGCTCAGTCGATGATTACGTGATGAAGCGTTTCAGGTCCTCTTTGAATATTACGAATCTTTCACAAAGAAAAGATGTCAGAGCGATGTTGTGTGTGTTCTGAAGAGGTTCTACAGCGTTTCACTTCCGCGAAGTGGAGGAGGAGGAGGAAGCAACAAAAGGGAGGAGGCAGGGAGGTTAACCAGAAAGACATCCGGTTGGCTACCCTACACTGGGGGATTGGGGAAGGGGACAAGAAAGACGAGAAAGAGGGAAGAGAAGGAAAACAAAAAAGGTAGGGGAGAGACTGACAATAATTTCATTGCAGTGTGTAGAACTCTACCACATGTCAGAGGCGTTCACACAAGCCTGTCCAGATGCTCCGTAACATGGACGGAGCTAGCCGCCAGCACATGCTCGAGTACTACAATGACGTCTGGAGCAGTGGGGTCCTACCGGAGTCATGGCGCACTGCGGTCGTCGCCCCGATCCTGAAGCCCCGGAAGACAGCCATGGCCCTCTCCTCGTACAGGCCAGTCTCTCTCACATCGGCACCCTGCAAGGTGCTGGAGAAGGTGGCCTTGGAGCGACTCGAGTGGATTGCTGGCCAACTCGAGTTCTTCCCGGAACAACTGACTGGCTTCAGGCGCCACTGGTGCACAGCCGACTCCATTTCCGACGTCGTAACCACCCTTGAGGATGCCAAGAGCTGTGGTGACGTGGCCATGCTGCTCCTGATGGACGTGGAGAGTGCCTTTGACAGTCTCCCACACGAGGTCGTCGAGACGTCTCTGGACCGACTTGGCGTTCACGGGTGCCTCCACAGCTTTGTGACTGCCTTCCTGACCAGCAGGACCTTCCGGGTTCCCGTTGGAAAGGAGACCAGCAAACCCAGGGACATCACCGCAGGTGTACCACAGGGCTCTGTGCTGAGCCCCTTCCTGTTCAACCTGGCCATGGCAGGGCTCCCCGCTTCTCTTCCGACAGGCACCAGGTTCCCGGCCCACTGCTCTGTCTACGCCGACGACATGGCACTCTGGGCCCAGGGATCAAGGCGGTCCATTCCAGCCATCAGGACGTCACTGCAGGTGGCCCTGGATGTGGTGTCCGCCTACCTGAGTGGCATCGGACTCAAGGTCTCCGCAACCAAGACCGAGGCCCTGCTGATCCACCCGCTGGCCGCAGCACGACGCTACGTGAAGCAGCTGAGGGTCGGCAACCGCAACCTGCCTTGGAAGCTGACAGTGAAGTACCTGGGGCTCACCATCGACCACCATCTCACCTGGGTCCCAGCTGCCAAGGTCGCCTGCACACAGGTACGGCGTGTCCAGGGAGCCATCAGCAAGATGCAGCAGCGTGGATGCGGCTGCTCAACCAAGCTGGTGCTTCGACTCAACCAGGCTTCAGCGTCCTCAGTCCTGCTGTACGTCTTTCCACTGGTGGCCCTGACGCCTGCCAGGAGACTGGACCTGGAGGGACATCACAGGAGAGCAGTGAGGGCCACCCTGGGGCTCCCCAGGTACTCTCTCGTGGCAGCGACCCTGGCCGAGGCTGGAGAGTGGCCCCTGTCCCTGCACATGCTCCAGCGTGCTCTGGGGTACATAGACCCCCTACACCGTGCTGCCGACGGCAAAATCCTCTTGGAGCGACTTTGCAGCCAGCCGAGGTCACAGATGGGTGGTCTCTGTGCACTCTACCACCAGATGGTCCCGGACCCGCCACTCCCGGTGGCCCCTCCACCACCCCACCACCAGCCGCCTGAGGTCCACCTGTACCTGGATGGGGTAACCAAGCGCCGAACACCTGCTGCAGCACTGCAACAGGCCGCCACCTCCAAGTTCCAGCAGCCACTGGCAGGGCGGCTCCAGGTCTTCACTGACGGATCCGTCATGCCAGACGGTTCAGTGGCGGCCGCCTGCGTCATCCCATCCCGGGCCATCAGCAGGCAGTGCCGACTACCCTTCCCGGCGAGCTCGACGGCTGCGAAGCTGGCAGGGCTACACCTGGTGGCGGACCTGCTGGCCGAGGACGTTCCGGCTCAACCGGTCGCAGTCCTGTGTGACAGCAAGGCAGCCCTGCAGACGCTGGCCAACCATCGCCGTGCCGGGCTCACGGGGAGTCTCCTGGCAACAAAGTACCGGGCCCTAGCAGCAGCCGGGACGTCCGTCTCCTTCCACTGGCTGCCCTCTCACGTGGGCATAGCTGGCAACGAGGAGGCGGACACGCTGGCCAAGGCAACACATCAGCTGGGAACCCCCATCACCCAAGCCGTGGCGGTGAGAGATTACTCGCAGGCCCGTATCAAGAAGCTCCCCGCCTCGGTCCACCCGGACCAGAGGGTGGCCAATGGGCGGGAACCCAGGCGTCTTCCTGAGGCAGGCCTCACCAGGAGAGAACGAGCCAACCTGCTGCGGCTATGGACCGGATGCGTGTGGACCGCGGCCCGCCGCTACCTCAAGGGATGCTGCGCCTCCCCAGCCTGCAGCCGCTGCGGCGACCCCGAGGCCCTCGAGCACCTACTCTGTGCCTGCCCTGCCTTGGCCCAGGAACGCTCAAGTGTCACCGCAGCCTACCGGAGACATGGCCTTCCTGCCACCACCCTAGAGCACCTACTGTTCCCATCTCGTCCCCATCTACCAGTGCTCCGGAGCCTGGTAGAGTTCCTGGACGAGACAGCAATCGTGGCCTACCACTGAGGACGGGCCCCTTGCCGCCCCTACCCTTGCTTCTGGACTGCTGCTTCTGTTGATGACGACCGTTCCACTGCTCACTTAATCTTTCCTCTTCTTTCCACTTTTCTCCCTTTTCCCTTTCCCACAGGCACCGCGCCGTGCTCCCAACCGGGTTGCAGAAATTAGGTGCCTTTTCTCATCTTCTAACCACTACCACCACCACCACACAAGCCTGTCTTTCTCAGGAAACACCGCAGGGCTTTCACTACCTTGTGGGCTATCGAGGCATGTGGACGTTGCTGTAATAGCACCTGCACAGAAAGAGGCCGATCATCCAGTCGCCGCATTGCGTTGGCAAGTACCTGTCTGTCTGAGGCAAATCGAGGACAGTGGCACAGCAGGTGTTCGATATTTTCGTCGGCGCCGCAAACATCGCACGCCGCACTGTCAGTAATTCCAATTAACGTGGTATAAGCTTTCGTGAAAGCAACTCCCAGCCAAAGGCGATAGAGAAGCGAAGCTGCACGTTGATGTAGGCCGGGTGGAGGCCGGAGTTGTAGTGAAGGGTCGAGCTCGTGCAGTCTTGTACGTCATATGCTTGGTGTGTTCCACTCACTCAGTGTGAGACTGTGGGCCAGTTGACGAATCTGCCTCGCCGCATCCACTCTTGAAAGCGGAATCGGAACGCTGTTCGCTTCTTTATGTGACGTGCGAGCAGCATGATCTGCAGAATCATTGCCGCCTATACCACAATGCCCAGGTAACCACTAAAAGACAATGTCGTGGCCTTTTTGTATTAAAAGGTGGTGAAGTTTCATGGTTTCATAGGTCAACTGGTCGTGGCATCCGCGTCGGAGAACTGATATCAGGCTCTGTAACGCTGGTTTTGAGTCAGAAAACACAGCCCACTTACCTGGTCTTTCTTCTGAATTGAAGAGTTCCAGTGCATTGCGCAGAGCCTCGAGTTCTGCCATCGTTGACGTTGTCACATGTGAAGTCTTAAAACACCGAGTTACCCCTTGTGATGGTATAACCACTGCTCCACCTGAACTAGACAGCGTAGTAGAGCCATCCGTGTAAATGTGCACGTGGTTACTGTAGTTTTGTTCCAGTAGGAATAGACTCAGTTGTTTCAGGGCATGTGTCGGTAAGTCCGATTTTTTCCTCATTCCTTGAATCATTAAGTGAACTCGAGGCCGGCTCAAGCTCCAAGGAGGAAGCAGTGGCTTTGATGCAGGTGCGTACGTCTCAGTAAACAATGAATGATACTTGTAGACAGTAGTGCCGTAGGTCGTGCGGGGCCTTTCAGCAGCTAGGCTCACCAGGCGATGAGAAGGGGTCCTGGCATAATGCCTGAGGTCTTGCCGGTGTTAGATATTGCAGGTAAGCTGTACCGTAAGTATCCGATAAACAGCACTCTGTACAGTTGAAGCGTGGATGGTATGGGCACTCCCTAATTCTTTCCTGCAAGGAATTTGAACATGTGGCATGTTGCGATCAGCCGCTTCTTCACATAGTTCACGTGTGGAGTCCACGACAGGTTTCTGTCTATTATGACTCCCAAAAACCTGTTGCTTCTGCTGAACGATATGTATTCTTCATTAATCGGTATGCTGTAAGCAGACATTGGTTTCCGCGGGAACGCTACCACTGCACATTTTCCGCAGGACACCTCGACGAGGCCTTGTTTACGAAGGTAGCATGGCGTCGCTGTAGCAGCCTTCTGAAGGCGGGCGCGAAGCTGAGGCCTTGTCACACCTGATGTCCAAATGCAGATGTCATCAGCGTAGGCAGAAAGTTCTACAGTGCTAGGTAGCTGCTCGACTAGACCAATGAGAGTTAGGTTGAAAAGTGTAGGGCTTAGCACTCCTCCCCGAGGAACTCCTCGGCTGCTGTAATAATCAGGTGTTGGGCCATTCGTTGTCATCACGTAAAATGATCTCAGCTGTAAGTAGCTGTACACCCACATATATATCTTGCCACCAAGACCTACTGTTTCCAAAGCACTAAGGATGGCTTCATGGGTGACATTGTCGTAAGCCCCCTTAACGTCTAGAAACAGGGCGGCGCACAGTCTCTTACAGGCTTTCTGGTGTTGAATATGTGACCAGATCAACAACGTTGTCGATTGACGAATGGCCACGCCTGAATCCGGTCATGGATACTGGATAGATTTCGTAGTGCTCTAAATACTACTCCATTTGTGTTAGAATCATTCGTTCCATCATTTTTCTCACACAACTGGCAAGTGTGATAGGACGGTATGAGGCAATATCCAAAGGAGATTTACCAGCCTTTAGAAGTGGAATGAGGCGACTTGACTTCCATGTCTGGGGAACCGTACCAGTCTGCCAGGAGTCGTTGTATAGGCGTAAGAGTGCCTTCCGAGCTTCGTCTCTAAGATTACAAAGGGCACGATAGGTAATGCCGTCCGGACCGGGTGCTGAAGAACGTCTGCACAGAGCCAGTGCCGCCTCTAGCGCATCCATAGAAAACTGGCATTCCATACGGGGATCACGTGAGGGCGGTGGGTTGTTAAATGTTCCCATTCTTGATACTGTGAAATTGGAATCACCGACAATTCTTCTACAGAAAAATTCTGCGACGTCAATCTCTCTGCATCGAAGGTGAAGTGCCAGAGATGTAAACGGGCGTCGCTGACCCAAGGTTGTGCTAAGACCCCGGACAGTTCGCCATATCAGTGATAAGGGCTTTCGTGGATCCAACGACTCGAAAAAGGATGTCCAACGTCGCCTAGCCAGTTTATTCATGTGCCGCTGCATTTTCTTTTGAATGCGTCTAGCCAGCCTCAAATCATCCATGCACTTTGTCCATCGGTACCTTCGTTCTGCACGACGGCGTATTGCGCGAAGTTTCTCAAGCTCGATGTCGAAACCGGTGCGCTTGTGACTAGTCAACAGTGAATGCGTGGTATTCTGCAGGACATCTTTTATCGAGTCCTCTAGGTTATATGATGAGCCGTCGGTACAGCAGTCTTCGATTAACATCTTTAATTTCGGCCAATCGGTGTATTTGAGGCCTCTTGAAGACTTGGAGCTGGTGAAACCTTCTATTTACAGGTAAGTTGGTATATGGTCGCTGCCCCGCGTTTCCAGATCCGAAAACCAGTGCACCACAATAAAGTTTGCCCTCACCGACAGACACGAGTAGCCAGCGTCTGAGCAATTGGCATACAGCCGTCGTGTATTCCTTTCGGAACGAGACCCCTCCCCGGCTGTTCCGAATAGGTTTGTAAGGCAAATGTGTGCACGTCACTTCAACATGGTGGGTAATCACAGAGCTAGTGTCGTGTTGCGACAGACATGCAATGTTACCATTTCCCGAAAACTTCTCACCAAAAGCGTGTACGCCTAATTTCAACAAGGCACGGAATGGCAAGTATTTTGTTTTTTTAATGTACCTAATTGAGCATGAGCATACATGTCATTTTAAAAGAGGACGCTTTCTTGTATTTCGCTCAATCACGCGATATGTAAGCGCGATGAGCGTGGCCTGAAAATTATGTCACTCGAGAAGGGCAAAATGGGGAATCTATAAAAACATATTGAACAGCTTTTGCATCAGCACGATTGCACTCGAGTGCTTTTTTACCCGTACTGCCTAAATAAAATAGCTCTGAAATTGGAATAAAATACTGCTTAAATTAATTTCTCCTATTTTGTTAAGTACATGTAATGATGGTTTCATCCGGCCGGTTTGATGGCTTTTCGATCGGTTGACTGCAGGTCGATTGCCGGGTCGTGAAGGTCACGTGACACCTCATGTCATTTCTAATGTACAATCATAGCCACCACGGCTATACGAGTGACGTCACCTCGTGTGGGTTAAGTGAAGAGGAATGCCTGAGAAAGCAAGCGGGGCAATGGCTACCACAGTAGCACAACTGGTAGTTTACGGCTCGTGTTATGTTAAGGTTGCGGGTTCGATACCTGCTTGCGCAAATGTTTTGTTTTTTTATTTGTCAACTTTCATTTTTCTCGTTGCCATATTACTACACTGTCATTAGAGGGTACACATAACTCATTAATGACTTCCGTGTCCTCATGATTTGTTGTCTTCGTACCGATCTGCAAGAATAACAGGTATCAGTGCAAATAGTTAACACACTTTGTCACGTGCCAGATGTATACATTAGAGAAACACTCTTATGGACGTGCTTAAACTGAACGCTGCACTCATAACAAGCTACCTTCCACATCGGTTGCCACTGAAGTCATCATCATCGTGTCAGTTCGAACTGTCTTAGAAGCCCTACAGAGAAAGGGTCTTCGCTTGGCAATGGGAGTTCATCATGTGGCTTGAAAAGAGAAGGTTGCTTGTGACGCCGATCGAGTTTCTTCCACTTGGAGTTATTGGCATCTCGGGCTTTGTTGAGGTAGCTATCAAAGGAGCACTGCAACACATCGATATCGTCAGGAAAGACTGCCAGTCAGTAGTCGAGGCTCCTTCGAATACGTGAGCCCAAAAGCGTATCGTGCGGCCCAAAATTTACAATTATTTCTCGAAGTCAGCTAGAACTCTTTCTTTCTTCCTCCTACAAGTGATGCCATATACTCAAATTCACGACCATTGGCAGGTTTGAGCATCGTGGGCTGCTTAGTTACTGTGACCACCGCGGGAGGCTTGCACTGTACTATCGCGCGCGATCACACTGCGCTGTATCAAGCCACGCGTTTGAGGTCAAGGTGCGCGCGTTATGTAGCTTCTTTCCCTCTCTGCTCAGCCGCCAATGCATTAATCCGGACGACAGAAGAGAGAAAGCAATTACAGCGTGCGACATATCTCTGTAATTCCGCTCCTACTGAAAGGATTATAAATGTTTAATTCTGAATGGCATTTTGCACAAAAAAAAAAACACGAGCAAGAAAGGAAGACGACACAGACAAGCGCAGACTATCTGCTGTAAGTTTATTGTCAAAAAAACACACATATAGAGAGAAGAAAAACCAAGGACACGTAGTAAAGATTGCAGGTTCATGGTTAGGTAATTTATCTTGACTTTACGCAGGTTCACCGGCAGCGTCGCCACCCATACTTCATTTGACTAGTGTCAGTGAACCTGCAAAAACTCGAGATATATCTAACCGTCAACCTGCAATCTTAACCACGTGCCCTTGCTTTCTCTTTATATGTGTCTTTTTCCGACAATAAACTTCTGCGCCTGTCTGTGTCTTCCAAAACGATTTGTTTTTGGGTCAAGTTGGTACATACTTGGTGCAGATGGCTGGGGCGCAAAAAACATTTCGTGAAACAGGACGAGCAGAAGAGAAGAATGAACAGCGCCAACTACCAGCTGTTTAACGACAGTCTAAGAAACGCACAGGAAGCAAAGAAGACAATTTCGCGCATGCGTGCACAGCCAACAAGCGTCGCACAGCATCATGTTCAAGGCAATAAGTTATTTAAAAACTGAATTTCCGTGGAATACAACATAATAGATGTATCACTGATACAATCGGGCCCTTTATTTTTTATAAAAATGCTTCCAAGAGATCTCCAGCTGTTTGTTACTCCTACCAAGAATCACCGTTTGCTCAAAGCAAGGCACACATCCGCAGACTTTACAGTGCGCTGGAAGATGCGTATCATCCCTTTTGCCTAAACTATTGGCATACTCCCTCAGTCTGTCATTGATGCAACTTCTGCTCCTCTTTCAGGAAATGTTGTTGCGCCTCAATCATCAGCACCAATTCTGTATCTTCTTTACTTCTTGTTCGTATTTTTTGCGTAAAACACGATTCCCAATGCTATGACGACTCGCCCAACACTCTATTGTTGTAAACATTTTCACGGGGGTCGATTCCTGAGGAAATATACTCCTTAAGTGAAGCCATATTAGATGATTACTGGAAAAAAGAAATGTTGCAGGGCCCCAACAACGCTCGGCGATTCTCCACAGGCACGGCGCTTTTCACATTGTTCTGAGCAAGAACACGCACCGCTTCCTGCAGCCATGACGGTTCAATATGTAGGTCTGCAATGGCCTTAACGGAGTCGCGTTGACTCGAAATACTTTTTCGTGGACGTTACATACAGCTTCCGTGTACCCAAGCTATACGGCAAAACGCAGCACCCTAACTGCGGAAGCAGTGTTTATGGTGCCGGACCACTTCAGAACAGTGAAACAAAGCCAGTGTTGTACACACGCCTCTAAAACAGGAACAAATGTCCTGTCTCGTTCCTTCCCGATTTCTGAACGTGTTCATTACAAATTCCATAAATGCAAAAGAAAACTCGGCATACATTTACATTTCGAAAATTGGAACGTGCCGTTATATTCCCGGTACATTAGAATTTTTTATCAAAATATTGTGCTGGATAATCTCGAGGCCAAATAATGTGAGAAATTTATAGTTTATTTCGTTCTACGTACACTTTACGAATTTAACATCGGTAGTGGCAGGTTTGATGCAGATAGAAAGTAAGGAAACAATCCAAAACGAATTTTTCAGAGGCCATCGGCCACACTAAAAATAAGTCTTACTGCTACTTTAGTGCTAGTTTATTACAAGTGTAACACATGTGGAACTTTCTACACCAGTCTTCAAATGGAAAGTCCGAATACTCCACTTCAGATACTGACACGATAGCGTTAACAAGCTTGTATCGCTGAAATTATGGTGTCGGCATTGGTGCTGCTGATTGTGAGGGACAAAATACTGTTCATAAGTGAAAATTTGAGACAACAACAACTAAAGAAATATTAAAAAAGCAGTTGGAGTGCGAATTGAACCCAAGCCTTTTATGGAGCAAGCAGGCGTTCTGCCAAACAGCCAGGTAATGACTTGAAACGGCTTTAGAAAAAATATATACAAATATCATGTCATTAGACGAGTACGCATATATAGCGTTGCATGGCTGGAGCGTACAATCACGCCAGGCGTAAACACGTCAGCGTTGCGCAATGAGTCGGCGTTTTAAAGGCCCACTCATTACAAAGCGCTCAGACAGGTACAACAGCTGTGTAGGTTTGCGTTTGTCTTACCGACGCGTAGTGGCCTCTTCCCCAATTCGCCAAAGAAAAAAATATGGCGTAGTTGGCACTTCGCAACTGTACTTGCAGTATGTATTCTTAAATAATTTGCAACGGTGAATGTTACGAGTTGTAATGTTCATTTCCTTAGAACAAAATCATAGAACAAAAGTCACACTAGTAACTGATCAGGCGACGCGCGAGGATCCCGATTACGCTATCGCGTTTATAATCTTCAAAACGTAGCTCAAGCGTCATCCACGTTTACTTCAAATAGAAATTGCCACAGACGCACCAATAGGAATAAGTTTCATGCACGGAAAACCGCACGGAAAGGAACAATGCGTAGGCGGCCCCACCGTGGTGACCTATAGTGGCTAAGGTACTCGGCTGCTGACCCTCAGGTCGCGAGATCAAATCCCGGCTGCGGCGGCTGCATTTCCGATGGAGGCGGAAATGTTGTAGGCCCGTGTGCTCAGATTTGGGTGCACGTTAAAGAACCCCAAGTGGTCTAAATTTCCGGAGCCCTCCACTACGGCGTCTCTAATAATCATATGGTGGTTTTGGGCCGTTAAGCCCCTCATTGATTGGTTGATTGGTATGTGGGGTTGGTATGTGTGGCTTAGATGGATAATACTTTGTTTCACGTGGTAGTGGTGCTATGTGAGGCTGTCGAAGCGAAACCAGAACATAAAATGGCCCCTCGACCGCGATTTCGGCTAACATTAGACCATTTGTGATTGGTACTTTTCATTTATTTCCATCATTTTTCGTAGTCGCTGCGAAGTGGGTTGCACTTAACGATTAAGGGTATGGCTTGGTCGAGAGGATTGAATGGTACCGTTCCGCGCCGTCGGTGGCGCCACTTGTTCCATTCAGCGCTGCAACGTACGAGACTCGATAATCCTATCTTGCAGAATAGTTCTTTGCCCTCTGCGCGTCGTCTTATGCTTCACACGCGTAAATTCGTCAGCATGCTTAACACAAACGCTCTGACGCGTGACCTGGACTATTTTTATTGATGCCAGCCGCGAAGCGCTGGGCGCTTTTGCCGATTAAATAACTCGGCGGGCTTGGATAGTATGTCAGAATGCGCGGGTGACAAATTGGCTACAAAACACAAAGCTACGCGGTGCTAACGTCATTCAAACTGTTTTAGGGCACGCTGCGGATCGTTCGTGTTTAGCTTGCTGAAGACTGTACATACTCTCAGAGTAGTAACTTGCGCGCATGCGTATTGGACGCCATATCGCAAGCAACATTGCGTAGAAAAGGAAGACGAAATGGTACCCATACAAAAGAAGACCAGAAGGTCGCGTGCGATTCATTCCTCACAGGTCGCACACAGTACGTCGAAATAAATGGCAACAAGTCGGTTCTACTAAACATAACTTCAGGCGTACCACAGGGATTCGTTTTGGGACCCCTGCTTTTTTTTATTTACATAAATGATATCGCTGATGACGTAAGTGACGACATAACTGTCAGCTTGTTCGCAGATGATTGCCTAATATACCGTGAAATCAATAACCAGAATGATCAGGCGTCACTTAAGCAAGCTCTTAGAGCCGTAGAAAGATGGGCCACTAAATTGCAAATGAAAATCAATGAATTCAAATCAGTTATGCTCAGAGTTACGAACAGAAAAAAAAAACGGGAAATGAAATGTCAATATGAGATGAATTCCACAAATCACAAGCTGACTCAATAAAATACCTAGCCTTAATTATTTCAAATGATTTAAGTTATAACCGCACGTGAACAGCATTTTTGCAGCTGCAGAAAAAAAGTTATGGTTCCTTGGATGCCACCCGGGTCCAAGGACTCGAGGCCGTCACCTAGGCCGGGGTGCTTGTAGCCCCACCCCGCTCAATGACGCCGGACATGTTCAATAAAGTTTTTACTCACTCACTCCTTCGTCGCAAACTAAAGCTAGCAACACCATCCGTGAAGCTGCTTGCACGTTTGACCTACGTAAAGCCAACGCTAGGATACGCCAGTGCAGTGTGGGACCCCTTCCAGTCGAGGTTAATAAATCGAAATGAAAAAATACAGAGAGAAGCCACAAGGCTAATTTTATCGCGTTATTCATGAAGTGACTCTGTTTCTGAAATGCTTCGGTTGCTTGAATTGCCTACGCTGACTCATCGCAGGAAAGTCGGTTGGCTTAAGTTTCTTTTTTTGTTATCAAAAGGACACCTTAATATTAAAACTCAACCCTATCTTGTTCCCAGGCCTTCCAGCAATGTCAGATCATGCAACTAATTTGTGTATTCGGTTCCTAAATGCAATCTTGATGTGTATGCGTATTCCTTTTTTCCACGAACGATAAAAGAGTGGAATCAGTTGCCAGTACCGGTACTGAATTCAAAGAATATAGAAAGCTTTGAACAGTGCATTAAAAATATGTCGTAAACATTGAGTGTTGCTATAGTGTTGTACATATATTACCATGTTGTTCGAAAATACATCGCGTAGTTACTTCATATTGCATACTATACCACCATCACAATATATGTATGTACGTACTTATTAAACACGTTTAAATAATGTTTCTTTGTGTATTTTAAAAAAGATTCTGTCTTCTATACCATACATTGTACTTGTTTTTGTTTTATGTTTACTGTACTCACCCTGTTATGGCCATAATGGCCAACAGTATTTGGAAATAAATAAAAAAATACCTAGCTACGTGTCTATCGGAATTTTGTTAACTCTACATCAAGAGACACATGTGGGACACAAAACTTTTAAATTGAGAACTCAAGTTTCTACCCGTACAACAACGTAATGAAATAAAATAAAACATAAAGTTGGCCCCTTCAGATCACTCTGGGCGAGAGCGCTCAGCTAAGGATATGATGAGGACAAAATTTTGCCCCGAATCGCCAGAGAGAAACCGATAGGCGGAGAAGGTACTAACTAAAATGCGCGGCTCAATGAGTCTGCATTAGCGTTTAGCTTTCATTTTTTCTTTTGTAGCGAACGTCAACGTTGTGCTGTTGGAGTATCATGCTCCACCTCAGTAACCGGCCACATTTAGGCGACATGTTATTTAACCAGGTTAGAGGGCAGTGGTCCATTTCGACCACAAACCTCGAACCAGAGACATAAGAGGCTAGCTTTTGAACGACCCACACGAGGCAAGCGCATTCCTTTTCTGAGTTGTATGCCTCTTCCCTGCAGCTGAGTTTTCGACTTAAATACAAAACTGGCCTTTCGTTACCTGCACTGTCTTCCTGCCACAATATAGCTCCCATACCGCGATCACTCGAGTCGCACTGAATGACAAATCTCTTAGAGAAATTGGGTGCCATGAGAACGGGCTTTTCGCTTAGGGCCTGTTTAAGCTTGCAAAACGCATTCTCCTTTTCTGAGTCCCATACTACTTTAACCGGCTCAGACTTTCAATGTTCGTCAGTTAGAGGGCTGGCAATGCTAGAGTAGTTTTGCACGTAATGCTGATAGTATTCAGCTAGGCCCAAGAATGCCCTTATCTCGGATATTGTGGTTGGTCGTGGATAGTTCAAGACGGCGGCTACCTTAATTTCTGAAGGTCTACGCCGGCCACGCCCCACAACGTGTCCCAGGTAAGACACTTCGCTGCACCCTATAGGTGATATTTAGTAGGTTTCAAGGTAAGACCAGCTTCTTTCAACCTGTTCAGCACAACGCATAAATGCTTGACATGTTCTTCCCAGTTGTTTGAGAAGATGGCGACATCGTCAATATATGGCAGAGCGAACTCAGAGAGGCCTTTAAGAACGCGGTCCTTTAAGCCTGACAAACAAAAGGGCGCATTTTTCAATCCAAAGCTCAGCTTAAGTGGACGACAAGTTCCGAATGGAGAAACGAATGCGGCATAGCGGCTAGCACGATAGGGGGACTTGCCAATACCCTCGCACGAGGTCTAACGTGGAAATATAGCTAGACTGTGACACAGTTTCCACCCTCTCCTCTAGGTTTGGTATCGGGTAAGTTTGGTCTCGAGTTATGGCGTTAAGACGCCGATAATCGATGCATGGCCTCGGATCTTTTCCCGGCACTTGAACTAGTATTAGAGAGGATGTATAGTCACTCTCGCCCGGTACTATTACTCCAAACTCCCGCATTTTATCGATCTCCTCTTTCATGATCTGCTTTTGCATAGGGGAACATCGATACGGCTTGCTACGGACTGGCTCCTCACAAGTTAGCTCAATATCGTGTTCAATCACCGTCATATTTCCGGGATGGTCCGAAAACACGTCTTCAAACTCGAAAACAATCCTTCTTAGGTCCTCCTTCTGAACTTCACTTAACCTAGGCTCTAGGTTCAATTGCTCCAAGATTACCTCCGATTCCCTTTCGATTACATCACTAGAGGTCCAAATTTCTGCTCCCTTTTCCTCTAAAGCATTCAAAAGCAGATTTACGACCACTTGACGTTGAACATATGGTTTCATCAAGTTACTGTGGTAAATTTCGTTCAGCCGCCTTCCTAATTTCTCTTGATAATTGGTATCAGAAAGCTTCGATATTACTTTGGCGGGACCTTTCCAATAAACCTCAAGCTTGTTCTTTTTGGACGGCCGCAGCAGCATTACCTGACTACCTACTTGAAAGGTACGCTTCTTCGTCGATTTGTCGTAGTACTCCTTCGACAACACTTGTGCAGCCTTCATCTGGCTTTCCACAAGATTTCTGGTTTTTCCAAGCCTCTGAACTCAGAAGGAGGTCTAGAACACGCAACTACATTAGGGTCCTCATCGAATCCTTCCCAGCACTCGCGTAGAATTGGCAATGGTGTTCTCTAACTCCTGCAATACACAAGCTCTGCAGGGCTAAAACCAGTGCTCTCATGAGGACCTGATCTCAAAGCGAACATAGCGGGAGGGATGCACGCTCCTCAGTCGCATTTGTGCTCTTAGCAAAGAACTCTCAGTATCCGTTTCAGAATGGAATGCGTGCGCTCTACCTGATTAGATTGCGGGTGATGGATCGAGCTGTGCACTACTTTTATTCTGCATTTATCCAAAAAGGTAGAGGTAAGGCAGCTGGTGAAGACACTCCCATTGTCGCATTGGATTTCAGAAGGAAATCCGACGCGTGAAAATATAGATAGCACTGCATCTACGAGATGAGGGGCATTGAGCTCCTTAAGTGGTATCGCTTCCGGAAATTTTGTGCTACACAGAGGGCCGTCAGGATATACCGACAACCTTCCCTTGACTCTGGCAATGGCCCAACCATATCAATTACTAGGCACCGAAAAGGTTCTGTGATAATTGGCACAAGCTTCATGGGTGCCTTCCACTTGTCCGTGGATTTCCCCGCTCTCTGACAAGTATCGCATGAGCGTACAGTCTTCGATATCCTTCCAGTATTTTGGCCAATAAAACTCAAGGGAAACTCTAGTCTTGGTCTTTTTTATGCCGAGATGCCCTGCCCAGGCGTTTTCATGCGCCAGTTCCAATAGTTGGCGACGACACTTTTGTGGCACCAAGAGCTGCTCATACTTGCGACCTTGCGCATTTCTGTAGCTCCGATACAGGAGCCCTGCCTTAATTCTCAAGAAAGGAAACGTTCTCTTTATTTTTTTCCAAGTTTACGCTTTCCAATAGCGCTTTCATCGAGAGGTCCTCACGCTGCTCTTGAATGAGCGTTTTTCGATCAACCCTCGACAGCTCACTCCAATTTTCCACTACAGGCGAGAACGTTGCACCCCTCTCGCTCTGACTCAATGGCACCATGTCGTCTTCTCCGCCGCGCCAGTCGCTTCGGCGACGCGCCGCTCGAGTGACTGCTTAAATGCTTAAATGCGACTGCTTAAATGCGAGTGATGCTTAAAGTGACAGCTCTCAGACTTCCTGTCTGAGATTCCCTCGACTCGCCGCCAAAGTCACACAGATCAGCACCTTTTGCACTTGGTGCTTCACCACATTGAACAAAATCAAGTTCCTATGAAAGCTTCCGCACCTGCGATCGCGTGAGGGCCATGTACGCTAAGTTGGAGAAGAACGATTTACCCTGCTCTTTGAGAAGCTGCTCTGAGTTATTAGAAAAAAGATAAGGAAAACGATCGGGAGGCGTGGCAGACACAGCCGCTTCGGTGCGAAGCTTACCGAACGGGCCTTCAATGACAACCGTAGCGATTGGTAAGCAAGCACTCTGCTCCTTGGCGACTTGTCTGATCCACGCGAATTCTCCTGTAAAGTCATCCGGAGACACCAACGAAGGATGGACAACGTTCATGGTTGCCGCTGAGTCTCCAAGTGCTCGATACGTTTGCCCATTCACACTAATTTCTTGGAGATACGGCTCTAACAACCGCATCTTCTTTTCCGATTCTCGGATTGTTGCGAAAGCAAACTTTTGCTTGCAGTTTATCGTGATGTGCCCGTCCTTTTTGCAGTTGTAGCAGATTAGCGGCTTCCGTGATTCAAACGCCCGTGTGGTATCAGTGCGTTGTTTAGGAACCTCACTCAATTTCTCCGCTTTCGTTTGCCCTTCCCCTACAGTGCCCTTCGTAAGAGACGGGTCCTGTCTGAAATTACGGTGAGGAGAGGGTTTCCGCTGATCAGTATTCTTCGAAAAGCCCTCTTTTCTTTCATCCTTGTCAGCACGCACTGCCCTACTAAGCAACTTTCGGCGAGTGTAATACTCCTCAGCTAACTCTGCTGCTTTGTTTAGCTGTACTTCACCAAGTTTGTCCTGCAGCCAAAGCTTGACATCCTCCTCGATGCATTGCTCCAACGCAATGCATTCTACCACTTTATCGCGGTCGTCACAAACACATTCAATTAAATCGGCTTTAAGACGAAACGCGTAGTCAACGTGTGACTCATTCCCCTTTTTAGCATACCGGAACCTTTGCCTGAAAGGCTCGGGTGACAACCTATAACGTCTCAAGAGCACTTCCTTAACCTTGTAATAGCTCTCGAACGCTTCCCTCGACAAGCACGTTATCACGTCGGACACTTCGCCGAGAAGAAGAGCTAACAGGTTCTGCGCCCAAAGAGACCACTCCCAAGCATTTCGCTCACAGGCGTGTTCAAACTTGACGAGATACTTCGCCATGTCCTCGCCTACTACGAACGGTGGCAGTTGGTCCCGAATTCTATAACCGCTGACCTGAACTGTCGGAGAAGCTACGCTGGGCGCCTGCGAACACTGTAGGATTGCCAATTCTATTCGTTTCAACTCGAGGCGCTCCTGTCTCTCGGCTTCCTCACGCTCGCGACGTTCGCGCCTTTCAGCTTCTTCACGTTCGCGAACTTCTCGCCTTTCAGCCTCCTGTCAGAGTGTTTTGAAATCTAAGTTAATGCGGAGGGCGTAAACACGGCGGTGTAAGAACTTGCCTGCGCGTCTTGCTAGTAGACTTATACTGGGTACGACAAGTAGATTCTTAATAGGGGCAAACAATTAGAGCATAGTGTGAACGATAGAGAACATTAAAGTGAAGGAACTCATCGAACCGGTGCCTATGAAAAAAGCCAAGCGGCGCGTCGCCAGCAGTGTAGCTAGGCGTCAGAGAGAAGCCGACATATGCGTGCGAGAGAAGGCATCTCGGCTCTTGGAGTCCCTAAGCTGTCGGTCCCAGTGCCGAATATGTAACGCCTCTGTTTATATGCTGTACATAAACCTTGCGTTAACTCACCGTCGTCTCATCCGCTCGTCTATCAGCTCTGCGCAGAAGCAGTCGCGAGCTGAGTAATACCCCTGTCACACGGGCACCCGCGAAGACCGTTTAACTCCCTCGTCTTTACGACAACGAAGATGTGGTCCGTGTCACACGGCCACCCTTACGCAAACGAAGGTAAACGGAGCATTTCGCAAAGGGCGTTCAACGATCTCCCTTCGCAGCGAAACGAGGTACTCTTGTCCCCAGCAGTCTAGAGGTCAGAGAAAAATTTCGAGCACTAAGTGGCCGCAGTGAAACAATAATACATTTTCGCAATATTAAACGTTCTTTCGTTGTAGTACTCATTCACAACGCGTATTTGTTTACATATATTTACGCCCGCCAGAGTTCACTTACTCTCAACACCGATGCCCTACACACCGTGCCTCACGAGTCGGGCCAGCCGGCGCCAGCCAATAAACGTCATTACCCGCGCAATATGGTACCACTTCCTCACGTCATCTGCTGTGTCACTCATGGCTGAAGAACACAAAATGTGCGCTCACGAGGCAAGGAAGCATAAGAATTTTCGTACTGAGCATGTGTACCGGCAAGAAAACAACTAAAAGCACAATGTGGCCAGCGTCACTAGCAGCATTGCTACATTTAGCAAATGCGTTTTTATTTGAAATTATTTTTAATGGTTTGTCAGTCGCATACTTACTTAATAGTGCTTTTTTGTAAAAACTGCATAACAATTAAGGATTCACAAAAAAATCAATAGAGATGAAATTAGAATGCTTTTCCGAAAATCAAACAGCGCCAGCTGAGCCCCCTCGTGGCAACTATTGCAACCTTGTCATTGCCGTGTGACACTGCCACAACTCCTTCTCCGTTCAACCCCCTAGGGGAGATTTACGTTGACGGTGTTCAACGGAGTTTGCTGGTGGCCGTGTGACAGGGGTATAACACAAGCTACCAAACGGCTGGGGCGGCGGAGTTCGGAGCAGTAGCGCCTTCGGGACCGTGTTGGCGTCGCGCCTTTGTAACAGTGGTGGCAGCGGTGGGACCCTTTGCATCACCAACGTCCAACCAGAAGCACCGCTGGCCCTGGTCAGAACCCTGTAATGTGAACCCGCCGCTACGCGTGGTTGCACAAAAGGACGAGGGATGTTGCCCGGCATTGCGTAAGACTCGCCAGACTGGAAGGCGCCGATTGCTTCATCGGGCTCGTGGACCGAGGGAGCTCGCTGTGCGTTGCGTGACAGACCAGCGCCACCTCTCGATGACGTCGTTGAGTTGATCACGTCAGGCGGGCTCGATCGCTGGTCTTGACACAGATTGCCTTGGCAGAGGCATTGACGTTGGGTGTGGACTCCCAGGCGTAACAGCCTGGCTGGCCGACTCCACCACTTTTTCACTGTTCGTCGGTTGGGGTCGTTCTGCCGCGATTCCAGCTGCACGGCACGTTTTCTCGTTCAACGCGATGATCTCCCGATTCACTGTCTTTTGTACCTGGGCTTTACCTTGAGCTCGAGTGAAATCCGTCGCGAGATTTTCCTCCACGGTATCTCGCAGTCCCTGTGTCGGCGAGGGCTCTATCTTCAGGTCTTCCCCCAAACGTTTGGGATCGTTCAGCTCTCGCACTCCCTCGATGTTTCCGATGATAAGGTCGTACAGGGGGGTCGGCATGCGCAGGGCAGTAACCCGTCTGCTGAAGGACGGGTTTTTAACCTCAATCTCCGCTTCAGGAAGCATCCTAACCATGCTGTCAATTAGGCAAACCGGTTTAGTTTTGCCTGTTAACTCACTTTTCCAAACCAAATTTCTCCGCACGATAACAGTGGAGCTACCGGTGTCTACACTGTAACCTTCTTGCCCGCAACTTTTCCAGGCAGCGTTGGCATTCCCTTCGTAACACCGGTTGGCCGTTTTGTCATTTCAGCACCCACAATAGGAGGTTTCTTCCCATTTTCAACTCTCCTAATCCATCGGTGACGTCGTCAACATCGGCTTTTGGTGCCACCTGTAAACAGGCTACTTGGTGGGTTTTGCTCGCTCCGCTACGACATGCGTCTGCTTTGTGCCCAGTCTGACCACATTTGAAACATTTTACAACAGCGGGGCTCCTAAAGTTAGTCCGACAGCTGTTAGCGCGATGACCCACTTGGTTACACAAGAAAACATTGCGGAACACTCTCCGGTGCACGCTTCTTTTGTTCGGGTGCCGATTTCTTCGAATCTTCGGGGCATTCCTTCTTGACCTTGGCCAGATTTGTGCAACCTTGCGCTTCCAAGAATTGATCAGCCAATTCAAGCATGTCTTCAAGTGACTTAGCTCTCCTCTCTTTCAAATAAAGCGACAGGCACGAGTGACAACTGCTCTAATAAGGACCTCTATAAGCTGATCTTACTCCTGTTCTGTCCCTGAAAGTTCGTTCCATCTGTCGAAATGATGGCTAAGTAGGGCAGCGTATTGCGTAGCCGTCTCACCACCAGCTGGTTTTCCTGTTGGAAATCTGTTCCGGAAGCCTTCCACAGTAAATATAAATCTCTTAAGTAAGGCTGCCTTCACCCTTGTATAGTTGGCTGCATCAGTTGGCGTCAGCCTCCCGTACTCACTAAGCGCTTCGCCACTCAAGCAAGTACTCAAAGTAGTTGCCCATTGATGTGCCGGCCAATTCTGGCTCCTTGCAATCTGTGAAGGTAAGCGTCAAGGTCGTCTTTCCTTTCATCAACGCTACGAGCAGCTTGCTTGGGTTCAAACGGAAGCCAAGATCTTCCCGCTCGCTGCTTTCCGCTCTAGCCAGGACGGGAATTTCGTTTCGCTGTTGCAAGCGGCGCCGCTCGAGTTCCATCTCGTGCTGCCGCTGCCGTTCCCTTTCAGCCATCTCCGATTCTCTTTCTTCTTTAGCCCTCTCAGCTGCCAGCCTTTCTCTCTCCAGCTCCAACTTCAATTGCTACTCTCTTTCTTCTTTTAGTGGTCGCTCCTTTGCTTCTCTTTGCATGTGATCGCATGTGATCACCAATCACATGCGAGTGACCTCGCATGTGACTGATGATGAGTGACAATTATGTTTGGGGTATAAGTTCAGCGAGAAAGAGTACCGGCACAATACTGCGCGTGGAATAGCACAAAGGCCGCCGTCTTATGCAGGCTTACGTCGCGCTATGCATGATTTTTATTTTAAAAGCCTGCTCGTGATTAGTTAAAAAACAAAGGACTTTAGCTACAATTAGCAAATAGGAAACCGGGCGGGGCAGTTGCCTGCAAATTATGCAAGGCTAGATCCGCCGGCTACCTACAACAACCTTAACCCCCTTAACCTTAACCCTTATATCGGATAGTTCGTTCTCTGTAGTGTAGCGCGGGCGGTCAGTGTTTGCGGTGTTTTACTTTGAACTAATAGTGCGTATGTATTGTGTGTGTGTGTGTGTGTGTGTGTGTGTGTGTGTGTGTGTGTGTGTGTGTGTGTTGCATGACCAATATACTGCGTTCTCCAGTGCTGATTAAATTGGAATAAACGTTAAATATACTCCACAAATGCATTGTCGCCATTTTTTGCTATTCTTCTTGACGGTTCAACTGTTAGTCCCACTGGAGCATTCTACTAGGACCAACACTTAAATCAAGTGGAGTAAGTGCTAGGGGGTAACAGTTCAACCCTTGCAGTTGCTCTCGCAGTTAGTCCGAAATTGGTTCAAAATCTCTGGCAGCTCATTTATTCCCCTAAAGAACCAATGGCATACCCCACTTTAGTACTTTTCGGCTTAGAGTGCACGGCAGCTTGGGCTAGTTGCTATGACATGACGATAGCTATAGCGCGAGAACGGAACGACGACAAAGATACAAGAAGGACACGAAGGACACGAGCGCTCGTGTCCTTCTTGTGTCTTTGTCGTCGTTCCGTTCTCTCGCTATAACTATCGTCATGTCATCGCTGGCGCTGCTGAATGTGCGTCGTTGATGTGTTCAGTCAAGACCACTCGGGCTTTGTGTATGATTCAGTGCATTTTTCAAATACACAAACAGTACTGCTAATGCAAACTCAGCCCGTACGACAGAGCGCCAACTAATAAAACCCTTTCGCTATAGTTAAAAAATTATTGAATATTAGGGAGGTTTGAGATAAAAGGCATGTGTGTTAAAATGCTTACCTCACGCCACTGCAACTTGATATCTATGCAATTAGTGTTTATTGCTTAATTATTAGCAAAAAAAAGGTCCCACTAGTACCACATGGGAGTCAGAATATGCTGGGTGTTCACTGAATCGTAGGTGAGCAGAGCGTGTGCGAAGTTGTGGTTAGTGTGAGTTTTGTAAATGATGTGTGCATGTTAGTGTACTGTAATAATTCTTGTGTGCTTTGAAGCAGAGCGGGTGCCAAGTTGTGGTGAGTGAGAGTGTTGTAATATTTCGTGAACGTTGTGTACATGTTTGTGTACTGTAATCATTCTTGTGTGCTTTGAAGGTAATTCAATTAAGGTTACGCTTGCGCATGGTACACTCTTAGTCAAATCATTACTAGACTTTGTGTGCATGTGTGTGTTTATAATCATTATTTTGTGCTTTGAAGGTAATGCAATTGAAGTTACGCATGCGCATCAATCAAATCCTGTCAAATGCTGGCTAGATAGACTACACGCTTGCAGGCAGGAAAATTAAGTCCAATTATCACTGCTGCTACGCAGGTCCGTAGGCGTGTGTCAGTGAAACCAGCCCGATTCGAAGTGGCCTTCAGAGTAGCAGGGATTTTAGGTCAATTTTTTTCGTCACAAGATACGGCCTGCAGTTAGGCGTGACATTTGCGTAGGCGTACGCCTTGAAAACAAGCAATATGTTTAGATATTGCTACGGGGCGCCACATACGAACATTGTAGAAAAAAGGACGATGTTTAGGGCGAGCTCGGGCTGACTGGGCTCCATATTGTATGCCTGCCTGTTTACCAAAAGTAAAGGTATTTTTCAGACGCCTTCTCCCCGTAACATTTTGGTGGAGAGTGCGGGTCTTCCAACAGTCAACACCACGACGATTCTACGCAGCGGACGTTCCTTGGCTGCCTGTGCGATGCCTGATCAAGACGAGCACGAGGATTCTTCGGAGACTACCCCAACCGTGCTTCGTCCAACTACGCAGCAACCAACAGCACAGCATCCAGCTGCTACCAACCGCACCGTCGTCCTGACTCAACCGCGTGACCCAGGCACCTTTTCGGGCAGTGACAGTACTGACGTGGAGGAATGGCTTCAGCCGTACGAAAGGGTGAGCGCTCTTTACAACTGGGATCCGACGCTCATGTTGGCCAATATTATTTTCTACCTTGATGGTACAGCTAAAGTGTGGTTTTCTAACCACGAGAAAGATATCACGAGTTGGGACACCTGTAAGCAGAAACTTATCGATCTCTTCGGCAAGCCCATCGGGCGTTGTCGTGCTGCGCAGAAAGAACTAGCGTGCCGAATCCAGTCCTGTACCGAGTCGTACGTTACGTACATACAACATGTGCTCGACCATTGCCGGAAGGTTGATGACAAGATGCCGGAATCTGAAAAGGTCGCGCACATCCTCAAAAGAATCGCCGATGACGCCTTCAATCTCCTCGTATTTCGAAACTCATCGACCGTAGACGACGTTATCAATGAATGCCGACGCTTCGAAGACGCGAAAAGTCGCCGTATCACTCCACACTTTTTGCGTCTTCCCAACACGGCTTCAACATCTACCTGCGAGGACGGCCATTTCCCACCAGCCCCTGCTGCTTCCGACAATATCGTGCGCATCGTTCGCCACGAAATCGAGGCAGCGTCTCCCCTGTGTGACCAAGTCCAGGCCCCCGACGACTCTCGCGCCACGATTTCTTTGATCAAGAGTGTCATACGCCAGGAACTGGCCAACGCCGGACTTCAGACGCTATGCCCCGTTAACCGACCTGGCTATCGACTGCCCAGTACACCTAGTATGCCCCGCGGACCGAACAACCGCCCACGTTACCGGAACCCGGCAGAATGGCGAACTTCCGATGACAGGCCGATCTGCTTTAACTGTGGACGAGTCGACCATATTTCACGTCATTGCCGCACTTCCTGGGGTTGGCAGCCATGGTCGCATTATGCCAACACCCGACGCCCACCTGCTGGCTCTGGGATGCCGATCTACACGCCACAAGATGATGCTTCGCCATCCAGGCCCGCCCAACCAAGCCGCTCCCCATCGCCCTCTGGACGCATGTCCCGCTCAACTAACCGACGTCGCTCCCCCTCACCTTCCTACCACCAGTCCTCGGAAAACTGACGGGCGCAGCTCCTAGAGGTGAGCCTGATTCGACGACCCGACCCGAAATTCCTCTACACACGATACCCGACACAACAACTTGATTAATGTAAATGTTGACGGTACTTCTGTGGTAGCACTCATTGACACCGGCGCTCACATATCAGTCATGAACTCCAGCCTTTGTGCTCAACTCAAAAAAAGTGCTCACTCCTGCTCCGATCACTGTTGTTCGAGTAGCTGATGGTGCAACACCAGCAGTCACTGGGATGTGTGCCGCCCATATCACTGTTGCTGGACGTCATACTACTGTTCTGTTTTACGTACTGGACCACTGTCGGAGCATTCCGCCCTAATTGACTGTTCTGCTGGTGTTGTTCAGCTCGTCCTACCACACGCCGTAGACCCTCCAGATCCTGCGCCGCCAAAACTATGCTCCGCCGACTTTGTTCGCCTATCTTGTCGAGCTGTGACGTATATCGACGTCTCTTCTGATCCACCTGTGGCTGACGGCGATTATGTCATTTCACCTAATCCTACAGTCCTCTGTTCGCTCAATGTTGCGTTCCCCCACACCATCATCACAATGAAGAACAACGTGGCATGTCTCCCTATTGTGAACTTTGGACTTAGCTCTGAAGTGCTGCCACGAGGGATATCCCTTGCAACCCTTGCCCCGGCCGGCGACTACCACATATCGGCCTTAACAGAGGATACACCGTCATCTGCAAGTATTCAGTCGGGCAGTACACTAGACTGCATAACTGGAATGATTGCCTCTGATCTCCCGGCCAAGCATGTGTCTGCGCTTCGTGGCCTTCTTGCGTCGTATCAAGACGTCTTTGATCTCTGTGACCGACGCCTAGGTCAAACGACCGTCGTAAAGCATTGGATCAACGCCGGTGATGCAAATCCAGTACACCGGTGACCCTATCGGGTTTCCTCCACCGAGCGCCACGTGATCCAGCAAGAAGTCGACAAGATGCTTGCCCGAGACATCATTGAACCTTCTTCAAGTCCTTGGACTTCGCCCGTTGTGCTCGTGAGAAAGAAGGATAACAGCTGGCGCTGTCGACTACAGAAATCTTGACAAAGTTACAAAAAAAAGACGTGTATCCTCTGCCGCGGATAGATGACGCTCTTGACTGCCTTAGTGGAGCAAATTATTTCTCTTCCATCGACCTTCGTTCCGGGTACTGGCAGATATCAGTTGATGATCTGGACCATGAAAAGACGGCATTTATAACTCCCGACGGGTTCTATCAGTTTAAAGTAATGCCGTTCGGGTTATGCAATGCACCGGCTACATTCGAACGAATGATGGACGCTCTTCTTCACGGTTTCAAGTGGTCAATCTGCTTATGCTACCTTGATGACGTCATTGTTTTTTCACCAACTTTCGAAACTCACCTCGAGCGTCTCTCAACAATTCTTTCGGTTTTCCGCAAAGCAGGGCTCCAACTAAACTCGTCGAAATGTCACTTCGGCCGCCGGCAGCTCACTGTCCTTGGACACCTTGTCGATTTTTCTAGTGTTCGTCCCGATCCTGAGAAAATCCGCGCCGTCAAGGACTTCCCTGTGCCGACCTCTGCGAACGACGTTCGAAGCTTTGTGGGCCTTTGTTCTTACTTTCGTAGATTTGTGCGGAATTTCGCTGACGTCGCACGCCCGCTCACGGAACTACTAAAAAAATGTGACTTTTGTGTGGGAACCTGAACAAGCCAGAGCATTCGTTGAACTGACGAGTAGATTTACGACGCCACCGATTCTCGGCCACTTTGATTTATGCGCTCCAACGGAAGTGCGTACCGACGCCAGCGGCCGCGGAATCGCAGCCATTTTGGCACAACGACAGCATGGCTGCGAGCGCGTTATTGCATACGCTAGCCGTCTTTTATCGCCAGCAGAGCGAAATTACTCCATCACAGAACGCGAATGCCTCGCGCTCGTCTGGGCAGCGGCTAAATTTCGGCGGTACTTGTATGGACGCCCGTTCACGGTTGTCACTGATTACCACGCCTTATGCTGGTTGTCGTCCTTAAAAGATCCTAGTGGACGTCTCGGCCGGTGGGCTCCACGGCTACAGGAATATTCCTACACGGTTGTCTACAAATCAGGTCGCCAACATGAGGATGCCGATTGCTTGTCGCGTCATCCAGTAGACCCAGCAGATGTTTCTGAGAGCGATGAGCCTACTTGCGTTTTGGCACTTTCCATGTTTAGCAACATCGGAGATCAGCAACGCCGTGATCCTCACCTCAGAGATATAATCCTTCGGTTTAGTGGTCCCACAATTCCTCCGTCTCTCCGTATGTTCCTGCTACAAGATGGCGTCTTATATCGCTACAGCATGCATCCTGACGGACCAGAGCTGCTGTTGGTCATACCACAACATATGCGTCAGACTGTCCTTGCACAGTTGCATGATATTCCGACAGCTGGTCACCTGAGAGTTTCAAGAACTTATGACCGCGTTCGACGTCGCTTCTTTTGGCCCGGTGTTTACCGATCCGTCTGCCGTTACGTCGCCTCATGCAAATCCTGTCAACACCGCAAAAAACCAGCAACCCTTCCAGCGGGACGCCTTCAACCCATTCAGATCCCATCCGAACCATTTTATAGGGTAAGTGTTGACTTACTAGGACCGTTCCCTTTATCGGCCAGCGGAAACAAGTGGATAGCAGTCACCACGGATTACACCACTCGGTATGCCATCACGCGAGCCCTTCCTACCAGTTGTGCGACCGACGTCGCTGACTTTCTTCTAGAAGACGTCATATTACACCACGGCGCTCCTCGGCAACTGCTTACCGATCGCGGTCGCTACTTTTTATCACAAGTTTTCCAAGACATATTACATTTTTGCGCTACAAAGCACAAGTTCACAACGGCGTATCATCCTCAAACCAACGGGCTCACGGAGCGGCTAAATAGAACCATCACGGACATGCTTGCCATGTACGTTTCTTCCGACCATCGTGACTGGGACTCCGCCCTTCCACTTGTAACATTTGCCTATAATACGTCTCGGCATGACACTGCAGGTTTCTCGCCATTTTTTCTCCTGTACGGACGAGAACCTACGTTGCCTTTTGACACGCGCCTTCCTGCCGTTAGCCACACGTCAGAATATGCCCGCGATGTCATCTCTAGAGCTCTAGAGGCATACGGAGATTGCTCGCCGGCGTCTGAGCGATTCGCAGGAACGACAACGACAGGTCTACAACGCGTGCCATCGTGATGTCCACTTCAGTCAAGGTGACACAGTCCTTCTTTGGACGCCGTCGCGGCGAGTTGGCCTGTGCAAAAAGCTGACTTCACCGTAATCGGGTCCGTACCGTGTGGTGCGCCAAGTCACCGACGTGACATATGAAATTGAACCTCTTAACGCCACCAGCGCGCGATCGTGTTCTGACGTTGTTCACGTCACGAGGCTGAAGCGATATTACTCAGACCAACCGAGCACCGAGACGGTGCCTTCGCCGCCGGGGGTGATGCTACGGGGCGCCACAAACGACCATTGTAGAAAAGAGGACGATGTTTAGGGCGAGCTCGGGCTGACTGGGCTCCATATTGTATGCCTGCCTGTTTACCAAAAGTAAAGGTATTTTTCAGACGCCTTCTCCCCGTAACAATATTAACAGTGGTTTCTCGCCGATAATGCGGCGGATATTATGACTACAGGTAATTAGCAAACCATTCATATCACAATCATCTATGTCTGCGTGAGTAAAATGCAAAGCACACACAGCCCTGGAATCTAACTCGAGACCTCATGCACGTCAAGCAGATGTCTTGCTAATTGCACCACAGCACCACCGCATGAACGGGAGTCTTTTCGCGGTGGTATATATCTACCAATAGGCTTTTTTTGAACCGTTGGTGGGAACTTGAACTGTTTTTGTGCCATATGCATGCATTTGATCAGCGAATAGTTTGTAGGGCTTGTTATGCCTGCGAGTCCACATCGAACGTCCATGCCTCGGAAAAAGGCAATCTGTGTCAAGGTCAGAACGCGAGCCCGCCTGACGCGAACAACTCAACGGCGTCATCACGCGGCGGTGTCTTTCCACCGCGCGCGCACAGTGAGTCACCTCTTCCCACGAGCCCGTCGAAGCAATCGGCGCCTTCCTGTCTTGCGAGTCGGACGCGATGCGTGGCGACGTCATTCGTCCTTGGCTGCAGCCACGTGAAGCGCAGCGGCTCCGGATTTGATGAAAATAACGCAGCCCAGCGGCGCTTCTGGTATGACCATTGGTTACTCAAAGAATCTTCCCGGTGCATATAAAAAAAAGCCCTGCGGCGCGTCGCGAGCAGTTGACCTATGTGTTAGAGAGGAGTCCTCGGCTCTTCGAGTCTCTAAGTTGATGGCCCCAGTGCCGAATTTGTAACGTCTCCGTATATATGCTGTACATAAACCTTGTTTAACTCACCGTCGTCTCGTCCGCTCGTCTATATCAGCTCTGCGCAGAAGCAGTCGCGTGCTGAGAAACCTACGCTACCAAACGGCTGGTGACCTTCCAGGCGGAGTTCGAAGCAGTGGCGCCTTCGGGACCGTGCTGGCGTCGCCGTCTTTCGTAACAGTGGTTGCAGCGGTGAGATTTCGTGGCGCCCTTCATAACGTCGTCCGAGGCGCGTTTCGTTACAGTGGTTGGCAGCTGCGGGATCGGCCAGTGTCAGCGACATCGATGCCGTGAGTGCCTGATGTTTTCCCCTAAGTTCACCAGATTACTCTAGCTCAGGTTATAGCAGTTTATAGAAAGGCTGTGTGAAGCAATAGAGTGAGCTGTGATCGTTTCAAGCAAAGTCGAAGTGATTTGAAACCAAAGGTAATGTGGAGGGGGTAAACACGGGAGTGTTAAAATTGCTTGTGCGTCTTGCTAGTAGACTTATAGTGGGTACGGCAAGTTAATTCTTAACAGGGGCAATCAGCAAGAGGCTAGTGTGAACGATGGAGAACCTTAAAGTGAAGGAACTCATCAAACTTTTTGAGGAACTCGGCATTACTTTGGGCCGTGCGAAACGAAAGCAAGCGATCCTTGAGATCATGAAGGATGAAGGAGTGTCGGGTGAGGAAGTCGATGAGGCCTGGGCGGATATCAAAGCACGCCGTGAGGAGGCCGAAAGGCGAGAAGCTCGCGAACGTGAAGAAGCTGAAAGGCGCGAACGTCGCGAGCGTGAGGAGGCCGAGAGACAGGTGCGCCTCGAGCTGAAACGAATTGAATTGGCAATTCAACAGTGTTCGCAGGCGCCTAGCGTAGCTTCTCCGACAGTTCAGGTTAGCGGTTATAGAATTCAGGACGAACAGCCACCGTTCGTAGTAGGCGAGGACATGGCGAAGTATCTCGTCAAGTTTGAACACGTCTGTGAGCGAAATGCTTTGGAGAAGTCTCTTTGGGCGCAGAACCTGTTAGCTCTTCTTCTCGGCGAAGTGTCCGACGTGATAACGTGTTTGTCGAGGGAAGCGTTCGAGAGCTATTACAAGGTTAAGAAAGTGCTCTTGAGACGCTATAGGTTGTCACCCGAGCCTTTCAGGCAAAGGTTCTGGTATGCTAAAAAGGGGAATGAGTCACGCGTTGACTACACGTTTCGTCTTAAAGCTGATTTAATTGAATGGCTCAAGGGCGAAGGTGTTTATGACGTCCGCAATAAAGTGGTAGAATGCATTGCATTGGAGGAATGCATCGAGGAAGATGTCAAGCTTTGGCTGCAGGATAAACTTGGTGAAGTACAGCTAAACAAGGCAGCAGAGTTAGCTGAGGAGTATTATACTCGCCGAAAGTTGCATAGCAGGGCAGTGCGCGTTGAAAAGGATGAAAGGAAAGAGGGCTTTTCGAAGAAACCTGATCAACGGAAACCCGCTCCGCACCGAAATTTCAAGAAGGACCCGTCTCTTACGAAGGACACTGTAGGGGAAGGGCAAACAGAAGCGGAGAAATTGAGTGAGGTTCCTAAACAACACACTGATACCACACGGGCGTTTGAATCACGGAAGCCGCTAATCTGCTACAACTGCAAAAAGGAAGGGCACATCGCGATAAACTGTAAGGAAAAGTTTGCTTTTGCAACAATCCCAGAATCGGAGAAGAACATGCGGTTGTTAGAGCCGTATCTCCAAGAAATTAGTGTGAATGGGAAAACGTGTCGAGCACTTAGAGACTCAGCGGCAACCATGGACGTTGTCCATCCTTTATTGGTGTCTCCGGATGACTTTACAGGAGAATGCGCGTGGATCAGGCAAGTCGCCGAGGAGCAGAGTGCTTGCTTACCAATCGCTACGGTTGTCAGTCAAGGCCCGTTCGGTAAGCTTCGCACAAAGGTGGCTGTGTCTGCCGCGCTTCCCGATCGTTTTCGCTATCTTTTCTCTAACAACTCAGAGCAGCTTCTCGAAGAGCAGGGTAAACCGTTCTTCCCCAACTTAGCGTACATGGCCCTCACACGATCGCAAGCGCGAAAGCTTACGCAGCAGCATGATCTTGTTGAATGTAGTAAACCATCAAGTAACCTTGGTGGCGAGTCGATGGAACCTCAGAGAGGAAATTCTCCGTGTGAGTCATGTGAGCAGTCACTCGAGCGGCCCGTCGCCGAAGCGACCAGCGCGGTTTCCTTAGCAGGGGGAGACAACATGGCACCTTTGAGTCAGAGCGAGAGGGGTGCAACGCTCTCGGCTGTAGCGGAAAGTTGGAGTAAGCTGTCAAGGGTTGATTGAGAAACGCTCATTCGAGAGCAGCGTGAGGACCTCTCGATTAAAGCGCTAATGAAAAGCGTAAACTTGGGAAAAAAAGAAAAAGATTGTTTCTTTTTTTCAGAAAGCAGGGCTCCTGTATCGGAGCTACACAAACGCGCAAGGTCGCAGGTATGAGCAGCTCTTGGTGCCACAGAAGTATCGTCGCCAACTATTGGAACTGGCGCATGAAAACGCGTGGACCGGGCATCTCGGCATAAAAAAAGACCAAGGCTGGAGTTTCCCTTGAGTTTTATTGGCCGAAATGCTGGAAGGATATTGAAGACTTTGTACGCTCACGCGACACTTGTAAGAGAGCAGGGAAATCCACGGACAAGTGGAAGGCACCCATGAAGCTTTCTGATACCAATTATGAAGTGAAATTAGGAAGGCGGCCGAACAATACTTACCACAGTAACTTGATGAAACCATACGTTCAACGTCAAGCGGTCGTAAATCTGCTGTTGAATGCTTCAGAGGAAGAGGGGGCAGAAATTTGGACCACTAGTGATGTAATCGAAAGGGGATCGGAGGTAATCTTGGAGGAATTGAACCTAGGGCCTAGGTTACGTGAAGTCTAGAAGGAGGACCTGAGAAGGAATGTTTCTTTTTATGGGAAATCTGGACTCCCATATTGTAGTTACACAGATGTGCAACATCGCAAGGACGAGCAGCTCTTAGTACCGCATAGATATCGTCGCCTTAAAGTGGCTGGTTACTGAGGTGGAGCATGATACTCCAACAGCACAACTTTGACGTTCCCAACAAACAAAGGAAAGCTAAATGGTAATGCAGACGCATTGAGCCGTGCGTGTTAGTACCTTCTCCACCTTTCGCTTTCTCGCTGGTGATTCGGGGCAAAATTTTGTCCTCATCACGGCCTTAGCTGAGCGCTCTCGTCCAGAATGAGCTCTAGGAAGCAACTTTCTGCTCTATTCTATTTTGTTACGTTGTTGTACGTGAAAAAATTGAATTCTCATTTTAAGAGTCTTGTGTCCCACATGTGTCTCTTGATGTAGAGGGAACGACATTCCGATAGACAGGTAGCTAGGTATATGTTGTAATATACTTTGTCTGGTGTTCTGTCGGGTGAGCAAGGGAACTTGCTTGTGTCATGTGTTGTCTGGTGTCGAACCGATCTTGACAAGTTGCAGAACCATCGACAAGTGCTGAGACCAAAGATCGTCAGAAGAGACGAGCGAAGCTGGTCTACAAGTTGTGGCCACAAGCCAGTGGAGCTGGGATCTGTCCTCAAGAATGGGATGTGTTCCCGGAACAGAGTCTGGAGCTGCATTCTCCCCATGGCCCTGGAGGCGAACCTGGAGGGACCTGGCGAACGAGCGCGCCTGACATCCGAGCCACGTGGAAGAAGCAGCTCGTCTTTCCGGCGCATTGTCTGGCGGCGGGGGTGCTGTTATGCCTGCGAGTCCACATCGAACGTCCATGCCTCGGAAAAAGGCAATCAGTGTCAAGGCCAGCAGGCGAGCCCGCCTGACGCGAACAATTCAACGGGGTCATCACGCGGCGGTGCCTTTCTGCCGCGCATGCACAGTGAGTCACCTCTTTCCACGAGCCCGTCGAAGCGATCGGCGCCTTCCTGTCTTGCGAGTCGGACGCGATGCGTGGCGACGTCATTCGTCCTTGGCTGCAGCCACGTGAAGCGCAGCGGCTCCGGATTCGATGAAAATGACGCGGCCCAGCGGCGCTTCTGGTTTCACATTTCGTTACTCAAAGAATCTTCCCGGTGCATATAAAAAAAAAAGCCCTGCGGCGCGTCGCGAGCAGTAGACCTATGTGTTAGAGAGGAGAGCTCGGCTCTTCGAGTCTCTAAGCTGATGGCCCCAGTGCCGAATTTGTAACGTTTCTGTATATATGCTGTACATAAACCTTGTTTAACTCCCCGTGGTCTCGTCCACTCGTCTATCAGCTCTGCGCAGAAGCAGTCGCGAGCTGAGAAACCTACGCTACCAAACGGCTGGTGACCTTCCCGGCCGAGTTCGAAGCAGTGGCGCCTTCGGGACCGTGTTGGCGTCGCCGTCTTTCGTAACAGTGGTTGCAGTGGTGAGATTTCGTGGCGCCCTTCGTAACGTCGTCCGAGGCACGTTTCGTAACAGTGGTTGGCAGCTGCGGGATCGGCCGCTGTCAGTGACATCTATGCCGTGAGTGCCTGATGTTTTCCCCTTAGTTCACCAGATTACTCTAGCTCAGGTTATAGCAGTTTATAGAAGGGCTGTGTGAAGCACTAGAGTGTGCTGTGATCGTTTCAAGCAAAGTCGAAGTGATTTGAAACCAAAGGTAATGCGGAGGGGGTAAACACGGGAGTGTTAAAATCGCTTGTGCGTCTTGCTAGGAGACTTATAGTGGGTACGGCAAGCTGATTCTTAACAGGGGCAATCAGCAAGAGGCTAGTGTGAACGATGGAGAACCCTAAAGTGAAGGAACTCATCAAAATTTGTGAGGAACTCGGCATTACTTTGGGCCGTGCGAAACGAAAGCAAGCGATCCTTGAGATCATGAAGGATGAAGGAGTGTAAACCCGGCGGAGTTCGAAGCAGTGGCGCCTTCGGGACCGTGTTGGCGTCGCCGTCTTTCGTAACAGTGGTTGCAGTGGTGAGATTTCGTGGCGCCCTTCGTAACGTCGTCGGAGGCGCGCTTCGTAACAGGCTCCATGAACTCGAGACAACCATGATGAGCGCTTTGTGTTCCGACTTCGGTTCGAGGTGCGCCGTTCCGCAAGAACGATTGACGTGTGTTTGTGCATCGATTTAGTGCTTCCCCGTTGGTGCGCCTGCGAGTCCACACCGAACGTCAATGCCTCTGCATAGGCAATCCGTGTCAAGGCCAGATATCGAGCCCGCCCGACGCGGTCAACCCAACGACGTCACCAAGCGATGGCGCCGGTCTGTCGCGCACTGCACAGCGAGCTCCCTCAGCCCAAGAGCCCGTTGAAGCAATCGGCGCCTTCCAGTCTGGCGAGTCTTACGCAATGTGTGGCGGCGTCACTCGTCCTTGAGCGCAACCACGCGCAGCGGCTCCGGATTGCATGAGCATAACGTGGCCCAGCGGCGGGCCCCATTGGAGGATTCTTACATCACGGCCAGCGGCGCTTCTGGTTGGACGTTTGATGACTCAAAGGATCCACCCGGTGCCTATAAAAGAAAAGCCCTGAGGCACGTCGCCAGCAGTAAACCTATGAGTCAGAGAAGGCTCTCGCCGCATCGAGCCCCTTTTCGCAGTCGGCGCTCGGTGTCCTTGCAGCGGCGAGTTTATCTTTGTTTTTTCCGCGCTCGTGCTTGTTGTCGCTGAACGGTTCAGTGCAAGTTGATGCCGGCTCCTGGCGCCAGGCTGGCGCGACAGAGATGGTGGCTCTCCTCTTTTTTTCTTTTTTTTTCATTCTTGCGCCTGCTCTTACCGGCTGCAAGCGTTCGCGCCGCGCGGCTGTCCCGGGTATTTTTTAAGTGTGAATACACTTTATAAGCGACCCCAAACCATCCACCGCCGTCGGCGGCGTCCGCAGTCTTCTCTCAATCTTTAAAAGAAAGAGGACTTGGCGAGCTGCAGCGCGACGCTCTACCGAATAAGCCACGGACGCGACGCTGATATCGGTGTCAGTAACGCGCCTTATATCTTTAACGCCGCTGAGCGCGTCCCCCTCCCCCTTCGCTCGCTCCTCCGCTCTCCTCGCTCGCTGCAGCTGCGCGCGCACCCCTCTCTCTCGCGCGCCCGCCTTCTCTCTCAGTCTCCCGTCGAGAGCGGGTCGTGCGATGGATGTCCCGGAGGCAACGCTACCATCAACAACGAATGCAGTACAACCGAATGCCAGCACTGCACCCGTCGTTGGAGGTGACGGTACCGCGGTGGTTTCGCCGACGTTGGAAGACAAGGCGGCGCTGCGAAAGGGGGAGTAAAGTTAAAATCCATTGGCATTCGCCAGTGAGTTAACGTAAACCCGCCCGTGTGATCAAATAGCGATTCCCAGGAACCATTACATCATAAAGGCACCATAGTGTGATTAATAAATATAATAGTGCGAATTAATAAATACCCCTCATAGCATCACCCCGTGCATTCGCACTTAACCATGTTCACCCTCGGGGAAATGCTTGGGAGTTTTTATTGCTGGGCTCCCTATAGAACGGATTTTAGTCAGTACGCAGGAGCGTGCCGCCTATATGCCGTTCGTTATCCGGCACCTGACTGAGAGTGTACGGCTGCTGACGTAACTTGTTTTTCTCGGTTGATGTAAAAATTTACTCCCATACGGACCTGAATAAGTTCCTCGATGCGTGTAAATAAAAACCGACCTGGCACCATGCCAATACACCATACCGATGGGGAGTAAATTTTTCTCCCTCCGGATGCTGCTTATAAAGCCCCCATTGGGGCGTGTGCTAGAGGATAAGTCATTTACTCCCATCTCGGCTTATTTCTGTTTACAGTGTAATGTGTCACATTACTTGTCAGAAAATAAGAGGTATACCTAATGGTGCCCTGAATGTTTATCGTCTAATCGCTAGAGGTTTTTAGCAAGCTACGGAAACGCGTTGCAGAAAAGTGGCTACACAGAACCGGCTGACGAGTGCGCATGGGCGACCATTGTACGCGCATACGAAAAGGAACTGCGGCGTGTTTCCGTAGCGTGTTTCCGTAGCTTGCTAAAAACCTCTACTAACGTGACCAGTTGGGCGTGTTCGTAAGACATGACTAAAACGTCTCACGGTCCTTAATGCATTCACCTATGATGATTCCAAGGCGAAAGCCGTCTTCTTTTCCTCCGTCGATTGTATTGATACATGGCTTCTTTCCTGAAAGCTTTCTAAGACGGTTTTGCACTGGCTTAAGGATTGAAGGCAGCGCAGATTGCTGCCCCTCACGTAGTTTTGCAGCCCTGCCTGCGAGATCGGCCCACGTTTCATCAAGCGACTATGTTGTCCGATGAGGTCATCGGGAGGCGTCCCGATGATGACATTATGACATCACAAACTTTGGTGGCCTACGAAGCCATGAAGTCATTAGGTGACACCATTTCACGGTGATTCGTTTATATCACTTCGTGCCCTAGCGGACGACTCCGATAGGCAGTTTTCGTGTTTGAAGAGGGGTCTAAGGTTTCCACTTTAGTTGTCATTAGGCGCACAACTAAACGCGGATGGCGAAGGACGCGTGAGCGCTCACTTGTCTCACGTGTTCTTCACTATCCTCGTCTGGTTGTTACAGACACCTTTTTTTTTCGCAGCTGTGTTTACACTTCCATGCAAATCTCCTGTTTTCAGAGACGGCTCTTAACGAGTGAAAGCCTCAGCAAATGCTGGCAGGATATTTTGATAAAACTAAAGTCAATCTTTCCGTGACGCACCTACCCGCATCGACACTATCTTGACGTTAGGGTGCAATACGAATTCTCGTGAATTCACGAAGCAGTCTGGCTAGTTGGGATGACGTCAGGCACCATAACATTCAAAATGGCCGCTTGTGTGTCACGAACGAAGCCACGGTATCGAGTGACCAGGGAAACGTCACGATATCTTACGCGAGCACGTAACGAGAAGCTCGTACTGGGATGTGACGTCCGGGTATAGCAGGATCCAAAACTAGTTTTTCGAAATTCACTTTAATTACTTTTTCAAGGTGCACTCTCGCTTAGCACTACATTGTCTAGGCTCTTAAGGGTTTGACATTTATTTGACGCAAAAATGACAACTGAAAATGTTTGTGTCAGTACCCTTCCAAAGATTATTACTCTCGTGAAAATTGTGACGAAAAAACCCTGACGGCAAGTATTACTACAAATGCCTTGTATTTAATCTGATTGCGTCAGCACAACTACAGGCAGTCTGGAAAAGTGAACGATTAGTAATTTCACGCGCTCTTGGAGTTTTAGAAAAGTGTACTCGCAGCTCCCAGCCGCCCTCCCCGTCTGAAACTCACATTGTAGACAATTTCTTTTCATTGAGTTGTACATTTATTTGGGATGAGGTTTGATTTGATAAGATGTAAGCACCACCCGGAAGGTCAACTTCCCTTTATAACATGCTGTAAAGGAGCTCGACGCTCTGAGGAGCAGCGTATAAAGTAGGATATGGTGCCATTCCAGAAAACGTATCAGCGACAGTTTTAGAGGTTCAAGAGGTACTACTTGAGTTTTTTCGCCATACATGCAGTATTGTGTTGAATGATTCTTCTGTGAACTATTTTATATTTCTTGCTAAACAAGTACTCGATCACTAAAACGTCACATCACCACTAAAATGTGTAACTATAAAATGTTCATATCATTGCGCTTTGACGGAATGCCGCTTTTCAATGTCGCGGGCCTTATATGAATATAAAGTCGCTTTCGAGAATGTCCAGTTATACATAAAGGTAAAAAAAAAGTACGCAGGAGATGCTATAGAAACCTTTAGAACACACTATAATTATCTTTTCAACGATCGGTTGTCGTCGTAGAAAATTATGTTTTGCCGACCACGTTGAAGATGGTGCCACACGAACTTCTGTATACACCCTTGACAGGGTCCCCCAAGCGCGAGGTACATTCGTTCGACGAGCCGGAATAGAGACGTCCACTAGGAGTCTGTGAAAAGTAGCGGCAGCGGGAAAATTGCAGATGTGTCATGCACACACAAATGTACACCAAAGAAACGGGCAAATCCAGGTAGGTGTGCACTTCAGCAACGCTTGTATGACAGATATGGTTGCCTAACCGACCTCCGTACCGGTCATTCCCCACCTCTCTTCGCCTCGATCCGCTCTTACGGACTTCTTCAGCGCCTCATTTGGGAGCCTGACAAATGAAGGCTTGCTTCAGCGAACACGAGCGCAGCGACCGTTTTCGCCCCTCCGTAACCCTATGCGCGCGCACACTTTGAGAGAAGGTCTTTCAGTTGCAAGGCAGTGTGCGGACGGCCGTTTCCCAGAGACATGTCTGACGAGCGTGCAGCCGTGGGCCGAGAGGGAAGGGAGAAAGAAAAAGGGGAAAGAATCCCAGCTAGCGGCTGTGCGAACGAGCAAAGCGAACCATTACCACCTCGACGCCCGCCTCTTCCGATGGGCTTCACTTTTCCAGGTACGGGCGTGCCGGTTCCTGGCACAAACGGCGCTCCTGCGAGCGCTGACACGCGGTGTCGCGTCGCGGCAAGAGCGCCTACGTTCGCTATGAAGAGTGGTGGAGTTGCTTAAAACCAATCATTCCAATGACCGATCTAACAGAATGACGTTACACTTGGTACAACTGAAATCGTGTCTTGTCGTGCGCGCTTACGTCTGCCCACGAGCAGACATAAGTTCTCTGAAATGGCTTATTGCCGGCAAATGCCATGAACGTAGAGATAAACAGTACTTGAAGCACTGTTTTAGGTTAGCGTGGTACTAACACAAAAAAAAAAAATTTTCGAGTTGTTTCCTGGCCTAAAAGCAATGGCCGAGACCTAAAGGGCCTTGAATATGTTCTGGTAAATGTGAGTGGCCTTTCAACAATTACTATATGTTTTTAAACGCTAATTTTTGGTTCCTACTGTACCGTGACGTCACGACACGTTATGAGCCTCTCGACACGTGCTCGTGCATGTGACGTGAAGCTCACAACACCCTCGGTGGTCTGTTGGGGACGTGCAAGTAGCCAGTTCGTACGTTTTGGTACCTGACGTCACTACAACTACTCATACTGGTGCATAAAGTCACCAGTATTGATACTGCAGGCTGACGTCATGCTGGTGTCTGTGTCAATATAGGTGCTTCATGTGAGAATTGACTTTAATGTGAAAATAAAATATGTTATGAAGCGTTCACCGAGCTTCACACTTGCTCAGAGTCGTCTCTGTATACAGGTGATTTGTATGGAAGCTTCGGAAATGGGAGTCAGTTCCTTTTAAAGTCGGTGCTTAGTGGTAAAGTTAAATGTGGAATGAACACTGACGGAGCAACTGCCGATATACGAACGCCATGCTCAACAAGCCCAGCAGTCATCGATACGTACCTCAGAACTTCTCGTCAAACCTGTATTGACCGCGTCGCGTTTTATCGCAAGTTCTGACTTGCACGAAAAAAAAAAGTAAAAATCCGGCATATGTCACACATTGTGGGAATCGACTTGATGGACAACCATTGTCTTATAGGCAACCTTCCCTACTAAGCTTCTAAAACCTCGAAGATGTTGATCCTTCGTCTAAACAAAACTGTCACAATAAACACCTCGCCCAGCTCATTTCTTTTCCTGAATAATACATCTCTCGGAATTTCGGCCACTCTTCCTATCGATTGTTGCTTTTCATGTTCATGCCACTTCATGAATATACATTTCAGCTATTCTTTTTCTAATGTCAGGGCTTTGTTTCACAAATTTTGTATTACTTGATGAGATATTATACGTGTAAGTTTACTTGGTATTCCTTATCTATGGTTGTGTGTCATTAATGCTGCTTTGCCTACTTGTAATGGCGTTGGGACCGCGTCAAGCTCTCGAGCTTTTAGTCCTGTACTCTTCAGATCAATAGAAATTTGATTGAATAATTGATCAACTTGATTGATTGATTGATTGATTGATTGATTGATTGATTGATTGATTGATTGATTGATTGATTGATTGATTGATTGATTGATTGATTGATCGATCGATCGATCGACCGACCGACCGACCGACCGACCGACCGACCGACTGACTGACTGACTGACTGACTGACTGACTGACTGACTGACTTCGTGTGAAGCTCTCAGGGAGTAGCTGTCTATACGCCACACTTTTAGCCAAGTCTTATAGTAGGTGGATCGACGTCTTTGTGCCTATTCAGTAGTTTTGGGCACTTCAAGGGCATACTAAGCACGTTGACTACTCTGGTGTCCAAAGGGTGCCTCCTTGTCTGACGTAACTGCTGCATTCGCGTTACAGCTCAGACGTCACTTTTTGTAGAAGCGAAGTGTGAGCAGCGTTCGTTGGCGTATTCCAACTGTGACTATGCAACAATGTCGTTTGTCGAGTCGTATAAGTGCATATGTAAGTGTTTGCCTGCTAAATTAATATTGACAACTTTATCAAATAGCATGTCTTTCTTTCGTTTATCCCACGCAAAGTGTCTGACAAAGTTTACAATGCCTATTTTCGCTGTCACTGGTTTATGTAGACTGTGAATGTCTTGCGACTGATACCCGCATGCTGTAGGAAAAAGTTTCATGCATGGCGTAAACACCAGTCCCGTTCACCATGCGCTGATACCTTCCTATGCCAATTTCGGTTTATACCAAGTTATTCAGGCGGCCAAAACAGAGACGTAGACGGACGGACGGACAGATGGATGGATGGATGGATGGATGGATGGATGGATGGATGGATGGATGGATGGATGGATGGATGGATGGATGGATGGATGGATGGATGGATGGATGGATGGATGGACGGATGGATGGATGGATGGATGGATGGATGGATGGATGGATGGATGGATGGATGGATGGATGGATGGATGGATGGATGGATGGATGGATAATTCAACAGCAAAGCTGTTGTAGCTAATTGGAGTTTCTCTGGTGTCACAAGAAAAGCATCGTCACGAAGCGGCACGCACTCTATTCTCCTTCATGGTCGTGATCTTCATCTTATGCTTCAGTCCCGAAACACAACCGCCAATTTCTTCAATGTGAGATGGGCGAGACGACTAGTACAGATAGAGAGAAAGTGAAATAAAGGTAGAGCAAGAGGGGAATTCTTGAAGCAGAAATTCTAGAAGAAAACCCGCGTGTACACCATCCGACAGTTAACGGCTAGCAAAGCACAAATAGCAAGAGGTGCTAAAGGGAATTGAGAGAGAGAGCAGAAAGATGTGAGAATGAGAAGTAAAAGAAAGGAGAAGAGTAGAGAAAATAGAATGCATTCAACAGAGAAAAAAAAAAATCAGCAGAGAGAAGGGAAACCGGAAAGAAAAAAACATGCACCAAAGAAAGAGTATCAAAGAAAAGGAACGATACAGGGAGCTGGAAGAATAAATAGAAAAAGGAAGTGAAAATACAGAGAGAAAGAAAGATGGAAAAAGCTAGAAATAGAAAGAAGTAGAAAGGTAGAGAAAAATATATGTTGGTGAGAGTGAGGAGGAGGGGAACGCCAAGAGTTCTGCTGCGGAGGGAAAACCAAGGGTGCTATCTGTTTTCGCACCACTAGGGCAAAGCTGCCCTACTTTTTTTTTCTTTTTATCTTCAAATAGTTCCCGGCCACATTGAAACCTGCTAGTAATATACACTCACGCCAACAAAAATGAGCCTTGTGAGAGCCCACGCAATGACTTCACACGCCCGCATTTAAAAAAACATTTCTTTCGTAATTTGCCATCCGTTATATAATTGTATTGTAAAATCTCGTTGATAGAACGGAAACCCAACGCTCGTTGCGAAACGCACGTCTATAGGTATCTATCTTACATTTCTGAAGTTTCACTGCCTTTTGGTTTTTATTAAAAAAAGAGGGGGGCACATTTATAGTGATATAAATATTTGATTGTGATGTTATATGAGTCATCCTACTATGTTATGACTGAAATGTCAGTGATTCAATCAATATATAAGGAATGGACGAAACGGAAACAATTAAGTCGCACTTGGTTATCAACGGAATACTGATTCTAAATACTCACGATTATGCCACTAATAAGCTAAGTTGTGGCGATTTATTTAGATCTCTTGGTTTTGTTTTGTTTTTGTTGTTTTTCAGTATTGGTTTGAGTTAGCCACGTACATCCGGGAAGTCCGTCTGTTGTCTAACATGATATGCACACGCACTTAGCATCACTCTTCACACGACTCATATAAGCAGAACAGCCACAACAGCAGCAGAAGGAAGGGGATGGAACCTCATTCCATGCATGTCTTCGACAAATAGCCCGTAATTAACTGGTGGTATCCGAGTGTCGTGTCCAGCTAGGCAAGCCATACACAGCGTTTCGAGTCCCAGTGGCCGAGAGAAGGCGCTAGGCCAGGCAAAACGCAAAAGGCCGAGTGCAAGTGCCAACGTTTGCCGATAACCCGCACTGTGAAATTCGTTTTGTGACATGATTTGTCGTGATGCACAGCACCTCCGAAGAGCAATCGAAAAGCAGAGATAAGCAGTCAATATTTATTTTTTTGAATACGAGCCCCATTAATTACGATATCGTAGCACTATCACAGACCTCCATTATATAACAGTGGCTATAGTATGCATGATCGTGTGTAAGTACGACCGGGTTAATTGGAGGAACATGGTATAGAGGTTTTTGATGCGCAGTGACCGAGGTCAGGCTGATGATGATGAGGTGGAGGAGGATGACAGTGAAGCGTGTGTACGATAGCTATGATAGTTGACATACGAGCGAACGCACTCGTCATCTGTCGGCCCGTTTCATGTAGAATGCGCCAGTCTTGCCGAACGCGTGCAAGTCAACGCGTGTGCGCGCACTAACTTGGCCACCGCAACAGAGGTCACACAAGACGACGGCTGTCGGCCGAGTTGCGAGCTCGAGCGAATTTCGGCTGCCCTGGGAAGGCCTGGCCAACCGATGTGCATCGCACGGCGGACAGCAACAGGCGGCAAACGTGCCACCATTGCTAAACGTTGTTTACTCTATCCACGAGGCGAAGAGAAGGAGCCGACGTGAACAAGCGAAAAAAGGTGAAAGCCCACGGTGTGCAAGCAGCGGGGAGCTTGCGGTGGTCGCCGCAGAGTGGGGGTCCGGGGGGGAAACCAAGGGCAAACAGAGACGCCGCTGCGATTCGTGGATGAGGAGTGAGCGGCACATTGGAAGCCATTATCCGCCCGCTGCGGGAACTCACAGCGTGGCTGTATGCGCGGAGAGCCGCAAATTGCACGGTACGCTCGTCCGATTCGGCCTCGGCTGTATGGCGCGGGTCGTTTGGCACCGTCTCCTGCATTTTCTTCGTCTTATTATAATTTTTTTTTGCCATTCCCTCCTCGCTGTGTGTCTTTCCCTCCGGCTTCCAAACGCTCGTTTCTGAGGAGACTGTCTATTAATTGCAACCGGGTTTTATTGTACACGTGCATTCGCCAGTGCTACTAAGAGTACAATAAACATCAGGGCAGCTTCGCACTGGCAAGCCTGAAGGTAGTGCGCGATTCAGCAGCCTTCTTTGTTTCTCTTTGGTGTTCCCGTTCTTTCCTTCTGCCCTTCTTTATTTTTCTCCGGCTCCGTTTTTCGCACTTTTATTTCTTTTTACTTTTATTTTATTTCGTCCTTTCTCTTATATTTTTTGTCTATTTTTTTCCCTTTCTTACTCTATTTCGCGCTTGCTTCTTCTTTTTTCGTAGTTATATACGTGGTTTTTTTTTCTACGTTACGCCCATCGCACTAGAGTTTTTTTTTTCTTTTTCGCTGATGATGAGAAGTCATCATCATAAAGGCGCTCGAAGAACGTGAGGAAGAGTTAGTCATCTCCTTTGCGCCAGCACGTGCTCAATATGCTGCACACGGAGCGTTACGCGAAGCGACGACAACAGCATTGCAGCCTGGCCCCTAAAAGTGTGCGCACTTCACAAAAAATTTACTCGGAGCTTGTATGCAGGCATGTTCAATTGACGGTGCTCAAGCCTTGCTCAACTTCGGACTCCTTCGCTAATTTGTCTTATAAGCAGACGAATGATATTGAAAATTGTGAGTCTAGGGCAAGCGCGATTACTCCGATAGCATGACCACAGAGCTTTAAAGCTGCAGGAGGTATGAATAGACTTGTGGAGGTTGCTTTTGCTCTGCACAGGTTTTATGGCAGAAATGTGAGATCAACAGCACGAACATTCTTTCGAAGGGTTGTAGAGGTCAGGAAAGACAGCTCAGTGTATTATACTGGCAAACGGAACCGCAGTGGCATATTCAACTTCATTGAGGCTGCCTTGAAAGCACTCGCCTGCATTTTCCTGGTATTCAAGCACATATTACGTCAACTGGCTCATAGATCCTTTATGAAATCGAAAATGAATTATATTTGGATATGCATTAAATAAAAAAAAATCAGTATGCCCTGATGTTTTCCACGGGTGCCTTGACAGGGTGACCTTTATTGACACCGTTGAGGCGAGGCAGAGAGAGGGAGGGAAAGGTTAATTGAAAGGCGGGGAAGTTAACCACAAGTAAGTTTTTCTGTTTGCTACCCTGCACTGGAGAAGGGCTAAGGGGAATAGAATGGCAAGGAAATAATAGAAAGGGAAAATGAGGCAAACACATACACATTCAAGCCCGGGAATGTCATGTTCGTTGCAATGAGGTCGGTTGAGCACAGAAAGTTGAGGGACACCTTCGTCGCTTTGTGGCTGGACTGACACTCATGCGTGGTATGGGATTCGAGAGATTAAAAAAAAATTGTCAGTAACTGCCGACAGAGAATGAAAGGCGAGTTCTGGCGAATAAAGGTGTCTAGTAGAAGGAATGCCTTGTATCATTTCTCTGGCATACGAGTATTCTGAAAAATATTACTGACGTTATATCTCGAGAAAGAACAAACCACGAAAGTTAATATCAAATTGATATGCAGAAGAATCAAGCACTAGCCATTCATCCAAAACTCACTGCCTCTGCTGCATGGACTTCCAGCCTCCACCGAAAGGAGACTTCACTTGTTATTGGCAAGGAGCTTGAGGGTATGTCTGGGTTTACCACGGTCAACTTCCAGTGCTTTAGTGTATGCGGAGGCTCGAGAGCCACCTTTAGCAGTACTCTGAACAAAAAAAAAACATCTGAAAATTTATTTAGATTTTTCCCGCAACATGAAAGTCATTTTTTAGCTGGTGCACTAACACGAAGGACAGCAATGAGACTACAGGATAGTATATCATCATTTCAAGCAGTAGTACCAGAATTTAAACAATGGAAACCTTCAAAACCACCTTGGACGCTGCCACTTCTCAACGTTATCCGTGAAATAGACGGCATAGAGAAGAAATCAGACATGGCACCTCTGGTAGCGGCCCACTTGGTACTTCTCAGCTTCATGCAATGCATAATGAAAAAACTAAGATATATACAGACGGATCATGCACTCAGGAAGCGACAGTCTGTGCGGTCTTTATACCCGAAATTCAGGAAAAGAAGATGTATAAATTATCGCACAAATCTTCATCGACGACAGCAGAATCGGTGACTATCTTTGAAGCAGTTAAGCTTATCTGCGAGAATCCTGAGCCACGAAAATGGGTGATATGCACTGATAGCAAACATGCTCTTCAGCTAATCAGAAATGTGAGATCACGTTACAAAAATGGTGAAATAGCACAATGTATTGCAGAAACTGTGGAATATGCCTTATCGCAGGGTCACAACATCGTATTCCAATGGATACCCAGCCACATTGGACTAAAGGGAAATGAAGAGGCTGATAGCCTCGCGAAGAAAGCATTGAAGGAAGGACGGGATTGCGCAATCCCTATGTCTGGGGTGGATATTCGACATTTTATAACGCAAGCAGCTAACCATTGTTCGATGGAGAAGTGGTTTGAGAGCCCTAAATCAAAGGAAACGGTACTTTATGAAGTTGATCCACACAAAAAATTTTCCATAGCTACAGACCTCCCACGACACCTAGAGACATTAATCCACCTACTTCGATTGGAAGTAGCATACACAGCTTCCTGCACAAGATACATCGATCCAACTCACCGGAATGCCATTGTGGTCATGCAGAAGAAAATGTTCGCCATATTCTTTTGGAGTGCGTTATATACGCGAATGAAAGAGAAAAATTAAAGAAAAAATTAGCAAGTTTGGACAGACGGCCCCTCACAATAAAGAAACTACTTGGACCATGGCCTGAGATGCATCTCCAGAAAAAGGCAATAATCTTCCTGACAGACGTTTTAGTGGAGACCGGACTGGACAAGCGCCTATGACAGACAGCTAGAGATGGGTATATATAAAATGTGGCCATGTATATACTGACAATAGAATAGTAAGGTGCGCGTGTAAATAGTTTGACTGTGTGAACTGCGCTAAGAAAACTGTGTATTGGCATGATATTTGAACTGGTTTCAGTGTGCTATTATGTTTTTTTTCTTTTCCGTATTGTTAATTTTTGGGTACCGTTCTGTATTATTATTTTATTTTTCGCTGCAGAACTTTGTGATATGGAGTAGCCGAGGCAATAGGCACCTCGACCTCTCCACAGCAAAACAGTTAAAACAGAACAGAACAGAACAGCCATTCATCAGCATAAGGTTCAATGATTAGAAAAAAAAAAAAAAGGTAGCGGGGGGGGGGGGCAGAATAGTTTCCCAAAATTAGTCAGTGGGTTAAATTGAGCTTGCTGTATAGCCGATCATTCCGGAATGATTTCGACTACCCGGAGCACCCAAAACACGATAGATGAGTGCTTTTCCCTTCGTGCCCCTTTTCGGAATGCGGCCACCGTGGCCGGAAATCGAACCTCCGACCTCGCGCTCAGTCGAGTCTTCACTGAGTCACCACGCCGTGTAACCGTTAGAATACTCCCCCGCACGAAACGGAGCAAGCACAAGCCGCACAAACACGCAACGGTGCCTTTTAGAACAGCAGCTGTCGTCACTCGGGAGGAGAGAATCGGCGACCACGTCGGTGCGTAAGAACGCGGCTCAAGCTTCGCTTGACCCCCGACACCGGAAGGGCGGCGGTGGCGCCGGTGGTTGCTACGGCGGCGGCCACCTCCGAAAAAGAGAAGCAGAACTCGAGCAACACCGGAAACCAGCGAAGGATGCGCCAAGGATCCTCCCACTAAACGGCGGGACCCGCGCGCGAGCTCGCGCTGCCGGCGCCAAACAAAGCTCTCTCAATTCGCGAAGGTGGACGCGCGTGTGTATGTAGTTAACAGGCGAAACCCGCTTCGGGGACAACGCGGTCGGCCCGCACCAGCGCCGTTCTACGGGTCAGCGGGAGGAGGCTCCGCTTCTTTTCCACCTAAATGACTGACTGCGTCTTTCGTTTTCGTTAGCTTTTTCTGTTTCTTCCTTCGCGCCGCGTACTACACGTCGGCTCGCACTCATTCAGTCGTCGAGTGCGTGGCGTGGTTGTTTTTGAGAGCAGCATGCGTGGCATATGCGTGCACGAACGAGCTCGTTGTTTAAGCGGCATGCTAAAGCCACTCCACAATTGCTTCCCTGGTTTTTCCTAGCAATGGCGGCGTCTTTCGGGTGGTCGCTCTCTTTCCCTACACGTGAATCAGTGGCTCTCTCGAGAGGCCAATTTGCGGGAGGTGGTACTTCGACAGAAAGGGAACACGCGGAAGAAGACCTGCCTCACCTCGTCCTGGTGCGTTGGAGGCTGTGTGTTATTTATTTGTGTATTTATTTTTAAAAAACGTAATGTGTAGGGCTGCAGGCGCTGGGTTTTCGAATGACGAGTGAAAGAGAAGCAAAAAAAAAAAGATAGGGGAGGGCCACTTCGGCGGAGGAAAAAAAAACGGTGGTTTTCGGGGGAAACAATTGCGACAGCCTCAAAGGAAAGAAGGGACACCGAGAAGTTACAAGCAGAAACGAAGTACGCTCGCCAGTGCTCCTTTGCGGCGGCAATAAGCAACCGTATACCACGAGCTCGTTATTGTTGTGCTCGGTTGTAGAACTTCCGTTGAAGCGTCTGCAACTACGGGAGAGATGTAGAGAGAAATAAACTGAGAATATGGACAAGGAATGGAGGAAGTGAGGAGGACCAGAAGTGGGGAGAAGGGAGTGTCTAAGTAACGACGCTGTTTCTTTCTTTCTTCATCATGTCTAGCATCTCGCTCCAGCAGCGGAGAACGCGGAAAAAAAAGGTTGAAACTTGCCGACACTGACGCGCTCCGTCTTTCAGCGCTTAAAGAGAAGCCGTTAAGCAGGCGAATGAACGACGCCACTTGCCTTCCGGTTCTGCGGGCGTCGTCTGGCTCTTTGAAGATGCCTGCTCATGACGCCAGTACATGGAGCGTTTTTGACTCAGCGTCCCCTGTTACTTTGAAACTTCATGCTTGAGCAAGTTATGTGCATTTCAAAGCAGAATTATAGGTGCACCCTCAAGGATCAGGGCTTCGCGGAGATCAATGGAACCTGGCGGTATAACAAAGTGTAACCGAGACCATACATCAGTTAGTTATATCCTATAATCGTTGTAACCGTTAAAATAGGTTGCGGCAGATCTCACGCAATCAGGGTATCGCTTTTATGCGAAGCATTCAACGTTTGGCCTCCTGTGCCACATCGACTTTTTCTTCTTTTCTCTGTCCAAGCGTTACATCACCGACGTCTTTTTCGTAAGCTGTGTAATGGATATACTTATGGCTTTTATGGCTTGCCAGCCACGTGGGCTTTGTTGCCTAAAGGGTGGCTCATTGTTCAATGTGTGATCCGTAGTCACGTTATAACATATAAGTTAGTTTTATCTCAACGAAGTGGACCCTACTGTGTGATGACGCGCGTATCTTAAGTGGCGGTCGTTTGCGTATTCCTCCTGGGTCGAGCGTCACTCGTGGCTCTTCGGTCGGACACTTGAAAATACCATGGATTTGATCCCAGCTGAAACCGTGATTTATTTTGTTTGAGCCCCTCGAGTTTTTCTGGACCCGGGCTCCTTAACGCTATCGAACGAACACTCCATAACTATATATCCGTTGCTTTGTCGATATAGCCTGTGAATCCCTTGAGGTACATATCAACCTTCCAACAGGTGCTTTTTGGCTCTGGCCCTATCTCGGGCCGTAGACACCGTCATTCAGCCAATGAATAGCGCGATCAAGCCCTTTCGCATTCCGGTTGGAAGCAACTTCAAGCATATTTATTTCTATACACTCCTAGGCTGGCCTATTGACACACTTAATAGAGAATTGGCTCACAAACGCCGAAGCACATACAGATTTGTGAAGATGTATTTGAGTAATTTAGCATTTTAGTGGTAATAAGCATTCCGCTCGTGTTCGTACAAGAAAAAAATACAACACATCGTTAAATTGGCAGTAATAGTTTCAATGTTTTACTTCCCCAAACTACAATGTGATTACGAGAGACGACGTATAGCGCAAGGCTCCAGAAATTTGGACCATATATAGGGTTCTTGAATGCGCTCCTAAATCCAAGCACACGTGCCTCCAGCATATCGCCCCCATCGAAATAATCGAAATACTGCCATGGACCGCGGCCAAGATTCGACAACGAGGGGTGACTACGATACTAATTTGCTGGTCGTGAGCATTTCGCGATATTTTTGAACAATTTTTGCAAGACACTATTGATATCAGGGAGAAAATTTCATAGTGTGATGGCGTGAGGAAATATATGATAATTTATCGCTCCAGTTCGTCTTTTGATTGATGATTGATACGTGGGGTTTAACGTCCCGAAACCAAAAGATGATTATGAGAGACGCCATAGTGGAGCGCTCCGGAAATTTTGACCACGTGGGGTTCTTTAACGTGCACCCAAATCTGAGCACACGGGCCTACAACATTCCCGCTTCCATCGGAAATGCAGCAGCCGCACCCGGGATTCGATCCCGCGACCAGCGGGTCAGCAGCCGAGTACCTTATCTACTAGACTACCGCGGCGGGGCCCGGTTCGTCTTTTCATGCATGCTGTAGGTAAAGTGCGAAGTATAAATGGGAGTAATTCTCTGGTGGTGGTTCAGAAGAGCATCAAATGTAGCTTCTCTTCTGGTTCGGGTTACCGTATAAGGAAGCCTGCTTCCGTGTCTAAAATGACATCCAGCACAATGTAAGTTTTTATGCACACTATCGTCCTTCTTTAAATGGAATGCGCGAACGTGTGACCTGTGCGCTGTGGATAGATGGATAGATTGATATGGCTGCCCCCTTTAGATCGGGCGGTGGCTAACGCCACCAAGCCGTGCTGGCTGCCAATACAGCCCCATCAAGTGATAGCTAAAGAAAGCACTCCTGTTTTTGGCGTCATCTACTGGCAAACAAAATAACGGGTCATGCATGGTCGTTAAAGAACCGCTGCTAGATTAAGCTCCCCCTACGGTATCGCAGCGGGTGGTTCTGCCAAAAGTGGACGTGTTTTCCCTACCTGTCGGTTGACCACCACGGAGGGCCGGCCACGTGCTCGCGTGTTCCCTTTCATGAATGACGAGAGTGTACCTGTTTATGTGAGTGTCAGTTTCGTTATGATACAACGGTAGGGGTGGCACATGCCGACCGACAGGTGATAATAGACTTATATGAGCATTGACGTAATCTGCTCTCAATAACTTATAGTTTTGTAGCGAGTATCTTAAATTCTAGTGGGCGAAGAAAACACAGCGCCCGGGCAAAGTAAATCTATTTTTAATATATTAACAATATATTTAATATTGTAATAATAAAAATATGATTGGCGCATGTTTTCTTCGTCCATGACAATTTTTGGCCAGTAGGGATTCCACAAAACTCTCGACTTCCTCTTAAAAGATGTAATTGCATCAAAGAAAAAAAAACTAAATATAACAGTACGTAGTATATCGTGTATATAGGCACAATCAACAGCCGGTTGCCCCCCCTCCATGTCTCCCTCAATCTCCCTCCATTGTACCTCACTGATTCCTGTGCTGAACCTTCAAAAGAAGGTATGTTGCCGGAGATTACAAATACACGGTAACAATAAAAACAGAATTAATTATATCTGACAAGTTTATGCGCGAGAGTATACAAAACTTTGTTAAGCGTACAAGGGCCTGTACTACACTTGCACAGTGTACGACGTTCAGCTGCGAGTTTCCGTGGTACTTACGAAGTTATAGCCCAGTAGACATACCTCATGGCTTATGAGTACTATAGAGTTTTTTTCAATAGCGAAGCTTAATTGCTTGCTTCCTGCTAGAGCAATGTGACTAGTATTCATCACGGAGGATTGGCCATTTAAACCGGTGGTTAACCTAAGGAAAAAAGAGTTAAAGTTTAGATGAAGAAAAATTAATTATTGGTCGTCTAAGGACTATATAGGTATATAATTATATTATGCAATACAATAAAATTAGTGTGAAGAAGTCAAAAATATATTTTGATGGGAAATTACTTGACAACTATTTCTTCTTGTGTTTATAACAACGTTCCTGTTGCTGTGAAAGAATAGGCCTCATGGGAAGTAATATTTTCAAAATATTTTAAAAAGTAATAGTAATTGCTAATTTTCGGAATAAAATATCGAAATTACTCTTTCTATGACCAAAGAAACGATGGCAAGAAAGTGCAAAGTGATCAATATTTACAGGTTCTTGTCAGTGAAAGCATAACGGCACCCGAACAGACCTGTATAAGTAAAAATTGAGGGGAGGAATCCCGCATCAAAATTTTGGAAAAGACACTTCCAATTTGCGGGCTGAGAACCATTTATTATATCAAGAAAAAGAAAGATGATCGTACTCTTGAACTGGTAAGCTAGTTTTCTTGGACTACATAAGCAAGGTACATTTGCAAAATCTGGGTCAAGTAATAGAACCAATATCAGACACAATCGACGTTACAGGACCATTTAGGGACCACCACACGAGTGCATAAACAATCTCGTGTAGAAATGTGCCACGATTACATGGCACCGAAACCAACCACACTGTACGCAAGTTTTTAGGAATAAATGGAATAAATGCATAGCAAATTGGAAACTCAGAAGGGGTCGATGAAGCTAGAAATTCACATAAGAAGGGCGAATCAGTAACTACGATAACAGCCGAATCATTTACTGAAAGATTTCGAAGGGTTAAAATATTGGAAGGGAGCTCTGCTTCAAATATTCGGGTATAGCCCGGGAGACACACTGAGAAGGATCAAGGTAAAACATCTGAGAAAATGTCTACACCCGCCTTCTCATCCCACATATATAGATGCATTACCAGGTGAAGTAGATGGCTTTCTAACAAGCCTATATCAAGGTACCTAGGAGATAGAAGTTTGGAATTAGAAGAGCATAGGTAATCAAATTCAATTCCAGTTCTTGCCCCCGAGTCGACATTTGGAACGATGCCATGTATGCGTTAAAACATCTAAAGATTCTTGTCGATCGTACACAAACAACATTCGAGGCCTATATATACCTGATACTAAGGCCCTTTAAGAATGTTCTTAATTCAGAACTAAATATAAACTGCTATCCTGTCAGTGAAGATGCGTAAAATTTTATATATGTTTTGGCGGTTAGAATGCGGAATCTGCAAGCTAGAGTGGGGATTTCAGGCTTCTTGGTGTAAAGCGCTGTTCGCCATAAATTTTGGCACCCCTAGACCACTACGAACAGCCTCTCACTCTTCAAAACCAGGGATTAATTCTGCATGCTGGCCCTCTAGAGAATAAAACACAACCAAATTCTAGAACTGGACGAACATGCATGTAGTAAATCATAATTGGATTGTCCCTGCGTAGGCCAGTGGGGTGTCGACCAAGTTTACGAATCATTCCAACTGCACGGTTTGCCTTAGATTTAGTAGGTTGAATGCGATTTCGCCAACTTAATTTTTTGCCATGATATGCACCTAAATATTAAACGCATGCAGTCGTTTTGGGCAATTGAGTCTTGGCAATACTGAAGAGAAATGCTAATTGAAGAATTCAAAGGAAAAATAATCACGGACCTTTTGCGAACATTTAGGCTCATTCAAATGTGTTGAAAACATAAGTATAATGTTGCATGCATTGAGTGAATATCGCATGCATGAAGAAGATGTTTAGCAAAACGTTCCTTGTGATTCGATCGCAGAAAGGTGCCATCTTAACGGTTATGTGCCATTGTATGCGGGTATGCACAACAGAAATTGGGTAAATCTCACTATTCACCATTCGTCTACTAAAGACAGAAAAGATTACATTTGGCCCGGAAAGTGGCTGCGAAGCGATGGCGGTGAGCTGAAGACCTCGAGTATACGTACAACGAGAAAATACTATCTGCCAGCCTGTCTGTCTGTCCGTTCGTGCATCCGTCCGTGCGTCCATCTAGAGAACACTAGAACAGGACAGCCAACGGCGACTGCGAGGAGACCCCGCATCCAACTTTTATAGATACTTTTTTTCCATTTTCCGAACTCCCTGCTTCGCCTACGTGGAGCAGGTGGCCGGCTTTAGTTCCTGCCACCACGGCACAGCAGTCGAACATTGCGCCAAGTCAACGAGAGTCGTCTGCTAAAGCCAGGCGTGGTGTCGCCGGTGTTATAGGCCATTTAGGGTTAATTAAGGAAGAGCTTTGCACCGTAACTTCTCGTTTTGGGTTCGATGAGTACAACCTCAGGCCTAGATGCGAGATATGCATCTTTGCGGGTGATCGGTTAAACTGTAGCTCGCGTAAGCGGGGTGTGCTATGTGTGCACTTGTCGATTACCGCCCTGTTACTTCTTGTTGCTTGAGGCAGTAGAAGCAAAATTTGGAGCTCATTTGCATGAGCTGCACCTCAACTAAGCCTCGACAAAAGCTGTGATTCATCTGTTTCCAGCTTAGTTGTTTAGAAGCTGTTTTCGTAAGTCTTGTGCATAGAAATCTTCGCTGCTCTGCGCATTAACTTTGCGCAGTGATAAGCAACTCAGCGATAAGCACCTCGGTGGGTCGTGTCCTAACGAAAAAGAACCGAGGCTTTGCAGTAAGGTATGAGCCAACACTCTTAAAAAAAGTTAGTAAAAAGGTATACCAACTGCAAGCAAATGGTAGTAACTGCAGCGGTTACCACCTTTTTTGGATTGTTACTACCCTTTTGCTACCTGTTTACTACCTACGTTAGTAAACAGTTACTAGCTGCTACCGTTACTAACTTTTTGCGACCTGTTTACTACCTACGTTAGGAAAAAGTTAGTAACTGGAAAGAAATAGGTAGTAACTGAACCCAGTACTACCTTTATTGCCCTGTTACTACCATTTCGCTACCCGGCTGTTGACTATCTAATCCAAAATAGTGTGATTCCTATTCTGATAATTACGCAACCGGGATATGTAAAGGTCATTCGAATATCGTCGAAATGGAGTACAAGTTAACAAACCGTAAGCAAGCGCTACGCGCGTTGTAATAGACAATTGCAACAAATTTAGTAAATTCCAGCAAATATTAACAAGATCGGCGTATCAAAACACCCAGACGGTTACAATTAGCCCTGATGACGGTCACAATTTACCACTGCATCGTCCCCAAATATTATCACTGTTTTGCCCCGTCAAACACCCAAAACAATTATCACCTTTCAAACGCTGATATATTAGCCATGCGAACTATTCAAATGCACTGAGAATAAGATCGGTACCTTGTTTCGGCCACTGTACATATAGTCTTTTTGTGGCCATTTTGTAATAAATAAATATGACATATATTTCTTTATAAGTAAGGCTGTTTAAAAGTCTTGTGCTACGTCGCCAAACACACGTAACCAGGTCGTATATTATAGTGCTGTGGGTTCAAATTTCTTGTAATCCATCCTGAAACACAAATGCTCCTCTGTGTCAGACATGCCCCTGCCAAGTAGGGGCTTTATATACCCCACGCTTACTTCATACTACATGTGAGCGTCAAAAATAGTGATCATGTTAGGGGTATCTGTTCTTCGCGTGCATGGCATACCACGCTTCATTACCCGAAGTTGTCAAGTGTTGAGACATTCCTTGATTAACATTAGCGGTGGAGAAATAATATGTCAAAATGAATAAACAAGGTAGTATCGGTTAGTACTTTTTTTCTTGCAACCTTTAAAGTTACTACCCATGAGTGGTAACGGCCACGGTAGTAACAGTTACTAAGTGCTGGTAGTAATAGCAAAGGTGCTAACTGCTACCACCCTTGCCGTTACTAACTGCGCTTACTACCATGGGTTGTAACATATGTGACAAGCCGTTACTACCCCAAAGTTAGCAAGTACTACCACCTTTTTTCTAAGAGTGTAGTTTATAATCCATCTGAATTGACACTACTTCTCAGTTCAGGGGACAAAGACAAGAGCACTTTCCTCTCAAATATTCAGATTGCTGAATGTTTATCAGTGGATGATATTCGGGATCATTCAAGCAAAAAATGCTAATTTCGTAGAATTGCGAGATCGATACATAGACATAAGAGCACTTGCCACCATCACACCCTAGTTTACAAGTATATTGCGTTAAGCTGGCGAAAAGAAAAATGCACTTTAATAAAGTACACTAGTCAGGAGAATTCAAATTTCTGATGGATGTATGAATGGACACTCTCTGCCCTTGAGGTAAATCTTGAACTAGATCATACAGAGTCGCTGAGGGCACAGCCTTAAACTTTTCCCTCAGCTAGCGTATTTCAACTTTTTTTTCTGTTTTCATATGCGGTGGCATAGATGAAGCGTTCTTTTTTTTTTAATACGCCGGTTGCAATATACCTCTTGTTCATGGGTTTTATTGCCATTCTTTTTTTATGGGCGAAGGTCCTTAGCGTGTGGGTCGTTCACTCCTAGTAGTAGTAGTAGTAGTAGTAGTAGTAGTAGTAGTAGTAGTGCTAGTAGTAGTACGTAGTCACTTCTAGATAATTTTAGGAATTACTTACTGGATGGCGTTGTGTGTATATGTCCTTAGAAATGATATCATTAGATGGCGTTTAGGATTTTCATATAGATCACGATTTCGTATGGTTGATCGACAGACAGACAGACAGACAGACAGACAGACAGACAGACAGACAGACAGACAGACAGACAGACAGACAGACAGACAGACAGACAGACAGACAGACAGACAGACAGACAGACAGACAGACAGATGAAAGGACGTACGGACGGACGCTTCGTTCCACTCATCATCATTTACTGCGTGGATATGCTGTGAATTTGTTTAGTGTTCTCGCTAAAATGACGCAAGCAGCCTGTGCACCCTGTCAGCACCAGTGAAGCATGCACAGTCTTGTAATGAATATTACTTAGCAACGCACTTTCTCCTTTTTGCTGTGCCAACATGCGGACAGCCAAAACAAGGCTGCAAACAGTGTACAATGTGCACGAGTGCCTTTACGTTTTTGCGAACCGCAGTTGTTTATCAAAAGGTATCTTTTTCAGCAATTTGCCTTCGTCAAAACCACGTTGATCGAATCTTCGCGGATGACAATGCTCTAGGATGAAATAGATGTATCATTTGAATCCTGGATTATAGACAACAATTACCGGTGGTTTTCGCGGCTCTTCAGGAACCGTGGAACTTCACTTGCGGGGAAGCTGAAGTGAAGCACTTTTTCCCACAAGCTGAGAAAAGCCGAAGTCCTCCGCAGGAGCGGGGACCTGTTGTAGAGATTCTTCTGGCAGATCGCAAGACAGCAGCAGTTCTTTTCTTTGGTGACCTTCGCCTTTTGCGCCTTCATGACAAGTACCCTGGGAGTTTCGGAAATAAATAATTAAGGAATTGCATTACTCTTCAAAGCTCACGCACCATGGTCTATTTCGACGACTTTATGGTGATATTCTGATTTATGATGTTCTGACATGTCTTCAGGATGTCGCTTTTTGAAACTGAACATCGCACACCCTGAACGTCTTTCCCAAACTTCTCTGCGCGCGTGGAATGGATCTGTTCCACTTCTGCGTGTCGAAAGGCGGAGAGAAGTGGCGTTTCTCGGAGTTTTAGCTGGACCTGCTGGTGCGCCGGGCACAAAACATGTCGCCATGATGTCCGCGAGGTCTAAGCCATGATGCACAGGATAGGAGCAGTGGCATCAACTTCGAGAGACGTCCAACCGTGCACACGCACTCGGTACGTCCACACGTTGTCAATGCTTAGTCCGTGTCCGCGATGTCAACAATCGGAGAGTCCAACGTCGTAGATGCCTGAGTGTTTTCGTCAGTGTAGACGGCCGACTGTCTTCAGAAGACCATGGAAGCATGCCACGTGTACAGTGATCGACGACACATACATACAGAGAAAAAAAACGGTGCAACAGATCACCACCATGGAACGCACTAAACTGCGGCGGCAGGGAGGCCAGTGAAGAACGGCCGGTTATACTTCGCGCTGTTGCGGACCGACGTCTAGCCGACGCGTCCCCGCTGACGTGGACTGCTGAGAGATTCGCTCGGAGGATTTCAAGCTGGACGGTCGTGCCCTCGCGATCTCCGACGCCAACGTAGCTCCCGCCGACTGGTTCGCCCTCCACGGTCTCCTGCCGCCGTGCAGCTCTCGCATTGTGGTGCCCCGCACTTGGGCTGCTTCGACGGGATCCCCACTTTCCTATCTCGTTCTATTTTCCGTCGCTCGCCTCTCTATATCTTCATCTATTTTCCTTCTATTCTTTTTATCCCTTCTTCCCCCCACCCCTATAAGGCACTGCGCCGTGTCGCCGCTCAGGCAGACAGAAATTAGGTGCCTTTTTCCTCTTCCTCACAACCACAACCACCACCACTGCTGAGACGTCAAGGTTACGTCGGACCCGGTCTCCTGTGGTAGCGTGGCGCAACTTCGGGTGAAGGAAACGATGCTGACAAGTTGGGGAACGAAAAACAACAGGTTTACTGGCACTATTTACAACTATTTACAGCATAAGAGGTTAGGAGTTCCGAAAACCACGAGCGGGGTGGATGAACCGTTAAACCATTGTTCACAGCAACGTCCAGCATTTAACAGAGTCATTTTAAGCCTTGTCGGGATCTGCCTCTTTGATCGGAACACCAATCGCACACATGACGCCACCTACCGTAGCATCAGCCAATAACACACGACCGCCAAATAGTCATCGCATCTCCTGACACAATGCTCCTGTCAGTTTCACTAAAGAGAGGGGAAGAAGGGCCCTTCACGGAACAAGTTGGCGGTCGGGTTGCTGCTGCTGCCTTTTCCTGGAAGAGAAGCAAAGTGGTGGATACTTTAACCGCTTAGACACGACCTGCGCGGTCGGTCTGCTTCGCCGTCTCTCCAAACAAGCCATCAGGAGAGAATGCTCGTAGGGATATTGGCTTACAAACAGTCGAATTTGCCACATTTTAATCCCTTTGCTGCTTCCCGCCCCTTGACGCTCGTTCCGAGAGAAGGGCACTGAAGTTTCAGAACGTGGGAACGCCGCCCGGCTATGCTTCTCATGGACAGCATGGCGCCCATAGACGAGAGTCACAACAGCGTAAAGTTAAAGCCAAAATATAGGGGCTTTACGCAAAGTTAGACTGCTACGCCCCCACGCTCCCTAGGAGCAAGTCGCGGCCGCCAAAAAAGGAGGTGTTTGGAAACTAAAAAAAAAGTATGTATAGACGTTGACCGAAGTGATGGAAGGCTTACACTAACGTCGATGTGCACGTGTCCAGTCTGTGACTGCCTGTGGTTTAACTTGTAGTTAGAACCTCTGTGCACTTAGAGTGATCGCAGGAACAACCTAGCATAACCTAGCTGCAGTCTAGAAATAGAAGCAACCAGATTATTCTTCAGAATCGTCCAATTTCGCTGTTTCAAACTTTTCGCGGCTTAGTGCAGCTTGGTTTTTTTTTTTTATGGCTTCCATAAACATTTAATCATTCATGTTTGTACTGCAAGAATCCCTTTCGACAGCCCGTATAGTAAGCCTGGATGTCGTAGGCAGTCACGCAGTCCGTACACTCTTGGCTAACGCTATATAGGCATGTGAGTAATACGTACATACAGGGCAACGACGTCCGAGAACAAGCGCACCTATCTAGGAGGCTAAAATACACAACTGCCGTACATTGAGCATTCCCTTTAGGAATAATATGGCACCTTAGTGGAGGCACTTTCACAATGTAAGCTGTCATGGCAGGAACGGAGCAGTACTACCCAGCGCATCTTAAGCAGTCCCAGTCGAGAGTGCGCCTGCGCACAAGCGTGCCTACATTAAAGCGGCCAAAGCCTTGCTGATTTATTATGTTCACGTGCTTGGCTCCAATGTCGACGAGAGAAACAACAATGGAAACAACGTTGAACGGAAGCACTAATTTTAATGCTGGAGTGAGTAGATGCATATACTCGCCCGCTTGCTGCTTATGAGCAGCAGTCGACAAGTCAGTATTAGAAAAAAAAACTGCTTCAGCGTCTTTTCTCGAAAGGTTCCTGAACGCAAAACAATGCAGAGAACCTCTACAAGGAACTTGCATGACACGCACCCGATTTGCATGTATCAAAGCGCACACTCTATCATGTATCAAGGCGCACATGGAACAACACATATTTAGTTTTTGATTAATTTAGAATAACCCTATTTAATCTAGACCAGGTCTCCAAGTAATAACAGAACGTACTACCCTTTCGTCTTATAGTCTCCAAGTCTCTTTCTTCAATAAGTACTGAACAATCATCGGCATATATTATGCACTTACAGTATAGACCGTTTCTAGGCATTGTAGGCGCGCAAGGACGCAACGAATGGCACCCTACATGCAGAAATAGTGCACAAAGGGATCCTTCAGTTTGATGTCTATGGTGGTGCGAGTTCCATCATCCACGTGAATGATGCACGTATACACCCCCCACACACAAACGCGCCGTACAGAAGCACACAACGCCCACATGCCTACACACGCACGTATACATGCATACGCGCACTGAGCAGTATAGCATGTCGAGCACCATTCTGGGAGTCGACACGAATTGACAGGCAGTGCGATTTTAGTACCCGCTCACATCGTTGTAGCTTGTTTTTAAATCCTAAACTTAATATCGGTAGGTTTGGTACATTCCTACACAGAAAAAAAAAACACTGTTTGACAGAGAAGTAACGCAAAGTGATTTGATTAGCAACTGCTCTTCTTGATTAATTGATTGATTGATTGTTGGGGTTTAACGTCCCAAACCGACCATATGATTATGAGAGACGCCGTAGTGGAGGGTTCCGGAAATTTCGACCAGCTGGGGTTCTTTAACATGCACCCGAATCTGAGCACACGGGCCTACAGCATTTCCACCTCCACCGAAAATGCAGCCGCCGCAGCCGCGATTCGATCCCACGACCTGCGGGTCAGCAGTAGAGTACCTTAGCCACTAGACCACCACGGTGGGGCCAACTGTTCTTAACTCTTTGACTATTCAGGGACAACAAATGAGGCGTGGTGGTCGCGGCACATCTATGTAGACGCGAAGCATGCCGGCATCCGAAAAGAGATGAAGACCGCATACGAATGATTAGGGAATTTCAAAATGAATCGAGCACACTGAAGTACACATAAAGAGCTTAACCACGCCACATTTTTCTGGGTTCATTAAATGCGATCCACAGGTTTAACAGTGTCATTTCCAGCGCCTCTAACGTATCTCGATATGACTCCTTCATAAGCATCACGCTGCCACTTCTGTGGTTGATCCTAAATTTCATATCGTGTGGTCATTGCCAAAAGTGAGCCTTTACCACGCATGAGCCTCGGTAGAGCAACAGCGAAGGTAAAGAAAAAAAATAAGCAATTCCCCGCGTTCAAGTGACCTGAGTAGATCACTATAGTAGCGGCGGCAGGAGCTAAAAGAGCCGACGAAATGCACGGATCTCCCGTAAAGAATCGCCGAAAAACCACGCGAAGCCCGCGGCACGCGTTGTGTCCACTGTTGACCCCCGAGCGGTCATTACGGCACAGACATTCGCCTTGATCGCCGGAGAGGAATGTCAAAGGAAGCCGGCGATGCCCGCACGGGAGTCCGCGCGTAAGAATGAGCTCCTTGGCGATTCATTGAGCGCTGCACAGTAGCACCCATGCCGTGCGAATCGCGTACGCTGGCACGCCGAAGAATGATGGAGAGAAGGGAGAAAAAAACGCAAGGTAGCACGCGAGAGATACCTGGGTCGAGCCGCGACGCGGCCGGCACGCAAAGTGCATCAGAAATGGTTCAAGGCGGCCACAGGAGATGAAGGGAAACACTTCGAAGGAGTACGCATTCCTCGGTCACAACTTACGCCGGCCGCTCGGCAAATATAAATGTCGCCAAGGCCCCGCCGAGGGCACTTTAATGTATCAAGCAGGCCAAGAACGGCCCTAAGCACCTTTCGATGCGGGACACTTGGTGTCGACCCTGTAGTATACGCGGAAGCAACATAAAACGAAAACAGTCGTTTTTTGGGAATGATCGCGTGCACTTGAGTACTGTGGGAGAGAGGGCAACATTGCTCGGCGGAGAGGTGTGAAACGCGAACGGCGAAGGGAAGAAGGAAAGAAGGGTACGCTGTAACGCCAAGCAAGCTGAAACTCCGAACGCGGTTGACACCGGTTCGAAAGCTATAAGCGAAAGATGTAGGCGGGAACCGACAATGCGTCGCATGCGGCTGCGAATGCGTTCGTCGACGATTCTTTCACGGCCCCGCGGTGCCCGGCGAGGGCGTTACTTCATCCTCTCTAAATAAGGGCACGCCGGAATATCGAAGTCGACGGGAGCACCAACTACGGAACGGCGCTGTTCGCATGCGAGGACCCTTTAATAATAATAATGGCGCTCGAACGCACAGTCGGCACTGCTAAAAAAGAAAGAGTAAAGATAGAAATCAGAGGAAGAGAGAGTGAGGCGAGAGACGGCACAAAGCCGGTGAGGCAGCGAACAGCAATAAGAGAATCACGCACGCACTCTAGAAGAGTCGACGACGCCGAAAGGCCGCAAAGGGACACGGGCCCAGACGAACTCGGAGGACGAAACAAACAAAACGAACTGCACCGCACGGTGGGGCAGGTAATACGAGACAAAAAATAAAGAAGCACCGAGCTGGGCCAAACGGCACTCGCGGCCTCTCATCACGCGGGCCTGCCCATCGCAGCACGGGTGCCGCGAAAGGAGCCCGTCCGCAGAGCGGCGATTCTTGACGGCGCGCGGACGGACGGACGGGGGCGGATCGCGGCAAAAAGCGTCAAGTGGCGCTCCCTGTAATCAAAAAGGGGTCCGCCGCGAATCTCTTTTCGCGCGGGCTACCGTGGAAAGCCGCCGCGCCACGAGGGGGCGACTTGGCGCCGACCGCGGTGCCGTGAAGTGGCCGATGGCGCCGCTGTCGTCGCGGAGGACGCCGTACGGGGCGAAAGTTGTCTCTGGAACAAGTGGCATGAGACCCTGGAGGGAATGCCCCCGGGTCTTCCGGTCTCGAACTTCCGCCTTCCTCGGAAGAACGGACGTGGCCCGCTCGGTAAAGAACACGTAATGAGAGAGGCCCACCACAGAAGAACGGTGAACTCCGTCAGTATCGTAACAGTGGCGATTGTGCACGCTGCAGTGGCGGCCCACCGTGCCTCATGTCGGTAACCAGTTCTTGTTAGTTCGCTTGTTCTTTCTTCCACGGCATGTGTTCGCGAGGTCGAATGGCTGACTGTTTCTTCGAGCAGAAATATCCAAGTGAAAAGCTTCGCCTGTGTCACACATATCTATAGCTGTGCCTAATGGGTTACTAAAGCATGCAAGTTTATATCCTGGCATGACGGTCCCATTTGAATGAAAACCAAAAGGGGGAGGGGGCAGCTTCATTGCTTAGATTAATGTGCTATTTACGAATTTAATAGATGTTCAATATTAATCCGGTGTCTTCTCCGTGCGACTTTCCTTGTAACGATAGATGATACAGTAAACAAACCTTAATTTTTTGTCATTTAATTGGTAGTCACAGTTATTCTTACACGAAATGGTTACCCCTATTAATAGTTCATAAACAGAATGGAGACGTGCGCCACTTGATATCTCATTATGCAGCAGCGATACACTGAATCCCACAGATCATCGCGACTGCAGTTGAAACTGGATTTAACAAAACCCCATTTTACGAATTTCCTAATTTAACGAACAAATTTGGATTTCCCGTAAGAGCATTAAGCCAATAGGCTTAATGCTCTTACGAACTCGAAATAGCGAAACAAACTGCGCCACCAAACCTGATTTAAAGAACCATTCCGGGAAAATAAGATGCATAAAAACAGGTTTTATTCCTAATTTATGGCATCTGGAATGTCTGCCAGTGTGCTGCCACCTTAGCAGTGATACAATCGACGCAGCGGAAGTATTGCCGCTTTGTTTCTTACAAAACTACAAGCGGGAACTGAACGACAGACTTGCGCATTTATTTCCAGGTTTTGGGCCATCGATCTCCTCCAGATGGCGAAAGCGCACATCAACTCTCACCTGCGTGGTTTTTAATTGCGCAAGTGAAAGTTAATGGCAGATACACTGACGTCGTGTGAGTCTGTGCGATACACAGTTTTAATTTTTTGAGGACTGAAAAGTTCCGTTCTTAATTTGACGAAGTTCCCGATTTAAGGAAATAATTGGCGGGTCCCAGTGACTTCGTTAAATGGGAGTTAAATTGTACACATCCACCCAGTGACGTGAAGATGCAAGTTCGGTTCTTAGCAGTTGCACACGACCAGTGTTCCATGCAGTCTCCTTAGTGATGACGAACTTTGCCTGCAGTAGCACTCGTGATGGGTCCATTGGGTAAATATTCATTACATATATTTTTTTTAATAATGACATGTGGCACAAACAGGAGCATGAGAAATAACGGGGCAAAATGTATGTAAAATTTTATATTGAGCATAGCAGGCACAGGAAGACAAGAAAAACTGGGGGACCCTTATGCTTCGCCTTAAAAAGTTGAACGCGATAGCGACGTGCTGTCCCTATAGTGCGTACTGAGTTGAAAATGGCTTGGGTCAGTGCAAGATTTCGCATACGGAATGCATTCTGTGTAATGTGTAGCATACTTCAAACCATCGAGTTCCCTAAATTTATCTGGAGCAGACTCTGGCAATGCGATCATTCAGCGACCATGGGAATGAGGGGTAGTATATACCTTGCATAGTCTTCATGCATGCGGGCGGCGAACGCACTTCTAGCTTCGTTCATTCATGCGTTTTGGTTTTGTTGCAATGAAAGTTCAAACCGTCTTGAACTTTGTGACCCGATGCGAATTGTTGATCCTAAGAGACGAATGTGGCGAAGCGTAATTGCCGAACATTTGCCGATTGTTGTTCTATGACAAAGCAGCTTCAAGCCACGCTAAGCCCGGAAACGGAGCGTACAGCACAAAAATTAGGCAAATGCGTGTAGCACTCATAATTCCCCTGCTCGCTGAAGTGCCATGCGTTGCAGCTCCCATATATACACTGGCGCCAGAGTTCCCTCTAGTGTATACTTATATAGGAAACTCTATATGCTTTAAATCACGGGAAATCAGGCGCGTGAAATCTTTTCGAACTTGCTATGCATACATGGCCTTAATGGAAAATGCGGAGTAACGTGTGCGCCTTTTGTAGTGGGTGGCCCGCTTTAAACCACGAATTCGTAATAATTGCATCTGACTCCCGATCGCAATGTATACGCTTGTACTGCGCAATATTACTGCGATATTACAGGTTGCATTGTGAAGCATGTATACAGCTAGGACGCGTTTGTTTGTAAAGCATGCATGTTACTTTCACTGCATTTCCAAGCAGAGGAAGTTCTTTGCACTATGTTTCTAATTATATGCGTGGCTTTGTGGTAGAACACTTATTTGCCACACAACCGACCCGAGTTCAATCTCACTCAAACCCGGGTGAGATCCTCACTCACTCCTACATTTTTTTTATTCGTTTTGTTTGCATCTTTCTCGATTTTTGGTCATGATTGTTCGCTTACAACCAACGACGCTGACAACAAAATTTCTGCGAAACGAGCTCTTTAACGCTATCGCGTGAAAAGTGAGTGTGAGAACATGATTAATCGCTTTTACTAGCAACGCGGTAGCGCAAACTGCTGTGATAACTTTTTTTCCCTCGCGCCTCAACAACTGACGTGAACTGTTGCGCGTCTTTTTGGTTAATGAATCTGTGGTACATGGCAGAAGTGCCAATTGTAAAATCACACATGTCCGATCTCTTTCTTGATGAACAAATTCAAGCTAATAAAAGGCAATAACCAGTGCACTTTAATAAAACCATTTTAATATGTATAATGAATATTGGTAATATTGCGGTCATTTCCTATAGCCCATTCGCGTGAATCCACAAAAAAAAAATATTCTCTAAACTCTTTCCACTCACTGGAGACCGCACGGCGTGTTGACGCTTGTTAATGCAAAACACGCTTGGACTAATTAGTTTGTTTCAGTAATTTATAGCCTGTCTTGCACGGTTTTGTCCGCTACAGCACACATTCACAATATGCGCAGTGTGAATCCCATCGCCAATATAATGCAATAGTCCTTGTTCCTCCGATTCCCTATAACGTTCTCTAATTGATTTCGTTCATGTTCTCATCTGTATAGGTACACATATACTTTACATGCGCGTATCCTAGATATACTTTACATGTGCGGCAGGGCACAAAACTCCACTCCCACCGATATTCCTTTCTTGTTGTTATTTGTGGGGTGCTATGTATCTGTTATTGTAATAAGATCTATAAGTCGTTCGCTCAGCTGTCTCGGCAATCGAGTCCTTCGTTTGCCCCTGGTCACGGACAAATCGACGCGTTATACAGCTTCAACCTGCAAGGAGACACATCAACCATAGCGTGCAGCTAAATTCTAAGCGGCGGCAGTGTGTGCTCCACAATAACCACACGGTGACGTGCCTGTTCCGATCGCATCTCACGCTCCAAGCAAAAAACGCGCGTTCGCACAATCACTGTAAACGCCCACAACGTCCACTGACGCCCTTCGAGATGCATCGCGCTTTTGCGAGCCACTTTGCCGGCAATTTACACCGGCTGACACAATGGTGGCCAACTGGCGCGCACCCGTGCAGCCGAGACGAGCCTCGCTTGTCCTGCGATCCATCGAGATGCGTGCGTCGATTTCGTGTGGTTTGTAATTTTCTTTGTTGCCTGCTGCGCCACCGCCGCCCCTGGCGCCCAGCATGTGCGGCTTCAAGGAGTCATCTCCGCGGCGTTCACTATCCCGCAAGGCCCAGGAGACGCCTCCGATGAGCGCCTGCCACGGTCTTCCAAATCGTTTAGGCGAAATCGCGCGCCAGGATCTGTATACGCGCGAGAGGGTCGGTGGTTCAGGCCAGTCGCTCGTTCTTTTATTTCTTTATTCCTTTCGCCTATAAAGTCCGGGTGCTTCGCACAGGGTGCAACGCTTATCTTAACCGAGATGAGAGTACGTGCTGAGATTGCGAAGAATCGAGGACGGGCCCCCGAGTTCGCCACCCCCTTAGTTCCTCCTAACTGGCACTTCGTGTTCGTGCGCATATGACCATTGCTCTTCCACGGTTTTGTTGTTTTGCCCCTATGTAAACGGTTCCCTTGGCTGTGTGCGTTCTGCGTGATGATGCGTTGTTGATTCGATGTTATGATTCCATGTTATGATTCCATGTTATGATTCCATGTTATGATGATTCCATGTTATTAAAAATCCTCCGTGCAGGATAAACGTGTTCGTCAGCAGTGTTACACTACATACAAGCGATTTCAAGAGTGAGATAAAACTTTGCAGTTTTCTTTCGAATAAAGCTTAGGTTTAGGGGACTCGTTTCGCACTCATTGGGAAGGCAACGGGATTCCTGGTACGAAATCAGAACACACATGCATGGCTAGCGTTGATTGAGGCTAATGAAAGTGGCATGTTAAACCATATGTACGCCAACAATAATCCTGCGGCATAAGTACAAATTAGACTGGTCACTTATTAACATCAAGAATTCGAAACAGGCAATCAACTGATAATTTAAGTTAAATTAACTATATTGCGAGCGCGACAAGTGAATGACTCTTCATTCTCTTTACATATCATCATCACCTGTACATCATCGTCAAGACGTTGGAGATGCTGCGAGAACGTGGATGAAAACACTAAGTGTGTCTTCGAGATAGCATAGACATGTTTTCCATTTGAAACCACGCAACACGTCGTCTATCATGCGTTCGAAGGTGATGGGCGCATTAAAAAGTCCAAAAGGCATCATATTAAACTCGCACAGCCCATCTGGCGTTGAAAAGGCGGTCTCCTCTTTATCCGGCTCCGACATAGTCAGAAGTAAACGTTACCTATTCGTATTCCCCTGTCCTCGTCTCAGTCTTGCTCGATGATCGTGAGCTTCCTTGTTGATTTACGTCATGGTCGTCCTTAAATAGGCAGGCCAGCGGAGTTGCTGAAGGCAATTGTTTCAGAGAGAGAAAGAAATAGATGAAAAGTACAGTTGTTCGAGTTTTTAATATATCTTACGATGAAAAAACTACGGCTTGAGGAACATGTTTCAGGCACACCAGTGCAGTCGATAATTATCTTTGCACTCTGACTCAAGAATCCTTAGGAATTCGAGGTCCCCCTGTTAAACAGTTTTGTTGAAAACGCAGCTTTGTCTGTATGTCTAAAAAATCACAGAAATGTTATGGGTAATCAACGTATCTCCGCATAATTCCACCTGTACGATAGACCCCTGCGATGGCCAAGACCGGGCTCACACATTTCTTTATGCCTGGTTGTCTAGCTGGTCTAGACGTTCATTAATCACGAATCTCATAACATGGCAGCGTCGTGTAGAAATTCGAGTGTACATAGAAGCGGTGGAACCTTTTTCGCACTATTCGACAGAGTAAAAATGGCGACCTGCTTCGCGCATTGTATATCCAGTTTTCTCCATTTTTGTAGAAACGAGCCACTCGTTCATCGCTGGAGCTTCAAAATCTTACTACTTCCACGTATGCGATAGACGAGCGCGTCCCCGCCCTGCTATACCGTAATGCTTGCTTACATAGGTTGCTTACACAGGCCCTGCTTTTGCACCCTTGTGACGCGCTCGTGTTGCGGGTGAGCGGTGCATATAGTGGAAAGTCGCAACGCACGTATCCGCCTGGCCTGGTCGAAGAAAGCGTCAAGCCCTGGCAGACAAAGGCATTAAAATTAGAGAGATTAACGTGTGCGCACTCAGCAAAACTGCTAGCTGGCCTATTGGTGGAACGAATTCATTTTTTTTTTTTTGCCACTTAGCGCGAGACGAACAAAAACGACTGAGTAAGGAGTACACTTATTATATAGATTGGGCTCCTCTATGTGTAGTCCTTACTTTATCCTTGTTTGTCTCGCGTTAAGCGCTTTGTTGTGAAAAGGAAATTAGCCAAATACAATTAGCAAAGAGGTAACCGGGCGGGGCAATTGCCTGAGATTTTCGCAAGGCTACGCGTATAGCGACCAGCAACCTACGACATCTAAAGTCCTAAATCATAAGTGGGTAAAAGATGAATGCGCACGCTAAGTTAGTTCTCTGTACCCCTGAGGGTCTGCATCGCCTAGGTACATTGCGGAAATAAAATATCTGATAGGCGGTGTCGCTGAAGCCACCGTCGCGATACACTCTAAAAACTGCGGAGGGTATCGCAGGAGTAAAAAAAAAAAGCAAAGTTACTTTTCAGAGTGTTGTTCTACTCTCGCAAAGCATCAGATATAGAGTGAGTCATTTTCACGCAATATGAAAGGAGAGATGAAAACTGCTTTCTACTCTACCTCTTTCTGAGAGAGTGGAATGTATACACTCTTCAGGCATGAGAGAGTGAAACGCCGTTATACTCCTGCTCTTGATTATATTTCCATGTGCCGGCACACCGCGAGATATCAGCACTACTTAATAACCACACATATATACAGTAAAAAGTACACTGCAGTAGTTTTTTTTTGTTTTTTGTGGCATTAGAGACAATGACAAAAAGAACATTTTTCCAACATGTGCAAGAAAATTTCAGCCCGCTAAAAGGCACTTGAAACTTTTGATATCCACGTTCTTAGTTTCGGATCTGTGTAGTGAAATAAGTGAATGTGACCTCATTCAATATGTCATGATCGAAACTTATTTCAAACTGCTATTGAATTCTCCTTATATTATTATTCATGTTTTTGCGCTACGAACGCCGCGTACAGGGCATGCTGCCGTAAGTCTAACGTACGGTATACGGCTACAGTGAAGTATTGGGGCTTTAGTAGTGGAACGTGAATAAGAATGACCGAAAATATGTCCTAGGGGGCAAAAAAACTGAATTTTGCAGTGTACACACTTCATAAGCGTGATTTTTTATCGACAAATATGACTAACCGCTTAGCGAGTCAGCACAAAAGCCGTTCATATCATCAGTTGCGCTATTCTTCTTTTCTATACTGCAAAACGCATCAGATGGAAGTTCTGATCTCACGCAGCACAAAACAAAAGCCTTAAACACATTCAATACAGTACAGTTGGTTGTCACAAGTGCGGAGACGCTCAAATCTGCGCTTGTAAATAAGAAAATATAGGCAGATCACAAATACTGCTTATAACGTGGAAAAATAAACGCTCATGTATCTTTTGTTATGATGGTTAGCGTGTCGGGTCCCCAATATGATGTGAGTCTACAGGTCATAGGTTCGAGTATTGCCCGGTCAGCTTTCTCTGTGTCGTTGTGCTCGTATTTAGCCATCCCGATGGTGTGCACGCAAAGAAATCTGTCAAAAACTATTAAAAAGCCCAATTCTGACCCGAGTTCTGCTACTTTGTGTGTGTGTGTGTGTGTGTGTGTGTGTGTGTGTGTGTGTGTGTGTGTGTGCGTGTGTGCGTGTGTGTGTGTGTGTGTTTGGCAGACTGCTCTTTCACAACAGGATGGTTGGGGGCAGGCGTGCGCGCTGCGTCTAGCTCTGCTAAAAGTGGCCATGCTTTCGAATATTTTCGCTTAGAAGCCACACGTTGTCACACAGCGTTCTGCGTGAAAAACTGACAAATTATCCTACTATAAGATTCCACTCACACCATTTCATGTCCAGAGAGAACACAAAACAGCCATCGTGCAGCACGAGGTCGCATGGTAGCACAGCCCGGAAATGCAAGTCGATGCTGCCTTTCAGAAAAGAAAAGAAAACGAAAAATGGCAGCATATCCACGGAGTGAATGATGGAGAGTGGGGCGAAGCATCCGTCCGCCAATTCGTTCTTGCTTCCGTCCGTCCATGCGTCCGTCTGTGTAACCGTCCGTGCGTGCGTCTGTTCGTGCGTCCGCACGTCCACCCGTGCGTCCGTCCCTACGTTCGTCCATGCATTCGCCCCTGCGTCCGTCCATGCGTCCATCCGTCCGTGCAGCCATCCGTACAGCCATTCGTGCGTCCGTCCATGCATCTGTCTGTGTGTCCGTTCGTCCATTTGGTCAACACTCCAAGTAGCACCATCTCGCATATTTTCATCATATATTCCGCATATAGAAACGCCGCCATCCAGCGGACATTCCAAGGACTAAACGAGAGGTGGCACACGCACACTTTCTTACGGCTTGCGCTTCGTGTCTACTTCCTACCTTTAACCACCTCGAGTTCATGGTATATACTAGTTCATTATATTCATGGCACTGCGATTCAACGCTCGCTAAACCTTTCTAAAACCAAGGAGGTTACGCCCAGGGAGTAACGCGTAGCAACCTTATCTTGTCAGATAATGCTCAATGTACATGCCCATGGCTGCTAATGGGGAATGAGAGACAGGAGAATTCGGCTTTTAGTTAACGCGCACGCTGCGAATTTTAATTGTTCATCAACGCACAGGAGAAATCTCCCACCGGCACGACCTTGCAGGTCAAAGCGTAAGACATGTTACGTACCACGACGGGGGACGAACGAGTGCTGCTTTAAGGAGCTTCTCCCCTAAAACAGACCGTACTAGGTTTTATTTGGCCATTTACATGCATAACTTCAATGTGTTTCCCGGTATTGCACAGTTCTAACAGCCAAAACATGGCCAGGAACCTTTTTGCGAAGTGTGACAAGCTCCCTAGCACGATTTAACCACCCGAAAGTGTTGCCGAAGGAAAGAACATGCACGTTACAACCTTCATAAAAGACTGAGCGGTTGCAGCGCCTGCGAATTTGCCATCGCCCTCTATTGTGGGCCACAAACGTGGTGCATTGTGTCGCGCACCCACATGTCCCAGGTGAGACCAAGCAGCATATCATGCTCGCATCTCGGCGCCTCTGTATATAGATTTAACATGGTAGCAGTATATGAGAGCTGGAAATTTCGTTCTATAAAATTTAAGCTGACCCTGTATGTTGCTCGTGACTTTTGCGATTCACAGTGCCCTTGAGATTCGTCGGCGGGGCTGTAAAATATTTAAATGCTCCGAAAATCTAAGCCCGATGAACCAGCAGCTGCATGAGTAACAATTTGAGTCGATTCTGATAACTAGGTTTATTCATCTTTTTTCTCGCCTATTTGCCATTCATTTCGGCCGCCAAGAAATTACGTGACAAGTACCTACCCCAAAACCCCGAACACTGCTCTGGGCATGACCTTACAATGCCGTGCAAATCGACAGAATATACTTTCTCGGGGCGCCGTTTCCCTCAGGATTATATAGGCGCAAAGTGTGTTCTCTCCGGAGAGAATCTTGAATATCTGGCTGTAAAGGCATGTCCGCCAATTAGATCGCAGATTTACAGCGGAGTGAATCAGAACACTACTCATGGATCTGCTCATTATGATGTTAAGTTAGACCTTACTGCGCGGAAGGAGAATCTATGAGTTGAAAGACAGTAAAATATTGCCGCGAAGCGCTGTAGCGCTATATAAATCACTAGTCACTCAATTTAAAATACCCATTTTGTCAACGTTGTTAACCTATCAATCTGTATACGGTTACCTGTATACGATTGGCATGCAGTTCACTGGTTCCCCTTAATGTAGCACTTTTCCTGACTAGACTTTAAAATAAATAAATAAATGAATAAAAATCAAGCGTAAAACGCAATAGAGATAGCCCAGTTAAACATTAACAGCACATTATCCTAATTACTGCAGAAACGTGATACACCGGTTGTGGTCGTGTACGGAGCTACAGCGAGCTCGCCGTTCACCTCAGAGCGAGCCGGCCGTAATCCGGGTCGCTATGCCGACTAACTATATAAGATGGATACATGAACCGTTCTGCCTATTTTTATTTATTTATTTTTTTATCAGTAAATTTAGCGTTCATGTCCAAACAGCAATTACTGTATCGAGTACAAGTACAAGATTTTCTAAAATCAATACCAAGTGAGAATAAAATCTCAAGAAATCAAACAAAACACCAAGAAACTAAATCTAAACAAAATTATAACATTCAGTATTACAACCCAACTCAACCAAACTCAAAAGCGAGTGCTTTTTGACATACCGCGGTTCGTTCAAAATTTGAAAGTGGCAATAAATAGAAAGGAACGTTTCACTCAAGAATGCATTCTTAAAAACATCCACATCGTTACATTATACAACGTCATCCGGTAACTTGTTTCATATGTCAACAGCCGATACTATGAATAAATTAAAAAAAAATATGTGGTAAATGAAAAGTGTTGTGTGCTAACCGGGTTTTGGTTGCAAATCTGGTGTGCCTAAGAATGAAACCTTTGCTGTCACTATTTTGTAGATGTTGTAGGATCTATGAAAAAATTAAGAATTTCATTCTGTCAACGTTCATTCTTTACTGTATGGTAAGCATAACAGTTCTTGTTCTCAAACCTTTCAATGACTGTGTTTTACGTTGTGAATTAAAAAAAAAGTCAAGCAGCTTCCCTCACCTAACATTTCGAAGATTGATTACACAGTCGAGCTGATGGCATAATATCTCTATGTCATTACTTGAGTTGGCTCTATAATATATAGTTTTGCAGTTATGTGCGTTCGCAAATGTCCGGTTGTATTTCCTGTTCATCTATCTATCTATCTATCTATCTATCTATCTATCTATCTATCTATCTATCTATCTATCTATCTATCTATCTATCTATCTATCTATCTATCTATCTATCTATCTATCTATCTATCTATCTATCTATCTATCTATCTATCTATCTGTCTGTCTGTCTGTCTGTCTGTCTGTCTGTCTGTCTGTCTGTCTGTCTGTCTATCTATCTATCTATCTATCTATCTATCTATCTATCTATCTATCTATCTATCTATCTATCTATCTATCTATCTATCTATCTATCTATCTATCTATCCATCTATCTATCTATCTATCTATCTATCTATTTTCCGGGGAGCGCATGACTTTAGCGATCTCCGAACACTCTGTTGGTTATAGACAGTTACTTCATTTTTGGTGGACTGTAGAAGATTCGCAAGTTTTGCTTCATTCCTGTATCACATACCCGCTAGGAGCTGCGGACGCTGCGTATAGAGATTTTCCACTAAACTCGACTTTATATAGCTCTGCCATCAATAAATCTTGAGGCCTGTTTCGAACACGTTCATATCTTGCAATGTTATTTTGCATGTGAGGCTTCCATATCGGGCATGCGTATCCCATGACAGAAGCAGTACGGTTGTTTTATACGGTAAATGTATTACTTTAGGTGTCATGTCCCCAAGCTTATGACGAGGCATTCAAAGCTTTTGTGACTTATCGAAGATATAATCTATGTGGCGATTTTAGTCTTAAATATATATTTACGTGAATATACAGCTATTTACAGTCCGACGCTCGGCAGAGTGGTTCGTCTTGTATATGGCATAAAGAAATAAGTGAAGCTTGGTTTTCCGAGTCATTGGCATAAAAACACTTATTGGTTCTACTCAATTTGCCATTTTTTGCACCAACAACCTAACATGCCCAGATGGGAAATAAATTTTTCTGGTCGTAGAAAGATTTCACTTTAGCATATATTTTTCTGTTATCCTCATAAGGCTTAATAAAGACGTAAGACGAGAAGCTGCTGTTTATATGTGTGATCATTATAATGTTGGAACAGTAGCGACCCCATGACAAATTCCTATGTAACCTCTGAGCCTACGCCCGTCTCGTACTAATGGTGCCACTAATGCGAATCACCTGCCCTGTGATCGTCAAATAAGCTGCAATCCAGTTTATGAGCATATCAGTTTGCGAAATCGCGCACATTTTATGTAGCGTGCTAAGTTCTGCAAAGTCGCGCTTGTTTTGTGTATTAGACTTTACGCACTAAACCAACTTGTTTAAATGTGATGAAACTATTGTGCTGCTGGGTAGGCCTAATGGTAGACCTTTCATGGTAGGCCTAAGGGCAACAATTTGTTATGTTTGGTGTTTGATGAGTTGGCGCATAGCTACTTGAAAGACGGGTTGCGAGGTTAAAAACGCGAATGAAAAATAAGAGATAGAAATCACGCCTGTGTTTGGCTCTATAAATTCAGTAATCCCCGAAAATTTCATTGGCACGTTTATATATATATATATATATATATATATATATATATATATATATATATATATATATATATTGTGTGTGTATGCCGTAATCAACTTTTGAACTTTTGACGATGAATACCTATGAAATTATGCAAACTATAGCATGCAAGTTTTTCACGCGCTGCACATACCTATATTGCTCCGCAAAAACGGAAGCAAGTGCTACGCTGAATTCAGCACCTATGTATTTCAAAGGCCAAGATCGTCAGGAGGGCCAGGAGCAGCCCGAGACTTCTACCACGAAGACCACCTACAGAACCTGTGGCACCGAGTGCACCTGCTGCCCCCTGAATCTCGTCATCAGAGGTTGTACACAATTATCTCTGTCAACTCCCTTTGATCGAGCCATCAAAGAACCAGCTAGATCGTGTCAAATATGACTCCATTGAGTCATGGCTCGATAGGTATATTTTAATGAGGTATACCTATATCGGTAGCTTCATAACTGAATGTTTTATCGCAAAGAATATTTTGGGTACCCTTTGAAAGCCAATGGCAATGAAATACTGCTTCGAATATATTAGTGATTACTCATTAGTAGGGATGCAGATATCATTAATAATGATGTTTATTCTGCCATGTGTACAAATTCGCTGTTACATGCCACCGAGATGAGGCGAAAGGGCACAGTCAACTGCTTCCTGATCAGACTTACATATCGGCTGGTAAAAAAAAAAGAACGCTGCTATATTTTGTCATCGCTTCAAAGCCGGAACACACACACGCACGCATGTGAAGAATTGTTCCAAAAAGAAAACTTCTGTGAATCCTGGCGATGGACATAATAGCGAAGCAGGCTAGCCAGTAAATGACAGAACTTACGGCCGTAAAATTGAGAAAATCCTGCCTTTTATGGTTATCACTATATGTTACTTGTAACCAGGTGAAGCTTTGAATGCAACTTTTTTTTTCAACCTCCGAACTAAAGACGAAGCAACTCCGAACTAAAGATGTTTGCGAGCTTTTTGTGGTGTGTAGGATTGTATTTCGAATCTAAATATTTACTCTAATGCTGCGTTGTATGTGTGCTATCTGAAACTGGGCCCACTAAACTATTTAAAAGTTTAATGCAAATGGGACGACGAAGTGATTCTCTCACAGAACGCTTGTGCCCGTGTCTCAGTGTTTTCAATTTGTTTTCCTGGAAATCCTGGGAGCTGCCGCTCCCTCCTTTGCGGTGATGCTTCAGGACACACCTGAGAATGTTCCAGGCGTGCAACCGTCGCGCCGGACTTCGTCGTCCAGGAAGCGTAGCAACGCGTCGAGCGACACCGACAGTGAGGCAACCGATTTGTATTCGGACGGCTTTGAGTCATCGGCTGATGACTTCACGGTCGTCATGAATCGATCTACAAAACGAAGACTGCTGCGGACGGCATCGTCGGCAAGTGTTTCCACCGTTAAGACTGCACCACAGCGGTGGCCGCACACCATGCTGTTTATGCCTGAAGACCCTGCATCTAACTTGCGACTCCTCAACAGGCAAGTTCTTTCTGTGCTTCTCGAGGAAACCGCGCCGAATGAGATCAAAGACGTGAGGATCAATGCACGAAAGAATGTCCTTGCTGTAGACGTTATGCATCGTAGCGCACTGCAAAGCCTTCGGCACATAACAGAAATCGGCAACATGAAAGTTCGGCCAATGGTCGCTACAGGTTGTAATGGCACTGTTGGCGTCATTTATGATGTGGATCTTTCCATCTCAGCTAATGACCTGCCAATACTAATAAAGCCAGCGACTGAAGGCACCCGCATCACGCACATTACCAGACTCGGCAACTCACGCTGCTTGAGGCTTGTGTTCGAGGGAGACAGCCTTCCCTCGTATGTCAAAGTTGGCCATGTTCGCCACTCAGTGCGTCCTTACATACCGAAGCCACTGCAATGCTACAAGTGCTTCAAGATGGGACACGTAAAAGGTGTCTGTGAGAACAAAGTTGTGTGTCCGCGGTGCGCTGAGTCTCACTCAAAAGATGCCTGCAGTGCCACCATGCTACGATGTCCAAACTGCCACGGCGCTCATGAGGCCTCATCCAAAGATTGCCCGCGGGTGCGAAACGAGCACGCGGTACTCAGGCGTATGGTGCGGGACAATTCAACGCACAGGGAAGCTGCCGCTACACTACGCCGACGACGGCGTCGTGGGCGAAGACCATCACGGAAAAACTGCTCTACCGATAGAGAGGTGTCATCCTCTATCAAAGAGGTTGACCCACAAACACCGAGCTCACTGAAGACGGATACTGCCAAACAGAAGAAAGGGACAGTAGTCGCGCCTTCCGAACAGTGGCCCTCTCTTCCACGACGTCAACCTACTTCGGAGCTGCATCAAATCCCGCCGCCCTCGACGACCCCTCAAACCAGTGATGCGATGAATGAAAATCAAGTGATAAGCTTGCTGCAATCCCTGATGAGTACCATGCGTGTCCTACTGAGTAATATGAAGACTTCTGCTGCGCAGACCGCACTGCATGTGCTGGACACCCTGAGTCCGGTGCTTGCAGCTCTAAGGTAAAACCATGGCCAGCGAGGCACCGTCGTTTCGAGCGGAAGTCAAGAATGCATCTGTCTTTCAGTGGAACGCCAGAGGACTGAAGTCGCGCATGTCTGACTTTAGACAGTTTGTATTTGTGAACCGCTTCCCCATTATCGTGATTTGTGAACCCAACCTGTGTGCTTCAATCAAGCTGTCAGGATATGAGTGCTTTATGTCCTCCACTCACAGAGACTGCAGCAAAGTTATTGTATTTATGCGCCATGACCTCACTTACGTTCACCACAGAGTCTCGCCTGATGAAGGGAATCAGTATGTGTGCCTTACTGTGAAGAAGGATAAGGTTGCTTTCACGATTATCGGAGCTTACTTATCTCCATCAAGCCGCCTTGACTGCGAGTGCTTACGCGGTATTCTGACATCGACTCCAAGGCCATGGGTGATCACTGGCGACTTCAATGCCCACCATTTCCTATGGGGAAGCTCCAGGGACAACTCTAGAGGAAGAAAATTGGTGTCCTTAGCCTCGGAGTACAAACTCTGCGTTTGTAACGATGGAAGCCCTACATATTTACGCGAATCAGCCTATAGCAGCTGCCTGGACCTTACATTGGTTTCTCGTTCACTTACCAGGAAAGTGCACTGGTTTTCGGATCTGGAAACGCGGGGCAGCGACCATATACCAACTTACCTGTGTATAGAAGGTTTCACCAGCTCCAAGTCCTCAAGAAGCCTCAAGTACACCGATTGGCCGAAATTCAAAATGTTACTGGAAGATTGCTGAAACGACGGCTCATCATATAACCTAGAAAACTCGATAAAGGATGTCCTGCAGAATACCACGCATACACATTTGACTAGTCACAAGCGCACCGATTTCGACATCGAGCTTGAGAAACTTCGCGCAATACGCCGTCGTGCAGAACGAAGGTACCGACGGACAAAGTGCATGGATGATTTGAGGCTGGCTAGACGCATTCAAAAGAAAATGCAGCGGCACATGGATAAACTGGCTAGGCGACGTTGGACATCCTTTTGCGAGTCGTTGGATCCACGAAAGCCCCTATCACTGATATGGCGAACTGTCCGGGGTCTTAGCACAACCTTGAGTCAGCGACACCCGTTTACATCTCTGGCACTTCACCTTCGATGCAGAGAGATTGACGTCGCAGAATCTTTCTGTAGAAGAATTGCCGGTGATTCCAATTTCACAGTATCAAGAACGGGAATATTTGACAACCCACCGCCCTCACGTGATCCCCGTATGGAATGCCAGCTTTCTATGGATGAGCTAGAGGCGGCACTGGCTCTGTGCAGACGTTCTTCAGCACCCGGTCCTGACGGCATTACCTATCGTGCCCTTTGTAATCTTGGAGACGAAGCTCGGATGGCACTCTTACGCCTATACAACGACTCCTGGCAGACTGGTACTGTTCCCCAGGCATGGAAGTCAAGTCGTCTCATTCCACTTCTAAAGGCTGGTAAATCTCCTTTGAATATTGCCTCATACCGTCCTATCGCACTTGCCAGTTGTGTGGGAAAAACGATGGAACGAATGATTCTAACACGAATGGAGTGGTATTTAGAGCACTACGAAATCTATCCAGTATCCATGACCGGATTCAGGCGCGGCCATTCGTCAATCGACAACGTTGTTGATCTGGTGACGTATGTTCAACACCAGAAAGCCTGTAAGAGACTGTGCGCCGCCCTGTTTCTAGACGTTAAGGGGGCTTACGACAATGTCACCCATGAAGCCATCCTTAGTGCTTTGGAAACAGTAGGTCTTGGTGGCAAGATATATATGTGGGTGTACAGCTACTTACAGCTGAGATCATTTTACGTGATGACATCGAATGGCCCAACACCTGATTATTACAGCAGCCGAGGAGTTCATCAGGGAGGAGTGCTAAGCCCTACCCTTTTCAACCTAACTCTCATTGGTCTAGTCGAGCAGCTACCTAGCACTGTAGAACTTTCTGTCTATGCTGATGACATCTGCATTTGGACATCAGGTGTGACAAGGCCTCAGCTTCGCGCCCGCCTTCAGAAGGCTGCTACAACGACGTCATGCTATCTTCGTAAACAAGGCCTCGAGGTGTCCTGCGGAAAATGTGCAGTGGTAGCGTTCACGCGGAAACCAATGTCTGCTTACAGTATATCGATTAATGAAGAATACATATCGTTCAGCAGAAGCCACAGGTTCTTGGGAGTCATAATAGATAGAAACCTGTCGTGGACTCCACACGTGAACTATGTGAAGAAGCGGCTGATCGCAACATGCCACATGTTCAAATTCCTTGCAGGAAAGAATTGGGGAGTGCCCATACCATCCATGCTACAACTGTACAGAGTGCTGTTTATCGGATTCTTACGGTACAGCTTACCTGCAATGTCTAACACCGGCAAGACCAACCTGCGCGCAATTCAGAGCATTCAAGCCCAAGCACTTAAAATATGCCTTGGAGTACCGCGCAGTGCTTCAACGGCTGAAACCATTGCCATCGCTCAAGATCACTCGATAAATACGCATATTATTACCGAGACAATGCGCATGCACCTCAGGCATTATGCCAGGACCCCTTCTCACCACCTGGCGAGCCTAGATGCTGAAAGGCCCCGCACGACATACGGCACTATTGTCTCCAAGCATCGTTCATCGTTTGCTGAGACATACGCACCTGCATCAAAGCCACTGCTTCCTCCTTGGAGCTTGAGCCGGCCGCGAGTTCACTTAATGATTCCAGGAATGAGGAGAAAATCGGACTTACCGACACATGCCCTGAAACAACTGAGTCTATTCCTACTGGAAGAAAACTACAGTAACCACGTGCACATTTACACGGATGGCTCTACTACGCCGTCTAGTTCAGGTGGAGCAGTGGTTATACCATCACAAGGGGTAACTCGGTGTTTTAAGACTTCACATGGGACAAGTTCAACGACGACAGAACTCGAGGCTCTGCGCAATGCACTGGAACACATCAACTCAGAAGAAAGACCAGGTAAATGGGCTGTGTTTTCTTACTAAAAACCAGCGTTACAGTGCCTGATATCAGTTCTCCGACGCGGATGCCACGACCAGTTGACCTACCAAACCGTGAAACTTCACCACCTGTTAACACAAAAAGGCCATGACATCATCTTTCAGTGGTTACCTGGGCATAGTGGTATAGGCGGCAATGATTCTGCAGATCATGCTGCTCGCACGTCACACAAAGAAGCGAACAGCGTTCCGATACCGCTTTCAAGAGCGGATGCGGCGAGGCAGATTCGTCAACTGGCCCGCAGTCTCACACTGCCTGAGTTGAACACACCAAGCATACGACGTACACGACTGCACGAGCTCGACCCTTCACTACAACTCCGGCCTCCACCCGGCCTACATCGACGTGAAGCTTCGCTTCTCTATCGCCTTTGGCTGGGAGTTGCTTTCACGAAAGCTTATACCACGTTAATCAGAATTACTGACAGTGCGGCGTGCGATGTTTGCGGCACCGACGAAAATATCGAACACCTGCTGTGTCATTGTCCTCGATTTGCCTCAGATAGACAAGTACTTGCCAACGCAATGCGGCGACTGGGTGATCGGCCTCTTTCTGTGCAGGTGCTATTACAGCAACGTACACATGCCTCGACAGCCCACAAGGCAGTGAAAGCCCTGCTGCGTTTCCTGAGAAAGACAGGCTTGTGTGAACGCCTCTGACATGCGGTAGATTTCTACACGCTGCAGTGAAATTACTGTCAGTCTCTCCCCCACCCCCTTTTTTCCCTCTCTTCCCTCTTTCTCGTCTTTCTTGTCCCCTTCCTTAATCCCCCAGTGTAGGGTAGCCAACCGGATGTCTTTCTGGTTAACCTCCCTGCCTTCTCCCTTTTTGTTGCTTCCTCCTTAATGCAAATGGCCTTGAAAGGAAAGCGACAACAGGATATAGTTACGACTTCATTTAGAAGCTTCCCTTGTGACACTCCATGCATAACAACAATTTAGAAAATCAACAAATAATGGTCAGAATAAGACATACCCTTTCTGTTTCATCTGTGTTTTATTTCTTCTGGCTGTGGTTCGTCGTTCATTAATTATAAGTATTACTTTTACTGCAAGTCAGCGGACTCCGAAAACAAGTTTTTGTATAATAAATAATGTTTACGTGTAAATAGGACCATTATTATGATTTAGTGCAACTCACTTGTGTTAAGCTCTGAATAATGATGATCTTTCACATCTCTGAAGCCATGTTTTCTTTAATCAACGCATTACCAGCTGTTCTAGATGATGCGCTCCTACCGATGTTCAATACAAAAGTAATTTGAAGCACATTTAACTTCAGGTAACGTGTGTAATAATGCAAAGCCTATAAAGTATGACTGTGCCGATCATATTTTTGTCTCATCGTTTTCATACCTGCAGTAACCAATTTAACGGTTTAACCGCAACAAAACAATTTTCGATCGCTCACAAGGGTTTTATGGAACTCGTATTCAGTTGGTTGGCGTGTCATACTTCAAGGGTTATTACATCATGTGTTAGACATGAATGATGGGCAGGTACGAAGAAATCTGCATCAAAAAAGCGCGCCGGAGGAGCCGAAGCGCATAGCAGTTTCTGCGCGTGGCGGGTGGGTCTTTCAGTACTATTCGACTGCAGCGCCACCGCCACTTGTCAACACGGAAGGGAACGGGTGGCGAGGCGTGGTCTCACCACTCAACACTTCTAGTACACTCTACTATAGCGGGAAGCACGCCGCGACGGCGCGCCGCCTGGTGGCGCGATCACGCGGCAAGCAGCGGCGCACTGTCCACATTGTCGGTGCTGCGAGATTCTCGAGGCGCGCACAGCGCGCGCACCCGCCGGCTCGCGGCTTCTCGCTGACAGATGGAGAGAGGTGGCGTGGGTGAGGTCATGCCCACGTGAGGAGTGGGCTCGAGCGTTGGGAGCGGACGAGAGGGAAAAGGCAGAGAGAGAGCTGACACGCGGCGAGCGTGTGGCAGGCGAGGGAGAGAGACGTCACCACGCTTTGCTAGAAGGCCGTGAGCTACTTGGCACCACTCCAACACCTGCGGCGAAGGGAATGATGCGGACGGAAGGACAGCGTTACGCAGGCTAGTCAAAGAGCTGCTTCACATCTAATAGCGCTTTCCGGTACTGTTTATTTGTGTTGGATCGAATTCCTTACAAGGTGAATCGAAGTCTCCTTGAAATAAAGGCAGTCATTTCATTTGAGCCCTTTAATCATGGTATACTGCATCGGAGTCACGAAGGATGTCATGAGCAAAGGCTTTGAATGAGTTCTGTACTCGGTGCCATGCATAGAGATTCAAGTACACGTGCGCGCGGCATTTGGGCATACTGCCCAGTCGAAAGGCAACCTTGTGGCCCGCAAACGGGACAGGTTACCTCGAGATCAGTGAGAAGACGCCATGGACACTCGCACACCACCGCGGCCAAGGTGACCTTTCAGGGAAACACGGTTGCTTGCAAACGATTGCGAGCAAAATTCAAACAATAACTGAAATGCAACAAGCTGGCTTCGCCACAATAACAACATTATTGCGGAGAAGCCACAATTAAAAAAATCAGTACAAGGGACATTGTTTCAGGGTGGTGCGTAAGAACACTTCTAAGCGCTCTGCTCGTGCGTGCGTATTCAGACGACATCTTTATACTGGCTGACACGGCACTGATCAACCGCGTTAGCTCAGCTACCATGGCGGGAGCCTGCTAACCATGAGGTCCCCACCTATAGAAGGCCACGCGCGGCGCGAAACTGTTAATGAAGGCAACGGGCAAATCGGTATTGTATGCGGTGCAGCAAATTACCGAGCAATTTTTGACACCCATTTACGCTATACAATGATTAGAAGTCGTTTCATGAAGACATTGAGCTGCTCTCGAAAGCTCATGGTTCCAATTCGAAGGCGCCCAATATCCGCCTGAGTAACCGGAAAACACCATACGTGCGCTAGCAGAGTCGGTGCGTTTATTTCCACACAAGCAGTTTAGCGGCATGTTGTATGGCGCAAGTTAGGCGGGTGCTGCATGCGGAGCGAGTTCCCGACCCGCCAGCTAACGACACCGATCGGTTCCGTGAAGGGGAACGTGCATGGGAACAGAGGAGACTCCGTCGTTCACATGGGTCACGAGAATATAGCCGTCAAAGTCACCCCCCTTTGGGACAAAAAGGAGAAAGCCTATACCGGGAAGCGCGTCTCACAAGGACCAGGCCAAACGCGGTAGTCAGGTTTTAAGACCATTGTTTGGCATTCACGTGAGCCGTTTGAGAATGCCGCTCGGACGCGACCACTTGGCGGACCAAGACATAGTTGCAGCATGCGGTTGAGCTTGCCCCCCTCTCCCCCCTCACGATACGTCATTACCGAGTGCTGTGTGTATGGCGGCTTCTACGAAGAGAGGTTTAGTGAGAGAGCTGATGGAGCTCGAGCCTGGGAACCAGTGGTGTTCCGTGCAGGAAATTTTCGCTTTTTCGGGGAATTTTCGCCTGTCATTTTGAGCCATAGAGAAAAAGCTAATCTTTGTGATATTGCGGGACATTTCAGGAATCGGTTAAACTCCCTTATGACGACCGGTAATTAGCGGCCACAGTGCGCCTTCATCTGCGGTAATCGGTTCTGGCCGCATGGACCCCGCAAGCATAGCCTTTGAGATTTGTTTCTGATATTTACGCGGAGCGATTTCTAGTTCACTATTGGTGTTACACTTGAAGCCCACGATGTGCAGTGTATACTAACGCTACATGAATTAATAAAGTCATGCTTTCGCTGTGCGGCAGTGGAGGGGCTAGTATGATTTCAAAAGTCGCCAGTACGTCAGACACTTGTAATTATAGTATGTGTGCACGTGGATGGGGGCGGAAATTAGTACTGTTATACAGGAAGATACGCTGGGAATTTCGTCAATGTTTGGTGGAAAAAAAATTCCCAAAATAGAGAATTTTCGTTTCTCTGTATGGGAGTTCTTCGGCGTAGAACGGAACATCACTGCTGGGAACGGCTACCGATGGATATTAGCTGATACACGAGCTGACATGGGAGACAGTGTGACAACACGCCTTGCGCAGAGCATCTATCACCTCGCGTGATGCATTGTGGGTAACGTCTTCTCTATCAATGCAGTGTCTGTTATGAATGTGTTTCCTGCAATTGGTTGTGGTGATGCAAGTCCCCACGTGTAATTGACTTGTGCGCAGACCCTTTGTTTGACCGAGGGTCGAAAAGAGGGTGTTTGAATGTGAAAAGAGAGGGCGGAGGGCTTGGACACGGGCAGACGGGTGAGTGCCGCAATAAAGCGTCTCTTCACCGGACAACGGCTCTCTTCCTTCGCGCTGCCACCGAGCAATCGAGTCATTGAGGAACGCCCTTTCCGAACCTTAAACACCTTCCCTCCTTATAGCTAGTGTGAGAAGCTAGCCGAAGAGTAGGAAATTACCTGAAGCACCGAATTTTTTTTTTTCAAGTGGCGTAATAAGGAAGCACATACGAGTTGCGTGACGATGACATAACGTGCAAAATCGCTTCGGGCGATGCACTCATCGAATGCACGACGAAGCATGCAGGCGTCATGACACTCACGGAAAAGTTGTGCAGTGTGAAATAAACTGCGAGGCGAGAGCCAATGAATCGAGCTTATAGGAAGTAAGGCGTGCTTTCATGCCTACGGGAGACTCTATAGTCAGCCGAAGAGCGGCCAACAGCGATGAATCCATTGTATGCGCGTCGTGTAAGGACTCACACTGCCAGGGGCTTCGCACAGACGAAATGCTGGTGCGTGCGTGGATACACAGGCACTCTATATACGATGCGTGATCACTTGCTGTTTTCCCGAAGTGGCGAGCCTGGTGTTGTAAGAATCGCGAATTAGGGTGATTCGGGGCAGCGTCGAGCCTTTTCGTCGTCTTGCTGTCGATAAAGCCTGTAACGTGCCTTTGTGCACTAAATTGGGCCGCGGACAGACAGCGTTGGGCTTTTCTCTCGCGATTTTAGCTGTTTGCTTATTTGCAAACTTCTTCGCTGCGTCTCATGCGTGTTCCTCGCATTTTTGCGACTACTCGCGAGAGCATATTATATCGCGTGTATACGCTGCCGCATCGCGGTATGAAAGGAAATTACCCTAACAGGGTCATACTGCGGCCGCTTACTTCGGTTTGCAGTTTTCTGTTGGTGCCTCAAAGTGTGGGAAGCTTGCTGTGACTCTGCAATCTGCAAAATAAATGCGCGGGTTAAAGTTTGCATGAGACTTCATCGCGATTCTTCGGCCGACGCGCTGAAGCTGCCAGTTGAAACCCACTGACGTGTGCATCATGTGCCGATTTATGGCCTCCCTTATACACGTACATTCCATAGCACATCAAGCAACGGCTTCATATTGCAATGCCAATCGGGATCAATGCATATTATATGCTTGTTATATTTCGAAAGTGGTATATAAGTTTGCTATACCACGCGTTATCGCACAAACAACAAAAACAACAACAATAATAATAATAATAATAATAATAATAATAATAATAATAATAATAATAATAATAATAATAATAATAATAATAATAATAATAATAATAATAATAATAATAATAATAATAATAATAATAATAATATTATTATTATTATTATTATTATTATTATTATTATTATTATTATTATTATTATTATTATTATTATTATTATTATTATTATTATTATTATTATTATTATTATTATTATTATTATTATTATCACGTAAATAATTGTGGAGAAATCTGGCGTGCGTGCAAAACAACAACAAAGAACTTAAAAGGGTACTGACACAAAAACTTTGGCCTCGTAATTTTCAGCTGCAATGTGTGGCTGGGGGCCTGTTAGTCGTGACACAACACATGGTTTGCTCCAACACGCGACAGATAATTTAATTACAGGCCCCTCATTATCAATCCGTTTCAGTTTCGGTTTGAGCGAGTTCCAAAAACTGGGTGCAATGGTCGCCACCTATATAGCGTGTGCGGCTCTTGACCACGTCAGCACACAGAACTGTGACGTACTTCCGCACGGTCCGCATCAAGAATTACTTTCGAATGGGAGACGGGACTGGAATGTCGCCAAAACAACATTTCGCCCCGCCGCGGTGGTCTAGTGGCTAAGGTACTCGGCTACTGACCTGCAGGTCGCGGGTTCGAATCCCGGCTGCGGCGGCTGCATTTCCGATGAAGGCGGAGATGTTGTAGGCCCGTGTGCTCAGATTTGGGTGCACGTTAAAGAACCCCAGGTGGTCGAAATGTCCGGAGCCCTCCACTACGGCGTCTCTCATAATCATATGGTGGCTTTGGGACGTTAAACCCCACATATCAATCAATCAATCAATCAATCAATGTCGCCAAAACAAAACTTTCCAAGCGTGCGCCACGGCCACGCACTCGCAACCAGCCGCCGAGAAATATAGACTTTGGGAACTAACGCGGGAAAAATAAAAATAAAAATACTCGCTATGACGTCATCATAACTTGTTTTTTTTTTTTATCTCAGCGTGGTGACGTGAGGGTAGTAGGGGGTCTCTCGGGGTCCCCTCCGAGGGTGTCTATATAGCGCTATGAAGTCGGTCGCTCACGCAAACTTCAAAATTAATTGAAAATACCTTCCAAGCTATATTGGCTGTTGGTATTTTGCAGGTGATATACGAAGGTTCACGAGAATCGACCCCGCAGGCTATCTCGGCCCCGAAATTACATAGAGCTCACCGGGATTGTACTATGTGGCACCTGCAGCCACTTGGAAGCTGCCTACAATGCTGAGAAGGAGTGCTATGGCGGCATTGAGGAACTACTATTGCCAAGAAGCTGCAGATGAATATTTGATGGCTGACGGTGTAGATGGAAACATTAAAAATTTCACTAACTGCCTTCCCGCCTTTTGCGTGGTATACAATGGCTGTTTAAACACGAATTATTATTATTATTAATAATAGTAATAATAATAATAATAATAATAATAATAATAATAATAATAATAATAATAATAATACCTTAATGTGCACAGCGTAAGTGCACACGACCGAGACAGGCACATTGATATATGAATGCAACAGTCATTATCAGAGCTACATCGAACACGTATACTAAATAAAAAAAAAACAGCCGCAGTGCATAAGCAGTTTCGCAGTGCATACGCATGTCTGTCCTTATAAGGGGTTTGCTCTTTTATATTGAGTTAATAGCACAAGCTTTAATAAGTCGTGTCCTGGGATTAGGCACTAGTTCATATGTCCGAAAGTCACCTCCTTTATTGGGCTACTTCAACAGTGATTTACACACATGTTAAAAGATGCTTAAAATTCCGAGTATGATTTCTTTTTCGGCTTGTTGAGCCGTTTCGCGCGTCAATTTTCTGTGCATGCTGACGTCACGCATTCGCTTCCTTTTGTCACATGCGGAAGGTTTAGGTCTGCGTATGTTTACCTTGGTGTCACCGCTAATATCTTCTGAGAAATATCTTCTGAGAAATGTTTTTTTTTTGTACTTGTCCGCGTAAACCACTACAATTGTGTCAGTACTGGCGTTTTACTTTGATGCACTAGTTCTTGATGGTGTAGCTGTACGTGAAGTGTTTTCTTTCCTGTTGTATCTTCATATTTTTTTCCTTTTTTGTATCACCCACCCCTGCCTAAGGCCTCATGTGTGAGGCTGGCAGTATTTCTGAAATAAATAAATGACAGAACCGCGATATGATTAGGCGGCATGCCACAATGGAAGGCTCCGAAAATTTCCAATACTTAGATTTCGTAACGTGCACATAAATCTAGGCACACGGGCCTCTACAGCAGCTTGACCTCCACCGAAAATGCGACCATCGCGGCATGGGTCGATCCTGCGTCCTCCAGGCACCAGCAGCACCCTTTAACACTGAATCCGCCACGTCGGATACTACTGCTGTTCTTTAACAGCCATTTTTTTTATTCGCTGAAATGGCAACACTACGCATAGCTGACCGGTTCTTATCTCATGTAGCTGCAGGTACCAGTGCTTTACTTTGTGGGCCATTCGCGTACTTCACTCAGTGTACTTCACAGCCGAGAACCACGGCAAGGAGCGTGGCACGGCCACCGCTCGTGACACGTCTTGCAAGTGATCCACGTGGCCGGCTATGTCACAGCGCAGACAAACGTTCTTTAGCTCGTTGCCAACGTATACAGACGCCACATAACGCACCGTCCGGCCGAGTCGCCGACCACCATTACTCACGCGCATGTCTAGCCAAAAGAAGCCATGGGCAAACAGCCGAATCAAAGCGGCGTATATATATTTGCCCATCAGCGTCTCAGACGTAACGCTCGGTTCTTTACACAAAGCGCTTCATTAATAACGCGTGTCGGTGCCTTAATTTCAATAAGAGACCGTTACCAGGAGCTGTAGCAGAGTTCTCGAACCAAAGTGGCACTCAAAGGTTGAAAGAGAAAAAAGAAATAAAACAAATGAAGACAATCGAGGGGGGGGGGGATGACCGGAAACGGGAACGCTCATATCCGCGGGCGCTTTCAGTATCGCGCTTATGAGTGGCACGTTTATTCCGAGCTTCCAGACACCACGCCGAGCCCATAAACGCGCGAGCCAAACCATAATTCATTCGACGCGATTTCTATACACTCGCGGCCGGATTCAAGAGAGCGGTGCAGACTAACGACCCGGTTAAAACACACAGACTCCTCGGCGGTGTCTCCTCCAAACAAAAGGCGCTGAGAGCTTCTTTAAGGGCAGAGGGGGGGGGGGGGGGGAATGCGCGACACGACTGCGATACAGCGTCTTTTACGAGAACTATCTATGCAAGCGAAAGGAAGAAATTAATAAATAAATAGGGGGGCGGAAGGAGCGAAGACAAACTGCTCGCTCTTCGCGCTTTGCAACACGTCCGGCCGAGCAAGTGCACTCGCTTTCTCCACTTTGCGCCGGGAACCCTCTCCACTTCACCCTCTTTTTTTTTTTTCTTTCTCCGCTCTCACTTACGCTCGAGTCGGTCGGGCACGCGAGAAGGGCGAGCGAGCTTTTTCGAGACTCCGCTCCTTTGCATGGCTGCCGCGACTAATTAAGAGTGGGCGAACCGCCGTCGACCTAAACTGGTCGTTTAAAACAAGTCGTCGGCGCCTTCTTCTCCTCCTTCCGCGGCCTCGTTAGCCACGCTCGCCTCAGCGACTCCCAGCCCCTCCCCAGCTGGCATTAGTGTCGATTCGACAGCACGAAAAGAACGATATTCAACAGCGGTGAGCCCGACGAACATATCACCGCGCGACTGCTGGGATAGAGAGAGAGAGAGAGAAGCGCTGCGTGCAGGAGGAAAATGAGTATGGCATATCTAAAAGCGGGGAAAAAAAAAGACAGCGTGAATCGGCTGGAACGAATTAATATTGCAGTCGGAAAGTACTTAGGGAAACGCGTCAGATTCGCGCGAGGGTGAACCGGCCCCGCACGCCGATGCGAGAATAAAGAAGACACATGCAGAATGAGCTCCTTGATAAATTTTAATGAATCAAGTGTCTCCACCTCACGCCGTGAACTCGCCTACCGTTTTGCGCGGCGATGGCTTCTCTGCGAAGCCGCTGCCTGGCCTGCAGTTCGTTCGAGCAAGAAAAATGCCTCGCGCGCCCGGCTCTTGCTGCCCGGTCTTCAATATATTTCCTCTTCGCTTCACACTCTTGTCAAGTTTTCTTGTCTATCCGTTCGTTTTACCCTCCGTCGAGTGCTCAGGCTCTACCTTTTTTGTTGTTGTTGTCGTTTCCCACGCGCCCAATGCCTCCCCTCCTTTCTCTCCTCCACTTCCCAAGAAACGTGTGTTTGTTTTATCGGTGCGGCGCTTTCCTAATCACCGAAAACGAACCGCTTATTTCGCGCAGAGACGCCGGCTTGCCCACTAGAGGAGAGCGAGCTGAAGAGCGGCACCACCGCCTCCTCCTCCTCCTTTGACATCCCACCTCCATGTGCGTTGCGCGCGATAAAGTATAGCAGGAAGAAACGAACGCCGAGCGGGAATTGAGCGGCTGCGCACGCGTGTAACGCCGGGCGCCTGTGCGAAAGAGGCACAAACCCGCGTCTCCATTGGACGGCGGCTAAAATGACGTTGGCGTAGAAGGGCGGGGACTGAAAGACCGCCCCTGCCAGGAGGCGGATCCACCGGATCGGTGCCGGAGGCCAGTCACTCGGCGGCGAGTTGTCCGTGATCCCTGCACGGGAGCTGCGCGTCGATATTCGTATTTTTTTCCCCCGACCTCCGGGTAGTTCTGCGAGTGAGTGGTGTGCGCGGCTTCCCTCACTGACCACCCGCCACGAAACATCACGCTCAACCCGACGGACAATCGACGGCGGCCAGTACAAACTGTTGGGCGTTCGGACTCCGCTCAGCTGCTTCCGACCGCGCAGCCTGAAATCGGCGACCACGGCTGGAGCTGTCACGGGCACGGCTTAACACGCAGCGCGGCTACGGTGGCCCGTTCGCGCCCAGCGGGATCCCTCGTGGAGAACAGCTCGCAGGAAGGACGTCGTCGTTTGGGAGCACGTCGCCTCACTTGGACCAGTGGGGGTGGACTGGTTCAACCGAGCCGCGCGAGGAGCGACGGTGTCTGCGCGTCGACGGACGTAGGGTGGCGGCGAAGACCACGAGCCCGATGACCGTGGACCTGTCACCGGGCCAGCAGCAGTCCAAGTGCTCGCGGCAGCAGCACGACGGCGACGCGATGCCCGGCGGACCGGCACCCCCGTCCTTTCTGATCCGTGACATCCTGAGCGAGTCCGGTGCCCAGGGAGCCGCGGCGGCGGCTGCGGCGGCCGCCGCTGCCGCCGCTAGCCTCGCCGCCGCGCAGGGGCTCGTGCACATGCCCTTCGGACAGCACCACCCGCTCCACCCCATGGCGCACCACCACATGCCCAGGCCACCGAGTCCGGCCGACAGCTATTCGAGGCACTCGGACCGCGACGACGGCCACGGTGAGAGAAAATCTCGGTCGCCTCCCGATGGTCACACCATGTGACGCAGCCAATAGTCGGAGCAACAGTGGGCGCACTCTACGCATTGCGCCGCTGTTCAGCGTAAAAGCATGGGAAATTGCATGTAGCCGTCTGCATGATCGTGTGCGTCGGAGGAGGATGTGACAGTGCAAGAGTAGGCATATATATTTACGCTTGCCCATCAAGCAGTATATCTGCCTTCTCGCTGTCGCTTCTCTATTGTTTATATTGAACATCGAGGCATGCCCTTATACATTTACTGCCGTCTAAACGAAACCATGGTCCAGTATGAGTGCACGCCTCCTTTCGTATGCTTGGGGGCGTCCCATAGTGGGACATCTTTTTCGCTTCGATCGCGGGCATTGTTGACGCCGAAAGGAAACAATGCAGCGGTCCGTCTCTTCCTGACGTCCGATGCTTTAAATGATGGGCTCAAATTTCGGGCTGCTGACGATGCAATGAGTTACTGTATACTACACGTTTCTGTATAGAAGGTTGGTCACAATTACCCCATTTGTATTCGCCATACTCCGACAATTTATTTAGCTTGCATTGCGCGAAAGGTTACTCGGATGCTATACAAGTGACATATAAGGCATCACAAACTTGCAAAATATATGTTAAAGGTAAGAGAGAAGTTGACGCCACCATACTTCGCAGCCTTCCCCATCTTCACATCAACCCGTGTGTGTTGCTCGAGCACGCCTACATGTCCGGCGCGGTGCATTTCGATTGAGGCGAAAAGACCCGTGTATAGTGCGATATCGACGCATGTGAAAGAACACCAGATGGTCAAAATTTCCGGAGCCCTCCCCTATGACGTCTCTCGTAATCATTTCTTGGTTTTGGGACGTAAAACCCCAGATACTAATAAATACGCATGCATAAATAAATTCGAAAATTATACCTTTAGACAGAAATGGAACTGTTGGCATTGATGCCTTTAGTGACATTGATATCTTTCAATTCATCTGTTGGCACCGTATACGGTAGGCTCAAACGTAAAATTAACCGTTAAACCCAATTGATGTGCATGCTTCGTTCAAATCAATTCATTATTACCTAACAGATATGTGTTCATATGTGAAGGTATAATTGTCCTTTACACGCCTAAAGGAGGAAACGGGACATTCTGAAATGTCGAGTTTTCCATGCCCCAAAGGCCGTCAACTTATCGGTGCCGAGATTTCGGTTCCAGGTACACACATTCTTCAAGCCAGTTCTTTTCTTCGAGGTGTGTCTTACCCCTGAACGTCTTATGAATTTACGAATGCTGAATTTACGTCAAACGCGTAATTGATACCCGAAGCACTTAATTAAACACTCAAATAAGCTAATCAGTTTTACGGCATCAAATGCATATTGCAAATATCTCCGGCTAGCACTTTTGTACGCAAAGAGGAAACATTCAGAGTGGCGCTTTCAACCTATCCAAGGTTACATTCCATATTTAATAACCACATTAGACCACGCTCTGAAAGCCGTTGCGTCAGATGAGAGACCGATCAGAGTTCTTTTCGTTGCCTCGGCGAATTCGGTCGAATATAGCTGAAGCTATCTTCACGCCCTTCCCTTCAGTCTTCGACATCTTTATGTGATCGGACGCAAAGACTAGCTGGGCAGGCGACAGTTTTAAGTTGCATTGGGGGAAACGATAGCAATGCATATTTACATTATATATACCGGAGTACGTGTTGCAATGTGAAGAATTAAAGCAACACCTTCAAACCTCGTCTCGGTTTAAATTCGTTGTGTTATACTAGGCGCACTGCTTTCCTCAATCCCACAAGCTAAATCATGGGACAAAGAACGCACTTGCTAAAACTGGGGTCAGTCTTACATTGATCGCTGATATTTAAAAACGCGCCGTATAAAGGAGGCACGAGTGCTAGGCTTTTGAAAAAATAAATAAACGAGTGAGAATCATTGGAAGAACGGGTATTCAAATGAAAAAACTGGGAGTACATTTATATTGCCATCAACACACAACTCCTCTTAGCAAGTTCAACTGTCTCGACTTTACGGCTTACAAAGCGCAGCGAAAGCCCAATAAGGCGTCGTGGTTTCTTATCGTTATCAGCGGCAGCGTTCGTCGGTGTGAACGCATGAGCGGCTGCGGGACGCTCCGTTTTAAATGCAGACTGTTTTTCGCACAGGCGCTCATGTAATAATAGCCCCGTTAGTGCACGGCCTCTCATTCCTAACTCGGGATAGATGCACGTCAAGCAGACGTGATGCCTCCGCGTAGAATCCTTTATCGCAGACGGGGGCTTTAACCTTGTATAATAACAGGGCTCGCTTCCCAGCCGCACACGGACAGCGTCGCGTTGCGTATACACGCGCTTAAATAAAAGAAACCCCGCGTACGGACGTTTCTAAAACGATCGCTTCGGCTTGGAGGAAAACGGCGCACGCTGCACCGTTTCGAGTTTGACAGGCATACACAGTGCACCGCGCGCCACCTCGTGCTCCCAAGATTAACCCAGTTCACATGACCGAATCACGCCGAGCGAGCATTACGAGTGTGTGTTGGGGACACAGACAAGCGACACCCGTTGCTGCGGGCGACGGACAGGTGACCACGCCGAGGAACACAGGACGCGCAGGGGTCGTTAGGCGAACGTTTCGGCCGGACAATGGCTCGCGCCCGGAGGCGCATCGCGAAGCGGCACATCTTTCTTTTTTTTCTTTTCTGTCTGCGTCTCGTATGCACGTGGACCCGCGAATAACCTCCCTTGGCGACAGCCTCTCTCTGAGAACCCCTGTCGGGGCAAATGTGGTCGGTGTGGTCGCCGTGAAGATACGTGAACTCTTTGAGCATCGTTCCTCCCCTGAGGAGGTTATGCTAAATAACCACCTTATAGTCTTACCCAACAGCACTGCTGTAGTCGCGCTTGTAGGCAAAAGTAAGGCAGTGGTGTGCGGAGTTGGTTCCACGGGAATACTTCTGGGTTCATAGAATGAACTGAATATAGAAGGTCCATCACTAGGGTTCATAAATATATCAGTGGGGCCAAAGCCTTGATTGATTGATTGATTGATTTGTGGGGTTTAACGTCCCAAAACCACCATTTGATTATGAGAGACGCTGTAGTGGAGGGCTCCGGAAATTTTGACCACCTGGGGTTCTTTAACGTGCACCCAAATCTGAGTACACGGGCCTACAACATTTCCGCCTCCATCGGAAATGCGGCCACCACGGCCGGGATTTGATCCCGCGACCTGCGGGTCAGCAGCCGAGTACCTTAGCCACTAGACCACCGTGGTGGGGCGGGGCCAAAGCCTTGACAGAGAAAGAGCTCAGGTTACGGGAGATAGAGATAGGAAGCTTCAGATGTTTTTCGTGGTTCAATGGCATCACTTTTCTTCGGAGTGTATATATCTGTGCAGTTTGCTGACAGTGAATATCAACCCGGTACTCTATGCGTGGGGCCTTTTATGCGGCCAGTTACAATTGGATGGCGACACAGAGCCGAGATAGGGAACAAGAAATTCAGTTGGTCGCGAGCATATTACGATACATGATTCAATCCGCGCCGTTTCCCGCCTGAGTTCGACGCCGATAAATCATGTAGCATGATATCAACGAGCCACTTGGATGAATCCACGTTCTCTCGGTTTTCCGTAGCATTAACAGTGCGCTACATTTCTCTCATATGTCGTGAGTATATACACTGTGTCAGTTACAATGAAGTCATGAACATATCAATTCTTCGAGGCAGTCCCATTTCGCGCATTTGGGTTCGGTGTGGAAATATATTAGACTGTTCTTACACTGTTTACCAAGACGTCGGTTGAGGGAAGAGCTTGTTTAACACGCTGTTGTCTAACTTTGTGCTCCACAACTTAGTTGTATAATATTGTTATATGTATATGTGCTTTCTCGTCTACCGTCGCAATAAAGACATCCGCTGGCGCGAATTGACAAAAAAGTAACATTTGTCTGGGACACTCTTATTAATCAGATCCTGTGTAAAAAACGACTAATTATTAGCTGAAAACTAGAAGTTTCGCTCAAGTTTCCTTGATACATGTGGCACTTTAAGAAACAGGTTATTTAGACTCTTCCAGATACTTTCATTTGAATAAAATTCGCCTTCCGATTCTTCTACTCTGCGGCTTTTTTGCCTTACATAATGAGCGCTCTTATTGGCGCGTTGTGAGACTGTCGACTGTACACTATGTGTTGCTTATAGATCGCATGTGTAGGCGCCCGTCACTACCTCGCTTAAAAAGCAAAGAAACATATTTAATAGGTCCCATTTCTCTGTTATCCTCGCGTGTTATGCGTGCAAAGGCGAAGTTATACACGCACCTCAGACAGTTCATGGGCCAAGTAACGTCAAAATTCGCCAAATGTTAAGCGGCTTTCTCAAGCGATGCTTCACATCGCATTATTGTCAGTGTCTGCATGCGAGCTTTTAAACATATGTCCTGCTACTGTTTGTGGTATACGTATTGCGTCATTTTATCGCAACACCTCTTTGGCGCATCGCGATGTGCTATTCGCTGACGACATAGTCTCGCGTTGCTTGCCGGCAAATGCTTTGTGTGTGCTGCCGAGGAACATGCGCTGACTGCTCCTCAGGACCTGGCGTATATAGTCGTATAACAGATCGCGTTTCGCTAGCCTAGATACAAAGCCATCCGAAGAACTGTCCATTGTAGAAGTCGGTGTGCCGGCCAATGACAAATAGGCTTTGAGAGATCCTTTGGGAGTCGCGCATGCGACTATCATGGTGTGTAGCTATCTCATTCAGGGGCGAGCGGTGGTCGGCATGCAGGGCCATGCACTGGACGTTGTTGTATGCCAAGATGCACAACATATATGACAAGAGAAGACGGTAGGTTAGGAGCGAAACCTAAAATTATCGATTTCTTTACCTTATTAAGCTTGACGAATACAGATCAGCTTATACGCTCACTGATACCGTGTTTGTGCGTAGCGCTTCGAAACAGGCTGTCTGTTACAACTCTGTTTAACTGTCCGTGATACCTGTATGCACTGCCAGCCAGCTGACGTCAAAACAGGTCTCCTGTGCATGGCAACTATGCAACTATATATGCCATATCCCTGACCATCCAGTGTCTGTGCCGGACATGTTTCGCGCTTGTCCCCTCGCGTGGGGCGATCGGGGTTCGTGGCCCCATGTGTGAGAGCGAGTGGGCCTAATTCGGCCGCTTAGACGCATGGGTGCGCGCCGCCCGGCCGCTGCACGGCGAAGAGCAACTCGTGTAATTGGGGCCCATTTAGCCGGCCGCGCCTCGACTGTGGCCCAAATGGCCGCGAGACAGTTGGAAGCGAATTAAGAAACGGCGCCTGCGGGCTGTCAACGAACGCGTTTATCAGCTTGGAAATAAACACAAGAAGGGGGTGGCAAGGGAACACGAAATGTGTGGCTGCGCCATGGTATCGCTGTCAAAAGGGATGGGGGGGGGGGGGATATGCCACAGAAGAGTGTCACGATATATATACGCGCCCGGTTCCTAAGGGGCTGGTGGAAACTGTTACGGGAGATAATAAGTGCCCTGAGGCCACACATGTATAGTTGCGGCCCTGCAAGCGTTCGCCAGAAATGAACACTGCAAAGAAGCCATTCCCGCCTTTCACTGCAGCGTTGTTTCAATATGCCAGTCCCATCCCGTGCTTTTGTGTATATCAATGAAACCAATGAACCTTGCGTTTGCTTAGTAGAAATTTGTGCCGCCAGCATTTCCCACGCTAGTGTGAACCTGTAAAGTATCATACAGCGTATGCTGTAAGAAAACGAGATGTTACTGGATCGCAAGCTTATTACAGTATGCTGTAATGAGGTGGTGGCTTCGAGCGGGTTTAGCTGGATGGCTGTATTATTTTGTATACATACTACATGTCCTATTCTTGCATTTTATATCATGCATCGAGTAACGACAACTGCCACTTACGCACATGAGACGCGTGTTCATTATTTTTCGTCGTTTATAACAAAAAACAGGTCATCAAGTTCTTTCCGAATACATAATACTAGCGCTAGCATTCCCCTTGCCTTTTTTTTTTACATCAAGTGACGAATGCTTTTACATTTGAATATTTTGTAATGGTCGACCCCTCGAGAACGCGCATCTGGTTACACTCCGGAGCATGAGCATATCTCTCAATGCGGCATATCTCCAGTCAGGCCTGTAACCAGGGGGGTTCCCTATGGGCCTGCCCCTTTCTTCCCTTCACATTAGGGATGAAGGAGGTGCTTTACCAAGGACAAATAATGAAAATAGGTATTTTTCAAGGTATTCAACAAGTGGGCCTTTCCCGAAAAAAAAATTCCTGGCTACAACCCTGTAGGGCTTCAGTGACAGCTTATTTGCAGAGCGGATCATTAGCGAGGATCCATATGTTCACAAAGCACATTGAATCTCGACCCAAATATACGCGTTATAAGAAAGTGCTTCGGCAGAACCGGCATTTTTTTTTTTGTTAGAATTACAGTATTCACTTCTCTACTATGATATTTGTGGGGGCGCCAATGCGCTCGAAGCGGACGATCGCAGAATCTGCCTTATTGTTGCCACTTCACTGCGAGAACTAAGGACAATGTTGGCACTGAAGGAGGCTAATTCGCTAGCAACTCGTTGGCAGCCTTCTTATTGGGATGTCTCCATGTGCACACACACACAGACACCATCTACACACACACACACAAAGGTACACCTTCAATACTTTGTCACACACAGAATCGTTCAATGAACGTGAACATCACGAATTTCGTGTTATTTTACGTTAACTGACGCCATACAACAACACAAACAGATGAGTCAGGCCAATCAAGCAAGCAATGGTAACAGGTCAAACTGTGGTCGTCGATCACTTTCTTTTTTTTTTTTTTTCGGTTCCGGACGTACGGACTGACCGTGAAACCGCGGCATCCCTTGCCCTTTGCTGTCCCTTTTGTCCAGCTCCCGGTAAAAAAGCGGGGACCGAATGCTTCAAAGTAGGCGCCCCCGTCGTGCGAGAGTTTCATGCCCGCTGCCGAGCAGGATGGGAACACTTTCACGCTGACGGCTTTTCGACTGCCCGATCGTTCAAATTGCTGAACGGTGGGTGTGCTCATATACGTGGTCGATTCGTCGCGAGACAGGCGCGGAGAGGAAAAGTCGGTGACGAGCTTGCTACGGGGATATGCGAGAAAAGCCCGGTCACAGTTGTTTCTTGCAAAGACCACTGGCTACCCACTTCTTGCTGGCGCGCGTTTGTGTGTCTTCGAGCATGCGGTTGACTTCTCTTGTAAGCCTCTTTTCCGGCGGCGGGCACCAAAAGCTCGTACGACTGCTTACTTCGAACTCTTTTGGGGCGAACAATGACAGCGCTGCGTACTTGTTTGTTAGTGAGTGAGACCGGACAAACAAACAAAACAAACCGCCGCACGCACACGCAGCAGGCGTGGGAAGACCAAACTGATTGGGGATGCGAAGGGGAGTGGACGGGGCCCGAGGTTGGACAGTTTTAATTTTTTTTTTTCCGGAACGTGGGGTTCTACAAGAGGAGTTTGTTGGTACGCAGAACCTTGCTAATGCCACTGCGGTCGGGAAGCCAGCGTGACTATTCTTCTATGGCCTCCTCACGCCGAGCGACCGGAGTTCTTTCCCGAAACGCGCCGGCAAGGACGCCGGTTCCAGTATGCCTGGGAAAAACAGCGAGGGGGCGAAGGAGAGCACACGAAAGAGAGCCACCCTTTCGCGATTGCTGACACAGAGCGATTGCAAAGTCCTTTTTCGCACAAGCGCCTATTCGCATTGTCTCGTAAACGACCGCACTCGTTGGGCGTCCGTGATGAGGCCCATTTTTTTGAAAACCGTCTCGCGCGCGCACACGGGCGCAAGTGACAACGGTGCCCGGCGGAGCCTGGTTGCGGCGCCGCGAGAGGCGCCACTAGCGGCTTTTACGTCGCACGTATCCCGCAGGTCACAGCCGCGCGGGTGCATCTTTTAGTCAGTCCTAAACAGAAACTCGGAGGTTGGTATGTGTGCTCGTTAGCAGCGCACCCACGTGTGAGGAGGCTACGTTTTAGTTATTTTATTTTCTCCGTCCCGAAGTCCGCTTCCTGCTAGAGTTGAGGGTGTACGTTTTGATGGACGTTGTTGTGGTGCCCGCGGGTTCACGATCGTTTGCACGTTACTCTATTGAACGCGAATGAGCAAGCACCCAAGATGGAGCTGGTCGAGGAAAGAGGCCGGCGCACAGCATTGGGACACCCCGTATGTATCGAAGCGCTTACATTCGACACAGGCGCTGCGCCGTGCTCCCTGCCGGGCTGCAGAAATTAGGCGCCTTTCTTCTCCTCCTAGCCACTTCCACCACCACATTCGACAGGGAAACGACAAGTATTCGTGTTTACCATCCAATAGGTCAAAAATGCACCCAACAGGGAATGGGCAGCTTTGGGTTGAAGTTTTTGGCTACGGTACAGGGAATCGCGCAGTTGGCTCCGCGAATTTCGTTCCTTTTGTTCGCGGTCAGTGATGGGCTTTCTTCTCTTTTTTTGAAGCATCGTCCAGAATTCACCGTGTGTGACGTGTACATCCTCTGTTTTCTTCCAAATGAGCAAGCGCTTAATAATTGGATGCGTATGTATATAGCTTAGCTGCTGTGCCCATAAGAGTTTATGGTGTTGTAATTCGGGCATATATTACGGCCGCAGGGCGCTGCATATTGATAACATTGGAAATGAAACAAATGAGGTGTACTTACAGTTAGATTCATGTTGAGGATACCAATGCGGTCGAAATTGATCGGCTTTTCAAGTTCGGCTTTCATGTTTCTGATTCTGCGGGATGCTTTCTTTTTGTGTGCAGGCATGCCCACAGAATAATAAAAAAGCAGACTAAAAACCACATGAAATCGATTGCCACGCAAATGTATGCTGCGAGCCGATACCATAGTATGTATCCCCACGTTCACAAAGTCAGTGTGAAGCGACGGTTTGATACAGAAGCACGGAGCGCAGGATCAAGAAGCTAGAATAACTTGAACATTGTTGCGTATATGTTGAACAAACAGACGAAACACGACGGACTCGCCCGTTTTAAGTCCTACGACAACAACCTTGACCGCCTTGCATGTTTTAACAATTCACTTTTTTAAAGCAAGTATGCCTAGTAGTTCCAATGTAAAGTGCTAGTTTGAAGACATCTGTTTAGAAAAATAACGCTCTCAGTGTTTTACAAATAAATATAAGAGCGTGGCTAAGGTTGAACATATAAGGCTTTGATTGAGCAGCGTGATAAGACATTATGCAACAACATGCGAACGAATTTCCCGCTTGCGCCTCCGTTCGTATCGAACCTTATTACGCAGTTTTCAGCTGACGAAAAAAAAAGTAAAAGTAATGTAACGTATATCGAATGCCATTAAGCACTGTTAAAAGCTATAGAATCCAGCATCCGTCGTTATTTCTTCTTGGAGGGGGTTGCAATGATTCGTCGAGTTTTTGGAAGCATAATTCAACTACGCAATAAAGCAGATTAGCAAGACTGTTTGGCTAGTATGGATGTTGATATTCAGGACTTTCGACCGTTCAAAGTTGTTCTTCCGTTGGCTGACCTCGGTACTTCGTTCACATTTATGAGTGGCCGGCGCAAAAGTTCTTCAAGTTCTTATATATATATATATATATATATATATATATATATATATATATATATATATATATATATATATATATATATATATATATATATATATATATATATATTTTAAAGAAAAGGCAGATAATATTGCAACAGGGGAAGCGTTCAGATAAATAACGGCGGCGTAACACACGCTGTAGAGTACGCGTTCCTAGAGATACAGAAAAAAAAAGGTAGGAAATAAATGCAGTCAAACCTCTTATTGTAACAAAGCAGCGTCAAGATCATGAAGTAGTTTGTTATATCCGATATTCGTTGCAGCAGGAGAGACAAATATTGTCTCTAACGAAATCGGCATTCTGGCTCGTGCAAACATACTCATTACATAGACGCATGCTCGTTACAGAACACAGCGAAGTTTTCGAGTGTCTAGGGACAAGAAGGCGTTATTTTACTGATATATTGCCATGACGCGGAATTTTCGATCACAATGCGTGTTATGTGGGTTAATCATTGTGCGTTAACAAACAAGCTCACCATATTTTAGCTCATTTGGTCAAGTACTTTATCTCTAATTAAATAATAATATTGTCATAACACGTTAGTGATGTCACAGTCTAGCAACACTGGCACACTCTCGAGCCGTGACGTAACAAGCTGCGGCTTGCTTTGCGAGCGTCTAAAACCACGTTTAGCGGTAATGTTTCGTGGCTCGAGCTACATCAGCTTTCTTAAGCTTAGAAATGAAACTGAATAATTTGTATCGGCTAAAACCTTGGTTGATGATGATGGATGCAATACATGACGTCACGCACGCCATGGAAGGGTTTATAGCTGGCTTCTTCTAAGGCTCACTTCGCTTCTGTGCAATCTTTTTTTTTTTTATTTATGTGCAGGCACAACAGGCCCTGTACTTTTATTTTTCGCTGAAAACTGCGAATGGTTGGGTCACCGTGACCCGCCCACGTTTAGCAGTTGCACTCGTCCGGAGGTTCTCTATAGGTTCTCAGTATCTTATTCTTTTACAGGGTGGCCAGCCGGTCTGAGTACTGGCTAACCTCCCTCTCCTTCCTTCTTCAATCATCCTCCTCCTTTCCGAAACTTTTCTAGCCACATCTGAAACGTTTTTCTAGACGTCGCAACCATATTTCAGGTCATAAGAACGTGAATCGCCTTTCAATATTTATTCTGATTTTCATGCAACCTTTAGAGTATCGCGCGTCACGTGAATCAAATAGTTTTTTGTAACAGCCTATGTCGTGGCGACTCTTGCGTTTTTGTTCTCGTTACGAAAAAAACAAACAGATGTCGAGTTAAACGTGACCAACCAAAGTTTGGGTTTAGTTCACTATAACAAATAATTACCTACTTATAGTGTTCGTTGTAACGAGGTTTCTCTCTACAGCGAAGGCAGGAAAAGTCTTACAAAAGGTAGCGGGGAGGGGGTGGCCTTGTACAAATATGAAAAAGAAAGACATCAGCTCCAAAAGCAATGTTAGTCGGGTGAACGCCCAGCAAAGTTTTCACCCTTAGGGGACTTTACCCGTGTCTAAAACTAACACATTTACGCTAAAGAAAAAAATGCATTTTTACGCATCAAAGCGCTGATATCGTAAGAAGTTGCTAATCGTCTAAACACCCTTATCACTGAAAACCAATCAGTGGACATCGGAATACAGATGACACCACCTTAGATGGCGCACGTGCCCAACGGTGCACGCATGCAACGTAGCAGAGTGTAAAATGCCTCAGGGATGAAGTGCTACCGACGGGCCACTTGGTATATATAACCATTGTATCTTGAGCCGTCATTCAGTGCCGGTGGGGACATTGTTGTTCCGCATAATTGAATGATAAACATTCACAGAATACGCGTACATTTATGGTGTGCTTGTAGATAGCGCTAACTGAGACTACTAAGTGCGTTTTGTCTACTTTTACAGCTTTTCTGTCTAGGTAATAATTAACAACACTAGAGAATAAAAGGTCAAATTATGTCCCCAGTGCTTCACTTGGCTTAAGTGTCTGTTGGATTCAGTGTTTTGTGTCTAACAACACAACAATATTTTGGAAAAAATTACCGTACTTTCATTACTCAATGAAGTAATTTTGTCAACAGTGACGAAACTGTGTTCGTCGGGCTGTCGCAGTCCTGTCTGCGCCTAAACAACAATAAAAGCACAGCCGAAAGCCCATGATCTCGTCAGGCATTTATTACATTACTTGAACGCTCTCAGTAGATTGGGTATCACCTTTTATTTACCTTTAATTTACATGATAAACCCCGTGCAATAAACATTGCTTCTAATCACTTATTAGACTCTCTCACTGCATTAGGTCGCACCCTTGTCAGGTTTTCTGCCCTTACGTTACTTCCGGGATAGACTATATATCCTTTTGGCACTATGCGTCGTCATGGTACCGCCGATGTTTTCAAGCTCATGGGTCAAATAAGGCCTATAAGGAAATTTCGCGCTTTTAGCTTGATTTAATGCCGTATCATATTTGGGGACATGAAAAAGAATGCAGTAATGCAGCGTCATACAAGTTCTGCGAGAAACACCGAAACTATTGGACGCGTCCTTTCGAAACTGCCATGTATAGCCGCGCCACAACTCCTTTGAGTCGATATAGAGTTGAGGCGTTTGGAGGGCCGTCGACTGGAATGCCTTCCAAGTGCGTCCGTGCGACACGGGTATTTTCGGGCGTGGCCCACAAGTTTCAACGCACTATATCATTATACTTATAGATATTAGAGCTCGCAGGATGGTGGCAGACGTGCGAGAAGACATACGCTAACATAGACGAAAGTAAAGCGAGCCCCAGCTTTGTAAACACATCTCGAAAGGTTCGGATAGAGCTGCTAAACATGAGCGGCGGACCGAGGCGACACCTGGCAAGCGCGCGCGTGGTGGTAAGGCGTGAAACTGCGTTCAAGGCCAGCCGGTAAGCGAAGTGGGCATTCCACGTTTTCCTTGCCTCTTCTTTCTTTTTTTTAAACGTTTTTGCACAGTTTCTTTGACTCAATCGCTCCTCTCTCTCTCTCTCTCTCTCTCTCTCTCTCTCTCTCTATCTCTCTCTCGTTGTGCTTATCGCTCGCATTTTAGGCACATATATGTGATGGAAGGAGTGGCTAAAGATGAGTCTGGCATGAAAACGACGATAATAAAGGTACCCTTTTCTTTAAAAAAGAAAAATCAGCAAAACAAGTTAATGCTCTTGTTCCGATAACGGAGCAATATACACCTGTATGTTAAATTAAAAAAAGGAGCAGCATAAGCTGGTATTGAAAACGGTCACAAGAAAGGAATACAACAAAAGCACGGAAAGGGAGAAAAAAATGTATGGCTGGTGATTCTCCCCCCTTCCTTTTTTCCCCCTTCCTCTTCCTGAACCTCGTAGAACAAACACGGCTAAAAAAAGTATCAAGAAAACAATTCAAGGTGTGCGCGGTGATGGAACGCGTGAACGACCGTGCCCATGACGATTGGCATAGACTGTAAGCAGTGGTCCGGAGCAAAGTACGGGACGTCCTTTCATCTCTCTCTCACTCTTTCTCTCCGTGCTTTTTTGTAATGCCCTTTTCAGTCAGACTGCAACATAGGAGAAGGGTCCGCCTCTCGCAAAGAACGCACACTTGACTGGAGTTTAGTGACCGGTCACTGGTGACGCCTGCAAAGCGCTCAGTTTTTTGTTTCCTTGTCTTTTATGTTTTTCATTTATTTCAAGGCGTTTTAGTTAATTACTGCAGCTAAATTGTAGATTGATGCTACAGTTATTACCGTTAATGCCTATACCCCGTTTTGATCTGTTACGGCAAATTGTGATCCTCAACCTGTACAATGAAGGCGTTTGTCGGCCATGACCAATTCTTCTTGATTTTGTCCAAGATGTCCTGAAATTGCGCTTGTTAGGATGTCCTTTAGGAATGCGTGTTAAGGCCATCTTAGTCAAATCAACAAGAACTTAGAATGGGCAGGGCATGTAGCGCATAACCACTGACCATTACGAGTAAAAAAAATTGAATCCAATAGAGGGCAAGCGCGCGAGGGGTAGACGAAGTTGGGTTAAGACGTTCGCGGGGGTAACATCGCCGAAGAAAGTACATGACAGGGTTGATTGGTGGAACGGGAGAGAGCCATTTTTCCTGCGGTATGACTAATGATGATGATGGTGATGGTCGGCGAAGTGTCCGTTAGATTGCCAGTGTACTGCGACTTAAATCGCTGTGCGAATCATAATGTTGGTAGTTTGAAAAGTATGTCGGTGCTCTTTTAGAACATCCTTTAGTGTACACGATTCTCTCTGCATCAGACAAAAGCCGTTCACTCAATTGACACTTTCTCCCATAACGATGTCGTCGTTGCTATCTAGACAGCTGCACAAATGAATGAAGCTTGCCAGTTTTGCCCGCACATTAACTAAGAAATTGAAGCCACAAAAATCTGAGAGAGAGAGAGAGAGAGAGAGAGAGAAGCAAGGACGTAAGTGAAAAGGCAAACTTTTGTGCGAAGATGACTTTAAGTTAAATCTTAAAACTAAATTTAAAAAAATGTACATGCATGCCATATAGACATACTACGCGCAGGTCGGCCTACCTTGCAATCATGGAAGTCTAGAAATGTCCAGCAATCGTCTTCCCAGAAGTCAAGGCAAAAGAAAAAGCAATAAAATATTCCTGCAAAGAATTAACCTAGTAAATTCATGCCCAGAATGCTTAAATAGCTTGTTAGATAACCAACCCATAACCGGCCTGTTTTCCATCTCGTGGCTTTAATTAGTTGCCTGCGGACATTAGGCCGATTGTTACGGCCGATATTCGAGCGAAAAGTTTTATAGCGACCGGTCTCCCAACAAGTGATCATGACCCTTTTAGTGACAACGGCAAAATGCTCGCTTAAGCTTTGACGTCTGCGCCATAAATTAAAAGGGACAAGAACAAATTACGCTGAGTCGAGGCGTATAACCGACGCGCAAGCTTTTGTGATTCTTAGCACGCCTTTACCTCGCCGATGCACCAACGTATGCACAGGAAAGCAGGTGAAATGCTTGACAAGCGTATACGTATGTACAGTTGTCTGCGACATTAGAGAGTTTTGATGCCAGGGATGCCAAGCGTCTTAGTGGTGGTGGTGGTTAAAAGAGGAGAAAGGCACCTAATTTCTGCAGCCCGGTAGGAAGCACGGCGCAGTGCCTCAATTGCGTTCTGTTGTATGTACTCCTCCCGCGCGGCTGGCAAACAGAGCAAGGGATTGCACAAAATAGCACAAGAACTTGAGTACCCAAAGGCTAGTTTGTCCGCAAAATTGCACTTCTCTAACAGAAAATTTTAGTGCCGCGGCCCCAAAGCTGCTCGCTCCCGTAAGCTCTTCCGTTCCTTTGTATTCTAGTCCACAGGGCAGTGAAAGCCCTCCGTGCTTTTTGAGGACAACGGGCTTGTGTGAACCAAGGAGGATACATAAAACTTTTATGTATCCTCCTTGGTGTGAACGCCTCTGAGTTGCGCTGCAGTGCCTTCACTGCTTCTCCCTCTTCCCTTTTTCACCCTCCTTTCTCTTTCTCATCTTTCTAATCGCTTTTCCTAATACCCCAGCGTAGGGTAGCCGTCTGGAACTCTTTATGGTTAGCATCCCTGTCTTCTTCCTTTCCGGTACCTGCGTGGGATCCCTGTGAGCCACGTGGGATCCCTGGTACTAAACTCGATTGCATAAACAAGGACACACGTTTCCAGAAAAAAATAGAGAGGGGTGGAAGAAAGATACGAAGGGTATTCTCAACGCTTGAGCAGTCATTTTAAAAAGGGGTAATGTCCTAATGTCGAACATGTAGTGCGAAACGGACTTATGCATAAACAACACTTACGAACAAAGAGCTACATGAATTCATCCCGAGGTTCTTCTGAACATCTTTAATGCGCTAAGAAGAAATATGCTCCTGGTGCTTCCTAAAAACGCTGCTCCGCCTTTGTTCGGACCATTCAATAATTCCGTGCCTAGCGGGACCATGGTCGTGGACTCGTATAATATTGTACGTACATAAGCGTATATATCTAGGAGGCATCCACACACAAGCAATCAATCAATGTTTCAATCAATCAATGTTTATTTATAAGCATCAGAAGTGTACATTGTGAGTAAGTATGCAGGAGGAGGTCCCAAGGTAGTAAACCGCAGGCGGGACCTCCTATGTTATTACAATGAAAAAGCTAAAATATGAATAACGAAAGAGCAAGTCACGGAACATTTCGAACTTTTTTTTTTCTACAAACAAAGCAAGATATCAAAACTTAACAAAAGCGTACGAAGTACACGTACGAAGTACGATGTACGTACAATACGTACGAAGTACACGTACGAAGCACGTACGAAGTACAATAGCGTACGAAGTACACGAATAAGAAGTTTCAGCTGCAGTCTGACCCTCGCTTAGTTTCAACAGGGCCTTGCCATTACCGTAATCCCATGCGGCGTGCAGTTCGTCACGGGCGAGGCTTCCTGACCCTCGACGACGACACAACACAAGCGTGCGTGTCTCGCTGCTCCAGCCACGAATTCCCATGAGTTATAAATGATACGTCATTCACGCCGCCAGTTTCACACGTTTACGGGCAACCTCCCTGGAACCTCACATCGTATTGGCAACTTCATTCTTATGACGATAGTTATAGCGCGAGAACAAAACGACGACACAGAGACAAGAAGGACACTCTGTGTCGTCGTTTTGTTTTCGCGCTATAACTATCGTCATGCCATACCAACTAGCCCAAGCTGCCACACTTCATTCTTATGTTCCAACCAAAAGCCTTCCATTCCAGCTTGTCGCAACGACCGACCGGAGTAGGAATTGGAATACGCGCAATCGGAATACGCTATTGTATAAAGAAACAAGCCTACCAGAAGTACACCACTTAGGAACGAAGATCCTCCAAAATTGGGCTCACCCCGTATAGCCAAATTTTTGTTTTTCTTGCCATTTTTTTCAGGTGACATTTTCTTCTGGTGTCACCAGTTTGCATCAATTAAGCGCAGTTAGAAGGCTTTAGCACTGCGCAAATCCTAATAACGGGTGTCCACACTGCTACGGAGTACGGTTATTCTAATCAGTGAGGTGAGTGATGCTGAAACGTTGGCCACTCCCTGCCGAAGAAAACCAACGAAGCTGTCCCCCGCGGACCTCGATAGGCGCGCGAAGAGTGGCACGAAGCGCTCCCACTCCCGAAGAAGATCAACTGACGAGAGCACGCCGTGTCGGCAGCGGGCATCGTACACCGCGGAGGGGAGACCGGGTGGCCGTGAGAAATGGCTTTTTAATAGGCTCGCGGTTTCGCCCTCAATGGGTTAATGAGCCTGGTCGCTAATAGCCTCTCCTTCCTAGGACTCGAGGATGGGGGGTTTCGCTGAAGAGACCCGCCGCCGCTAAAATGAACGATGCGAAGAGAGGGGCAGGCGAGCAGGTTATCAGCCCTCCGCCGTTGTAGCTTGCCTTGTCTGGATCACGACCTCTGCGGCGGCTTGGCGGGAGTACCGCGTGAACCCTGGCGGGCGGGCGCTTCTTGACCCCGCTCTTTTCGGCGTGGTTTAGCGTGATGACTGCGCGCGTAGAACATGACGTCTTAGTGTGTGTGCGCGCCAGTGCGCTGCGTAAGCCCGGGTGTCTGTTGTAAGCTCCTGTTTCGGGAGCATAGTGTAGTAGTCGTGCTTAAACAATGAAGTATGCGGATTCGCCCCACGTTCAGAGCGCGTGTAGGGGCGTGCAAGACGTGCGATGCAAAACTTGTGAGAGGAAGTCGACTTTCGATGGGAACTCGCACGTTTGTCAGAGGCGTAAAGAAACATGTACATACATGGCTAACAAAGGGGAAGGGCGCCGAGAGCAACAACGCGAATACAGACAGCGACAGCGTCCGCCTCGGTGGCCTAGCGCTTAACGGTGCGCAGCTGCTGACCCGAAGGTCGCATTTCGATAGAAGCTAAATCGTACAGGGCCTGTGACTGTGCGAAGTCAGTGCACCAGATTGTCGATGCGTCCGGTTCCTTCCTTTATATACGGCGTCCCACATCATCATACCGTGGTTTCGGCACGTCAAATCCCAGATATTATTATATATTCTACAGCGAAAGTGGCACCGTGCAGAAGCAGAGAGCGTGGCGAAAAACTTTTAAGTCTCAAGAAGAACACCATCTGCGGTCGCTGATGCGCCGGAGAAACAATCCGAACAGGAGCCTATACGTACCGCAGAAACGCGAATACAGCGCAATATGGAATTTATGAAATTGTGCCTTTGAAGTTTTGGGGTGTGCACACTTTTAATGCACTTTTAGAGCAAAAGCAGTTTCGAGATGACCATCATCAAAGTAGGCTACGAAATATGTTGTCGTTCCCATTATACCTTCGTTATCCACTAATCAAAACAGCGTTTTGTTGAAACGTTGACTGTAACAATTCCTAGGACATTTTTTACCGCATGGTTGATGGCAAATATTTACAATATCCTCCCCACCATCAGAATTCATTCTAAATGAATAGAATTTGCCTTACAAATTTACTTGGCTTAATTGCTCACTTGCCATACATACCAAATGAGTATGGTAATTATTGTCGCTTGTGGGCGTTACGTGCAGATGAGATTCGCAGCTTGCAGTACTCAATATCAAAAGCCACTATCCCACTGTCTGTCACATATGACTGTATAGATATCAAACAAAGACTGTGCACACCTTCACGAACAATATTTTGTTGTTCTGTCGAATCTGTGTGCAAAAACACTTTTGAAGCTGAAATAATTACCGGATTTATTTGAGATGCGGTGGCTTTTCAGTTGGTAGTGCATTTCTCTTCACCCTGCGTCATACACATTCTAAATGACATTGTATTGTGCTGGTCAAAACAAAAGATTTGTTTAAATTTTTTGCTCGATAGATTTACTATATATATATATATATATATATATATATATATATATATATATATATATATATATATATATATATATATATATATATATATATATATATATATATATATATATATATATATATATATATATATATATAGCTCGGAGGGTAACCCCGCAAACGCTGCAAGCTTGCATAGTGTGCCTTAGGGCCTGGCGAATTTGGCAGCGGTGGCGAAACACTGGCGATACCAGTGGATCTACGCGCAGAGAACGAATTTATCTGGTCATATATACGACGACCGAAGGGTATAGTATCCTGTCGATTATTGGTTATGCGATGAATGACACTGGGGCGCAGTGTGTACACCCAATATATCATATAGACTATGTATGAAAACACTCGGCGTTTGCCATGGCGCCAACCTATCGCTTTCTTAGACATCGTGCACATACCTACACAGGTGTGTGCACACTAAGGGAGGGCAAGTGGTCGAATGCAACGGCTAATAACTGCACGAGTGTACAAGAAGCTTCCCAGTGAACGAAACCCGTGCACAGGGGGCACACTTGTTCACATCTATTTCACGTTGCTTATCCTTTTTTTTTTTTTTATGAATGCTGCGCCGACAATGCGAGTTTAGAGCTGCGTAAATCGCTGCGCAAGCCCAACGTGCATCGTCGAAAAGGCGCAGAATGTTGAGCTGGTAAATATGCGCCGAGCGAGTGGCGGCTCACGGCGGTCTCTCGAAGGAACGCCGCTTACAGGACAAGCAATGTCTCAAAGCGGATGGCAAAGCTGAGTCGCGTGTATCTTTCTAGTGCAATGCACACTTACACACTTGCCAAGACACACTCCCAATACGTTTTACGCGCCTATCTGCGGCGCAGGCAGGGCCGCATATGCGAGTGCGTGACGTCATCAAAGGCATCCGCGCACAGCGTGCCGTCATCCGGTCCGCTACCGTTTGTTCTCGCTCCTATTCTCCTAGGTGTGCTTTTAATTTTTTTTTTCCTTTTAAGTGGAGCTTGGAAGCTCCGTTGTATTTATAACTCTCTACAAGTTCATTAAAAGCGGGCAGGGGTGCGCTTCCTTAGACTCTGAACCCGCCACAAGCGCAAAACGAACGGAGCCCTCAGCAACGAAACGAAGAGCTCACGGGCGGCGGTGGTGGCCTAATGGAGTAGTGTTGCTTGCAGCGCGCGCCGCCGCTGGCCTAAGGGAGGCGACTCCGCGGGAGGGCGCGCGCACTAATTTGTTTCCGACACCGCTGATGGCCGTGACGACGGCTGCGCCGCTTGCTCGACAAAGAGAGAGACGTGGCCGCGCGACGCGATGCACAAGCGCTCTCTCCGGCCATCATTCATCAACCCGCGCCACGGTCGAAAACAATTTCCTGTCCGTTCGCCGGTCCACATTCGTCTGGAACAAAGCAATCGGAGAGCTTGCTACAAGGGTCTTCCAAAGCAGGCACCACAGCCGGTTGGGTTAGAGGGCGCTCCGACCTCCTCAACTATGGGAAGCGCAGGTGCGGTGTAAGTTGGAGTTCTCGCGTCACTTTTCCCCCTTCGTCCTGAAGTCTCCGGAAAAGGTCAAAAGTTTAGGCTATTTTCGGAATCCTCGACGCGTCTCTGACAATTAATCGAGCAGCGTACGCTCCATACAGGGTCGGGGTCCCAGCTTTAGCATAATATACGGCGCCGGCGTTTTCGTTTTCGGGGCACGTTATGTGGACGACGAACTGCCACTCTTCTATCTCAGCGATGGTTTGAAGATGCGTATACTGATTTAGAGGCTAATGCGCATATGTACGTGCTAACAAAACTATGTCCATGGTAGAGCGAATATCCCGCAAGAATACTTCATCCGCAGCAACGAGATGCTAAAATACCTGCTTTTTAAATATATATACGGCCAAATCACACGCGGGAAGTAACAGGCATTCACTAACGTCTCACAAGCCGAGATTCTTTTTTTTCTTTTCTGTTTACCTAGGGTAAGCGAACTCATCGATGCATTCAACACTAGCTCGTCAGCACCAGCCTGCAAAACAAGGAGAGCTCGGCCTTCGGTTTTTTTATGAAGCAAAAATGCTGCGATAGGGTAAACGCGAAAACAGCGTTAAATCAGGGAAAGCAAGAAAGGACAACAAAGTGGCGCAGTTTACAGGGTACCGCGAAGGCAGAAACAAGCGACGCCGCTGGACGTAAACACTCTTGGCAGAGTCTGTTCACGGTTCGAGAGAACCCTCTTCGAGTCACAAAAGTGCATTAAGGCTGATTCGATAACAGCAAGCAGCGTTTTAGCGAACCAGCCCCCCCCCCCTACCCCCCAACATGGCAGGCCAAGCATGTATCTGTTGTACTTGTACCTCGTATCGAGGTGGAGGAGGTCGGGGAGGGGGAAGGGGGAAGGGGCATGCCGCTGCGCATTTATGTGTTTTGCGAATGCTCAACGAAGGGGGCGCTCCTTCTCCTCCTCCTCCCAAAACGGTTGCGTCGAACAAGAAACTGAGCGGCTTGGTGCGCAAGCCGACGGGGATGCTTGACGGGGCGGGGTTGCAAGCTTAATGCACTTTCTAGCGACGCCTTCCTATACATACACGTTGGGAGGAGCAGCGCATACGCTTGACTCGTGAATGAGATACCCGTTTCTCAGGGTCTCTCAGAGATTTAAAAAAAAAAAAAGAGGGGAAAAATTGAATGAAAAGGGAGGGCATACGGAACGAATGAAACACTCAAGGCGGGCGTTTACCATGTCACGATCGCCTTTTACGCCCAGATAAGTGCGCCTCATTAAATTACCCGAATAAAGCAAAAGAAGGAGCAAGGGCACACTGAACGAGGTCTGCCTCGCTTAAAAGCCTGTTTGCGAAATCAGCTTAATTTACCCGCGGATGAGAAAAGAGAGGGGAGAATGAAAAAAAAAAGCCAAGAAAAATAAATAATCAAAGCGGCGACACCGATCGCAGTGGTATGCCGAGCGAGCCGAGTCGAGCTCCAAAGAGCTTGGACATGGACTTGCAAGTGTGGCAGCTTGGGCTAGTTGGTATGGCATGACGATAGTTATAGCGCGAGAACAAAACGACGACACAGAGACACTGTCCTTCGTCTCCTTCTTGTCTCTGTGTCGTCGTTTTGTTCTCGCGCTATAACTATCGTCGTTCAAAACGACCACAAACGCGGGAAAACAAGCAGCCACATCTGCTGTTTGAAGCAGGTCTAAAACTTGAATAATCTCGACGCCACGTGGAAGTGTGGCATCTCGGGCTAGCTGGTATGGCATGACGATAGTTATAGCGCGAGAACAAAACGACGACACAGAGACACTGTCCTTCGTCTCCTTCTTGTCTCTGTGTCGTCGTTTTGTTCTCGCGCTATAACTATCGTCGTTCAAAACGACCACAAACGCGGGAAAACAAGCAGCCACATCTGCTGTTTGAAGCAGGTCTAAAACTTGAATAATCTCGACGCCACGTGGAAGTGTGGCATCTCGGGCTAGCTGGTATGGCATGACGATAGTTATAGCGCGAGAACAAAACGAAGTGTCCTTCGTGTCCTTCTTGTCTCTGTGTCGTCGTTTTGTTCTTACGCTATAACTATCGTCATGGACATGGTCGCCACGCACATGGACGCCACAGTTGCCAGGGGGTGGTCACAGAACACGGTGGTCTTATAATCAGTTGATATCGTAAACATTACTGTCACTAACGTGCAAGCAGTTAGCGAAGGATGACCTTGCACCGCGTGTGCAGGCGTGTTAATGCACAAATTATTACGATATATAGGCGTGATGGAGAGAATATATATAAACTGGTTCTGTGAGCACCAACCGCAGCTTCACGTTCGATGCCATTTTAATCGTTTGACATAAGTTTATAACGCTTCAGTACAGTATCTAAGGTCTTAACGGTCACTTTTGCATAGTAGAATTTGCAATATTAGACATTATGCCTCCGTCCGCACAGAAATGCGGAAATGTCTTTTAGTTCTTACGCACATTTAACATGACTGAAATCTCGATCCCCCCTCCCCCTATTCTCTACTTTTTTTTCTTTAACAAGCAAGAGAGAAACTTGATTTTTCGGCGTGCTTATTCGGCATACAGATTTTTTCCTTTTTTTCTTTGTGTCTGGTGTAATGAACGTGCACCTTTGTTTTAAAAAAATTGTTTCTGCAAGAAGTATAGATATAAACGACGAGAGATAAGCTGAGATGCGCTTAACCCACGTCTATCATGCACCATGTCTGCGGGCTCATTCTCTACATGGTCTTCGACAGCGCTTCCTTTTTTTCCCTTCTTGTTTTGACGTCCGTGCACGTATACAACTGCGTACGGGAAGTAAGGGACCCCTTAATTACTTCTGAAAATACGAAGAACGAGCGCGTTATTCTCTCTGGGCGATTCCCGCTTTTCCGACTCAATTCGTGACGTCAGCGGTCCGTTCACGCAACGTCAACAAGAAGCAAGCGCTCCATTGGCCCAAATAACAGGAATTTCAGTTGTGAATGTTCCTCTATCCTGCCCTGCGACGCAGGGGCACAGCCACTCTGCCTTGTCTCGCGTGACTAGCGCGTGCGACAAGCTCATTTTCACTTCTTTTTGTTCGTCGGCAATTACGAAAAGTGTAGACAAAAAAAGCGCGCGATTCTGATCGGCCCAACTCTATATAGTGTTGACACTGTCCACGTGTTTTATGAAGCATGACGAAGACAAAAAAATACGAACAGCGCGATATTCTATACGGGGAGGAGGCACAGACAAGCGTCTGTATATATGTGTCTCTTCTTTCTTTGTCCCCGTTTAGAATATCGCGCTGTTCCTTACTCGTACAATACCAACTAGCCTAAAGCTTCACTTTACTAAGCTTTATGAAGCAGCAAGCTACCTGGGGGAGATAGCACCGGTAGGAAAGGTGCAGGAGGCGAGAAAGAAACTATACTCTCTTATCACTGAACGCGGATTGCACTGGTTCATGGGCTCTTTAACAGCCGTTGTATTCGCATACGTACATATTCCGCGTCTATGTCCACTGACCATTATGTCAAAACTCCAGATCGAGGTGGCGGAGGGTCAAGCGAGGGTCTCGGATACGCCGTCGCATGGCTTCCCTCCTTCTCACGGGCCCTGCAGGCACCGTGAACTCGCGTCCATCCACACGACCAAACAACGAACGATCGACTCCCAGAAACGAGGCCCCGACACGGGTTGCCATGCGGTGGTCTGGGTCGCCGGTTGCAGCTCATACCTGTTGGCACGGGTCGCCAGCGTGGGCCAACCGGCGACGCGCTGGACATTCATCACAAGCTGCCGGCCGTATACATAGCGCGACTTAACGCGCGCGCGTGCGAGGCCAAGCGTGACGAAAATATGCCGCCTCGTGGCCACTCGACCGACGGTGGGACACCGATATTCGCGGGCTCCGTTCCCCCCATTACGTCTCTCTTGCGCGGGTCACAACCGGACGGGCAGCGAGAGGGTGATCTACGATATCAAGCGAAGAGCGGACATATTGCATGAGAGCACGAATAAAAGCGTGGGACACAAAAAAACAACAAAAAAAATACGCGCACGTACAAGTGGAAAGGCCTTATTACAAGTGTTTAGCGTACAGCGTTTACTGTTCAGCCGCAGAGCTAAATTCGTATATACACATCGTGGCATTTGTCATACGGCGAGCCCAGGTCACGCCTGGCAGAGTATACCCCCCCCCTCCCCCTTCATTTGTAGCCATTCTACCCATCAATACTATGGCATCAGTTGTCACTTTTTCAGTGCTGTGCATATAATTATCTGGCAGTCTGGCAACGCTACTGCGTTGCGTTGCATTGCATGGCGCTCTTAATGTCCTTGGGGACACTTTGTGTGTATATCTGGGCTTAAGGATGAATGTTGAAATATAATGAATGCAGGTGGAGCATACATGAATAAATTGTCCAATTACAAACAAGCACTTTGGCGTACCTTTGTTGGTGCCGCAACTACCTTTGTTAGTTTTTTAAAACTGTATAGAAGAAAAAATCCTGTTTACAGGGCATTAAACAACGCGAAAATGACAAAAAATGGTAGTGGTCTCATGGTACAGTCCAATTTAAATGATTGAACTGATAATAAACACGTCCAAGATGATATAGGAACTGCACAGAGAACGTCAATTGTTTCGCGTTGCTGCCACATGTTCCTGCGCGCTTGTACTGAGGTAACCAGTAAAGGTATTGAAAGCGAGACTCGGCACAGATTGTGGTTCAGCATGAACTAGAGCCATGGGCTGCAGACGCCGTTACTGTTGATGTAGCGGCAATATATGAGGTGCACTGTATAACGAGATATATTTGCTTAGATGCATCAAATCGCAGTCACTATACGAGGTTGACGAGTCCTTCCCGCTCTGAAATATATGTCTGCGAGCTTTCAACATGACCCGGGTGACAGCGCGAGACGTTATTGCAATTCTTGGCGTTCTGAATAAAGCCTCTTGTTTGGCCTCCGTTGGACGTGCATGAACCGCCAGCAGAACGATGAAATTACCTTGGCCGCATAATACGTAACCTTTACGTGCACAAAAGTCTACAGAGCCCGCACGACAAGAAAAAAGAAAAAGAAGAAAAGAAAAACTGTGAAAACCAAACCACTTGCTAAAAGCAACAAGGAAGACGAATGGGAACGAGAGACTGCAAAGCATGCAGCGCTAGCATTTCTGTCCCAAAGCCAAACACGCGCCTGCTGAATTCAAAAATCTGCAGGAGTCTCATACTATACAGGTGCTGGTAATAACATCGCGTAAGGTAGAGATAAAGAGTTAAAGGGGGGAAAAGGGCGCTGTGGTGGCGCTGCAGGTTGGCGTGGTTTGGTGGGAAATACACACGCAGCTCCGAAAAACGCGCTGCTCCCGCGAAGCTTATTATACGCTTGCAGCGAGCGTGATTCCAGGGAGCATTACGCGACACTGCATTCGGCGCACGCATTGCATGTGGTACGCGTTAAGCTCGGCTCGAGAAATGCCGGCGTGCTGGAGCGGAGCAGTTTTTCGCATTCTGCGGACCATGACCGTGCGCAATACGGCGAGATGTCCGGGTGCGGCATCGAAGGTACGAGCAAAACCACCCGTGCACATACCTGCTTGCTCTGAAACAGTACATAGAGTACAGTCGATAAGCGAAACTGTTGCGGCATAAATACCTCGTTTAGGAAGTATTAAGGCATTCCACTCGCGATTATACATTTAGCGAGGATTCTGTGCAGATTTGAACGGGCACTGAAACACGTTTTCAAGCGACCATAGAATGGATTCACTAAAGGAGCTTATTGCCTCACGAATGCAACGCCGCGAAAATGTTAGGAATCGGCCCAGTAGGAGCGGAGTTGCAAATATTTGTCGCACGCTGCAGTCGCATTCTTTCTCTCTCTCGTCCCGATGAAAGCGCTGGAAGCTAAGTAGGGGGGATGGCTTGGGCAAAGACAATACGTCACGCGCACCTCGGGACCTTGCACACTTTTTTTCCTTTTTTTTTTCTTGGATTACGCGGCCTTTTCAGTGGGATCGCGCGTGCACGTGTGGACAAGTCATGGCCTTCCCCCGGCGATCCTTGCAACGACCGAGAGACGCCATGTTCAAATCAGCCAATGGCTGATAGAAGGCCTTCTACGACTGATCTTTGAGCTTCCTCCGTCACTTGTCGAAAGACGAGAAAGCAATTCTTAGCTGATTTTGATCATTTATTCTTAATCGCAAGCCGACTGCTGCGCTATAATATTTGGCTCGCATGATCTCGGGAACCTCTGCTACCTATCGGCAGCGTTTTCTGACCATGCTCAAAAACTGTTGCGAAGACCTTTTAAGAAAAGCTGCAGAGCCACTATACTCTTTTTTGTTTTTTTTTGTTTTTTTGCACGAAACTGCATATGATCTCTTGAAAGAAGCGTGAGTGTCACAGTTGTTACACCATGTGTTACTTCTTCATTAGAGTTTTATAACATAACATTTCCTCAAAAAAAAGTAAAACTGAAAGAGAGGAGAAATGTAGGAAAGGTAGGGAGGTAACCACCAGACTATGTCCAGTTTCCAGTTTGCCAGCCTACACGGGGGGGAAGAGAAATGACGGAGTAAACGAGAGGGGGGAATATATATATATATATATATATATATATATATATATATATATATATATATATATATATATATATATATATATTGCACACCAGACGACGAGCTCTCCTGCAGCGCTTGAGGGCAACATCATTGATCGACCACCTGTGAAAGCTTCAAAAATTGACCTATGTCGTGTAACATATTGTATCCTTTACATGAAGCTCAGAAACTGAGAGAATATTGGATTAATAAAAGGAAATCACATCTTACACTGGCAGCCGAAACTTGGCCAATAAGCACTATAGAACTCGCATGGGCAATGTAAGAAGCGCCTAGTAAATACGCTGTGTTTATTGGTGGCTTACGTTGAGCAAATCTCGGAACATATAAATACGGTCACATATCGCACCACTGCTTATTTTGCTTTAAAGTGATTTTGAACATGAAATGAGGACGATAGGAGTAAATTTAGGGCCGAATCTGCGAAGTTCTTTTCGTTCGTATTAGTGATCTCTGCCTTCGCCAATACGTCAGCTAGAAGAATTGGTGGGAATTTTCTGCAGAAGCTTCAGCACGTCAGAACGTTCACAGAATATGGGCCTTAAGCTTGGTACTTGAGCACATGCGCATGCTAGTAACATGCCTGACCAGCTTCTGTCAGAGGCAATTACACTACGCCGTCGTCTAGACTCATCGTCACAGAAAAAAGCCGTGCTAGCGCTACTGAACTTCTTGCGAAGTGACCTGTCTGAACGACTCTGAGTGGATTGATTTCACGCGCGCGCGTGTGTGTGTCCGACTTTTGTTCTTATTTATTTTATCTCTCTGTGTTTCAATCGGTCTTTTATTCTTTCAACTCCGTATTCCCAACCCCAGTGCAGGGTAACATACCGGATTATAGCGTCTGGTTAACCTCCCTGCCTTCCATTTTCTCTTTTTTTCTCTTTGTCTTTCGACAGCAGTACGTCCAACTTCCACGTCCGATCATTCACGTCCGACTCGACATCGCTCGAGTCCAAGGCCGAGCATGAGACCAAGATGGAAGAACGCGCTCAGTGCGGAACCATCGAGTAAACGTGCTGTGTGTGTCATTAACTTTGTTCTCTCAAGAGTCCCGCTTATTTCGTCGACTCTGCGGGTATATACATATGAAACGACCGAGCACCCGTACACACTAATTCACGCACATACACCGGAAGTGCATCATTGCCTCGATCGCCCAGACTACGGGTGTGCAGTTGTGGTGGCCTTTGTTCGCAAAGCACGGGAGTTCCCAAATGTGGCTGCCCAAACGAGAAAAACAAAATTGCGAAGGTTTGACGTTTTTCTTTCCCTCTTCTTTAGTTGCTCTGCCGTGATTGGTCAATCTCCGCGGGTGCGCATGTGAGGCATCTCGAACGCAACGAAGGAACAATAAAGGCTACTCAGACGTGCACGCAAAGCTTAGTATGCTATACATTTTCGTGGCCTTGTACGGAAAGTATATAGTGCCGAATAAAAGGTACCGCAAGAAAGGGTTCGTTTGTTCGTCCGTGCTGTCCCTTACGACTCTATTTATTTGTGTCGCATGCTTTCCGTTACAAATAAATATTAGACGTATACGTTCACATATGCATCATACAATCGATTACCAAGCTTCTGGACGCGATGGATCATTTGTGTTGGCTAAAGCCACACGCAGACACATACACACACACACACACACAGACACACACACACACACACACACACACACACACACACACACACATGCGGACGGACGGACGGACGCGCACGCATACACATGTACATGTACATGCACATACACACGCACACACACACATACACACACATACGCACGCACACACACACCCACACATGCACATGTAAATGCACATGCACATACACACGCACACATACATACACACACGCACGCACACACACACCCACACATGCACATGTAAATGCACATGCACATACACACGCACACATACATACACACACGCGCGCGCGCGCACACACACAACACACACACACACGAACACGAATAAGACTTGAGCACGCACACTCATCGTTGCACGTTCAGCGAGCGTACAAAGCACGCGACGGATGATTTCGAAGCACGTCCTTTTTTCCTTGAGCAAACACCGGGAATCATCAGCTTGTTGCCGTGCAGTGTCGATTACGGGACGATCTTCTCACTATCTATGTACACGCTCTCGAAATCGGCCAAGTGCGGCGTCCCGAGATCAGCTTCGCTCTCTCTTCATTCTGCAATTGTGCTCGCCCAATGTGTGCGTCAGCTTCGCTGAACAAACATTTAGTTATACGGCCTACGTGCGAAGCAAGGCACACAGGAGGGCACGCGGCGCCGTGTAGATGCTGTCGTCTGACATATAATCCTCTTGGTTTATTCTACTGCCTGTTATTATTATTATTATTACTATTAGCTTTGACGCCACTAGCAAGTACCATTTAATTGAGATATAAAAGTTCCCCTCCTTCACTGATGCTCTCAGGATGACGTATCATACAATGAACTCCGTTTAAAAGTAAGGGAAGGCAACTTGATGCTTGAAGTTGATCCAGGTTGTGCATTTTCGGAATCATACTCGCTATATGCTTTGAGAAAGCTGGAAAATGATGTACTGACGGATTAACTACACATCTTTAAATTATAGGATACCCCAACTATTCAGAATTCACGAAAAAGGGGGAAAAAATCAATGGCCAGCACTTCTTTCATTGCAGGACACCTCATTTCCAGAAACGTTATCAGCGTGTACGAATTCAGTAATCTTGTATGATGTAGCTTTCGTAAACCTCTCCATTCCTTCCTTCCTTCCTCATTTTTTCAACAATGCTGTACTTGCATGGCAACACATCGGTATACTGCGCTGCTACATTGTGTCTATTTATTATAGTAATCGAATATTAATTATTACAGTAAATTGGCTGGAAATAGTGAGGGTATTGCAGGCATACGGTTTTATACTTATTGGTTTGAATATTATACAGAAAATAGCGCCAGATGCACGGGTTTTCTGTATTGCACCTGTCTAAAAATTGCGCCGAAGCAAGTGTTTCATTCCAGCTACATTTATGGAACCCCTACCTTGATACGTATCGATATAGCGATGCAGCCTATGAACTAAATTTGGAATAACCTGTACATCTAATGAATCATGTTAATGATGATGATGTGGTTATTTGTGGCGCACGGGCAATTAGATGGCCAAGTGCGCCAGTTCATGACAACAAATTGCATAAGGGCCCCAAGATTCCGCGCGGTAAGGTGCGAGAAATATATTATATTAGTATTTAATTAATAAAAATGGCGTAAAATGTGTGAATTGAGAATTAATGGCGAATGGCCATGGTTACAAAACTAAGGTGGAGGTATACGGCATTAGCACAAGTGCCTAGTCAACGCCCCTGATTACAAGATCCGCGAGGCAGGTGCTTTCTTTAATGTATAGCCCCGCCGCGGTGGTCTAGTGGCTAAGGTACTCGGCTGCTGACCCGCAGGTCGCGGGTTCGATTCCCGGCTGCGGCGGCTGCATTTCCGATGGAGGCGGAAATGTTGTAGGCCCGTGTGCTCAGATTTGGGTGCACGTTAAAGAACCCCAGGTGGTCAAAATTTCCGCAGCCCTCCACTACGGCGTCTCTCATAATCAAATGGTGGTTTTGGGACGTTAAACCCCACAAATCAATCAATCAATCTTTAATGTATAGCCACCGCAGCAGCGAGCTCTATTCAGACGTCATGCTAGAGACTGCTTACGAATATCACATGAATGCTATGCACGTATTTAAAAAAAAAATGCGAATGCCTCATGCTTGAAAAGCAGCTCTCCGTCGATGAACATCAATGGGTGAAGTAGTATTTGGTGCCGGTAGCATAGTGCAAAATGATGTTTTCTAAGCGTGCGTACCACGCGTGAATCACGTCAACGCCGGGAAAGTATGTGTATATACTGTCGCAGTATACAGTCCGCGGCATGCGCTCACTATGACACAATGCACCGGGCATAGGGAAAGCTTTTAAGGCTGGCTTGCCATAATTTGTAAAAGCTTCAGGCAGGTTCAGTTATTCTGACTCGGGACGCGTAGAGGCGGAGCCAAAGTTCCCAGGCCGTGGTGACATAGGATTCAGTAGGTTAGTGGCCTGGAAACTTGTGACCACCCCTGTACATTTTTTCGGTTTATCGCACACGCGTGCACAATAATGCCCTTGCAAGTACGTTTGTCGCGTACGTAACAAGCTGCAGCTTGGCATGGTTACAGCCAATACTCAGCGTTGTCGAGAGAATGTATATATGCTTGTACATACGTCCGCCTCCAGTTCGGTAATTACGAGAGCACGAAACTGGCCACGAGGAAGGGAAGCAGCAATGCTGAAAACTGTTGTACAGTGGTAGTACTATATAGTGGTCAGTTACATTTTATGTGCGCCGAATTACGAGCCAGCGGGCGCAGCAGCAAGCGCTGCACGTGCATGCAAAGCTTCCTGCATAGCGTGCGACGGAATGAATCCTCGGTTCCACGTGCCTCTTGAAGGGAGAATGGGGGAGGGGGGGGCGAAATTAAAGCGTCACTGCAGCCTTTTAGGGCCGAAACAGAGCGATATGCGCCAACGAGAACAATCGGACGTCGTTGAGGGCATGAAAGAACAGGAACAGCGTTTTTTTTTTTTTGTCATTTCTAGCGCGCACGCGCACCACGAGAAAAAGAGTGGAAGTGCGCTGGCGGCATGCACGCTGATCGCGTGCGCGGGAGAATGACGCCTGCGTCAACCGGAAGTGAGAGGAATGGGCAGGAAGTGACGAACGCCCGGGTGAACTTGCGGCTGCTACTTCACGTCTCGTGCTCCTCCCTCCCGTTTCTTTCACGTTTCTTGTGTGGCGGGGCTATTACGGGGACTAAATGCTTGCACGCTGAGAGTGCACAGATTACATTTGATTCTTCCTGTTATGCTGCGCCTCTCAAGCGTGTAGATGTTACATCATAGAACTCATCCAACAACCAAACTGCTTTGCTCGCCTCCCCCCCTCCCCTCCCACCCTTGCCTCCCCGTTGTGTACAGTGCAACATATAAGAAGTCATACCATAGGCCAGAAATGTAGCGAAGCACAACTGCTGTGTTGGCGTTCTTTTTATTTCGTCTATCCTTGGGTGGTGTTTCGGTACTCAAAAAACAACAGCATATCTATGGAGCGAATGATGATGAGTGGAACCAAGTGTCTGTCTGTCTGTCTGTCTGTCTGTCTGTCTGTCTGTCTGTCTGTCTGTCTGTCTGTCTGTCTGTCTGTCTGTCTGTCTGTCTGTCTGTCTGTCTGTTTGCTACTGCCGATTACGCCTGACGCAGGAAAAGGTTAGACTAATGATGTATTCGCTTGACCGCTCTGGCTCAGAGTGGCCAGATGCAGAGGCAGCTCGCAATCGGAGCGCGAGAGGCAGCGTACCAACCGAATGACATCAGCGATCTCAGAGCGCTTAAAGCAGCGCGCCCGTAGCGCCACCGTGCAACCAGTGCGGGAAGCTGCCGGGTAAACATTGCGACGCCACGTCAACAAACGGCGCCGATCAGTTCAGTGGACATCACTGACATGTCTAACCTTTGTTATACTCTTTCTCTCCCTCTATCTGTCATGTCTGGGCATAGCGAAAGCTTCTGAGCTGCGCACATAGATCTGGTGATCGTCCTTGTCCGAACTGCCTTCTTCAAGGCAGGCTGTCTGCGAGCTCCTGTAACGACAGCATTAACGTTTCCTTCGCCTTTGCTACCCACCTCGTTATTGACATGGTGCATTTACGACTTCGTAGCTGTGAATTAGCCCCACGCGCGCGCGAAAACGTCATTAACAACGCACGTGCGCGAACTATTACGTGCCCTACGATGCCCCGATCCGAAATGCACGCTGGCACTACTCACCTCACCTCGTGGACCTGCCGGCAGCCACGTGATTGGCCGGCTTGTGTCACGTGATCCGTCCTCTCGGTCAGGTCGCGCCACGCTCCCACTTCGAAGTCAGAGCGGTCGGCAGCGCTCCGAGTCATAGGCAGACGCTCTGTAAGAGCCAATCGAAGGTAGTCCGAGCACTCAAATCCTACCAACCGAAGGCGTAGCTACTTTTCAGAGCGCTCTAGAACACTCGAAAAGGCTAAACAGAATACGCCATAATAGGAGCTTCGCCCCTAAAACGTACTGGACATAGGCGACTATCTTTCATCAAGTTAGTGTCTTCGCATGCCAAGCGCCGTTGGTACCGAAGATACGTCATAAAGCCCGCAGCGCGCGGCCGACGCTGGCCTCAAAACAAGTAAACTTTACTGCCTCCAATGCTTCGACAGAAGCATCGGTACATTCGTTATTTGTGTTTGTGAGATGAATCAAAGTGCATGACGTGTATACACTCGGTATTTCATTGAGATTGCGACTCGCTTTACAGATGCGACTTTATAGTATACCGATGGCTGCGTCGCATGCGTGCCCTGGGTTGTTACGGAGATCGCTTAGTCGATGAGCATGTTTTTCTTAACATTAAAGGGTTGCTGTTCTCTCGAGACAGGGGAGAATGTTCCGCAACCATAAAGGACGACGTCGCATTCCTGGTACATGTTTCTCAACCGTGTCTCGTAAAGTAAAATGAGCAAATGAGCGGATCTTTAGTGGCATCGCCACCGCAGCAATGCCGCGACTCTCTCGGCCGTCAGTGAAGTAGCATTCCGAATTGAGTACGATTCAGCACTCGTGCGGCTGTACACGGATCGACCGGGTTCTTATATAACCGCGCCTGCGCGTTATCTCGCCAAACATGCGGGTCGGCCCGGCTCATTTCGAGACCTGCAGTCGGTAAGGAAGAATGAAAGAAAGAGCCCCATAAAACGTCGCCATACGCGACTTTTTTCTGCTGGCGGTAAAACTGAAATAGCCTTGTGTAATTCTTAACGCGTCTATATAAATGCGAGCATGCAAGCTGCCTTCCCGGACCGGATTATATCGTTTTCAGAAACATCCGCCGGAGACCTCCCGCAGCCAGGCATCGTTCGCGATGCTTTTACACTCCTTTTACGAGTGCTTCTCGCTGATAAATGAGCCGGGATAGAAGCTATGCAGAGCGACGATTACCTAACGTTGTCCTGTAGGATATGAGCACGTGTAATCATTAGGTTGGTTAGCGCGGTAACTTTATCGACGAGGTCGTCCCCGGGTGCATATTCGTATTAGCCGCATGTACGCTCGTTAACTTGCTCAAAACGGCGTCCCGTTTCCACGCCCGAAGGATACATGTATAGGTATCAAACTGAGTCTCCCCATTTGATTGTCGTAAGGAGTCGAGTTCTGTGACTTTTTGTTCTGCTCGTGCTAGTTTCTTCACCGCTATAACTGTCACGTTCCGAAAAAAAAAAACATTACAAAACAGTCGTGTTTAGGAAGCAAACTCCGGCCGTGCCGCTTTCTTACCACAGTAGCACGATTAAGCAGCATCTGTATATTATACTCATTGTTTGGCCCTCAGTTACTCATATAAAGTTACACATGCATGCCCCCACTGGACACTATCCACCGATACCGGGCTCCACGCCGATTCATGCAAAGACTACTCGTTACTACTCAACTCGATGTCCGAGTCGGTCGCCAATTATATCGCCTAGTCAGACATATTTGGGATGGTTCAAGGGTGGATTTGAGAAACGAAGAGAAGCAATATGTGGAGAGCTAAAACAAACTGATGCTCTTAGCGATTACACATCTTCGTAACATGTAAGCAAGATGCGTTCCTTGAATCCGCTCAACTCTCCTCACCCGATTCGACAGCGTGCGCGGCCAAACAAGCGCCGCGTTGTTGACGTTCCATCTGTGACCATTATGACAACGACACGGCCGACGCGGCCCATCGTGAAAATCACTCTTTGGTAATATCACGGAAGGGTCCGCGTGCTCTGGTATCACGTCGTCGCACTTCCACGCCCTGATAAAGACCTCTTATATAAACCACTCAGCCTCCCGATGTCCGCGGCTCGCGCAATTTTCGGGCAACTTCTGTATACAGCTTGTACGCGGCCGTTAAGAGCTGTGAAGACGGCCGGACGCTCTTCTTTACGACGAGGGAGTCGCTCCTCTTCCACGCCCCGTGGTTCTCGCACTCGGCAAACTGGCTTCCCCACCTCCGCGCACAGACAGAGTGCGCAAAGATACAAGCGATCGTCCCGCATGGCGCTCGCAGCAAGCTGCGTTCGTGACAGGCATATAAGGACCCGCGCGGGCCTGCCGTTCGCGAGCCTCCCATATACCGTCGCAGTTCTTTTTCCTTTTATCGTAAACGCGTTGCTTTTGTTTCTCCGTTCCTTTCTGCGGCCGTCTTTTCGTGCATCCCAATAAACACGGAACGATTTGCCTGTTAAACGAGCCAGGGAGGAAGCTGTTCTCTAGTTGATCGCCGCTCCCAGGTCAAAGGTTGCCAGAGTCGTTTAGCTGTCGTATATATACGTACAGCTGGGCGATATTGCGTGGGCTATAGATGCACCTCCGGACACCCAGCGCGCCCTGTTTGCACAGCCAGACCCCCCTCCCCCCTCCCTCTTTCGTCCCGTCGTGTGCTCTCCCTATTCGTCGAGCGCGCGCGTCTTTGGCCTCTATGCTCTTCATGTGCGTACGGCGAAAATGGCTTCGCATATTCTGTTACACGTCTGTCAAGTCACCAGGAAGGTGGTGTGTTTTTTCCTGCTATGCTAAGCATGAATCGGCGATGAAACTGGACTCAACTACATCGAGCCTATAAGGATATAAATTCTGGGCCTTCGCAATCAGCGCCTGTGGCAGCCGTGAGCCGAAAAGAATCGGAACTAATGGGTGCCTATAGGCTCACGCTTTTATGTTCTTAATGTGTAGATATATTTTTTATGGTCACCTCTCGAAACGCATAAGCAAGCAGACGTCGGTAAGGTGTTGAGAACGCCGAACGGTGCAGAGGTGTGCAGTACATGCTCGGAGCTTTGTGATGGGACGAACGCCGATTCCCTATATGTCCAACACCACCGCTCGCTAAACTTCGGTCCATTGTCCAGACAGATTCACCTATCCATATGAAACTTCATGCTTTACGTCAGTCTTCTGAACAAGAACGTAACATGCCAGAAGAGCCGAAATCGCTCATGGTTCTTTCACTGTTGGATAACAATAATTCAGTGGGGAGTGACGTCTCTCTGTACCACCACCCGAATAACACGTGTAGTGTACACTTTGACCGCCTTACACATTGAGGTAAGAGTCCCCCCGCATACTAAATCGACGTTTGAACAGAAGTTCTTCCTTGCGATTTCCTAAGTATAGAACTTCCGCACTTAATTTCTGCACAGCGCTTTTCATCGCAAGTACTTTAAGCGCATTTATACCCTTTGCTGGAGGTACGACTTGTGGACCATAGTCCCATGTCAAGTCCGAAATTACCCAGACTTTCTAGCTCTCTCGATGGCGTTCTTCTTTCATCGATACAAACGGCGAGCACTCGAGAAACACGTGCAATACGTTTTCAATTTCATAACCACAAGAGCAGCGCTCGGGTGGAGTAGAGAGGTGTGTCAAGTTTGCGGAAATATATTTGCCTACACATGCCACTTACGAGTCGAAGCCCGCGAATTAATGCGCGTATGCTTCGCGGGAGATTTGCTGCCTCATTAGACTATATATACACGCGAAGAGAACCACTCGCAGGGCACCTTTTGTGCGACCGCCGCAGCACACACCCGACAGGCACGCAACGCAGTTCTTGCTCCTTCCAAGGTACGCTCGCGGAGGCCAGCGCACTCTGCCGAGTCTTGCGGTGGCTCGTCTCGACTACCTGGCGCCACGTCCGGAGACGTATATATGAACCTCGTAAAGGCGGCCGGCCCTGCTAGAGGTGCTCGTAAAAAAAGAAGCGCCCGCGACGCCGGGCCCGCGGCGAGGCTCCCAAAACGTTTGGCGTCTGTCAGGGAAAAAGCCGCGGCGATGATGCCTCCCCTGCAATTACCCCGCGGATCCCATGCTACGTGTGACGCCTGGGAACAGTGGGTACATACACGCACACTCGCGGCCACTGCAGGACGAAGGAGTCGCGCCGGTTAGGGCCTCAGCTCCGATCTCCTCGTGCGGGAGGGCACTCATTTTCGGTCGCCGTTTGTGTGTGTACACGTGGTACGCATAGGAGGGGGGGGGGGGTGCACAGTGGGGAAATGTTGCCACAGACGTTTTTGTTTTGCCCTGGTTAAACAACACGACGGAATCGCTAACAGAAATTGACGTCTCGGAGGAAGACAGTGATTAGAATCCTTAACATCGATGGGTCTTCAGGGGTGGTTGAGTTGAAGGGGCCTAGCAAAAAGGTTTTAGTGCACGCGTATGACCCGTACATACATAGTGTGAAAATGGGAACGAGAATAACGATTGCTATGGAGGGATATGAAACCAGGAACAGAAAGAAACGTCGTGAACTTAACGTTTGGCTCCTAGATTTGTTTTGCTTGTTGCTTCGCTGTATACAAGGTACGCCGGCGCTAGCATGTTAAGACTTGAGGGAATGTTTTTTATATTAATAATTGCTACACCACAGCTAGTTTAAAGGCTTCGTTGCGTGTAGCATATGGGCACATTAGAAGGCTTGGACGTTACAAGTGGCGCTGACATTTCTCATCGCAGCGTCACGTGACTTTGAAGGACGGCACTCACATTCGCGGATGCCAAAGACCCGCGCTTCATGGCCATGACACATCTTCTATGGTGTTACGAGGTCCAACTTAAGCGCTCGAGGAGTTTAAAATTTGGGTTGTAAACATGGTTATGTGATGCGGAGCATGCGCCCTTGGACGTTTGATGATATACTTCGCTCATGTTTGGGGTGGGCGAATGCGCACTGAATGTTTATGCCTCTTTTCCCTCTCAATTCATCGTGTTATTACTGTGTTATGGCGCTCTTGTCTGTCAGCTATTAGCCCTATTGCGGACTAAATATTTCTAAAAAGGATTCAGAAGCTTTAACCTTTTGCAGTTCGTTGTCGGCCGCTGCCTAATAATGCAACCTTGCCGTAGTCGTCCATAGTCAGGTACTCCACGAAAAGTTCCTTTGTGCTCATTCACGCGTTCGTTTTCTCACCACACAATGCGTCACCCCAAAAAAAAAAAGACTAAGTAAACTTCTTGCACTTGAGTCTTTTACCTTCATACACGAATGGACGGAAGGTATGAAAGGGTTTTGAACCGCAAAGGGTTAATGAAGTGCTCAAAAAGCCAGCAGTCAAAGCCTTATTTCGCGAACGTCTATAAATAAATTCATTCGCAGAGAACTCAAACCTCTCGGTTGCTTGGCACGTGTAAGACTCTCTTTGAAGATACACGTGAACACTCTTTGGGCATTATACTCCCGTACGAGAGTCGTGGGGCCCAAAAGAGAGTGAACGTGTTTCTTTAAAAGGAGTCATACGTGGCAAGTCAGGAGCCACTGAAAAGAGTAACGTATACTCCTTTCTTTTGTTTCTCTTGAAGTGTAGACCAAAAGCTTGAGTGGTGGGTACGTGCTGTCGGTCGGTCATCTGTCCGATGCACATGCTATAATACCGATGTGTAACCCTCGGGCTCAAGTGTCCGCCCCTCTCCATGGCAGCGCGGTTTGTGTGTAGTTGCGAGAGCCCTCGCATTCATGGCCGTGCGAAAGGTAGGAGCTGACATGCACGCTCGCGCCGGCACGAATGGAAAGAGGAGCAGGGGCAGGCGTGCGAGGGTCAGACCGCCGAGTGTTTATGGCAGCGGGTCAAGTGGGGACGTACCATCATGCCGTGCCTGGGCCAAGGTCGCGCGGTCACCGAATACATAAGCACGTCAGCAAGTAATAAGACGGTAGTCGGTACGCATACGTGACACGCGATATCGTTGTTGTGTATAACATGACGCCAAAATTAACCGCGTCGATGGAAAATGCCGTAGGCGAAAGAACTTCCCGCGAGACTGTTCATGTGTGTGAACTTTGCGTGGAAAAGAACTTGAAAACATAATCGAGTCTTGGGGTTTTAACTGTCCAAAGTGAGCCATGCTGGTGCGGGAAAAACCCGATTTTATTTTGGTAATAAAACTACTCTGATTTTACGTCTCAAAATCACGATATGATTATTAGGAGCGCCTCAGGGGAAAAGTCCGGAAATTTAAGCCACCTGTGGTTCTTGTGCCCCTTATTTCATATTCATGGGGCTTCAGCATTTTCGCCTCCTTCGAAAATCAGTTGCCGTGGACACGGTTCGATCTCGCAACTTGGGGATGAGCAGTTGAGTGCCGCTATAGATCACCACAGCCGGTCATTTTATCTTAAGGAACTAGAAGCTCAATGTGGGACCCATTCACTGTAAACCCAGAAAATAATAATTGGCATACACGTTCGCAGTATAACGTACGAAACGAATACATTCTTAAAGTTTTTTTTTCTTTTCAATTGGAGCTCGCGGACGCTAAAATTTCGTGTCTCCAATTTCATCACGTATCGAAATGATGGTGCCTTGCGTTGCTACATGCGATTGAAAAAAAAGCATTAGCCTAGAGCCTTTCTCAAAAGATCGTCCGTCCACTCAGGAATCCACGAAATCGAAATCGCTTGAAAGCTACAGAGAAAAAAAAGTAAACTTAGGTCGTAGTACTCTGTAGCTTTCAAGAACCAGTAGTTTCATGACACTCCACTCTTCGTGGCAAATGTCTTTTTTTTATTATCGCGATATCAGATATACGAACATTTCACGCGTATTTCTGCCATCGCCGTGAGCGTGTGGATTAAGTCCAAATAAATAACATTGGCTCACGCGTTGCATGTTCTGTGCACGAGTGAAAGCGTGCGTGGGTAGCTGACCCATCGAAGCGCAAGTGGAGAGGAAACGCGCCGGTCGTCTCTTGTCTCGCGAAAGGCTCACTGAGGAGCAGGAGGGCTGTTGCGGGGCTCCGAAAGCAAGTGCGTACTTCGACTCGCCGAGCATGGTCGCCCGAGGATCGTGCGCGCCGCATCTTTGTCTTTACGTGGATTAGCAAGCGGCTCAGAGAGAGAGAGAGAGAACACAAGGAGAAAAACAGGGAGGTTAACCAGGGTTGAGCCCCGGTAGGCTACCCTGTACTGGGGAAGGGGAGAGTAGAAAGGAAAGTTACAGAGCAGGAGAAAAAAGGTCACTGATTGGGCCGACGAGTAAGAGTTTCACATCACAAACGATGAAACAGGCCGGTTTCGCAAGGTCGCATATAACACTGCAATTTGTTGATATCACACTCTTTGGTTCACCCTTGCTGTGAAACTGACCTTTTCCGGCCCTATCATATTTTTTTCTTTATAAAGGTTGCCTACATCTTTCACTGCTTCTGTGTGAACTGCCTGTATACGAGGGATATTTCACACTTATTCACGGTTTTTCAAGTGGTATATTTATTATGTGTTATGCGACGGCCACGTTTCTCCTTCCTTGCACTCCATTACCGAGGCGCCTCAACAATCGCTTTCCGACTGATGCGCGCACTCACCCTATCATAATCCCTCTGGGCTGTTCGTATAACATCCTTTCACCGCAAAGCCATTAGCTGCGATCACATTCTGACTAAATTGGTGTCGCATCTCTGTGGCCGCGAATTCCATGGCTATACTGAAGCGATACACGCACCACCTTGCATAGACTTGTGCACTGAGTAATAAACCCGCACAAAGGGTTGTTCGTCATGCGTGGCAACGTTGTCGCAGGGGTATCTGGTGGTGTATACAAAAAAAGTCCCGCCTTTAGGGAAGGTCTCGTTTCATGTCATCCAACTCTCGCACTTCCGTACGACGCAACAGGTGCGCGCTTTCATGGCGCTTGGCAGGGAGCACCATTACAGATGGCCCTTTATATCCACGCGCGCGCCGATTTGCCTCGTGCACAGCGGAAGCCGCCACAATTCGAAACACGCCAAGCGCAGCTAAAACGCTTGCTTCTTTTGATTGTTCGTCTCCCGCTGAGAGTGTATACCGGAGCGATGCGTTCAACACCGAGGGCGTTTTCGTCCATCGTCGCGTGAATAGTGTCCATGCCCCGAAACACCTGAACGACCGGCCAGATATGACCGCAGAGTGAATAGGGAGAACGCAGACAGAAATGACTCGGAAATGCACGACGGAAGCGAGGAACAGTTATTGATGCTCGCACACTCCGATGCTCCGCGTTTGGCGGCATGCGTTGCATGCGCGGCAGCTCCAACTTGTATATGTTATCTTGTAGCACCACCGTAGTATACGATATAGCCTATACGTCACCATCTGTATTTCACTACCTTGTTGGCTTGTGTATAGACATGTGGCTGCAGCGGCAACAGTCACCAGAATGTCTTCAATGTAGAAGTGTAATCTGTCATTGAGAAGGAGAACGTCTTCAGATTGGTTTAATTTTATAGGATTAGCTCGTCACAAGGCGAATAGAAAAGGGACACAAGTGAGGAGGGAGAAAGTTTGAACTCGTCAGTTTTCATCGCGTTTGCCTCCTCCTACGTTTGCCATTTTTGGCACATCGCTTGGCGCAATTGTAGCTAATCGTAGAACGGCGGAATGTGGAGGGGAAACAGAAGAAGGGGAACCAGAAAACACAGAAATCGGTGTATCTGCGATGCATATCGTACGAAATGTTTTATCAATCTGGCTGAAATGAATATTGGTTTCTGTTGTTTCACTAAAATATAAGAAACTTCAAACGAATCACTCATCTAGCCGTGTTGCCCCCTTTTTTGAGCCCTTCGTTTATCTATAATCTGCAAAATAGAACAAGGCATGGCTAACTGAGGGAAACCGTTATTGAATAAGCATCTGGACGCGACACTACGGTATAGTGATACGGTGTTTTCTTGCTATAGTTTTTGTTTGAGTCCGGCTGTTCGTTTTAGGAACTAATGAGTTTGCTTTCTGGCTCTTTTTTCTGACCCCAGGGAGCGAATCCCCGGAGCGGACGCTGGAGTCTCCCCCTGGTGGCGGCGGAAGCGGTGGCGGAATGTGCTCGCTCAAGATGAAGAAGCAGCGCAAGGCGCGCACCGCCTTCACGGACCACCAGCTGCAGACCCTAGAGAAGAGCTTCGAGCGCCAGAAGTACCTGAGCGTGCAGGACCGAATGGAGCTGGCCGCCAAGCTCAACCTCACCGACACGCAGGTCAAGACGTGGTATCAGAACAGAAGGTACGCACCCATTTCGTGTGCGCGCCAAGTTGCAGATGGACTGTATGTGGCACCTTATATGTGTTCGGTGAATGAATGACTGGCGGAGTTGAACAATTCAGATAGAAGTAGGATGATAAAAGGGCAAGCTTAAGTGGAGGTTGAGACTCTGAAGCAGCAAGTGGGGAGTTCAAGGACGTATACCGTCTTGTTTTGGCAGCAAACGGGAGTCGAAAATACGTGTTTGTGCGTTTCACCGTTGTTATTTTCCCCGGTCATGTTACCGGGGTAAGGAGGGACGTCACGCGCACCACGACGCCGCGCGATACGATATTTTCCGCGTTCACTCGCGTTTCGCCGGCGAATGTGTGACACGTTTGTCACCGCCAGGGGACCACGAGCGGCCTCTTCTTCCAAAGCACTGACTGGCTCAGAAAAAAAAAAAGAAAAAAAAAGGGGGGGGGAGGCGTCTCATTTCCAGCTTTCCGTGCCGCCTTTAATTGTGTCTCTGGCAAGCGCTATTGCGCGCGCTCCCTCGACTGCGCTTAGCGGCAGGAAGTATGGTGCCTGAGCATCGTGGGAGTCTGGCTGCCGCGAAGCCACGGCGGGGAGGAGGGCGCGCACCCTTCTGTCGCCGCAGCGAAGACGTCGCAGCTCAAAGCGCTCCTGTCAGAAATCGCTTAGCGAGAGATATATACGCGTCCCGCTCTCCCAGCCGCCCGCTAAACGGCTGCTGCACGTTGCATGCGCCTCTCGTGTCGACGCCAAAACAGCGAAAAGAAATATACGGTAGGGGCAAGCGCGCACGCGATGTGTGTATCTCCGCGTGCGACCGAGGGGAGGGGCGACGGCTCCCGAGATCTGTGTGTTCGCTCGTGCACGCGGGAAAAGAAGAGCGGAGGGAGTTTGCGAACGTTCGTACATACACCCGGTGCGAGAGCCCCCGGAAAGGCGCTCGCAAATGAATGACCGCGCATGACCGCAACCGTATTCAGCGGCAGCAGCGTTTTGGGCGTTTCTTTTGTTTTCCGTCTCCGTTGGCCGCTATCTCCGCGGCGCTCACGTAAAGCACTTCCGCTGCCGTGTGTACAAAACGAGCGTTTAGAACGTTTAAGCGGAGGCCGCCCTTTTCATACTTGTGCGCGTGCGTATTTTTTGTTCTCTAGTATGGTGTGGTACACATCACTTAGAGGAAAGAGGAAACGCGAAACCATTTGTGAGCCTGGTTAATTTCTCAGAAGTCGCTTCGCCGGTTTCTCCCGTCCTCCTTCGTTCACTCAGTTTCCCCTTTCCCCCCTACGGCTTTTTGTGAATGCGGTTTAATTAAGCTTGCTTCGTGATGCGGACCTCGCAGGCATCAGTTCTCAGACGTTGAGCATCCACAGCTCCGGCAGAGCTTGACGCATGCCCTGCACAGAGATGCGTGAGGATGCTTGTTCGAAAACACTCCACTGGCTTTGTACGAAACTGCATTCTCCGTTTTTCATTTCCTGCTGTAATGCTCGTGTTTCTTCGGGCTAGCTTTGTGCTTGTCGAAAGGGTGCTTGATTGGATAATAACAGAACTCCAGTTAGAGTCACTTTTGTCTTCAGGGAGCCTTGTGTGCCGATTCGGGCGTTGCTGCTTCGTACTTAAGTATGGGTGTTGTTTGCTTCATCTGTACTCTGATATCTTCCACGTTGGTTTTTGTCTTCTCTAAACGTCAATCCACTGTTATTTCGCAACGTCCGCGTAAATAAATAATTTTTAGAATACTATGAGACAACATTGTTGGTGTGATGTATTGGTCTAAATTTAACCCATGCGAAAAAATAGGAAAACGTTATGTAACGTTCATGAAAATGTTGTCCGAGCTGGTATATTAAAACGTTAGTGATCTTCGTATTTAGTAGCACTGCGCAAAAATTGTGCTTTCCCACCTAATAACTTTTTTGATACTAAATGATTCAAACATGCATTCCACTTCCCATGTTTTTACTTATGGTTACATCGGATACATGGTATGACTGGCCTTGATAAGCCGTGACAGGGCACCTTGGCTGTATACACTTCCCTGTGCAAATGCTCAATGATAGCATATCGGCTGGCATGGTCCGTGTGCTGGGATCCCAGGCCTACACACAATCTATCCTGTGAAGAAAGAGTGTGATCCGTTCATTGAGCATTGCTTCTTTCTTCCTCGCGCAGGACGAAATGGAAGCGCCAGACGGCCGTGGGCCTCGAGCTGTTGGCTGAGGCCGGAAACTACGCAGCCGTGCAGCGAATGCTTCAGACGGCTCCGTACTGGCTGTCCAGCTACACAGGCCTATCACCGCAGTCCTCGCTGAGCACCATGGCCGCGCTGGACCTCTACTACCGGCAGGCCGCTCTACAGAAGCCCATGGCGTACCGGCTTTACCCGGGCGCTCCACCTCCGGGAGTTGCTCCTCCCGGAGTTCCGGCCGGAGTCGCTCCGCCACCGGGCGGCCAGGGTGCGCCTCCACCGCCACCCCATCACGCTCTTCCACCGGGTGCCTCGAGCAACGGACTGCCCGCGTCTGTCGTGCCACCTCAAATGCCACCGCCGTGTACGTCTTCAACGGCCTCGCCGTGCTCGGTGGCCAGACCGTCGTCTCCCGCTGCCTCGTCTCATCCTCCTCTTCCCACGACGTCGTCCTCCTCGTTGTCCTCGGCGTCCTCTTTCCGGCCCACGAGCAGGGAGTCCTGCTAGAGGAGACCAGCGTCAGTCGCCTGCTCCGGCGCACGCCTCCTCCTCGTCCCCACTCCTCTTGTAGAGAAGATTCCTTCATACTTCGACTGTTATCTTGTTCTTTGATGCAGTCTGAGAGAGACTGAATTGGAGGGTTCGTGAGCTTTCGAAGCGGAAAGTCTAGTCGTTACACCCACGGAATGCGAACCTTTTTTTTTTCCTTTGCTTTAGAAAAGTGAGCACAATGATCGATTAAAGCTGTAAACCTTAGTTCGGTGCTTTCGAAGGCTTTTAGGAGAAAGAGCTTCACGCACGACGCTCTTTGTTCGCGCACAATTTCACCGTGTTTTCGCAAGGCCTCTTGAGTATAATGTCGCAGTAAGTTGACTCCCAGCAGGGTAGTCGAGTGACAGGCGAGGGATCCTTGCGCGATGATTTTTCTGTCACTCGATCCCTTACTGCTCGTCATTTTGTTGTCAATGGCCTGAAGCCCCTTTTCGGCCGTCAGCACATTAACACCAGTGGCTATAAAGTTATCCCCGCAAGCAACCACAGGCGCGCAGTAAAATGATAAATTCTGTACTGCATCTCAAACCCCTGGGTTGCGGGTCGTAGGGGTACTGTACAGCAAAGTAACAGCGTACGGGGCTAAAGGCATGGCACGTTACGCGCAGCACTAAGGTGGGGGCATTGAGACCAAAAGCTAAACTTAATGATACAAGTACCTTTCCTCTTTAAGGACTGAAGTTCGCTCATCAATAATTGCTTAGTTTGTTTTTCAGTCGAGTACGACCTCCCATCCATTCTTCATCCCTTTAGCTATGTAGTCTGTTTATAGGAAGCAGCTACAGAATGGTGTAGTGGTGTCAGTTCTTTGCACCCAGTTTGTAATTACGTTCATGCGAACGCACACTCGCACACGCGCTCAGGTGTGAATCGCCGGTGACGCATTTCATTCACAAGTGAACCTCGAAAAATTAGGCTTTAGGTTGCGATCCGATGTCACTGTCTGGCCATTACCGACGTGTAACTTCTAACGCATTTCACGCTTGAGGGCAATCTACCCACGTTGTGTAAATAAGCGAGCGAAAGAAAGAAAGAGAAGTTCTATGGTAATATCGGTAGTGGACATGAGGACGTGCTATAGAAGCTTGGCATTTGAAAGCGCTAGCCGGATTTGTTTACAATACCGGTTTCCTAAGAAGTATTTCACGAGAAGTTTGGTGCCGGGCAAGGAACGAATAGGGCTGTTTGGTTTGAGCATTCTCGTGAAAACAATGAGCGCTTGCAAGCACTGAAGCAGGCGCTCTTGTAAAGGGTGCTCTTAAAAGGACAGCGACGCCTTTGGGAGCGACGTGTATAGGTTGCCGTGTACCCTTTTCAAGTGGCATTCCAGATCATCGCGTCAATTTGACATCTGACAAGACCACCGTATTACGTACGCATTTGCAATCTTTTTTTTTCTTGTTCGTTTATTGCTTGTACTGAATTTTCTCCCCTCCGATGTGAGATTGCGTCAAGGTGTGATGTGCGCTCTTGGAACATTCACGCGCGTTTTGAGAAAGTGACTTGTGGACGATGCCGAAAAAGAATCGTGTGCCGTTATTCTTGTGTGACATTCTGAATGCAAAGTCGGGTGTAAGACACACCTGAACTTGCCCTGTTGTAATATAAGTTTGTAATCTCGCGTAGATATGGCAATAAAAAATGGCTAATAAAGAAAGCAAAAAAAAAGTTGAGTTGGGAGTCTTGATTTCGCGACGTGCGTTTCATGCGCGAAGCATATGACGTTGCATGCAGAATGAAGAAAAAGTTTACGCCTGTGTTAATGAAAATGTATTATGATCAATCAAGCAACCAACCAATCAATCAATTGTTATTAGAAACATCTTGAAAAAGAACACAGATATATATGCAGACGGTTGTGCTGAGGTTCCAAATCGCCGACCCGTCATGTGGTTTAAAACCTTGGTTGTCAAACAGGAATTTCCGATTCCGGGTCCTCGGCGTTTCGGCTGTAAAGTTATGGCATGTTTTATACGCAGTTAACACTGCCTAGGCAGTAACTGCAGCCGCTTCATGTTGATTCGTGCAACTTGGTGTTAGCAGCAAAGAGAATTTCCTTATAGCTGCAGTTAGCTTGTCTAATACAAAAGGTATACAATTACGCTTCGTTCTGCCCCCTTCCCTCGGTTCTTTTAACATTCCAATATACGTAATGACATACTTTGGCCACAAAATCCCGAACACAGAGCTTAAGAAACACACAACGACAAGTGCACACGTGTGTTTGTCGTTGTGTTTCTTCGCTCTGTGTTTGTGATTTTGCGGCTAAAGTTTGTCATTAAGGAAGTACCAACTAGGCCAACTATCAGTCTTGTGCCAATATTCTATTTCCGAGTCCTGATCTTTAAGCCTTAACTCTCGCGTCAACGTGCGTTGTAAGTTAAACTGGCCTATCGTGACTTTGTTTCTTCCTATACCCCCCGTATGTACTATATGGTACGTGGTATATAAAGCTGAAATTTCAGCCGTTCGACTGAAAATACACTCTTATGAAGTAACATAAAAACTATGTTTCGAATGGAATGGAATTCTCACTGATCTAACGAGTTAAACTCCGAGACCCTATCGCTGAGGTCGACCGCCGCTCTGCGCAGCTACGACCTCGGCGACCAACTCGGGGCCATGCAGGCTCAGGCAAGATCTTGACGCACCATAATGGGATACCTGAGCCCGCGTCACCAAAAAGCCTGCAGGACGCAATAAAGTTACAACCAACCAATGCAATGAATTTTCCACAGAAGAAATATCTTTAGTGTATGTGAATTACCATTCGACGTTAGAGCAACGCTATCGAACACCAGATACAACTTAGCCAACACAAGCCACTGGAAGTAATACGCGTCCAACGGCCTTCCCGCTTCTCCCTTACTACTCGTCACGACTCACGGCGCCCTGAGGGTGTTTTCTTTCAGATTAAATAATATTTTAACATTTCACGTATACGTTACAGTTCCTGCTTTATCGCACAATTTGTTTTCGAAATATAGTCTTTAAATTATGGTATTGGGTGAATCGGAAAGATGTACGCTCAAAATCCTGGTTCTCATGAATGTTTCGCATTAAAAAAAAAAAAAAAACTTATGTTTGGACTTGGAACTCGTTCAGCAATACGGTATCCAGTTTTGTGTGCACAAAATGCAAGCGAAAATATGTGAAGGACCCTTAATAAACTTTGAGAAATGTATAGAGAAAGACAATGGTGAGAAAGAAAATCAATATAAAAGGGGAAAATTGGTAGATCCCAAGTACAGTGGGAATCGATGATATGCGAAGCACGAATGAGTAAGGTTGCATTGTCACATTAAAATCAGCGCAACGTTACGAAGCGGACGTAAATTGGGCCGTACATCACTTCCATGTCATCATTATCATGTTTGCGCATGGCATTTGTGCTCGTCTTCCATTCGCGTCACGATATACCACATTTGGTATATGTGAAGCTAGCAAAACCGCCGCGAGCGCGCTAGGAGCGTAGCATGTAGTCATGTTATACGTGACACGCATGTAATGATTATCATGTTTGGACGTGTCATTTGTCTTCGTAGTCTATTCAAGTCACGTGATATCAAATTTAGTATATGTGAAGCTAGCGAAACAGCCGCGAGCGCATCATGAGCGTAGAGCATGTAGACATGTTACATGACACGCATGTCATGATTGTCATGTTCGCACCACTGATATACCTTCATCATCCATTAACGTCACGTAATACTAAATTTGGTGTATGTGAAGCTACCGAAATGACCGCGAGCGCATCATGAGCGTCGCATGTAGTCATGTTTTTACATGACACGGAAGTCATAATATCCACGTGAGGGCCTGTCACTTATGTTCCCCATGCAGTCATGTCATACCATACCAGATACCAGTTTCGCAATATGTCATGTGAACAAAACCATCGCAAGAGCAGCAAGGCCATGAATTTTAAATTATGACGTTCATGACATATATGTCATGACTTCCATATTATAACTGGTCACTTGTGCTCGTCATAAAGTCATGTTGTGACATACCGATTTTTGTATAGATCCCATCATCAAAATGGTCAGGAGAGCTAAAAGTCGTAGGCGATAGATAGATAGATAGATAGATAGATAGATAGATAGATAGATAGATAGATAGATAGATAGATAGATAGATAGATAGATAGATAGATAGATAGATAGATAGATAGATAGATAGATTCAAACTCACCGAAGTTCGCCAAGAAATGATTCGCACTTAAAATGAGGCGAGTATCGTCATGTGAACATAGCATGTGCACATGGCCTTCGGCAATTGTGAGTATGCAGCGTTGGAAAAACCCTAATCGAGAAAGAAATGGGATACTGTCAGCTTTGGTAGATATGCAGTACAGGCTCCCTGAAGGGATTGCATAAGTTCCTTTTAAAGAGCTAAGGAGATATATACAGAAATTATATATGTTCGGGCAGTGAAACGCACCTCCTGGAGGAATGGTAACGTAGCAGTTTAATTGCTTACAGCCTATACCCAACAATGAATTGACAAGAAATACGGACTGATCGCAACTCGTCGCCCAAGCCCGGAGAGTGGTCAAGGACCGAGGGTTGTTGGAATAAGCAACTCTCCCATTTCTACCAACAAGTTACCGTCTCAGTTAAAGTTTATTGCTCCTTTCATTCATTCTAGTAAAGTCCTATAGACTTAATGCATATTACTAAACAGTGGTAGGCGCCGTCGACATACTGAGGCACTTTTACCGACTTCACGGTGTACGGGATCGGCCCAGCTCAAAGCTCGCCACCACCCAGTATGATCACGTGAAAACTTGCACAGCGGCTGCTGTGCCAGTTGTCACGTGATCATAAAGGGCGGTGGTGAACTGCGGAGCCAGTTGTCACGGGACCATAAGGACTATTGGTGAGCTTTGGGCTGTGCCGAGCCCACCCACAGGGAAGTCCATGGAGTCGGTATACAAGTGGCTCAGTATGCTGACGGCACGTACCGCTGTTTACAAGCATGGACTAGGTCTATGGGCGACACCTTACAACTTGCTTAGAACCTAGATTTGTGATGATGCCTCGTGAGGAGCTCTGATAATACGAGCAGGGTTCAAATCATGCAGAAAGTCACGAGAAGCTGGAAGAGATGGAAAATGCGTGAAACAAGGGGATGTCGCTGGAGGCAGCTTTTCAAGAAGTGGACTTGTCTTCGTCAAGGACACGACTTACAAAGAATGTCACAGGAGCCAATATTTCGACAAGTTCACTTGTCAACGGATTGGTTCAAGGATTTGTAATTACAGAGAGTTTATCAGTATACAATCACAATATGGTACCGAAATCGGTACCATTTATATAATAAATGATGCCTTAAGAACATCACCACCCAAGCACTTTGTGCTCATAGTTAACCAGCGAAACGTGCAGCCCCGGTGTTCGGCAGTATAGGTTCAACTCGGTGTGGCACTGAAGCCTTTCAAAATTGTTGTTTACCTCTTCGTGCTCATTAATAAGCTGTGACACCCGTTTGGCTTGGGTCTGCCGCAGTGTTTATTTTACATGCCGCACATTGTGCTTCGCATGATCATGGTCATGGAGGAGTTTAATGAGCACTTAAATGCGTTCTGCAATGCGTGAATCTGAGTGGTTGTTCCCGAACCATGCAGGCGGTCGCAGAAGTCGCAGCCGAAGACGATATTCCGCTGGAGAAACTCCCGCCGAAAGCAGGCGTTCGCCACTACGAACGCGCTTCCGCAATCATCACATTGACGCCACATTGACGCCACGTTGTTGCAAGCGTTTGACATCGCGAGCAAACTCGGCGGCGTGGTTTGCAGGATCCGCCTGCCACCAGCGCTTGCATTCCCGTGCGTGATTTAGCGCGGCTTGGAAGGTTGCCGGATCATCAGCACGCAGTTGTTCCCGGCACTCGGCCTGCTTGGCCTGTTTTGTGGCCGGACTGCGCCATCGGCCCGGCGAGTCGCAGCTCTCGTACATTTCCACTTTCGGCACTCTTCTGCAGTTGTTCGTGGCAAAGCCATGTGTAAAATCTCAGGAAAAAACTGATGCGCGCGTGCTGTGCTCGTCGCCACGGCTGCGGCGGGAGGGACGACGTCACTTACAACGCAGCCAATGGCACGCGTGCTTGGTTACGACGTTGCGAATGAGGTAACAGATAACACGGCCAATGAACGGTTTTTCGTTTCTCCCAGCCATTCATAGCTTTCACTGTACAATGTGGTAATCCGTAAAGCAAAGAATTGTGCGCACGCTGCTTAGGTAGTGTCCGCTTTTGTTTGGGAGGTGACGCCGTCCTTCAAACTGCACTGTGGCATAAAGAACAAAGCGACTTTTATCCCGTGTTAGAAAAAAAAGAAAAACTGAGCGTTCGCCACCAAAGCAAGAGCGCAAAGAAAACACATACGTAAATAACAATTTCTACATTCACTGATAATGAAAACCATTTAACAGATGTTAGATCACGGCCATACGTCAAGCTTTTTCTTTACGTCATGCTTTTGCTTAATGGTGTCGTAGCGGTTACGGTGCACAGCTGCTGACCAGAAGGTCACGAGTTGGATCACGGCCGGGGTGTTCACATTTCAATGGAGGTAAAATGGTAGAGGCCCATGTACTGTGTGAGTTTAGTGCACGTTAATTCACGCCATATGATCGAAATTTTCGGTTCCCTCCACTACGGCACCTCTCGTTACTATATCGTGGTTTTGGGACGTAAGACTCTAGATATTTTTAAGATAATTTCAGCAAGTATTTAAAAAATGTTCTTACGCTGCAATTGTTCGTAGATTTAGCCAATTATGAAACACATTAGCTTAAGTGACCAAGAAATGCCAAAAAGTTCATGCGAACGAAACGAACGTTAAATACATTTGTGTTTTTGTTAAATGTTTACCGCTTCGTAATTCTATATGAACGTCCTTAAATATTTCGCGGACTTATTCACGACAAGAGAGAGAGAGAGAATTAAATAAAAGGAAGAGACAGGGAGGTTAACCTAAAAGAACTGGTTTGCTACCCTGTACAGGGGTGGGGAAATAAAGGATCGGAAAAAGGATAGACATAGAGAGATATGAAATAAATTACGAAAAAAAATGCATATGCACACACATGCAGGGCTTTCCGATCACCGTCGTCTGGAGTGACCGGTTGAACGCAAGAAGCGCAGGAGCGCCTTCACAGCCTTCTTCTACGACATGAAATCCTGTCGGTAGCGCAGCATTCTTTCTTCTGAAAGAGTCTGGTTGTCCAGTTCGTCTAGTGCATTGCAGAGTTACTGTCTCTGCGAGCAGTATTGTGGGCATTCGCACAGAATATGCGAAATCGTTTCGTCACTGCCGCAATGGTCGCATGCAGCAGTGTCGGCCATTTCTATGCGGAATGCGTACGCATTGGTAAATGCGACACCCAACCATAATCTGCACAGCACAGTAGCGTCCTGTCGGCGAAGTTGTGGAGGAATTAGAAGACTGAGAGTTGGGTCTAAGGTAAATAATCGTCCGTGGGGGAAATGTGACTTGTTTCATTGCGACGTGGTGCGCTTGCGAGCAAGCATTCGGAGTTTCCTTGCAGCGTCAATTCTGGAGAGCGTAATTGATATTTGATTGCTTTCAGTATGGGCAGAACGGGCAGCTCGATAGGCCCTTTCATTGCCAATTATTCCACTATGTCTTAGAAGCCATTCAAGGCTATTTCATGTCCTTTCTCAATGAATTGGTGAGTCTTTTCTGCAATCTCGAATACCAGCTGTTCGTACGGGCCGCAAGATAAAGGTGTTAGCAGGGATTGCCGTGCCACCTTAGAGTCACTGAAAATTGTCCATTGTTGTGGCTGTTGATCACTAATGAATTGCACTGCGGCACGAAGAGCTGTGATCTCCACTCCCGTTGATGTCGTAAGGTGGGAGGTCTTGAATTTTCTTGTAATTTTATTGGTATAACAAAAGATGCCGTTGAACTGTTCTGAACGGAGCCGTCGGTGTATACGTGTATACAGCCTTGGTACGTCTCGTTTAACAAAAGCAGAGCAAGCTGCTTAAGAACAGGTGATGACATATCTGCTTTTTTTCTGGATGCTAGGTATTGTTAGCCTGAGTGAGGCACTAAGGAGGAGTCGTAGGCCTGCCGGTGGATGTGAAGCATGTTGGCAAAGAGTCGCTACACGTGGTTACCGTTTGGCGAAAGGACGAACGTGGTCTGTCTGCTGGTAAGAGGCTATAGGTGGTGCAGGGTGTCCGAGCAATATATGTGTCCCGAGTGTCTCAACATTAATATGCCTCGCGATGAGGTGGTCACCGGCGATTGCTATAGAAGCCATTATCGACGCAATACGAGGCAAGGTTTAGGCAAATCAGGAGTGCCGGGGCCTGAACACTCTGTAACGTTCGTAGGCTTGTTTCGCTTGCATTGGTCGATTCCGGTAAGCTGTATCGCAGGAAACCGAGAAAAAGTACCCTGTACAGCTCTAGCATTGCACTGGGTGATCAAAGTCTTCCCTGTGAAGAACCTCAGTAGATTACAGATGTCTATTAACTATTTTTCCATCTAGGAGGCGTGATCGCTCCGCGATAGATTCCTGTCAATTATGGCGCCCCAAGTGCGATCGAACGTATGGTACAGTTTGACCATTGATGCTTACGGTGTACTTATTTATAGGCTTGAATGTAAAAGCTACGAGGGCGCATTTCTGGGAAGAAATTTCCAAGCAGCTAAGGATGTAGCTAAAGCGTGTAGGTGAAGTCTACTTGCTTGAATTTGGGCCCGAATTGAAGAGAAGCTGATACGCTAGCGCTGTCCGTAAGACAAGTTTCCCCCACTGTGTTGATGGTGGAAGTATCACTAGCGAAGCATGCTGGCAAATAGAGTTTTGTGAATTCAGCCTCTGATTCGGCTGGGTGAGTATTACGCAGTGCAGTTGAGTAAAAGGACTGGACTGGAGTACCTGGCTTGTAGCAGAATAGTTTGCGTTTCCTAGTGAGGCTGTAAGCAAAAGTATAATTCGTGAGAATGATTATAGAAACAAGTTTTATGGTCACCATTGCGCTCGTGTGGCTGCTGTGACTGCAAGATTGGGGAAGTACACATGTAAATCCAAATTTGTCTCTGTTTTTTCTTACTTATGGTAGACGAGTACCAGTTAGTAACCTAGAGCTAGCCGCCACGAGGCAACCTTCTTTTTCGTACGAGTTCTGAGGGTCGGATTAAAAAAAACTGGGAAACAGTGTGCTAAAAGGCCAAGACACTTCGGTAGTACATCGAGGCAAAGTTATCGCACGCCTTTTGCGCATTCGTTGTACATAAAAAAAAAACACGCAAGCCGTCACATACAACATCGCCCGTGAAGATTTAAAAAGAAAACACCAAATAAAAGGGCAATGCCGCAGCTGTTCTCATGGCTGATTGTTCCCTTCAAGAAACACCTCTCGAAACGCACCGTGTAACACCTCTTTCCCTCGAGGAAATTTCACATTCGCACCACACACACACACACACACACACACACACACACACACACACACACACACACACACACACACACACACACACACACACACACATACACACACACAAAGAGAGAGATAAGAAAGAAACAAGTCACTGCTGGGGGGCGAAAGGGGGGGAAGGCTTCTCCCACGACCGTCTGCGAGCCCACTCATCTGTCGGCTGTTTCTCGGCGCCGCTTGCAGGCTAACGCAATAAACGCACCATTTTGAGAGGCGGAGAAAAGGAACGTCGGGATGGCCCTGCGCGTTGCGTTGCGTGCGTCCGCTGCGGGTGGTGTGTGTGTGTGTATGATGAGGGGGAGCGCAAACGGACTCTCCGAGACAGCGCGACCTCTATCGTCGCTGTCATGTACCCAACGAAGCGACGCCGTGTCTCTCGTAGTGCCGAGGCACGCACAAGTCCACTTCGTCGCTCGCGATTTACTCGGGGTAGTTCGCTCAGAACGAACCGAGGGCTCCCACAAAGCCGACACGACGTTTTGGGGCGTATACGCTAATGCAGTGTGTGACAAGTGTGTACGACCTACCGATAAATAAACGACTACACAAGGCGCCCCTAGAGAGGAATGAACAGCGTGGTAACAATGCATTAGACGGCATGTATACACGCAGTGTTAAGTAGACATAGCTATGAGACAGTGCAAAAAATGACACTTCTAAGAAAGGCAGAGTCCAAGCCAATGGCCACCCAATATGCAGTAAGCAACTAAAGAAAGCGTTTGTTGGGACGGGCATCATGTTCGCTCTCATTGTTACAATAGTGTGCTCTACAAAGAACCAGTTCCTACAGTTCCTCGTGGGTTTTTGATCATCCTGTAGAGGAGCGCCTACCAATGCATCCTCGATAATAGAGACCGTTATAGAATGTCACCGCCGAAAGTATTTTGCACTGGCAGGGGCATCGTCCTTGCCTACTCAGAGGCTACAAAGCACATTATCGTGGCCCAGTGGTTTGGTTCCAAATGCATTGGAAGGCTGACATTCACAGCATCATTATAGAGTGCACCTCCAGAGTGGGACTGCGCCTCCGGCACTTCGTGCCAAGAGGACACTTGGAATGGCGTTGACACTTCTCATTTCATGGTTAATACACTATACTACGGCTTCCGAACGACCCGAAAGATGCTGTTCATGCTTCTTTGTTCACCAATGGGTCGTTCGCTTAGTGCTGAAAAAGTCGATGAAGAGAAAGTCGAAGCAGCCAACATGGCCGATGCTATCTATATCGAAGAGCCGCCATGCTGGTGAAATTTCTCGTTTCTCCATTTGAGCAGTACGCTGTTCAGCTTGTATCCAACTTTTCTAACTTGATCCTGAAGACAAGTATCGAACACCATACGCACATCATACGTTCAGTGAGCGCTTATTTATTGCACCCAACCGGAAAACGCCCGACACTCTAGTGAAACGTCTGGTCGGGACACTAGGTCACGGAGAATTATTCCTGAAAGTGGTGGACCGAGAGTATACAGCAGCGAGACATCGACCAAGTGCCAATTCTGTCAACAGCGTTGACACGTGAGGCAGCGGCTGCGGGGCACACTGCATTCAAAGGAGGTTTACAGCCATTGATAAATTGCCACTAATGCAGCACCAATACGCTGCAAGTTTGCCCTAACTAAAGTGGCCACATTACTGTTAGTAACACCGTTACGGCTGACGTTTTCAAGGTTAGGCTGAAGTATGTGTCGCTGATCACGTTCACAGTTCCATTAAGAGTCTAATGTGGGGATCGCTTAGTTGTTTTAGTCAAACTGGACGTGTGGAGAAGAGCTATGCAGCCTGCCTTATCATCTTGCCTTACCTTCAGTTTCAAGAATGCATGAAGTTTAAGAATAAACAGTTTTTAAATTAAATATAAAAAAGTTCTCATCAAACATCGATGGCATTCCTTTATTGTATAATTTCAATATGTGTTATCACTCACGTGTTGTCTGGGGTAGAGGAGCGAAATTTCCGGGAAGTACAAATAGCGTTACGTTTTTTTTTTTCCAAATTTGGAAATAAATTACGGTTCACACATTTTGCATGTCAGAATATATATATATATATATATATATATATATATATATTATATATATATATATATATATATATATATATATATATATATATATATATATATATATATATATATATATATATATATATATATATATATATATATATATATAATTTTTTCTAACGACCTATGTAGTATACTTAACGTAATAGCCAGGAACTTTCATCTGAAGCTATTACCCTCTTCAGCTGAACAACTGCAAGACCTGCGCCCCGCCGTGGTGGTCTAGTGGCTAAGGTACTCGGCTGCTGACCCGCAGGTCGCGGGTTCAAATCCCGGCTGCGGCGGCTGCATTTCCGATGGAGGCGGAAATGTCGTAGGCCCGTGTGCTCAGATTTGGGTGCACGTTAAAGAACCCCAGGTGGTCAAAATTTCCGGAGTCCTCCACTACGGCGTCTCTCATAATCATATGGTGGTTTTGAGACGTTAAACCCCACAAATCAATCAACTGCAAGACCTGCGTTCATCATACCATATAGCCTCCTATATTTTTCATGCCCGCGTAGTGTAGAGGCGAAGGCCGTCCACCGCCCTCGCCCTTCCTCCTCAATTTACGCCTGCCTTCTCCCCAAGAGGGGGTCGCACCCCATACTTCTTGCCTGTACATGTTGCGGTGCGCGAAAACCATAAGCTCGCTCACTCGCTATACGCTACCACGTGTTGAGGCACCTCGAAGTATTTACGAAAGTGGCTCTATACAAGCAAAAGTTCTCCCATGTCCTTCGTGTTTGCCGCCGGTAATCTTGTGCGTATTGTGTGAACAGTGTTTCAACCTTTATTGTTGAAAGGCCGTTCTGAGCGTTAAGGTTCAGTGTCACTGAACCAAGCGACCGTTTGTTTACTCTATTTTACGGAACCACATGTGGGTTGCTAGCGCCGTTACAACCTATATTATTTACTACTATAAAAACTGATTCACGGTGCATATTTCATGCATTACTTTTGGCATACCAATTTGGTTTTCTATCTGCAGTGTGGAATCAGCTGCGGCGCCTTGCGCCCGACAAGATGCCGTACTGCTGCGTACTGCACTGGAAGTCTTCGAGCAAACAACGGACGCCGGGCATATCGTTCCACGAGATACCAAGCGATCCGGAACTGCGAGCGAAACGGCTAAAGGCCATTTCTCGGGACGACTGGACACCGAATACTACGTCGTGTTACTCGACTGTATGCAGCCGACACTTCGGTTCCTCCGACTTCATATGGGCTGCTGAATTCGCAAGCTCAAGAAAGACGCTGTTCTCAGCATTTTCGAAGAGTACCACAATATGTCTCGTGTTGCTTGCTTTCAATGTACTGTTGGGATGGAAATAAACGTGAATAGTGCGGCATCTACATTCTTCGTTGTTTCGTATTTAATTTGCGAGTGGTTGTAGCCTGCATGATAAATAACTATTCTAGCATCTTTTTATTCCCTCCAAGGTTACTGCGGGATGGAAACATCACGCTGCACTGTTTGCGTTTCTTCTCATCATCCCTGTACATCATGAACAAACACCAATGCAACGTGCGCATTTATTTTACAGTTGCACCTTTAATGCAAATGCAAATTTCTCTCTACAAGCATTTGCACAACAGCTTAGTCGCGTCGTCTGCTCTGGGACTGGGTATAGGGTGGATGCGCGGTGTAGTGGCGAGTGCTTGAACTAGAAGGCACGGGCCATGGCCTCCGAGATTGCGGGCGCGCGGCGGCCGCACGCCCGCTATTTCGGAGGCCATGTACGTCAAAGTGCCTTGCTCCGCTCGCCACTCAGCGGGCATGAAAAAATATAGGAGGCTATGATACGTAAGAATATCGATGAAGTGTTTAAGCTTTCAGAATTCCTCTCCTCTTGCGTGCTGTTCGCGGCAGATGATTAATCGAGCAACTTATTTCTGATGTAGGCGATCGTTTTCTTGCGTTTGTAGTTCAGCTTTGATTATCTGCCTCTCGCCTCTTCCATCCTCACTTTACCTGTCATGCAGCGGTGTCGATGGAGAATTCAGGCAGAAGGGTCGGTCACGCCTCAGAAGCGCTGTTTATAACCACATTTGTTGTATGCATCAGCACACCGAGATCTAAATAACCAGCGATTGTTGCGTCCGTGCAGTAGTCAGTGTTCATCATCGGCGTTCGCATTTCACTCCTGCTGCCATTTGATGCCATAAAGCAAAAGATGCGCTGAAATCCTGCTACCAAGTCAGCTCTAACGAAAAACAAACAAACAAACAAAAAACAACTCCCGCCTAGCGACGCGATTAGGACCGTGTCACGAAACTTTTGCCAAAAGCGACGATCATGCTTTCTGTTGTATTGCGCAACGCAAAGCTGCGTCCTTCTTGTGACTCGAGTGTCGCTGCACCGAACTACCCGTAGATGGACGGCGATGTATACGGTCCAGCGTCCTCCCACGCGCTCAGCGGCGGCGACGCATTTCAGGGTCGCTTGACGATCGCCTCCGCTGGATCTCTCGCTTGTTGCGCTCGGATGATCCGCAGCGCTGTGTGAACAACGTGAGAACGTCCGTCCCTTTTTTTATTTTTTTTTCGTGATTGAGGGGTACGTGTGGCGTACGGAGACGCGGGTTGCTCACTGTGAGCACAGGTACCACGCCGTGCGTGCAGAAGTGATCTGGCCTGAGAGCAAAAAGGAAGATTATGGTGGACGAAATTGCCTTTAAAGTTCGCAATATATACACATTTTCCTGGCTCTCGTGTTTGCTTCCGTTTTCTTTTTGTCCCTTCTTTCGGATGCGCTTGCGAGCGTGAGAAACAAGAGATGGTTCGACCTAGGAGCTGGAGGAATGTTTCCCGCGCGAAGACCAGAGTTTCAGACCATCAGGGGAAAAACGTCGTTTCCAGAGCGCAATGCCGAGGTGATGGTTGAAGTACACGATGGATTCAAAGGCGCGTCCTTCGTGAGGGCAGCAGCATTAGAAGTAACGCTGGGCCAGACATGGATTTTAGTATTTCAGACTTCTTTAGGCGACAGCCGTGGGCGCTTCATCAACCGCGTATAGTGACCGTCAACGTCAGCACGACTGATATGCAAGGACTCGTCCGTCATGCGATGACGACACTCTGTGATAATGACGTTGAATGTTGCGGAAATTTATAGCGTTATGATGATTTCATCATGACGTTACATAACGTGGCGTCATCACTTGGTCAAAGGTGGGCCAATCACGGATGCAGTGCAAAAGCAAGCGAGGTGCACAGAACTTGCAGTGCCTCGAATTTTTTGAATGAATCAGAAATATCACAAAAGTACTAAACCAGAAAAGAAAATGTACTCTCCTTATTCTCAGTAGGCATGTTTCACTACAATATCCTTGTGTTTGCATTTGGGCAGAGAAATCTTTGTGAAAACCTTCTGTGAAATCGGTGCAATAAATGCTTCCAAGAAAAATATTCACATTTGACGACATTTCAGTGAACTTTCTTTAGTGTGCACATTGCAATCGCGTGATTACTTGTGTTTTCATTTCGAATTCCGTGTGGTGCGGACAGATTTTTGTATCCAAAAACTTGGGCTCAGTGCGCAAGCATTGTGATATGTACCTTTGCATGGCTTTGTGTTTGTTATCGAATATGCGATTGTTGTACAAGAGAAGAGGAATAGCCGGCGCCATGCAGTGGAACCAACCTCTTCTTATATACATTTATTTAAAAAAATTGGAGGCAGTGCAAAATTACGTTGCACTCACGTCAAACTTCGAATTGTGCAAGGCGTCTTACATCCGCTCGAGCTCCCAAGCAGGCCAAGTCACCATCACTCGCTAAATTTGACCTTTCTCTCAGACTGCAACGCAGGAAGTTGACGCCCAAATTACGGTAAAATTACCACTCAACCCATACCATCATTTCCCCAGCAATCCTCTTTACGTTATCATAGAACATTCAGAGGGAAATTCACAAACCTCTTCGTCTCCACATTTCATTAACATTGTCTGCAAGCCTCCCACAATTATAGTGCAGGTCAAGTATTAGGAGTGGTTCAAAATTTTATCTTGCGCACAACTTTAGTGCTAGAATCTTCTTAATAATAGCCTCCATATTTACAAAAGGACATTCCTAAAAAATCGTTCAATAAACAGAACGAAAAACAAACAAACAATACCGTAGTTGGGAGCTGCATAACCACTTATAGTATACAGGTCGTATAAGAACTTAAAAACGCAGTGGTCTTGTGTGAGAGAGCAAACAGAAGTGACGCGCGCCGAATATAGTATTGTATTTAGAATGAAAAATATAATTGTGCATAAATGTAAAGAGTTTAACGCAAATGAGTCTGATCTACGAATAACCGATACAATACAGTACAATGCAATGTAATAAATATTTTTTCCAAAAGCACAAGGGTTCTGGGGAATACTATTGACTAAAAACTGGTGGAAAAACAACTTGATAGGGCTGATAGCCCATTCGAACACATAGGTGGCAGTTGTATGAAAAAGGAAAAGTAACATCTTTAGGAGCTCAAAAATAAATTGAACACTGACACAAATAAAAAAACCAAGCTGTAAATATTATAAACAACGATGAAAACAAATACAATAGACGAGGAGGCAAACCAATATTCAGGGGTCACAAGAAATCATAAACAATTGACTCTGATAAAATAACACTGAAATAATAAGTAAAGTAATATTACAAATTATGCTCAATCATCAAATTTTTTACGAAATGGATCTGAAGTTCCTGCAGTGCACAACACTTTCTACCTTGATATTTATTTTATGTGTATGGCAGATCGTGCTGTAAAGATTGTAAGGCGTATTTATTTCGAAACCGTGGAAAATGCCACATATAGCTATTTCTGGTATTGGCGAAAATTACTCCAGGTGGCAAAGCTGCAGTAGGCACAAGGAAATTTTTGAAGGAAGTATTTGAGAAACAAAAAAGAATGAAGCAGATGACCAGTGTAGAAATATTTTTATTATTTTGTGCCTTAGATAAGCTGGTCATGTTGCCTTTAAAAAGCATATTGATAGTGTTTCGAATCACCTTTTAAAGATGATAGTCTTTCTTGGGGACATTCGATGCAAAAATGTTGTCTGTCTGTCTGTCTGTCTGTCTGTCTGTCTGTCTGTCTGTCTGTCTGTCTGTCTGTCTGTCTGTCTGTCTGTCTGTCTGTCTGTCTGTCTGTCTGTCTGTCTGTCTGTCTGTCTGTCTGTCTGTCGCTCCGTCTGTCCGCCCTTAACAATACTCTAAACAGCACCAAATTACACCCCAAACGGCCGACCTCATCCGCAGTGTCCATCAATAGTGCTCAAGATTCAGCGTTGATACAGTGCTATTGTCAATTAAAAAAATGGCCCCGTATCTGCATGTTTCATTGCAAATCTCGTCGAAAGACGACAGTCTTGCGTGTGGAGAGAGGGAACGAAACGTTTATTTGATGTTCTGCGCAAGAAAATTGGTGAATTGTATTCTGGATGTTGCTGCTTTAGCGAGACTCGATCCGTGCAGCGAAGTTGAACGAGCGCATCGAGGCACGTTAGACACGAGCGCCATCTGACAGTTATCTTCGAAAATAAAGGAAGGCGTGAGAGCCCGCGGAGAAAGATGCGCGCCTGTCTCGGAGGCGATAACGAGTTGAACGCAAAGCGACGGGCAGGTGCTACCCCCGTGTCGTCTTAGCAAAGCGTTGGAAACACTTGCCTTTTTGAGCATCGCGTTGCACTGTCAGCGCATTGTGATAAACATCACGGTCCCTATAGAAGTACCTCTGTGTGCCTTCTCTAGTATAAAAGCACACATACATAACATTGACGTGTTGCTATGGTACCTCAGATATGCGCAATAATTGCTTTTTAATTGACAATCGCACAAGTATGAACGCTGAAACTTGAGCAATATTGGTGGGCGCTGCGGAAGGGATTGGCCATTTGAGGTATCGTTTGGTGCCTTTAGGAGACCGTTACAGCGGATAAACAGACAAAAGCACAGACAGACAAAGAGACCAAAATTTCGGTGTCGAAGGTCCCCAAGAAAGACTATCGTCCTTAAAAGCAATTATTGCGCATATCTGAGGCACCATAACAACACGTCAATATTATGTATGTGTATTTTTTACTAGAAAAGACATACATAAGTAACTTAAAGAATCGTAGCTTTTATAACGCTGCGCCGGCCACGCAACGCTTGCACGAAACGGCAAGTGTTTCCGACGCTTTGCTAGGACGACATGGTGGTGTTACCTACTCGTCACCTTGCGTTCTACACCTTATCACCTCAGAGACGGGCGCGCATGGCGCGCGCCCCGTTTTCCTGGATATGTGCCAGATAGCGCTCATGTCTCACGTGTGGCGTGACTTGATGCGCTAGTTCGCCTCCGCTGCATGCTCGAGGCATTCCAACGCAGCGCCTCCAGAATACCATTCACCGATTTTCTTGAGCAGAACATCAAATAAATGTTTTGTTCACTCTCTCCAGACGCAAGACCATCGTCTTTCAACGACATTTGCCGTGTAACATGCAGATACGGGGTCGTTTTTTTTTTCTGCAAAGAAAACGTTTCAATAATGTTTGTCTTTCCAGTAGTCTTCCACACGAAGCTACACTAACTTAAATGGGAAGAAAATAAGGCGCAATGAATGGTAATTTTTGCTTTCGGTGGAAGAACTCACCGACATCTATACAATGACACATGACATAGCAGATTGATTTTAAAGAGATATTTTGAGGGTGTTTATTACAAGTAAGGTGCCAAGACAACGCAATAATATTCTCGCGTCAGCGCTCTTTTGATTGCGCCCAATTTCTGGGTCTCTCACATGGATCCGTATACACACTAGGCATGTGCATGCACGAGGAGTGAAGGGAGAACCCAGAAGGGGGGGGGGGGGGGGCGTCTCCATTTGGGTCTTCCAAGAAGACGCTAAGTCAACCCAGTATCTTTACTTCGTCGGAATCGCCCCGTCATTGTCTAATGGGCATGATTGCGGTCATGCGAAATTTTTACAATAATGCCAGCCGAAGACCCTTGCTGTTGCTCCAAAAACTGTTTATTGGCCACTTTCAACCCACGGAAAGCTAAGGAACAAACGCAGGCCATTATGAGCAGCAAGTCATTGCTTCATTTTCATTATTCTCACTTTCACAGCGAAAGCTGTTATGAGATCACAACATGGGTCACGTGTGGCGCAGTAGTTGTCCACCGCCACCAGTGTCCATAACCACTATCACAAGAAATTAAAAAAAACAGTAAAAACATCAGACACAATAGTGTTCCAAACCGGGCCCCATGCGTGCCATCCCAGTATTCTATAGAATACTGGGATGGTATAGAATACCATTCAGCCACGCCGGTGCTTAGAACTCGATCGCAAACTTCGGAAAGGAATCGAATATCGGGAAAGGAATCGCGTTAATATGAGTAATAAAGCGTTTTAAAACAGCAAAGGAACAACCAGTTGTCACACAATGCGAATTTGCGTAACGATTGGGTCGTCCAATGCTTCAACCCATTACAAATGCTTGTTATTGGTAACCTATTAACAGTGGTGCATGCCCACTTCAGGCATAAATATTCATCGTCGTCAGCAACTGCATAAAAAATTGCACAAAATTCCTAACAAGTGTGCAGCGGATACCACGCTTCCCCAAAACATGACGAAGTATGTCATAGTAAATGCTCGCATACTGCACAAAATTATTTATGGCGTAGTGGGTACCCAGCTGGGTCAGCTACCCAAAGAATGTTTAGAAAAGGTTCTGAAAAGCCGCTTTTTTCAGCTTTAACTGACACTGTGTTGCGTTTTTTTTTTTTGCATTCACTGAGATTCAATTAAGAGTTCAATACAGAGGGTGGGCGCTGCGGTGAAGCGTTCCCCTCCATCCCTCTGACAGGGAAACCTGCACAGGCCTATCATCACACGCACTTCTTTTTCGCATCATGTCACATCAACATACGAAGCTCAGAGGTCCAAACGCCGTTAGCATTCCCGCGTGTCAACCGCGGCTCTCATGTGCTATGGTTGCGCTGCTATAGGAATCATTATTAATGACAACGAATAGACCCTGATGCGAAGAAGTAGTAGATGGGATGTTATGAGAAATAATTGTATTGTAAATGTAAGAGTCAATGCAATTAGGTCACTTTGAATTCTCTTGGTTCCCTTCCGAGCTCACTTAATGAAATGGTAGCAGGAGTCCTGATAAGACTAAGAAGTATAAAGTGAAAGTAATACGCTCCACCGTAGAACGATGATGACGAGAAAGTAGAACAATTTCGTGAGGACGTGGAATTAGCGGCAGGTACCAACGGAGTACACCATTGTCATGAGCGACTTCAATGCGAAAGTAGAAAGAACAAGTTGTCGGCATCCATAGGGCATTGACTCTTGGAATGACAGGTGAGAAACTCTGGTGGAATTCGCAGAAGGAACTCACTTTCTTATATTGAAAGCCTTCCTTAGGAAGTATATAAAAATAGGAAGGGAACATGAAAAAGCCCTAAATCGGAGAACCAGAGCTGGAATTGGCTTTCATAATAATCAAGGATCCAAGCAGGATATATAGGTAGTAAGCAAGACAACAAAGCACGGATCGCAGATTTCTGATGGCGAAGATACCACATGCACATTCAACCTACAGAGGTCAGCGTATAGGCCGTGAGTAAAAAAAAACAACAACAACAGGAATTCAGCATTGCACTTGTCAAGTTCGACGCATTAGGACAATATAAAAAAAAACGAAGACAGAAGATGTGAATTAAAATGTAACTAAAACGACTTTTCAAGCAACCCTTCACAATGGCAAGTACAAAGACGAAAAGTAAGCGAGCTCTTTCAAAATATGAAATAAATTCGACATAATTACGAAATACATAACGTAATCACTAGATAATTTCGATTTTCCAGAGTTGTCGAAACTGGCCAACGCAGATCAAGCCAGCAGACGGTGGAGCTATATCACTAAAAGCATATAGGCCTTTGAGGAGTAAAAGATAAACAGAACAGTACCATTGAAAATATTAATGACATAGTGCACGTGGCAGATGATTTCTACTCTGAGCCATACATTTAAAACAAAGGTAACCTTTGGGGGTAGTGTAATCAAAGGCGATGTGGTGTTCCATGAATAACTTTCGGTGAGGTCAGGAAAGGCTTTCAAAGCCCCATGGAAAAGCGGCTGGAGAAGGCGGCATAAAAGTCGATCATATTAAGCATATTTTTAATATTTAGGAAGCTTGCGACACTTCACGCATTGTCCTAAACTTAAAATGTACGAACAAGTTGCGAAACCGCCAATATTTCCCTAATGCCTTAAAAGAATAGGTAAAAGACCCCAAGAACTGCAGACTAACCAGCTGACTTCGGCTGGCTGGTTTATTTTTTTTTTTTTTTACAGTTTAGCCTCCCGAAACGACTTGGGAAGTGAGAACTGCCCTATAGTGGAAGACTTTGGATCATTTTCATCACCTGCGGTTCTTTAAAGGAGTCTTGACACAGTACACCTACAATTCTCGCTTTCCAGCGAAAAATAGAAGTATAGTGTTCATTATGCGTATGCACATGAAAAAAAAAAAATGCACCGTAAATGAACATTTCGACCTAAAAGAAGCCATGTAAGTCACCAGCTATTAACTTCGCTCACCGCCTGCAACCGCCAATTTACCACATAGGCTGCTGAAAAATGCGGAGCCCACTCAGAATCACTAATCTAATTTGTTTTGCCCTTATGACTCACTGAAACTTATACTCACCATTTTTTTTTTCAAACTGGACTCACTTGGAGACACAAGTTCACTAAAATGTTACTCTCTTAGGCTCAGGCTCGAGTTTGATCTGGAGTGAGTCGACTCATGGGTCTTTTAGCACCTAATTAGCTCTTTGAGCGTGGTGTAAATGCGCTTTAACAACATCTGGCATAATCAGGGCTCTACTTGACGCATTTTGATCTCGTACCGTTCAATACGTGTTGTCAGGTGTTGCGATTCAGTAAGAAAATTGTTATTGAAAGAAATGGCTCAAAAGATTAAAGCGTTCACGGTAAAAAGGTAAAGATCCCCCCCCCCCCTTTTCTGTAATATATATATATATATATATATATATATATATATATATATATATATATATATATATATATATATATATATATATATATATATATATATATATATATATGATCTAACAGACAATAACGATAAAGAAAGTAGGAAAGTATAGGGGAAGTTATTAGACCGAATTGTAATAGAAATGTGAAGAAAAGTGGGTGAAAATATAACTTACCGTGGGCAGGAACCGAACCTGCCACCTTCGAATAACGCGTTCGATGCTCTACCACTGAGCTACCACAGCTGCTATCCTCCCAGTCACTTTTATTGAATATTTATGTGAATTTAAACGTGGGAGTGTCAGTCAGCGCCCTCAATAGCCATGGCGGCGAGTGTGGCACACTCTTTATGAGGCTATATGGCGTCACGTCACACGAGAACTCATTACGAGCTGGCCGCTGACTCGTATACAACCTCATCATTATTTATTACCTTATTATTATTGTGTCACTTTTTCCATATATATATATATATATATATATATATATATATATATATATATATATATATATATATATATATATATATATATATATATATATATATATATATATATATATATATATATATATATATATATATATATATATATATATATTTCTTGCAACCAGACTTACTCGGACTGAAATTCGCTAATATATGACCCACCCGGACAGACTCACGACTCAATTGGAGTATCGGTGAGTCTGTGTGAGTCGACTCATGAGGAGTCAGTTTGCCAGCCTATATTTTTTCATGCCATTTTAGACGAAGCGTAGCCATCGTCTACTACTAAATCAGCCACTTTACCACACGTGATTAGTATGGTACTGCTACGCTGCGATGGCATTAGACAGCTTTGTTGTTGCGAAGCAGTAGCACAGTCAGTGATTCAAGGTATAACATGATACATAAGATATTAGGTAACATTATTATGAAATAGCGTTTCAAAGAGTAAAAATTCCTATTCTTTGCATTCCATGGGTGAACGCTGCCGATGTGGCTTTTCTTAACGCTCTCGCACCTAAACTACTAATGTTTGTTGTCACCGCTGTCCTGGGTATAGATACAAACTAACAATCACCTGTGGCGTACCCGTATACCGCGGCCCGAGGTCTGGGTATGGACCATACGTGTCTTGAGGAAAGGATTCGACAACGTACGCGACTGGGTGTCCCCGTATTTAATGTCCTGCCTAGACTGTCATATTCATCATACACTGTTATTCTTCAGCAACTTGACGTATTGGGCTAGTTTGTTTTGCGTGATTCAAATACTTCGCTACAATTACTGGGAGAAGAGAAGTTGGGGAGGGCACCTTTACGACGTTGACACACGTATATCCACTTTTGCCGAACTTATTTCGTCACAGTAACTGTAGCTCACACTAAGTAAAGAGGCGATCACTGGAGCACACGCGTAGGCGGATAGATTCTAACCTTCCTGTCCTTCCTCCTCCTCCTAGATAGATAGATAGATAGATAGATAGATAGATAGATAGATAGATAGATAGATAGATAGATAGATAGATAGATAGATAGATAGATAGATAGATAGATAGATAGAAACGCTAAAGGTGTCTTGGGATTGCTCAGAATTGCTTCATTTTTTAGTAAAAATAATAAGTTCAGAAGAACTATCTGTTCTCTCTATGGGAGTAATATACGAAAATCCCCTCCAATGACATTTATGGTATTTTGCTTACAGCAGCAGTCGAGAAAATTGTTAAAAAAGCTTAGAAAAACTAGCATTGTTAGATGGAGGCCAATGATTTACGCATACCATTTGCTCATTGCATTGAGATTAGCGGCAAGCATTTCATAACTTGGCGTCTTTATGAAGTAAAGATGTGTGAGCAAAGCAACCTTGGACGTTTCTTTTACGCAAAACGCAACACACCCGCACCCTGAATGGCGATGGGAATTCGTACACCCAGGCATGCTCTTGAATCCAGTGTAACGCCCTGCCCATGCTTCCGTTAGTAATATGATACAAAGAGAGATAAAGATGCAAGGAAAGGCAGGGAGGTTAACCAGACGCACATCCGGTTGGCTACTCTGCACTGGGGAAGGGATAAAGGGGAGAAAAGAGGTTACAGAGAGATGAGAAGGTACACACAATCACGAGCACACTCGAGGCGCACACACAGTCTACAGGTGGTCGCTCAGGTTTGTTGACTTTAGGTAAAGTAGCAGTGCTTTAGTTGCTTTCTGTGCAACTGACGCCGATGCCCAAGGTCCTAGTATCTTCTGCACACAAAATGGTCCGGGGTCAAGTTGATTCAACACCATCTGGAGCTGGCATCACACAAAAAATTGCAAGATACCTATGCTCTGCAGAAAATAATCAAGGTCGACGCTCTTGTTGCGCATACGCTGAATGTTTGAAGGACGTAAAATTCAGGTATTATTATGAGATGTACAAGAGTATCGCGTGCTACTGTTGAACGCGCTAACCTTACTGAAAAAGACCGAAAGGACTGAAGGACCTAAAGTACCGTAAACCATCTTCAGAGTCCTCGATACACAGTAAACCTATAGGTCCCGCATGGTTACGCTGAATTCGCCATGACGACTGCTTGCTTTCCGTGAATATTGAGCGTAGGTGGGTAGCATGGCAGAGTACGCGTAATATAAACGAAACGCGATCAACCAAAGGCACACTGCCGCCAGTCAGCGGGCGTTTGAAGGCACTTTGAGCCTGGCATTCCAGTATGTGTCCACTATACTTTCGAGGAATGGTGCTTCTTGGAAAACTCTCTGTCATTACGGGGGGTCAAACGCTCTCGGCAGATTCGATAGAGCCAACGGCAAACCGTTCCAGTGTCCGCGCGTGCGAAACGCTCGGACTGCCAGATGCCCTTCCTCCTGCTGCTGCACAGTAGTGGCGCTTGGGTGGGCGTGAAACCCCCCTCCCCTGACGCTCGCTGGCGCGTTTGCCCGTGGGAGCCGCCAAACGGACAAAACTGGCTATGATTGTCGTCGGATGAAGGAAAAGTAGGAAGGGGAGGCTGGGAGCAGTCGTAGAAAAGGCCCGACGGTGTTCAAGTTAGAACAGGGCAGCCAGTGAGCGAGGCTGGACGATCTATTACGTCGTCGTCGCCTTGGTCTCCACCCCCGCGTTGGCTCTGGTGCACGCAGCATAGCATCGCCGTGCGTGGGAACCATTAGGTGACGACGTGAAACAGTGCGCTCCGTGCCTAGCAAGCGGTGGCTTTGGGAAATTCTTTCTCTCGACTGACCCTCCTGGGAACGGGAGCAAGTTGTAGAGGAGACTGGCGCAGTTACGGGCCTTCCGCTAGCTCTCCGCGGTCGCCGTAACCCATCTCGCCGTTCGCGAAGGAAGTCTCTCTCGGGACGGAACCTGCATATACCCACTGAACGACCGATTTTTTTTTCTCGCAGCTTTAGGCATTTGTGCATGGCCTTATGTACAGCTATACGGGCCCCTTAACATCCTCTAGAAGATACAATGGAGGCTGGAGCGTCCTCTTGGAAGGCGTTCCTTCGCACGTTCGCGCCATTACCTAAGCAAGCGTGCTAGTTCATCAGTAATCTGAAGTGGCACCGTGGGAGTGTTTCGTAGGGAGATCCTTACTCTGTACACTCTGTACAACAAACATGCCTAAAGCAGCATTAGTATTGCTGAAACATTGTTCAGTCGTGACAGAGAGAAACGTCTCTGAAGCACATCTGCCTCGAAGACAACCGATACGTTTAGCTGAGCGTCGGTTACGCTCAGTCGCGCGCCCTTTCTTTCTTTCTTTCTTTCTTTCTTTCTTTCTTTCTTTCTTTCTTTCTTTCTTTCTTTCTCTCTCTCTTTCTTTCTTTCTTCCTTTCTTTCTTTCTTTCCTTCTTTCTCACTAACTTTCTTCTTTTTCTTCTTTCTTACTAACTTTCTTTCTTTTTTTCTTTTCTTTTTTGAGGACGAGCGCGCCTTGCCGAGAAGTAGTCATCTTCACTGCAAAACAAGGGCAAAACCAAGTGGACGCAACTTCACGCTCCGCTCAATTGACCTCACAAGCGGAGCGAGAGATACATTCGACGTTGCCTGCTCGAAGGATTATTCTGTGCACACGCATTACAGTGCCTTCAACGCGTTTGTTTGTAAAACGGAGCGCATCGTAAAAGCTCAGCTAGAGGTGTCCAATAAGATCACCTATGCTCGTCGCGCGACGCATAGAAGTTCATAACGACGAACACGTTCGTTGCGTACGCGTTACCCGCTTGCACAATCTTTCAGTTGAATGTTTATATATGTATATGTATAAACATTCGGACACTTGAAGAACATCTTGAAAATGCGCCAGGCGTCTCTACCCGCTGCACTTCAGGAAGGAAATCTCCAAAAAAATCATGGAGACGCACTATACGCCTGAAAACGCTTGCTGCTTGTGCGTATTTATTGCATTCAATTCCATCTCATAATACGTGTGCCTGTAGTGATGTCGTTAGGACATCAGCCTTCAGTACCAGAAGCCCCAGATGGCCTCCTCGCCACCATTGTAAAAGCTTGGCAGTATATGTGTTCTAGTATACCGGCATGAGCGTCAGCAGGATTTTTTGTCTAGGAGGGGGGGGGGGGGTGCAGACATGTGTTGCATCTTGGTTGGGGGAGGGGAGAAGCGCTGAAGTAGGTTGGGTGGAGAACGAGTGTTGGTGTGTCACTGGTACCGTTAATTAAGGAGGTCATCGCCGGGCTGATTCTAAGGGTGGACTAAAAAGAGGAATCGCCCTATACGTTCCTTACGGTGGTGCGAATTGGGCGCCGAAGAGCTGCGCTCTGAAATAAGCTGCCAAGCAATATTGCAATACCAAAGTCATGACCTTCACTCGCAAAACAGCAAAGACAAGATATTCATGCCTTTCTGTGCCATCATGCAAGGCTCGTAAAACTAATTATCTTGTTGTGTTCTCTGATATAATTTTGCACTCTCCTGTTCTGCATTGCTGCGCGGGGTCTCCGTTCTCTCACCTTTCTCTGCAGTGTATTAAGAGAATTTCCACAAATTGTACAAAACAGTTTCACTTTTCTTACCTTAGTATTCGTTAGTGATCTGAAGACGAATCCAAAACTAACACCTCCAAGCTTGTCCAAACACCCACACACAAAAAAAAAAGAAATAAAAATTCGTAAGCATACATCATCGTCGCTTTGTTTTATAATTGTTCCTGTTGTTCCAGTGCTATTAGATAATTGTTGGCCGATACATCACTGCTAGAGAAATTGTACTAATCTGCTTTTCAGACTTCGTAATTTAATCATCTGCTCTGCAGCGCTCAGCTTTCCGAATCGGGCTTATAATGACCAAAGCGCATGGACTTTTTCATGCGAACCTTCCTGCTTCTTCCAAGACTCCATCATCTATAGTATAAAAAGTATTGATAATGCTTATTTTCTCGATCCTTGTTTTTATAAGTCGTAGTCATGTTTTTTTATCATGCTGTGTGCTGTTCAAGCATTTTTTCCTATATCCTATAATACACTCTTTTCGTATTTGTCTTTTCAAGTTACCTTGTACCTAATTTACCGCGAACTTTCTAAACCATCACTGTCCTTGTACATTTTGTTTTTTTGCAGTGTTGTGTCACGCCTTGTCGTTATGTTTTTTTTATGCGTGTCTATATTACCAGCGGTGCTATTTAACCGCTGTTAATATCACCTCGGCACCTCGGCGCCACCGGTGACCGCGGTCAGGTGTCTTCTTTTTTTTTTGGCTCCCAGCTTCCCAAATATACCACAATGGTGGAATTGATCACAGTAAGCATCTTTGAAGAAAACCTCCCCCCAAGAATTAGAAGTCTGGGTTACGTTTGTGGAATAATATTGGACGACGGTGTCAGTTGGCACCGCCAGTGCCGAAAGGGCTGAACCTGGTAAGCTTTACTGTGCACAAAATCGAATTTATCGGTTACCAAGCATAGAGCGTACGTTAATCCTGTGACGATAAAATTGATTGATTGATTGACTGTCTGACTGCCTGACTGACTGACTGATTGATTGTTTGATTAATTGATCGTTCGATTGATTGATTGATTGATTGTTTGATTAATTGAGACACCGCGTGAGGGTAGGTACCTTGGAGCTGCGAATCGGCCACGACGACGAATTCACACCAGAACATGTACACCATCACTGAATCTCAATGGCCACTCTTCCTTCCGATGCACGCAGAGCCGCGCTTTCGTAACGCCCAGCGGTTAGTCGAGAATTCGCCTTCGCGGACGCGCAGCGGCAGCAGGCCAACACTGAGTGCGCAGCCTACGCCTGATACTGGGCTGCAGAGGCACGTCCTTCCAGTTGCTACAGACTACCAGTCCTGCACGAGGTGCGAGGTGCTTTGGAATCACCGCCGCTCTTGCTGTTTTTTCTCACGACTGAAACAGAGGATGCATGCAAAGGCAGCGATGAAACGAACAGATGAAAGAAAAAAAAAGATCGCTTAAAGAAAGATAGAGAAAAAAAAGGAAAGACGAGCGAAAGGCAGAATGAAGGAGACCGGTCATTTTCTGGCCACTTGCAAAGTGGAAGAGGCAGAGCCTGAAGAGAGCTGGGGGGGGGGGGGGGGAGCTCCCAAGCGAAACAGGCGCGTTTGATAGCCGAGTGTGTAGCCGACTGCGCAAGAGTATAGGCTTCTGTAACGCGATTAGGCGGGCACAGGACAGGAGCCGCTCTTCGGCACGAGATTGTCTCCGGCGTTCTCAAGAGCGTCGCCGGCCGGAGCTGCATCTCTCCGCCCGCCCGTTGTCCTCAACGCTGCTATTAGGGTCGATCGCCACGACACCAGCCATTTCTTCGGCCTCCCTTTCTCTATCGGTTGTTTTCTTTGAAAAGGACGGCACCGCGGAGGCGCTCTCTCTATGCGCACACATACAGAGCCAGCCCAGAGCCGTGTTACGAATAATAATAAAAAAAGAATCTCCCTTCCACAAAGCCGCCGCGATGTATAATGCTGTGTTTAAGGAACGCAGCACCCTTTGTTTCTTGTTGTTCTTTGTGCGTCTCTCGCTTCCGACCGCATATGCCCTGTGTGTATATGGACAACTTTTGTGCAGACAGCTCTTGCTTTTAGGCGACGATGGAAGTTTCACTGCAATTGCGTTTACATGCGGCCTCATCTGAAATCATGCACGCGTGTACAACCAAATAGCCCTTACGAGGAACAAGAAGAAAAAACGAATCAAACTCTAGGTTTGTGTAAAAAAAAAAAAAAGACACAGGTACAGCACACCACCGAGCAGTCGTCAACTGGCGCTGCAGGTTAGTATTGAATTTTTAAGAGGGTTCCTCGTTTGGTTAGTGGCCCGCAGGTCTTGCGTGATTCCGCACGCACGACCAACTGTGACCCAAAGGGCGAGCCGGAGGTCATAAATTACTCCCCGTGTCGGTTCTTGTCACCGACTGGTACGTTATGAAAGAGAGAAACGAACGTGCTTATAATAACTTATTTTAATACAGACATGACACTTAATTGCTAAATGTAGAAATTCCGCGAGCACGTTGACGACTTTACCGTATCCTCATTCTTGTCATCGCAATAAAACCCCCGTTTGCGTTTTTGTATATATTGAGACGTAACGTCGCCCGTTGCGCTGCCATATAGATGCCGCATGCAGTACATTCGTGTCACATCATTCTATTCGAAAAAGCATCCCGGATCTCTGTAGTCGCCGATGACAACAAAACGCATTACGTTAAAATGATGCAATTTTTTGCCCTATACGCTGTTTGTAACAGCAGGGCCGTAAAGCACCGCAACATACTTTCGGGCGTGTAATATATATATATATATATATATATATATATATATATATATATATATATATATATATATATATATATATATATATATATATATATAATTACTGTGACGTCGTGTGCGAGTTGTATATAGTTGCATTTACTTGTTATTACTTGCATTTGCTATCGCTTGGCAGCCTTTGTATAAAAAGCACTCGTGATTGCAAAATGAAGCATTTAGCTCAAGGTTAGCTCTGCGTTTGTGTCTTTTCTCTCGGTACCTGTCATGCGTTGTTTGGTGCAATGAATAATTAATCCAACCAGAATCGTAAAGAAGTTTGCTGATTATTCTGTATTTTGTTATAATGAAGGCGTCACAGTGGGGCCGTTCGCTCACAAACTATTTTGTTTTATGAAGTATATAGGGCTAGCTGTGATGATAATAATCTAATCTAAAAGATGTTTGATAATTTTCGATGTATACGAAGCTGAATAAAGGAAAATAAGTGGAACTTGTGGTCACTGTTTTGCTGAAATGTAAGACTCTCAAGAAAATCATCCCCGGTGAGTCAGTGGCCTTGGTGATCGGCTGCTGACCCAGAGGTCGCAGGTTCGATGACGGCCGTGCTGTTCGCATTTCGGTGAAGGTCAATGCACGTTAAAGAACACCGGATGGTCGAAATTACCGGAGTCCTCCACTACGGCGTCTCTCGTATACATTTCGTATAGTTTTGGAATGTGAAACCCCGGTGTAGAGAGCCGCTTACTTACTTGAGATCACGCTGTTCGGAGAAACTGTGCGCAACAATGAATAAATGAACGAATAAGAACTCGTCTTCAGACACTAGCTCCTATTGAGCACTATGGTCCACTGATGCTCATAATGCTCTGTGTATACAATGCGGAGACTGGGCAACACACAAATCGGAGGAGAGCCGTCCACGGAGCAAATGCACCCGGGAGTGCCGAGATGATGCGAGTACCGGACTGTTCCCCGCCGCCGCACGTTTAGTGCACAGCGGGCCCGTGCTTGCGTACATGCCACGCTGAATGCGAGGACGAATGCGTCCATGGGAAACAGCGAGACGTAACAATGGAGCGCCAGAAGCCACTTCCGTTTAGTCGGCTATTGAGTCCATAATGAAAGGGCCTGTCCGATCATGCAGGCCTCCTCCGCGTTGCGCTGCGCACACACCTCTTCACTAGCCACAACTTTTTTTACTATATTTTATTTATACATCTTTTTTTTCGCGTTTGTAGGCCGACTGCGCGCATAACCGTCCCGCACATTATTTAACGCCCAGCAAGAGTACCCTATCATAGACGATGGGGCGTAAAAGAGGTGCAGCGCTGGGGATTGCGTACACCATTTCCACCTCCTAACTCTGCGTCATCCGTGTGCTTTGGGCACGCATGCATGCTTTGTATGTATGTATGTATGTATGTATGTATGTATGTATGTATGTATGTATGTATGTATGTATGTATGTATGTATGTATGTATGTATGTATGTATGTATGTATGTATGTATGTATGTATGTATGTATGCATGTATGTATGTATGTATGTATGTATGTATGTATGTATGTATGTATGTATGTATGTATGTATGTATGTATGTATGTATGTATGTATGTATGTATGTATGTATGTATGTCATCCTAACTTTATGATACACTGTGGAGGGACACATAGCATTGGTGCAACGAGAGCGAGTTGGTTGAAACCACCGTGTAAGAATAAATTAGCTGCTGACACTCACGGCTCCGCGTAAGGAGAGGGCGCGGGCTGATTGTGTTCGCTCATGACCTTAAGCCACGAGTGTTTTCCGTCGCGAGTTGAGATGGCGCTACTGTATGGGATGCCAGGTATTCGCGTGGTCGGCGTTCATTCTGGAATTCGCACGCAAGAAAACACCTTCCTGAAAGCTTTGTGAGCATAGTTGTTGGCAGGATTTTCTCTTGGGCGTGTGCAAACAAGTGTTGCATCGTGGCTGGGGAAGGGGGAAAGCACTTGGTTGAGGGCAAGTGTTGGTAAGGCTTGAGGTGGGCAAGTGCTCTTTCTGATGGCCCTGCCGACGCCCATGTTTGTGTGTATGGGATTTTATGATTTAAAAACACGTTGCTGTGGGGGCCCTGTCAATGCATTTGTTTTGCTGATTGCGCTTTGTGATTCAGTGCACATATACCTCGACGCTGCATACGACTCCAAGTACGCGTCAGCGGCCTTGTCACTGGCTGTGCCTCGATATGGGCAAGTGGTGTTTCATCCCGAATGGCAAGTGGGGGTATCGGACTTGTACGTATACGTGTGGCACTTTTCAAGGCTCCGCATGAACCAGAGCGCTTGGATAAGCGGCGATGGGCAATTCCGAAAGCTGACAGAGCGTTGAAGCCTATACTCACCACGTGTGCTGGAAGCATTTCCTGGAAGAAGCGGTCTCTGTTACATATGCAGAATACAAGGGAAACGTCCTGTTGTACGCACTAAAGAAACCTATGCTCACTTCGGATGCTGTGCCTGCCAATTTACCAGGCTGACCGTACAAAAAGAAAAAAGACAGGAAACCTCTGCCAAAACGGTTGGCTCTACTGCCTGCTTCTCAGAAGCGACGGGGGCCAAAACGTTCAGCTGCATCTGAAGTGCCTGCCACGACCGCTGAAAGCACGCTGAATTTCGTGCGCGTGGATAAAGCGACTCCACAGCATGGCGATGGTGAAGATCAAGAGGCACGCATGCAAAAGGCAGCGCTTCCACTTCAGCAGTGACTGGCCCCCTGAAATTAGGAAATCAATTTCGAAATCAGTTTCGTTACAGCAGAGCCACAGTGTATTCGTTTATTGAAATCCATGTACATGCGTATATCCCATAAAAGAGAAGGTGCTGCCCAATAACAAATGAAGAAAAAAAATTGGCCGTTGCTTAACTCAGTTAGGCCTGGGTGTGCGCAGCGAGAGGTACGGTTTCTCGTATTGTTTAGCCTGATCTTTTATAGTGTTACTCTTTTCGAGGCGCGCGGCTCGTTCTTCCTCCTCAGCTCGGCGCCTCTTCTTGGTTTCTTCCCGACGAGGAAGCCAGACGACTTTCAGTTTCTCCGACTCGCTTTCTATATCAGCCAAGAAATTCCACCGAGCCGCCCTTCTGTTGCTATGCGATTTCACCAGCTCCTCCTCTGACGTCAGACCAGGTTACGCACCGAGCGGCGCAGCCAGCTGCAGAGGTTGCTAGGCAACAGTTCAGCTCGCGATTCCACCACCGGCCACAGCGAAACATCTAGAATACTGCAAATGTATCTCTCGCTGCATAAACATGGGTTCATGCATGTCAGAGTGTATTTCAACAATTTCTATATCTTCATGATTCCATGTAGGTGAGGAGGCGTCCGCCTCGACTGTGCCGCTAATATGAGGTCGCTGGTCGGCCATTTTATCGACGTTGATCGGGAACTTCTGAATTTAGCCCCTACCATTTTGAAAGTTCACCCAAGGGCCTCTATGTGGCGGCATACAAATGATATGTATCTTTCTAATTGCGTTTTCGCTGCCTTATTCTGAGACGAAGGCGACTACTATCACAGGGCCCCGGATCTCCACAATATTCTGTGTATTAGTAGGTTATTTGAATTTCATTGTACTTGTTTGTTCTTTAATATAATTCACCGTCGGCTACCCTTCGACCTCATCAACTGTGACTTTTTGATAAACACTAACCGCACTCGCTTCGCATTGGAGCGAAATTTATTACTACCCCGAGTTTGCACTAATTACGGCATAAAGTCTTTGTCATTCACAGCTATTTCATTATGGAACTCTATTCCACCAAATATAAAGTCTCTATCCAACTTGTATACATTCAAAAAAACTTTGAAATTATATCTTCTATCACTATAAATTATTCTATGTTGTCCTTTTTGCATTTTGACTTAGCGATTGTATTTGTTGAAGTTGTGATTATTACTATGTTTTATCGCTTCGTTATTTTTCTATAGTTGCTTTATAGCATTGTTTTGTTAATATTACATTGTCTTGCCATTTGCCCTTGCACTTGTTTACATGCTTTCTTCATCGTGGGTCCCCCTACAGTCTTCGGACTATGGGACCCTAGTCTGTAAAACGTCTTCTCCATTTTATGTATCGCCAGTCTGTTAATAATAATAATAATAATATGAAGACATATGACAAATTGTTCCACACAGATTCGTTCCATAGCAAGAATTTTATCGCGATAGCAATAATATGGACACTCTTGGCTGAATTTTGCCGCTGGCGTCGGCGTCGATGTCATGCATCGTATGTGTATACGTATCTATATATATGAAAACGCAAGAAAGAAAAAAAAATCACAGAAAAAAAAAGACTGACGCGTGAAATCGAACGAGGGACCTCCGCGTCGCCATTGCGAGGCGTCAACCACTGAACCACGGAGAGGTACCGCCTTCGACGTTCAAACGTCAAGCTTTCCATATCTACCACTTATGGCTGTGGGCGGGCATCTCGAGAAGGGGGGGTTGGGGGCTATCGTGTTTTCAGCATTATCAGCAAGATGGCGCTGTGAGCGCGGCGGCTCTAGGGAGCCTACATGTGCGCGCGTCTCCGTGTTTTTAGGGTGGTGACAACTCCGATCATGGTTACTTACAACTGGCTAAAACGGCTCCCATATATACTTGACGGGCCGCCATGTTGGTTCTGAGTGGTCGCTCATTTACATTGACGGCAGCGTGGGTTTCAACGAGAAGAAGGGTTTTTTTTTTGTATAGCAAGTGCTGAAGACTGAAGGGTTGTTTTCTGAAGTTAGCCGTGGTTTGGTAGAACAGGAAAGACATGTTAGTGACTCGAGTTTGTATAAAACACTGTTAAAACAGTTCGTTTCTCCCACTTGGTAGACCCACCGCATTGGTGGAGTGAGGTTATTTAGGGAGCCTATATTTGCGAGGGGGAGAACCTCGATGTCACTATGAATGGACTTCAATGTCTGCGCGCCATTCATGAAGCATATTCACCTTAGCACTGCAAATACTTCAAAGGCCTCTTAGTGGAAGGCTCGAAACCGTGCTGTTTATATGATGGAACTCGTAATGACCGGGAAGGCAGAACAAACAACCGGGTAGCTCGCGGTGTTCTCTGTAAACCGAATAGCTCAGCTAGCCTGCTTCTCATACCCTAAACATTGCGTTTCTCCGTAATATAATTTCCTACAGCAAGTTTAGTTCCTGCGAAATAATCTGTACAATGACTGCTTAAAAACCTTATAAGCTGTGAGCATTGCCCGGAAAAGTAGGGCATTCAATCACATTACACCGCCCTCCCCCTACGCCCACAAGCCTGTATATTAGGCTAGAAGAAAAGCAAAGGGGAGCAACGAGGGACAAATCAAGTTTTTCCAGGTCAGATTTTATTGCAAACAGCATCCAAACGGCATCTGGCCTTGTGTCTTCAAACCATCCTGCCTCTTTTGCTGGAAGCTTGTGTCCTCGCAGTGGGCCTAGAGAGTAAAGCAATAAGACAAAAAATCATACACGGCTCCGACCACATATACGGAGTTCATACACACATTTTCTCTACAAGCACTAAATAAAAGCAGAGTTTACGATATCAAATCACCTGTGTGTCAGGTTATGAAACAAAAGGACGACACAAATAACGGTGCACCACATAGGGCATATTTCAGTTATGGGCTGACAACCGACTTGATTAGTGCACATATATTGCTCCGTTCTGGACCGACAAATAGACAGAAGGATGGATGGACACGAACAGTAAATCTGTCGCATTCTATGTTATTAAAGAGAAGTCCTGTTTGCAATTATTGAGCGAGTTTCGGTGTGGTTGCGTGTGTCATTGAAGCGAAGAACGAATACCCCATGGCAAGCCACACAAAAAGTTAGTTGCGTTGCAACTGTGCAAGACAAGCGCCTACAGGGAACGCGTTTGTCGGCTCGTCTGTCTACCTCTCCAAATGCCCTTCCTCAGCAACCGACGTAAAATTGCAGGAATGCGAACATCTGCCAGAAAAGGCAGAAGCGAACGGGAGTGTCTGTAGGTGGTTTACGGGCCTGGCGTTTTCCGCGATGAATGCAGCGACGGCTTCGGAAACCGACAAAGTGCAGATAGTGAATTCATGCAGGACCACACATTCGACTAGTCATATCATTCGATTGAGGAACTGCGCTTCGACTACAAGGATAAACAAGCATACTCAACCATCTTCAGCTCACACAGCGTGGCCGAACGAAGCCTAATTCATTATTATACTGTGCACGTTGTCGTGCTTACTTTGCTCAAACTGATTTTCGCTGCATGGATAAGTCAGCCATTTCACGAAATTTGCGGTGATATACTCAACCCACTCGCAATACAACGGGTCCTCACCTCACAAACACGACGAGAAGTAGTCGCCTCCAAGCAGTCTCACTTCACTTGTGTAGCCCAGCTTTCCGTTGGCTAGAGCAAGTGGGGAAGCGGGAAGGTCTCCAGATGGTTTTGCATTGTGGCACGCAGCACCCTGGCATATAGACTTCAAAGTTCTTTTATGTGTGGTTAGCACGAGGATGGTGTCGTAGCGGAAGCTACGTCTATGGGGTAATCAAACGCAGCTCATACCGCAGCTTGCACAACCGTGCCAACAGTGCGACGGAGCAGGAGCGCCTGGCCGCAAGAACCAACATGGCGCCTGTTGCCACGGAAACCGGGACTGGCAACATTGTGTTTTAGCGGGTGGCGGCAAGTGGTGGTTCAAAGGCTGACACCACCCTAAAACACGGAGACGCGCGCACATGAAGGCTCCCTAGGCGGCTCTCATCACTCACGCGTATTTTGGCCCGCGTATAGAGTAAGGGGATGTATGCTCGATCGGGTGCCCTTATCTTGCAGTGGGGAGAATCGTACGTCTTGGCTAGTTCTTGAGTTTCGTAGGAACGATTCAGTTGTGGTTACCGCGTGCCCAAATGTCACTGCAATCGTTGCACAGCCTCAGTTTGCGAAAAGGGCGCGCTTTTCAGACACAGCGAAGTAACAACCGAGACGGTTATTCACGTTAATCTGTACCGGCCTGTGAGTACGTTTCGTGTGTCTTTTGTGCGTGAGAAACGCGGAGCACGTTTCGATCTGCTTGCCATTCTGTGTGAGACCTTCCAATTTGTTGCTATCGCGTTCATTGCTTCGCCTTTGCGACAAATCTGACTCTTCTTTTTTTTTTTCACTTTTCCTGATATTGATTGTGTAGCGTTCTTTTTCGACACTTTTCGTTTAGGTATCAGTTTAGGTCATGTTTTCAATTTTTATTTTCTGTTTCTTTTTTATCCCCAGCTACCGATACCTAGCTTCTCTCCCACAGTTAATAGGTAATGTGATGTACAAGCAAGTAATGGTTACTTGTTGGAATTACTTTTGCCAGTTATGCTAGGAACAAGCTATCTAGTTAATAATCTTGTGCAGCTAATAATCACTGTCAGGCTGTTACTTTGTAAGCGTGCTTGTCGTAAACTGATCTTCCTCGTGCGGCAATCTATCCGAGTCGCTGCGGGCGAAATGCTAGATTCGCGTGTATTATACAGGGCCATGTCAGTGCGCGTGTACTGGCCACTAGATGGTGCAACGTTCCGGAGTCCTCCACTATGACCTGCCTGATAATCGTACGGTGGTTTCAGGACGTAAAACTGCAGTTACCCGCTTGCTTACTGTATACCCATCGTTCTCACGAATGGCTCCATGCGCCTGCTGCATATAGTGCGTTCAACGCAATGCTTGCATTTTTTGATTCTCGGCCGCCATGGAGAGCGGCAAAAGAAAAAAAAAATAACAATAACAACAGGTGCATGTTGAGAAATGAAAGGCGTCTCAAATGAATCCGGACCACTGCCTGCATTTCGCGAGTGTATACCTCTGAGGCGTCAACTCCGACCAATTAGTGTTAGTTACTGTCATTACCTCCCGTGCGAACCCCCCAATTAAGTCACTTTCCTCCAACGTATACTGCGCGCGTTGTTTTTCCTTCACGCACTGCAAACGCGCGGTCCGGTCCGAGTCACGGTTTCAGCGTGCACTGCGCACACGAAACCTTTCGCGCATTCTGGCGTTTACGACCGCGTTGCCACACACTGGAATCGCAAAGCGGCTCGTGCACGCGCGATTCGCTCTGTTTTTTTCTCGGTGCGGCAGTGGAAAAAAGGCCCCGCTCACCGAGGTTACCCAAAAGGACTAAACGAGTCGAGAAGCCATCGTCGCCGAGCATGAAATTCGAGCGCAAACTCAAACGGGCGTTCGCGAGGCGTCCAGCGCGCCTCATCTGAAGCGTGAAAGCAGTCATGGAGAGCGCCTGCTTCTTCTTTTCTTCGAGAGCGAAAGAGAACAAGGTGACGGCTTTCTCGACTGCTTTTCTCTCTCCATCTCTCTAACCAGAGGCTTGCCCTTATTCCGCATTTTTTCGCTACCGCATTCTTTAGCACGTGCCAGGAACGGCGCACTCGATATGTGAGCAGTGTATGCGTCTCATAAGTGTACGCATATGCACGCATGAACACGTCAAGTGTGACCCACGCGATCTCTCTGATACATTTAACGAGCGTAGTGGCACGTTTCGCTTTGCCTTCACGGCTAATTGCCTTGTCGGTGGTGAACTGTGCTTGATTTTTTCTCTGAGCATGGAGAGAACAAAGTGACGTAATTAAGAGACGTGTGTGACAGCGTCCCGCAGAGGCTTCAGATTATCGCTTCCTCATAGCGGTCACGCGCTTGTCGTGAGCACTACACCGATCAGTGTCCATCAGTGTTCACGTGCTCCTTCTAGGGACTGGAAGTCGAGCAGCTGCGCTGTGACTTGAATGGGCCCGGTTAAAACACGGCGCAAGCCGTTGGCGCAGCATGTCATGGCAGATCACTGCATTCTTCGATCACAAAATGGCGCTTGTAGTATTTTAGCCATTTGAGTGTGTTACTTATGGTTCCAGTAAAGGCCTACAAGGGATTTCAGTTTTCTTGCAATGAAGCCGCATGAGGTGGCTCATGGGTTCGTGTGAAAGCCGCTTGCAGCCGTAGCATTGTACCAACGTTCCAAACTATAGGAAAATCTCGTGGTCACCACTTGAAAAGGAGGACGTGGCTTTCGTATTAAGTTTAACCCACGCAGGTAACTGACCGATGGTGGTCCGAAGTGGTGGCTGGCGGGATACTTCGTGCAGTCGATGCTTGAGTGTACAGGAAGTTCGTTTTTCTCATTTATTAAACGTATGCATCAATTTAAGCTATTGGACGGTCGCGCCATGGCTCCAGTCTATATCGTGTAGTGCGTACGTAGTACAAGCATTCCGTTGACGCTCTACGCGGCTTTGTCAAGATGCTCTCGGCCGGCGAGGGAGTAGATATAAAGTTCGAAATACGTGTCAGCCAAAGTCATAATGTTCACGATTAGGTCTATGCCTTCTCTGCTATAGCGTGGTTTATGAGTGCTTCTTTTTCTCGAAAACTTCCGTCTAGGGAGAAAAGCTCGCCAAATGGCTCGGTGGGAGTGCGGGTGCTTGCTTCGAAAGCACAGCGTGGTCAGTCCTTTCGCCGTTGTGTTTGCGGCTATCTAATCGCAAGAGGCAGCGATACGCATCGCTTATTCTTCCGCAAAACGAAAATCGAGGAAAAGATTATAACGCAGTGCCCCATTGGGGTGCAGAGGGCTCTAAACAATGCTCATACAGCTTAGAGCGAGACAGAGAGAGCCCTTACGGCCGGGAGTCACGTCGATGCATGAAAAAACTGCGCATGTGTGTATATACTCTAGATAAAAGCTTCGCTCGGTGAGTCTGTTCCAGGCGTACGTGATCTCACACATCGGGCCGATATTTTTTTTTTTGGGGGGGGGGGGCACGCAGTCAAAGCAGCCACGAAAGAACCAGGAAAACAAAACGCCTCAGAATGGTTCCGCTGCACGAGAACTACCAGCGAGATGCTTTCAAGCAGCTATCATTCGCGCTATATTTCTTTGCGTTAGCCAGTTTATCTCGGTGGAGAATTGCAGCGATCCGTGCAGTTAGGCGTAAGCTGAGCATTTTCCGCAGTTTCCCCCGCGAAGTGGTAGTAGTACGTTTTCCCGAAACGCGGGGTCTTTGTTGTCGTGAGCGGTGCTGCGCAGAAGAGGGGGAAGTGCCGCGGCAAGCGCGTGCGCTGCATGTCGCGCGATGCAGAAAGAGCGCGATACGAAGCTTGCCGTTGGGTGGCGCGCGCCCACCACGTCCGCTAGAGTGCCTCGATGCGCGCGCCCCCGGCATCAAGGCACCCTAACGTCCGCTTGAACGTGACCACCCGCTGGTGAGGAGGGTACGGCGTCGGCGCTGCACTTTCGCCCTTGGCAAAATGGGTCCTTCGTTCAACTCTTGCCAGGTGCTAAGCATGTACGCGCGGAAAAGCACGCCGAAACTTCTGACGAGCCTAAGTAACTGCTAGCGCTACTCGTTAGCTGGATCAGATGGCAAGCAACAACGACTTATCGCCTGCCGTTCTTAAGCTGTTTTACATAACCCTTGTTGGACCACACTTCCTGTTTTCCCGGTATAATCTCCCGGAAGTGTACTTATGAACATCATCAATTACACTGTATGTCCCCAGAGGGCACTGAGACAGTTGTGCATCGCAATGGCTTGATGAATAGGGGGGAGGGGGGCAGGTTTCCTCTTTGCCCTCTCCTGCCAACGCCCATGGCTCCAGACAAACGTTATGTGTTTTGAATGCTCAGACGCACGGCTAAATTAACGACTTGAACTGTGTCAGAGAAAACAAAAAGAAGCGTTCTCAGTGGCTTTTCATCGATGACTTGGCGATGAAGAGGAGAGCCGTAACAGCTCCAAGGCCTGAATTCACACACACACACACACACACACACACACACACACACACACACACACACACACACACACACACACACACACACACACACACACACACACACACACACACACACACACACACACGCACGCACGCACACACACACGCACACACACACACACACACACACACAAACACACACACACACACACACACACACACACACACACGAAATCACAGCATATTCATGGACTGAATGATGATTAGGGGGGTGAAGCGTCCATCCGTCCGTTCGTGCATCCATCTGTCCGTCCAACCATGGGCTGATCTGTCCGTCCGTGCATCTGTCCATCTGTCTGTATGCATGTCCGTCCGTCTAGTGAACACTCCAAGTACCGCCATCTCGCATCCTTTCATCATATGTTGATCATATACAAGTACCGTCATTTAGCGGACATTCCAAAAACTAAACTCCCCTGTGGCACACACCCGAGAGCGGTGGTTACTACAGAGGACGATCGGGTGACGCCTTAAGGAGATTCGCCGCTAAAAGCTATCACAGTATGATCGTCTGTAAGATCACATCTTCAATACAGTCCTCATGTTGAAAATATTGTTAGCAAAATGGCAGAGCCAGTGGCGCGGTCTCCTCACGAAGAAATGGCTTTGTGAATTTGGACTTGTGTTCCAGGTTCCCGATGGACTGCTGTGAATAGGTTAAGACCTAAATCCCTTCAGATACTCCATTTTTATGAGTACTGCAGTGCTACAAAATAAATAAAAAAACAACAAGTAATATATATATATATATATATATATATATATATATATATATATATATATATATATATATATATATATATATATATATATATATATATATATATATATATATATATATATATATATATATATATATATATATATATATATATATATATATATATATATATATATATATATATATATATATATATATATATATATATATATATATATATATATATATATATATATAAGGGAGAGAAGTGTATTAACTAAGGGCTCGTATTTCCGTGTTTTAACACAATAATGATGAGATATAACAGACAGTAATGCCAAGGAATGTACAGGGAGTGTACAAGTAATATATATATATATATATATATATATATATATATATATATATATGTGTGTGTATATATATCAAACTAAACAAATATAAAAAATAATATGACAATGGACACTTCACTTGCTGGAGCCCTAATACTGCTGATATCATATGAAGCGGAACGAAGCTCTTCGCAGTTGTAACATCACTCTTCAACAACAGGCTGTCCAGAGGGTCGAGGCCGTCACCGATAGTCACCGCCTCCCGATCCGTCCTGGGTGGAACCGCCGACTAGATGCGGAGCCTCAGGACTCCCTTCATCGTTTTCCTCAGGACTATCACATATAAAGTTCTTGTCATGTCATGTTATGGAAGTCAATAGGAGTGCTTGCAGGGTGAGTGCTCTTTCATGCCACCTTTGGGATTACTGTAGGCAGGCATATATTTCACATGAAGTATACTGACAAGCTGGCTACGGCGATGCTAACAAAGAAAGCTGCTCGTATGGTCTTTATGTGGATCTTCAAACGCTGCATGTTACACATATGTACGCCGAAATTTTGCCTTTCGGTAGCACTGTTCAGTCGAGCTACAGAAAAGCGTTGACAGGATCGATACGGAGCCCTCCTTCTATATATGAGTACCTTCTATAAGATAGAAACCTATACACTAAGTTCCGTACGTTAAACCATAAATCTTATTATTTTTTTAAATAGCTATGGCCACGTTCCTACACACACCGCTACAGCAATTCAGCAATAACAGTCAGACCGCGTTACTTTTAGTACACTAGCCTGACGAAAACTGTTCGGGGAGGAAGTGGCGGATTCAGAGGGGCGAGGGTGGTAAGAATCATCACCCGCCGTCCTAAAAGCCTGTGTCATCACCTCCCATCTTCTTGAATCTTCGCTATCCACCTCCTATCACCGATTAGGACTATTGGGTGGGACCACTGTGAGCACACATTAACAGTATTTACACTATTATAGGGGTCTTTGTGCTAGTTAAAACAAAAAAGTAATGGTCCCACCCTGCCTCTCAGGTGTTACTTCAAGCGAGCGCCCCCCCCCCCCTCACTCGAAAATAAGTGACTCGATCCACCCCTGCATGGAGGCCATCTAATAAAAAGTACCTGTATACTCTCGGACCTCTCACTCTCATATATGCGTTTCAGACTTTTTTTCCCATTTGCTTGTCTTGAATTGTACCGTAATTTAAGTTATAAATACCTCCAAATTTCCCAATTAATTACACGTTTGTATCAACACTTATCAAATGTGATCAGCATTAAATATACATGAACACTTATCGAATGCGATAGCATTGAAGGAGTACTGATACAAATTTGAAATATTTTGGTATTGCTGTTGTAAATAGGAACATGGGTTGCAAGAACCCTAAAAAGAGTGCTGTGTACCTGGGAATTTTTCGCTTATATTTTTTAATATTGCTACCTTAAAAAGAAAACCAAAAACCCTTCGATTGCGATATTGAGCGGGTGACTTCTCGGTGACGTGTCATAGCAGTGTGACGTCACGGGGAGACAGCGTTTTGCGACTTACTAGTGGCAGGTCTGCCATCTACTCGTGGTACACACTATGAGTTCATTGTATTTAGCAAACCCAACAGTGATTTCTGTGATTCAGGCTGCATGCAGGGCGCAGAGTTTGCAAACTCGGTGAAAGTGTGTTGACTAATTGGGATAATGCTCATTCCAGTTTGTTGATTTTCAGAGACGAAAACTTTAAAATCAAAGAAAATATTTTACACGTGTTGAATGACTCTGGTATGTGGTGAACATCAATGCTGCATACCAAGGAAATGGACAAATGTCCCTTTTACGATGTCTCGGAATCATATCAGTACACCTTCAAAGAGCTCGTTTCTCCAAAATTTCGGTGCACTGTTGATTTCGTTGGTTGTGAGCGAAAAATCCTGATCTTATACATGACGAAAAAATTGAGGAAGGTGCAAATAAAATCAATATACATGCTTTGGGAATGTACCAGTAGAGTTAATGTCGCTTCCACCACTCACTCCGCGTCGCATGATATGCAGAGATACAGTGTACTAGTAGCAGAGACGAACTCCAAGCACGGCCAAACTAGACTGCACCTGCGCGTGCACGCAGGTGCAGTCTAGCTCGGCCGTGCTTCGAGGCGAATTGTTGCTGCTACCACCGCGCGAGGGCAGGGGCCTACCACGGCTGCGGCCACTGCTGCGGATCGGTTTCGTCGGCGACGCTGGGAAGCGGCACCGACGCAACCGATTAGGTTTTGAACAGCTTTTGGCCGTCCGGCTAGCCGAGGATGCCGCCCGGGTACAAAGATTTCGATCCGTCACCTGTCGCACTGCCATCATCATCGACGGATAGTGGAATGGGACTGGGATCAATCCCCTTTTCTTCCGCCTCGCCCGAAGAAAATTGCCGTACTTCAAATAAAGCTTATTCATTCATTCGAAGTGAGAATGCAGGACGTCTGCGGGGCAATCAGGCGTTCTACCACAGAGCTACGTCATTGCTTGAAACGGGCTTTGCAGCAGCAGCAGCAACAACAACAACAACAACAACAACAACAACGACAACAACAACAACAACAACAACAACAACAACAACAACAACAACGACGACGACGACGACGACGACGACGACGACGACGACGACGACGACGACGACGACAACGACAACAACCACAACAACAACAACAACAACAACAACAACAACAACAACAACAACAACAACAACAACAACAACAACAACAACAACAACACTCTAAGCATGTCATGTAGTGGAAAGAGTCTCTCTATAGTATGTATATTGAGTGGCAGACTCCTAGAGTCACCTCAGGCGTCAAATCAAATGAATTGCTCAACGAGTGGCTTGCTTTAGGCAGCCCATCTATGCCGAAGTATGCCGCTGCGCAAGTGGACATGAGATCTTAAGGACGAGTGATGGGTACTTCAGCAATCAGCAAAAGCAAGAACTAAGGTGTTGTGGGCACCTAGAAACTGTACATCCAGGATACATTCTAGGGTAGTTTGAAACGAACAATGTTACACCCACAAACAGTCTTTTCCTTGCGGTATGGTTGCAGGAAGTTTGCGCGTAGCCCGATTACGCTGTTTCGTCCTGCTCTTGAAGGTGAAGCTCAAGTGTCCCACAATTTTTTTTATTTTATATCCGCAAGTACATTACACGCCCCGAAACAGCGGCGCGTACTAAACCTGCATGCATGAGCACGAGCAAAAACAAGACGTGCACGCTCGAAGAGAAAGAAAGAAAGCATTACTGAGAGCAAAAATTCATAACAAATGCAGCAGGCGCATACGTTTCTCGCGTAGATACAAGTATAGATAAGGAGAAAGGAGAACCAACCGCGTTGAGAGAAAAGAAATGAGAGAGTCGCAGCTAAACCAAGCAGCACGGGAAAAAAAAAAAGAGAGAAAGTAGTGAGGTGGCCAAGAAACGGAAGAAGGGCATTCCTCCTTGCTTCTCTGAACGCTCTTAGCTTCTCGTGCTCCGCTCCAGCGGAGACGAACGGAGCTCGTAGAGGTATAAGTAAGCTGCCGCGAGGAATATACAACGAAAGTGACACCCGTTCAAGGAATAAAGCACGAACGAGGCAAAAAAGCTCTGTGCGAGTTGGCGGCGTCGTGTCCTTCATCTTCCCGTTTCTCGCAGCTTCTCGTTTCGTACGCTATATTCACGCTGTTGTCATTATGATATTCGTTTTACGCGTTTGATAAAGATTAATATACGCGAGAGTCGCAGTGGAAATCACCCTTGAGGAGTTTGTACGCATCCACGCCCTTGCTCCGTTCCCGCGCGCGCGTATAGCTGTGAATCGTAGTAGTGCGACACCGTACATTTCTTTCGCCTCTAATATGGGCCGCAACTCCTTTCATTACTTTCGACATGTGTATTTGTTGTATTCTGTTTGCTCGTGTGACCGAAACAGGCGCTTTGCAAACGTATAATCCAGTCTGAGACTGTCAGAGACACTGTGACGGTTCCGCCATCTTTTGGCAGTCGGCAGTACTACGCTGTGGCCCTAAAACGACACAGCGAGACTGTAGAAAGAATGTGCTGATCGAGTATCTCGCCTACGCATGCTTCACTATAGTTTGCGACCGTGTTTGAGCTGATAGGCAAGTGGGTGGTGTAAGACTTCATATGTCAGTGTCAAGGGACATTGAACAACAATGGTTTTGTCACGCTGTTGTTCGCTCTATTCATAAGCGGGTTGCTGTGCGCCAGCACTAAATTTTTAATTATAGGCAATAGGTAGTGAGTGATTGCACTGTTACAGATTTTCTCAATTCCTTTTCTTGTTCATGCTGCATCCAGTGTATCGCCAGACGTAATTTGCAACGACACACGACTGATAATGAAGCAGGACGAACGAATGAAGACCTAACCGAAACGTGGGAGGCGACGCTCGCCCTCGAGAACCTAGAAGACCAACAACAACTCGTCGCCAGGGCCAAGAGGGCAATAGAAGCCAGAGGGTTCCTGGACTAAGGAGCCCTCCCATTTCAGGGTGACACCGGGCATTGTTCAGGGCACTGTTTCAAAATAAACGTTTACTTCTCTCTCATGTTACTTAGCAGAGCCAATGTGCACGTGTTCATAATGCAATAAGAGTGCATGTGCACTTGCTGCAAACAATTGCTTGCGTAGCACATGTACACTGACCACACCCGCCCGCCCGCCCGCCCGCCCGCCCGCCCGTCCACCCATCCGTCCGTTCATCCATCCATCCATCCATCCATCCATCCATCCATCCATCCATCCATCCATCCATCCATCCATCCGTCCGTCCGTCCGTCCACCCGTCCGTCCGTCCACCCGTCCATCCATCCATCCATCCATCCATCCATCCATCCATCCATCCATCCATCCATCCATCCATCCATCCGTCCGTCCGTCCACCCGTCCGTCCATCCACCCGTCCATCCATCCATCCATCCATCCATCCATCCATCCATCCATCCATCCATCCATCCATCCATCCATCCATCCATCCATCCATCCATCCACCCGTCCGTCCATCCACCCGTCCATCCACCCGTCCATCCATCCATCCATCCATCCATCCATCCATCCATCCATCCATCCATCCATCCATCCATCCATCCATCCATCCATCCATCCATCCATCCATCCATCCATCCATCCATCCATCCATCCGCTGACGACTCTGTGCTTTTGTGGCATTCTTCTTCCCATTGCAAATACCAAAATTACCAAGCGAGGACATTAGAGTACCACGAACACAGCTTATCGCCACGTGAATAACTTGACGTGTGTGTCGTGTACGCCATAAGTCCCTTTCACTTTCTTCCGTGTGACACATATCCGCATACGACGGCAGATCATATTTGGGTATGCGACATAGGGTACTCCCAGTCTAGATCTACCCAGAAAACAGCGAGAATGATAGGATTCAGGAATCCGTGTCGGGAAAGTACAGTCGCGGTGTTGTCGGCGAGTGAAAGGAAGACAAAACAAGAAAGAAAGCTGTAGAAGATCAGTGGGATATTTTCTAAAGCTCTAGTGGTCCTCCAATGCTAATAAAGCACATCGGTGGACAAAACCGGAAGTCATCAAGGGGCTGTGTTTGTAAACCTTGAAAGGGTCTATAGTGATCAAATTCACGGTTCGGGCTAGAATCGAAACCCGACATTCTTCGTGTCAGTGAAGTATTCTACCACTGAGTCACGTTAATTCTTGAAATTGCTAGAAAACAAAAACACAGGTCAAGTCCGTGTCAGCTGTGGTTATAGTGTTGCCTATCCAATTTTATAACAACGTTATAAACATCGTGTATATACTCCTATGACTGTAGCAGCTATAGTAAAGTGTCACTCGACCCTGTAAGAATACGCTGCTTAAATGAGCAGATCATCGCACCATGTAGCATGCTGTTCTTATCGATTGCGTGATTTGCGAAAATGACGCCTGTGCTGTAACGCGAGTGCTGACGTTAAGTCGGACCGTGAGCTTCTTTAGAGAAGAAATAGAAAGAAAGAAACAATGCTTCGTAAAGGCAGCTACGGGGTCACATCTTTGCATCACATTCTCGGGCCATCTGCGCGCTTGATGCTGGCTGCGTCCTCTGTGGCGTTTTCTGTGCCGTCTTGCTCCCTCCATGACTGACACAGGCCACAACGCCGATCCAATTCCAACCTCAACAGCAGTTAGGTAGTGAATTATACCTATTTCCGTTGTGATGCAACTTAATCTAAGTGAACTACTCGAGCGCGGACGCATCGTAGACCCGCGCGCTCGTTCCACCGCCGTTTCTCCTATAGGGAGTATAACGCGTGTTTGCCCGACCTTCGGGAATACGCACATGCTTGCCGCTCAGAACACCGATGACAATAACTGGGTGCGCAGACAATTCGAAATCCAGAAACATGCGAGAAGCGCTCAGAAAAGCAAAGAGAGAGCAAGAGCACGTCAAAAATTTCTCGTGTCTAACTTAAGATGGCCGCACAGGCATGCGCACCGCGCTGTTGTCTGCCAGCTGCCCGAAAGAAATCGTTGGGACAGTTCCGGGACATTCGCAGGCCGCCAGGCATGCGAAAAACGAACCTGCGTCCGAGCGATCCCGGACCAGTGGGCGGAGCTTCGGGTTGGTCCCCGAGAAAAACAAATGCGGCACCGGCGTGCGGGGCTGTCAGGAGCCGTCCAGGACGTGTAAATCGATGAAGCTCATTTTATTGAATTCAAGAATGCGTTGGATGGAATCTACCGCATTTTTGTTTCTTTGGTTACGCAACACTGCTCGGTCTACTTAACTTTTCCCCTTCTTCTCTTTTCGGCAGCGCAACAGTATCCAGCACAGTTTGTGGTACTTTAGAGGGATAAAATTACCCCGCCACGGTGGTCTAGTTGGCTAAGGTACTCGCTGATCCGCAGGTGGCGGGATCGAATCTCGTCTGCGGCTGCTGCATTTCCGATGGAGGCGGAAATGCTGTAGGCCCGTGTGCTCAGATTTGGGTGCACGTTAAATAACCCCATGTGGTCGAAATTTCTGGAGCCCTCCACTACGGCGTCTCTCAGAATCATAGGGTGGTTTTGGGACAATAAACCCCACATATCAATCAAATCAGAAGGATAAAATTGCGCTAACACAAATCATGTAGCGGCCTCCTGAGATTACGTGACGGCTATTGTATACGCACGTTTTGGCGAGATTGGCTGGCCCAGATGGGAGCTTCTTCTCGCTTTTTCAGTTTGTGTGACCGCGTCGTATCTTAATAGAACACTTTCCTTCCTTCTATAATAACATCTAATTAACATCTCCTGTAGTTAAGATACTATAGGTATATACCAACAAATTGCATTACACAATGCCAAAGCTCTGGCTGAAACCCAGCACTCAATTTGGTACCAGGTACCGCGGGTGTGAAAATTTAGAGACCACAAGACGCTAGAGAAAGCTTAACACTATATACCGCTGCTTCCGCAGGCAGCCTTGAATTAAGATTTCCGGCCTGCTATAGGGGGTATTCACGTGACCTCATCACGCACCAATTTTTGTACAGTTCGCAGCTTCCAGCTGTTCTAGAGATACGCAGATTAAGATAAGAAAGCGTGCTTTTCTCTGTGCTTTCTGTATACTACAAAATGACAATCGCAGTGATGTCAGTGCATACTCCTTATAAAGCAAGATAACGATGCCTACTGTGGATTTAGACCGAACGCAGTCCAAGCTTGATAGGAAGTTCAAAGTTTTTGAATCCTAGCAGTCTCTGAAGTTTTCGTGTCGGCTGCACATGCTATAGATCTGCCGGATATTTGCCTGCAGGAATCAATACGAGAGGGGCCTCCAGAGCGACCCTTTCTGGTACAGCTTAAGATTCCATCTGCATCATCTCCAACAGCTCCTGTCGCACATTGGCTGGTCCGTTAACGAACGTTTGCGCAGTTTGAGACACAAAGCCTTAACGCACACAGACGCCGAGTGCGCGATGCGCTGGACGGGTGACGCAAGTTATAGATGGCTGTCTTTCGCACCAATGTGTTCATTCTGGAGAACCCTTGGTATACATAATATAGAACATCGCCCCTTACTGATTTTTCCCCCTTTATGATACCGTCAACGTCCGAGGGATTTGCAGAAGGGAGTAATAAAGAAAGTTAACAGAACAATTATTGGACTGTAAAAAATTCTCACGGTTCAACGTCGGAGCCGACCATATAAGAAACACAAACTGTGATGAGTTGTTTGAAAAATGGTGGAAATGGCCGTATGGAACACGATCGGGCTGCCTTATTGATGAAACGGTCGGAGAGCCTGTAAACAAACATTCGATGTTTCCATTCTGTTGATCCTTCCGTAAAATAGCGCGGAATCACGTCCGTCACCGGCGTTGGCCACGTATTGCGCTAGCATCATGGAAACCGGAAGCACAGAAAGCATTGCCACTTTGAGACTCATCGGTTGCGGTGGTGTAGCGTCGTGCGTCGCGGTTCATTAGTTTATACGTGTGATCGCTTTTGGGCGTGGTGGGATGAAAGGTGTCGCCCGTATGTAGTGCGTCAGCCACGCTTCAGAGCAAGCGGCTGTAGGCTCTCTAAAATGGATACGTCGAGGCCCAACTATGCCAACGTGGTGTATTACATACGCCATTTTGCCCCGCCGTGGTGGTTTAGTGGCTAAGGTACTCGGCTGCTGACCCGCAGGTCGCGGGTTCGAATCCTGGCTGCGGCGGCTGCATTTCTCATGGAGGCAGAAATGTTGTAGGCCCGTGTGCTCAGACTTGGGTGCACGTTAAAGAACCCCACGTGGTCGAAATTTCCGGAGTCCTCCACTATGGCGTTTCTCATAATCATATGGTGGTTTTGGGACGTTAAACCCCACATATCAATCATTACATACGCCATTTTCAGCGGTCCGCGATCTTGTCATCACGATTGTTACAGGCAAGTCTTCGTTTGTTCATCTTTTTTTCTTTTCTGAAGGCGTTTGTGTATTATGTCAGGTGGTATCATCGTATGTATACGTACGTAGTACATCCTCAGCCGACCAGTGCTAAATGAAATGTCGAAGCGCCCGTGCGGCAGCCGCTTAGTGCCACGAACTTCGAGCTGACGCGGTGCAAGCTGTTTAACGTCCCAAAACCACCATATTAATATAAGAGACGCCGTAGTGGAGGGCCTCAGAAATTTCGACCATCTGCTGGTATTTTCGACAGTACTCACGGACTGGAACAGGACACTTGGAGCGTGTGGCTTTTTCCGCCATTCGTGGGTGCTTGTGGAAGCAAGGCTGCATTGTGGTATAGTCCCGCCACGGTGGTCTAGTGGCCAAGGTACTCGGCTGCTGACCCGCAGGTCGCGGGAATGAATCCTGGCTGCGGCGGCTGCATTTTAGATGAAGAAATACGCGGTGTTTTCGTGTGCTCAGCTTTGGGTGCACGGTAAAGAACCAGGCGGCCTATAAATTTCCGGAGCCCTCCACTAAGGCATCTCCTGTAATCATGTGATGGTTTTGAGACGTCAAACCCTAACAAATAAATTTTTATAACTCGCCCAACGTACTCATCCTCGAGAGGCAGTCCCCATGAACGACGGAAATGGAATCAAAATACTCTAGCCGATTACGAGAAATAGCCAGATTACAGCTTAGTGGAAACGAAGTGAGGCACCCCGTCATGTCGCAGTGCATTATGAGAGGCACACTTTAAACTACGCAGGAAATCAGCACGGTCACAGCTATATAGACTACAATGTGGAGGCGTTCAACCCGCATTTCTGAATCAACGCACACCGACTGTAATACGCACTCAATCTTGTCATTCAGGGAAAGGAGAGCGAAAGCGCGATTTCGGCGATGTTTTTCTCGCGTGCGAGCAATAGACACGCATACGATTCGGCATCTGACATGCCGTTGGAACCAGCCGCACCCAAATGATTTACAACCAGTTTCGAGAGAATTCGGCATCGGATTCGACGATGGGCGAGAGAAATGAGTACGCACAGATGTCGGTGTACGACTGCCGAGGTGGTCGGACATCTGATAGCGCAGATTGCGTGCGTCGCTGTTTGTGTCGGAGCCGGTGCCACCGCGTGGGGAGCCAGTACCAACTGGCTGCCCCACCAGCATACAGCCGAGGCAGTCACCTTTACGGCTGCTCTGTGTGGCATAAAAACCGGCTGCTGCTTGTCTCCGACTCGGCAATAAGGTATTCGCGACTCCAACTAAGCGCTCGCCACCTTGCGGCCGCGCCTGGAAACGGCGCTAACAGGGTCAACCTTGAAAGGCGATACGTTACCACGTTGTGCGCGTTGAGAAGCGGCCGCATAGTTCCTTTATTTTCGCCATGCAGTACGCGCGAGCCCGAAAAAGAAGAAAGCGATGTCCAAGGACCATTGAAGTGTGCCGCAATGCGTGGCATCGTGGTGGAAAGATGGCAGTGTATCGTTTCATCACTTCCCGAAGGATGCAGACGACGCGCGAAGGAAAACGGCGCCAATCAGAAACTTACGCATTGTAAAGAAGGTGACGGACACTATAGGTTAGTTTGTTCTAATCAGTTTGTTTCAGACTATATACCTATCCTCGGTGAGTACACCATTATTTAGCGTGTGTGCATTCTTATCAATATTCGGGCTTCTCCAAGCATGGAGTATAGTTTCGTTTATATGAGCAAGCGCTTCAGTAAATTTGTTGCGGTACGTGTGTGACTATTTTTCGCATGCACTCTGAAAAAAAAAATCGAGTATTTGGGAATTGTTTTGTCACACAACAAATGGAGGCGGAAATGTTGTAGGCCCGTGTGCTCAGATTTGGGTGCGCGTTAAAGAACACCAGGTGGTTTGAAATTTCCGGAGCCCTCCACTACGGCGTCTCTCATAATCATATGGGGGTTTTGGGACGTTAAACAACACAAATCAATCAATCAATCAATCTGTCACTCAACAATAATCGCCATCTTCTTCGAGTGCTTTCCTCGCGTTATCACCACGGTTTCGGTAGTTCGCGGTCATGAACGGCACGCGAGTTATCAGTGTGATATAGCATTATTCACTGGAAATTAAGTGACCAGCGCAGGGTTTTCAAAAAGAGAAAACGAGCAAGGCAGATGGCGATTATTGTTGTGTAGCAGAACTACTCCCCGAATACTCATTTTTTTCTTAGAGTGCATGCTCAGTTTTCTCTGGAGGTCCCAGTGCTATCCATTCTTAAACTAACCTGCTGTAATCCTTTGCCCCCCCCCCCCCCTCTCCCCTGAACATTTCTTATTTCGATTGTGTGTATAAACGCATAAAAACGCATGCGCGATGGTCGCTCGTGCGTGTGTGTATGTTCGTTTGTATATATCTCATGTCCGTGCATTCGCAGCGTGCACAGCGTGCATGCATATATCTGCTTTGAATATCAACTACTGGCAACATGAACAAACGAGTGTTCGGAAGCACACGGCCTCCTTCATTAGAAACATAATAACGTGGATCGCGAACGAACAGAACGCAGCACTGTTATTACCACCAAAACTACGATTTGCTTTATCTCAAGATACGCTGGCCGAGGCATATCTCTGTTTTGTAATCAAGTGAGCAGCATGCGTAATCAGCTTTTGACGGGACAGTGGAACTCAATGCAATCGACAGCACGAATCGCAGCGTACCTCGAGAACTGCTAAGGCCTTCCTTGTCTTTAGCAGCGTAGCAATCAAGTACAAAAGTGCTAGCACCTTTCGGGGAGGCCCGCTACACATGAGCAGTTGCCTTCTTCAGCCTCGGGTTCACTAGCCGGGTCTTTCAAAGAAGTAAATTTGATGTGGTTTGCCGAAAAGGCTATAGATGTTTGCGCACACAGCGCCACTACTTCCGCTCTTTGGCGAGTAAAATCCTTTATGCCGATGAGAATGAGGAGGTCTGCGGCCAGCTACTTTTCACCTCTGACAAAGCAACGCGATCTATATACGCTGCAATCGAGAAACTTCAGCACAGCTCCAAGCAGAAGTGCCCCGTTGACCCTGTTAGGCACAGCCTTCCTTGTTTTTTCGACCAGTGCTGCCAGTATACATCGAGTGCTTTCTGGAGTCACGAATACACTAATAAAATAAAGTAAACTCGAATGTACCGAATCTGCTCGCAAAACAGTGCTTTGTGAGCATTGAGTGTTCTGCGTGACCACGAGATTGCTCCACTAACTAGTGCCATTAAGGGAGTTATTAGAATGAAGCAAATTCTGAGGAAAATACGTGAAAGCAAGGTGAATATTATCTGCAGGTACAAAGGAGATAACAATAAGATAAATTCACACAAGCCAGTTAAAAACGTCGTTGACATACCAGATGGCAATACAAGCCGCAAGAATTGGCGGTTCTGATTTTGTTAAAAAACATGATATATTATAATAACTACGTACAGCACGCGTTACGACCAGGTATAGTCAGTTTAGAGTATACGATATTTTCGTGCTGGGTCTAGAATTCACAGAAACTACAGCAGCACAGCAGATACATTCGCAGTGTCAATAATTGTAAGGGCGTGTCTATGTGTATAGGTCGATGAATGTAAGACATGTATAAGCATTCAGGTATAAGCATTCAGATAAAGAAACAGAGAGCGTAATGTTCGCGAACACAGGTTTGCACTATAAATAATAATAATACGTTTTATTTCTTCAAATAAAACAGGTCATGTGACTAGGCCTGCCAAAGCCAATTGGTGGCTTGAGTGGCAGAGCCTGGCAGACAGCAAAAAAAACCGGACGCGTTACAAGATTGTATCTTATGGCCTAAGAGGGATGACAGGACAAAAAACAACGTGCATATCAGATTAGAAACAACAGGGCATACAAGCAATAGTTACAAGCATTATACAATAGTTACAGCAATTGAAAGGGAAAAGGTGTAAAGGAAAAGAGAAAAAGTTAGAGCAAATGCTTCTTAAGCAAAGTAACACACTGGATAATTGTGCAGCATCATGCTTGCGAATGAGTGTATATGAAATAACACACGACATGCATTACAATTGTAGACAGATACGCCGTGGCAGTTTCTTTATTTGTGTTTTGTTTTTGTGCGAAAAATGCTGGGGGGAAGTACATTGAAATAGGTTGGTACATAATGGGCTCGTATTCCAGTTCCATACTTTGTTGAACACAGCGGCCTCCAGTAACGTACGTTGGGCCTTAAAGAGCGAGAAGTAACATACGGAACCAGGAATTCTTTGGACCAGAAATGTTTTAAAACAACCGTTTGAATTAACAGACCATTGAAGCTTGGCATAAACAGCGTTTTGAAAATGTCTTTCTCATAATTAATGTTCAGGTCGTAAGATATATTTTTTTTTAAATCGAACGCAATATTCTGTTTATTCTATTGTGCCATCGGACAACACAGTGTCCGTAAATGGTTATTCCGTAACGCAGTATACTGTAACCTAAAGCGTATGCTCTCATCTTACGTACTGAAAACGGCATGTTGTATCTTATGTTATATAATAGACATAACACAGCGCGAAGTCTTTTGCAAACGTAGGCGAGATGACTATTCCAAGAAAGGTCGCTGTCAATGCATAATCCAAGGTATTTCACAACAAATGAATACTGTAATGGACTACAAGAGCAGGATGAACAGTCAAAACAATGCAAAATGAAAGGATAGTCAAGGGTTACTTTCTTGAATGGATTGTGGAGGCAGATTATAGATTAGTTTTAGACACATTTATATTAATAAGGCTATCTCGAAACCAATCCATGGCTTTAGTGGCTTGAAATGCTTTGTTTGGGTGGCAAATGCTTTGTTTGGGTGGCAAAAAACAATGAAATGCTTTGTTTGGGTGGCAATTGATGTGACTGAGCCCCACCGCGGTGGTCTAGTGGAAGGTACTCGGCTGCTGCCCCGCAGGTCGTGGGATCGAATCCTGGTTGCGGCTGCTGCATTTCTAATGGAGGCGAAAATGCCGTGTGCTCAAATTTGGGTGCACGATAAAGAACCCAAGGTGGTCAAAATTTCCGGAGCCCTCCACTATGGCGTCTCTCATAATCATATGGTGGTTTTTGGACGTTAAAGGCCAGGTATCAATCAATCAAATAATGTGACTGGGCCAATCGGCGTGGGGAAAATCACAAACGAAACGGTGTTTCAAGGGAGGCGTTGGTTGGGATTCGTTCAAAATGTGGGAAGTGCAATCTGAGATTAATTTTGAAGAATAGGGAGCAGAAAATAATGGTCGGCTAGAGTGCACAAAAAGCGTTGATGCGGATTGCGGGGAAATAAAGTGTGCAATGCATTGTGAAGACAACAACGTGTCATAAAAAATTATTTGTGTTTATTTATGCACGAAAATCATGAGAAGGTAGGCTGCGTTACAGTAGGATATACCATCAGCATGATATTTGTGTTGAAAAAACGACGCACACGAAAAGAATACAGGAAAGAATGAAATAATGAACTGAGAAAAAAAGTAGTTAGAAACGGTATGTACGCCAGATTTCTGTTGTATGAAGAACACCTCCAAGGGCCAAGTCGAATACATTCAGAGTGGCCACATGGATTACCACGGATAGAGTCTGTACAGATAGTTTTTATTCGCGTGCATACACATAGCACGGCTGTGATATATGTTCATGAACATCACAATATGATGGGGATAAGTAGACAGAGAGAGCAAATTGAATGTGGGAAGATGGTGAAGTCGGTCAGACCATGTCCGGTTCATTAGCGTGTTCCGTGGCAGAGCATGAACTCCAAGAAGGCAAGCAGAGACGGTGCCCGAGTTCTTGTTCACCTCTTATCACCGAGTCACAGGTGGAGCAAGTCTTGTTCTTCGGCCCGTACCACGCGTAAGACCTGAGGTAGCGGTGAAATGGGCATCCACAAATGCAAGACATGAACAAAAAAGTGAGGTAAAAATGAAGATCAACAAAGGTGGTACAAAAGAAAAGAGAGGGAAAACTTTCATGCTTGCACAGGGGGCTGCATGCGCTGAGCTGTATGAAGAAATGTTGGCTATTTGAAGGCCAAATTAACTACCCGAGGAAAAAAACAAACATACTGTGTGTGTCTGCAGCGAAAAAGAAGTACTCAACGCATAATGATAAAATATAAGGATATCCATTAAAGAAGACCCGGGAAGGGTGTGCGTTTTTCGGAGATTTTAAAGTGTGTGGAAGTATCAACTGGACGATGGTTTGTATAATTAAAATGCGTTTAAAATGCCGGTAAGAAACAGCATGAAATTATTCATAAGATCGCACTCGTTACTATTGTAGGTAATAATGCATCCTACCACTAGACGTTCGCATGAAAAAAAAATAAATAATAATTCAGAAATGAAGGTGCTGGAATGCCGTATAATTAGAACACCAACTGACTGTAAAAATAAAAACAGCAGACATCGTGTTTACTCGTCACCACCGATATTATGAAGCTCACGTCAATAAAGACAAATATCCTGATCATATGCCAGCTCACGCGTCTTCCAGCTGGATATTTCTTAATAACTTCTGGGCTTTTGCGTCCCAGAACCACAGTATGATAGTGAGGGACGCTGGGGAGCTCTGTAAATTTTGACTTCCTGGCGTTCTTTAACGTGCTCCTAAAAGCCTCATAGGAAAAGAGGATTTACAATGTGCTGCGACAACAAGCTGACTTTTGAAAGCGTCGGGGGAACAAAATTGCGAAGTATATGGTAGACGTATACTAGGTGCTCAGTGACTGTACTTCTCCCTGTGTAGCAGTCTGTCAAGTCTGCCTGGCAGGACAGTTTTTAAGGATGCAGAAATCTTGCTATGTACTTTGTATCTCCAACCATTTTCTGAAAACTTGAAAAAAAAAATACATGCAAAAGCTTGCATGTTGAAGAATTAGGAAAAGAATCCTGTAAACACCGTAAGCTTATTTCTTTTCTTTTTTTTTAAAAAAAAGGACCGCCTTTGCGGTCCGTATACCGTGTAATTCTTTGAAACAGTTTTTAATAATGGTACCTGGGGTGAAGTACTGAGTAGTTCGAATTAACCAACCACTCGTTATCTTTATTGCAATTTCTTCAAGCATTGCGTAAGCTTACAAATCGACCATGACTGTAGTACGGAAGCTTGTCGTGGCACTAAACACACATATATACGCTGAGGCTTGTAGTGGTCAGTTTTGATGCTCCGCATCTCCGGTTAGTACAAGCGCTCTCTGATATCGAGTGCCGCTTGAACACGACTTTCAGGCCCAGCCACTATTCACGCGTAAGCTCGTGGTGCACATACCGTCGCACCACCGACATCGTTTCCACAACAATGGACGCAAAGAAGTAAATGAAAGGTAGCAACCTTCGAAGGAGGACCGAGAGAATGCAAAAAAGAAAAGAAAAGATGCGAGGAGAAATTGTGAATAATAATCTCTGGTCATCGCGTGTTTCCAGGGTATACCCATTGCTTGCTCACGGCACTTTGCAGTCCACCAGCTAAAGTTATTTCCCCAATGCACACGCGGAAACCAGCGACAACTATGAAAAAAAGAAAAACCAAGAAAACGATAGGAAGGCGCGGTCGCAGTATATAAGATGGCGACAGGAAAAGTACTTAAAGAAAATAAATAAGGAGCAGTGTCGCTTACTCACCCACCGAGAACGCGCGCGCCGAGACGCTTGTATAGGGCGAATAGACGCGCTCCCGGACTCGACATTACGCATACTATAGAGGCCGGACAATGCAGTTTGGATTTCCGGAGCCACAACGAGTGTAATTGTTCGCAAATTGCCCCGACTTCGGAAAGTGGGCACCGCCACAATATGTGTATACCGACCGGTCCTCTCTTCCACTCGTGAGTGAGGTCCCGTCGTATAGCATGCATACGCGTTTTTTTTTTTTAATGGTGTTGCAGTTGCACGTGCGTGTTGTGGTGTGGGTGTTATGCACGGTGTATATTTCTACCAGTGGTTTTCTTATATATGTACTTCCGTAGCTCTGGAACGCCTCAGAGTATAACAACGTAATAACGCCATTTCCACTCTTTTGTCCGCACTGTTTATTCGTTATTGCCACCTCGTCGAGCTCCCTCGTGTCGCTACAAACGTCCACTGCCCTCATAAAGGAAACTTTTTTTTTCTTCATAATTTGCCTGGCGCGCTTCAAGCGACCTAGTATAGGCTGTATAGACAAAGCAGATCGGGCGTACAGCATGGCTTTTATTGCATGGCCTTGACGGCCAGTAAAACTGAAACTTGCAGTCACATCGTGAGAAAGATAGAAAAAGGAAGCATTTTATTATGAATGCAAGAAATATTCTTGATACAAATGCATGGTACACCGGATCACAGGAATTAGCCTTCAATTCAAGTGTATCCGTACATAATGCCCACGAACTTCTACAATAAAGAAGGCAAACGATGTGGTCCAGGTCAGTTTCTCGGTGAAAACGTTTGTTAGCCATCTATATAGACTTTAAATTTCAAGGATTGTGTGTAACTGTGACGTGCTACCAAGTGAACATAAAAGGAAGCTGAAATACTAGGAAGCTGAGTAAATATTCACAGCTTGACTCCTGCTGAATTCCAAGACCGATGGAAGAGTTCTCAGAAGAGAACGCAAATAGCCTCTTCGCAGAAAAAAAACAGCGGCTGTTGCCGCAGGGCATACTGAGGTGCTTAAAGAAACCAGTGACGTCATCTTCTGCAAGGCGCGTCATCAGAAGCAGCATTGTTAAAGCGTGGCCTCCAGCAACGGCAAGCAGGCCGAGTCGGTCACGGAGGCCACGGTTGATGATATATGCTTGTTCGCATTGCGCGCGGCTGCTTGTCGTTTTGCCAGATATTGTAATCCAGCTGCAAAACTTTCCGTGGCTCTGTACTTACATGCGGCTAGGGTACATATATACGTAGCACGCTCGCATTTCAGACCAGCAAGCGGGGGGAACCTTCCGTTAGGCGCAGCGCAGCTCCGCCAAAAGTACAGAAGATCATAGAGTTTCCTAAAAGTAACTATGTATAGGTGTCTTTGGCACTCAATAGTTCAGCGACCATGGTAATCATGCGTAGTACATGGAATCGCCTAGTCTTCGTGTTTATCGGCGTCGAATGCACTAGTGGCTTTGTTGATTGCTTTGTTTTGGTTTTGTTTTGAACAAAAGAATGGACCGTTTTGAACTTCCTGGCCTGATTTGAATTGGTAAGCCTAAAAGGTTAAGATGGTGAAGTGCGACTACATAATATTTGCTACGTGATGTTTTGTGACAAAGCAGCTTCAAGCCACGCGAAGTCACCCGGAGCCAAAATTGCGAAGATTAGACAAATTCGTGTGCTACCCATCATTCCCATGCTCGCTGAAGCACCGTGCGTTGCAGCTGCCATAGACACTAGCGCCAGAGTTCCCTCTAGTGTATTTATAAGAAACTCTGTGCCGAAGATGACTTATTCGTTTCCGCGCCTACACTTTCGGTGCTTGCGTGTGCAGAGCAAGTCAAAAATTTCTTTCACGCATTTTAAAGATCCTCCTGCAACAACCGTGCAAGAAATCACGACATCATGGACAGTATATAGTGTCGGTTGTTGCTAACTACGAAGCTTGGTCGAATTGTGTAATACAATTTCAGCTTCCCTTTAAAGCCTAGTTTAGTGTAAACCTTGAGACTCCGTAAGGCGCACAGGTGCATAAAACATGCCTAGTAGCTCAATGTGGAACTTGCGGAGAAAATTTACGTGTATTCGATAGTAATCTTCAACACCAAGGATCTGGTAACTCGTTCTTCATTTATGTGATGCCGTAATCATAAGCAGGCATGCAGAAAAGTACAACAGAATCGCAACTTTCTTTTTTTTCGTAACTCATACAGTCGTCATTAGTGTAATTCTGAGTGGAACATTTTTCACTCATCCTTCCTAAAAAGAGGCCGCAAGAAAAAAGAAAGAAAAAAGTGCAAGCTCCCAACAAAAGGGCCAACCAAGTCGGAAGTTCCTGAAAGCGGTTTTACCTGAACAATTGAACTGACAACGATTTTCGTCATATCTTGACAATCATACGGTGAACACAATGGGTGATGAAGGAAGTTTTCAGAAGCTAAATGCCTCAAAAGTAAGCGTACCTTCTTTCGAAAATTGACGACTGTAATAACTTTAATGCCACTACCCTTGGTAGGCGTGGTCTTGACGTCCAATTTTGTGGGAATTAAGCCCCTTATAGGCATCAGTTTGCCTTGCTTTGCTGCACGTTGTTTCTTCGCCGAACTCCGCATGCATATTTTCTAAAGCATTTATTTTTCTTTGTTCCACAACTCAAACCAAGAGAGTAATCTATAGCAACCACGTTTTAATACAGCGGCAGAAATGAAGAAAGCGGCTGAAAAAAGGAAAGAAAGTCATAGTAGCGCCAATAGAGGGGAAGCAATGAATGCGATAGGAACATATTCGAATGTTTTACTAAGCAAGTCTAGCATTTGAGGAGCTATAATAATAGCAGTAAATATGCGCTTGCTAAGTAACCAATTAAGTTTCATGTGGTGCGGCTACAGTATATGACCACTACAAGGCTCGTGCGCAGTGACGGCGTTGATAAGAAGCGCGTCCCGTGGGCAGCGCATGCTTGTACTAAGGGCTATACGTCGTGTGTTGCTGCTCGTGGCAGTTTGTTACGTATGTAGCACATCTGTACGTGGACGGCCGCTCCAGGTACACTTTTGGCACCATTTTTGCGTGTTGCGAGAGCGATGCCCTTAGAAGCTCCAGCCTGTCGTCGGGACAAGAGGCGCGATTCGCTCGCAGGATTTCAAGCTGGACGGTTGTGCCCTCGCGATCTCCGACTTCAGCGTAGCTCCCGCCGACTGGTTCGCCCTCCGCGGTCTCCTGACGCCGTGTAGCTCTCGCATTGTGGCACCCCGCCCTTGGACTGCTTCGACCGGATCCCCACTTTCCTATCTCCTTCTTTTTTCCTCTCGTTGGCTGTCTTCTTCTGCTTCTACTTTCCTTCTATTCTTTTTATCCCTCCTTCCCCCGCCCCTATAAGGCACTGCGCCGTGTCGCCTGAAGGCAGACAGAAATTAGGTGCCTTTTTCCTCTTCACTGTAACCACTACCACCACCACAAGAGGCGCGCGGTGATCGTTGCCATGGTAGCACGGCAGCTATAAGCGCCCCCCCCCCCCGCCCTCCTTCTTGTTCGACCACGAGATAAGCGCGCACGCAGACGACCCCAGCCGGGAAGGGGACGTTCGCTCCGCAGAAAGAGGATGCTATGGCAGCCTTCCCCTTATATATATATATATATATATATATATATATATATATATATATATATATATATATATATATATATATATATATATATATATATATATATATATATATATATATATATATATATATATATATATATATATAGGAAGGAAGGCGAGTAACCTGCCAACTTGAAGCTTTATATGTTGAGAACAATAACAATATAGTCTGTCCACAACCAAGCAGCCAGATTCACTGATTCAGATTACTCCCGTTACTACAGCATTTCCAACTAAAAAAAAACCCAGTTAAATCTTCCCACTCTCACTCTTCGCCATCGTATTGCACGTCTATGTCTTTTCCATAAACTCTTTAATTCAGCCACACACGACAACCGGCTCATCCAACCAGTCCATTGAGGTCATCGCACAAGTGATCCAAACGCTGCGATTCCGCCACATACACACATAACATCATTTCAGCAGTCATTCTTCTTGCGCACCAGCCGACACTGGAACGGCCTTCCAGAAGAGGCGGCTGCCATCCGCGATTCTGCGCGCTTCAAGAATGCCATCCAAAAAGCTACTCGGCTGTATCTTAGATAGGTATGTGGTGTTTAACGTCCTAAAACTACCATATGATTATGAAAGATGCCGTAGTGGAGAACTCCGGAAATTTCGACCACCCGGGGTCATTTATTGTGCACCCAAATCTGAGCACACAGGCCTACAATAATTCCGCCTTCATCGGAAATGCAGCCGCCGCAGCCGGGATTCAATCCCGCAAGCTCCGGCTGTATCTTAACCATTACTTTTGATACCGCCTTTTTTATGTCGCCCACCCCTCATGTAAAGTTTCATTTGGAACCTTTTTGGATGTAATATAAATAAATAAATAAATAAATAAATAAATAAATAAATAAATAAATAAGTGCATGAACTTCTTGCTGCCTTCGCATCCCTAAGTCAGGTCAGGTGACTTCAGTGACGGCACGCTAGGGGCCTTATATGGCTGATGTGGACGCATGCAAACGGGAAACTATTGCGATAATGCATACGAATTTTCCAATTGTCAGTCGACGGTTAAGAGCTCTTCTTTATTGATACGCACGTGGCTTTGACAAAGAGCGCACGTGCTTACAAGGGGCTCGTACATTCAAAGAAAATCCGATTTCAAGCGTTCCCATGTCAAAAAAAAAAAAAGTAGCCGCTATAACATACATTTCGAACTCCTGGCAACATTGCCTATTGGGTAATTTTCAGAGGTTTTAGTCAATCTAGAATGACGCAGTAGCGGATCTCTAACGTCAACAGAAAAAGGAGCCATCACCATAGATGTACGTTCTCCCAAACTTTCCTTTCTATTGAAGTTTTCTATCATAGCTTTTTTTTCCCAAGCACTGAATACGACGCTCGTGCAACACGTGGCTGAATTCTGTGTAGCCTACATGCGACTGTATCCTGTGTATTCATGACCGTGTGTTGTTACACTGCACTGTTCATTTAACATAATGTTGCCCCTGATTCTTGGGCATAAGGTGTAGGCCTGTGGTACTTGAAAATAGGTAAATAAGGTGAACTTGGATGCGAAGTAAAAGCACCGTGGTGTCGGCTGCCATGTTATACGTTATGGGAGTGTACCAATGGAGCTCCATCGCAATTGCATCCGCGGTTGCCGCTGACAGCAAGCACACCCATACTGCTAATTTAATTGCAGCTCGCATACCACGACATGATAATTGATAGACGGTGTACGCTTCCTCCTTCGTCCCATAACTACCAACTTCGTGATATGCAACATCTCGCTGGACGACCGCCCGGATAACTTCAACTGAACGCCGTTCCAAGCAAGATGTATAGAACAGTGCGTGGCGCACGTTGTGCGTCATGTACGGGCTTACGTTTGCGTGAGACCTCTGGAAAGCGTCGCTGAATCAGCCTATATATGAGGGCTGCGTGTGCCGTCTCCGCAAGTCGCAAATCAGCATTGTTTTCGGAAGGAACGCCATGCACGCTTCGCGAGACCGACCGGGGGGACTACGCAACGGCAATTGGCGGAGCCCGTATACACCCCAAATTGAGCAAGGCTTATAACGAGCGCCCATATGCTATAGGAGCGCGGGGCAAACTGCGTACGCGCGCATTCAAGCCACTCATTTCGGCGCGCGCGTGGCTTTCGTTCAGACAATCAAGAATAGCTGAGTAGTGGATGTAGGAAAGGGGGTGGGAAGCGTGGTCAAGCTACGGCTTCCTCTCTCCACAGCTGCAGCCACGCACGTATTACACGCCCACGCTCGGCGTTTCATCTCCCTCACTTTTGGGAACAAGGTTAGTGCGTTTAAATTAGGCAATCACTGCTCTTCTCACTCACTCTCTTTTTTTCTTATCGTGCACCGGTTTCCTTAATTCTGCCAGTTTATTCTACCACGGGACCCACGCCCCTTTTCTTTCCTCCAAGTCTCTCCATCTCTCCTTTGTCTGTAGCGCAAGTTTTGGTTCTTTCTTTTACGCTTAATTATTCATTTTTTTTCTGTCCGATTGTAGGTGTAATTGGTGGCGCGTTTACGTGTTTCAACCTCAATGCCGCCGTCGGATAATTCCTCCTTTATTGTATACTCCAAAGCCCGTGGCCCGTTCAAACGGGCCCCTGTTTTGCTCCAGAGTCGCACGCACAACCCGGCTGGCCGTCAACAGCCGCTGTATACCACGTCTCTCAAGAGGCTGAGTCCAGGAGCGCATGCGCATGTATTACTTGAATGTCGGAGGACTCACGATATACAACCAGTTAAATCGCCAGATACGACATAGTAGCACAGGGAGGGAGAGGGCTACTCACAGAAAGTCCGGCCGTTTCCTGTTGCTGACGCATCTCCTGCAGCCTCAACGTATAGAGATATAAGAAAAGAACAACGCGCAAGAATTGTGGCCCGGGCGATTGCGGAACGGAGACAACGACGGGCAGTGGTGAATCAGGGGAAAACGGTCGCGTTTGTGTTGCTGCGCGGGCCGAAGCGACGACGGTGAGCACTATAGGCCTGGTGCTTACGGTTCGTTAGGCCTGCTTTTGTCTTCGCTCAGCGGCAGCAGACGAAGGGAATCACGCATTCGGGAAATAATTGGCCTCGTTGAGTTGTTTTGCCGGCACAATATGCTCGCTCTCCTTCGTCGTGGATTCCCCCCCGCTGAGAAGCGCTCTTTCCTCGTTCGTGTGGTGGTCATGTTGTGTTCCGTTTCTTCCTTTTTTCTTTACCCTAAGAAAAGAAGACCGAGACATGTAAAATCTGGTGGAAATGGCCAGGAACTAAAGAAAAAAGTGAAGAAAGATACGCAAAGAGAACAAGTAAGCAAGAGGCGGGGAGTCAGCAGTTGCGTGGGAGTGGCGGTATAACGAAATATACGGCGTGTTGCTTTTGTCTCGCGGGGCCTAGCTGCTGTCCCAATTGTTTTGTTCTCCGCACGGTTCGGAAGCACGAAACGGTCCAAAGTGAGCGGCAAACGAATACGCGTTATGCGTACCAACGCTGCGGTGGTGCTCCTCCTCTTGGCACGCGATGAATCAGTTTTATATGCGCTGTCTCGGTTCGCTGCTCGCCGGGCTTCCTGCTTCGAGCAACTCCTTCTATTTTTTTTCGTTTCTGATAATGCTTTCGGGTCTTGTCGTCATCGAATTGGCGTTAAATAACTTGTATGCAGTCGCTTGCATCACCCCCCCCCAACACACACACACACATGTACACACCTTTTTTTTTTTTGCTCTTTGTTTTATTTCGCCTCTCTCATGAATGCGTGGAGTAAAATTAAGTTGATTTAGTGAAACGTGCAATGAATGTGCTATTTGACGATTATTCTCAAGATTGTGTTATTTCCGTGCCCCGTTCTCATAGTTTTTGAGCCCATGCATTCCTTCATTCATTTTGTGCAAAAAGAGGGGTTTGCAACCTATCCAAGGAGTCTTTCAGGCACAAAGACGTTATGATACGAAAGCATAATAATAAAGGATTCAAAAGAGAAAAATAATAATATTTACGGGAAATAGAACATTACAACGTATAAGAAGCACCAGGCTCAGTAATTTACTGCCATTAATGACCGGATATACAACCGTTATTTATGCTCCATGGGTTTGCTTAGGACTTAAAGATAGCATCTGGTTAACCTCCCTGCCTTCCTTTTTTCTCATTTCTCTCTAAAGCCGAGTTTTTTTTTGGGGGGGGGGGGACAGAGAAGGGGGAGGGTATATTCTTAATTTTGTCATTGGTCGACGCCTTCCCTCGTAACATTCTAGAGCCAAGATTATAGCCAAGAATTTTTTTGTCCACAATTCTATGACATCAGAAAGCTTTGTAAATTATAGGGCCGGGCGGTGACACTTTGCACCATATACGACCTGTCCCGCACCGTGGCCATAATTATTTTTGTTTTTGTTTTCAGTACACGTCTCTTCTTTTTCTTTCCATATCTTTTTAACATGATAAATGAAAGCATTTGATTTACTTGATTTCTGTACAACAGCGAAGATCAAAGAGAAATGGAGCCTGGATATGATGAAAAATCGATCATCTAGAAGTGTCACTGGGGCCGGCGTTTCGACTAGTTCTCTTGTCAAAACATTTGCTCCAGTGACGTTTTTTAATTGCTGTATGTCACCTGGAAGTAAATGCTTGCTTGCTTGCTTCCTTAGCTTCCTTAGCCATCTATAATCTTTGTACTCGGTTTTTATAGCGCTTATGTACAAATAGTTTACTAATATGCATGTACTTATGCAGCACACATCCGGCTGCAGTAGAATGATTGAGTGAAACGATAAATTAAGCGATGTTTTGTTTTTTTAGCCATATTCATCATTTTTCTATGTTCGTACTTTTTTGTGTGTGTTTGTTTCTTTTTCAAGCACTTGCCGTCAAGCAGTTACTTCCGGTTTTCCACATATTCATAAAAAATCGTCATAAAAGATGATACCGGAATGAAATCAATCGTCATTCAAGCTAAGACTTTTATCGGATGCACATCATATCCAAGTATGATTTTGCATAATATAGGTGCTCATTAAAGTTCAGCATAATTACTAAGTCATGAACCCTTTATGGGTCTGTGTTGTCGTGTAATGTCGTAGCTTGGAGTATAGCATGGTCATCTGCAGCATATTGAGCGTGCGCTCGATTTAGCCAAGGAGAAGTCTCCTTCCTTATGTTCTTCAAGCGCCTTGAAGAGGATATAATGTGGGGGGCATTTTAGGGGCCAGGCCTGTTGTACGCTGCCGTCGCAGGGCGTAAAGCAGGCAAAATCACGTATAGAATCAGAAAAAAAGAAGCGAGCGAGAAATAGAAAAATAAACAAAAGGAAAAATAGGAAGAAAAACAGAAAGA